>NC_072790.1:13269408-13870836 GCF_028583425.1 Eublepharis macularius
ATTCTGTGTAATAGTGCAAAGATACTACCAGGAATAGACGGGGCCCATTGCAGCAGGAAGGATTCCTGGACAAACTCTGTTGAAATGAATGATACCTGCAGAAGAAGGCAGCAAGGGGTCCACCGTGCTTCTGCATGTAATCTGGATAGAGTCTGCCCAAGTAAGAGAATTGGGCAATTAAGAAAAATAAGAAGTAAGAAACATAACTACATTATGAAGTTGCCGTGCTGAATAGGGTGTACATCACAAAATTCCCAAGCTATATAAAGAAATATACAAACATGGCTGTGATGTTCCGGAATGCTAACACCAATCCAAGATGTTTGGGATTTACAAAACCCCTCTCCCAAATAATCTCCCCCTACCCTCCCCGAGTTTGAATGCTTACAAGCATGAGCTCATGATTACCTAGAAAATGGCATTTCTCCCTTCCAATCAGATCCTTGCAAGGGAGAAGCACAGAGTTCTGTTAGCCAATCACCTTTAGATACAAGCTGCAGAGGGCTGGCATTCTCCTTCACTCCCTGTTTTGTGGTGGTAGGGCCCTTTTTTCTCTGCAAATAGTAGCTGGAAGTACGTTGCTCCGTGGTCCATAGAACTGGAACTTTTGTTCCAATTCTCTTGAAACTTGGGGGTTCTTTAAAAGACAGTCAGCAGTAACTTTCCTGCAAGTTTGCTGCCATTTGGTTGAAAAATAGCCATTCCAGCCCTCCCCCCCCAAAGGTACCTTGTTCAGGGGGCCGAATGGGTACCCTTAGTTCAATTCACTTGAAACTTAGAGAGACTTTAGTAAACAGGAAGCCTTAACTCTACTGCAATTTTAGTGTCATTTGTCTGAAAAACAGCCACTACAGCCCCTCCTAAAAGCTTCCCATATGGAATAATGACAGAACAATGAGATGGGGGGGTGTCTGCAAAGGAATCCTTTTTTTACTTTGTGGGGGGGGGGGCAGATCACAACAAGGAATAATGACAAATGCAGAGCTTTCAGCAGAACGGTTAAAAATGATTATCAAGTCAGTCACTGTAAGAGTAGGAAAATAAAATTAACGCAGACAGGGTTTTTTTTTAAATGCCAGTGGCTGGCTAGAGCTCTCCTGCTAGGCTCCCACTTCGCCTCCCTTTTAGTACTCAGTAGTGAGAACTGCAACTGTGCAGAGAGAGAGAGACCTAATTCACGGGTCTGAAAAATTGACTGCATTTGTTCAGCCTGCTTGAAACTTGGGAGTGGGGTCTTTAGATTAGAGGGGAACTGTGTTCTGTGTAAATGTGGTGCCATTATCTTTATAAACAGCTGTCCCAGACCCTCATATACATTCCCCATTGAAAACAATGGCCCCAGACTCTAGAACCCAGAAAACCACACAGATTTGAATCTCAAACTGGTAATGTTATCTGGAATCTGGAAATAAGCCATCATGGTAACCCCCACCAGCACACTGAGCCTGGATTCAAAATTATAATGAAATTTTTCTCAGCACGCATCCCTACTGCTGAATATGAGATCCATATGAGATCCATGTAGTGTGCATTGCCTGGCAGCAGCTCTCCGAAATCCTCGGCTGAGATCTTCACCAGTCTTACTACTTTACCTTTAGACTGGTGCTTAGGCTGTCCAACATCCCGGTGGGGTCTGAATATCTCCCAGAATTACAACTGATCTCCAGCCCACGGAGTTCCCCTGGAGAAAAGGGCTGCTTTGGAGGGTGACGTCTGGCATTACACCCCACTGAGGTTCCCCCTTCCCCAAACCTCGCCCTCCCCAAATCTCCAGGAATTTTCCAACCTGGAGTTGGTGACCCTACCTGTGATTGAACCTGAGAACACACCTGTATCACATCTGTCACTGAGCCACAACCGTTCCAGAAAGGAGAGGGATGTGCAAGCTGCTTCTGTTTGTGTTCTGTCGGACGATTCAGTCCTCTGCCTGGGACACTTCTGGTGTATCACACTCCTAGCCAGTGAGTGACAGCCTTTGCCCTGCTACTTGGCAGGCATGGAATGCACAAAGGCAGTTCTGTGACTGGGACTACTTTGAACCAATTGAAACATTTGGGAGCTGATAAGAGACCCTTCAGAGATGTCTCTGGAAGGGAGTCCACCATGCCCCATTAGTGAGCTGCTCCCCCATGAGAAACATAGGAACATAGAGCTGGAAGGGTCTCCAAGAGTAATCTAGTTCAGCCCAAAAAACCTTCAGGAGGAAAATTCCTTCCTGACCCCAAAGTGGCGATTGGCATTACCCTGGGCATGTAAGAAAGGGCTACGAGAGCCAAGCACCATGCCCTCCATCTCAAAATCTGCATTCATTCATATTAAGTCAGAGGCATCATAGCTGTCATAGCCTTAAAAACCTCCAAAGAAAGATAGCCCACCACCTCCCGAGGAAATCTGTTCCACTGAGGAACTGCTCTGTCAGGAAGTTCTTCCTAATATTGAGCTGAAAATATTTTTGCTTTAATTTTAGCCCATTGTTTCTGGTCCAACCCACTGGAGCAACATCCTCTATGACAGCCCTTCGAATACTTGATGAGGGCTATCATATCACCTCTTAGTCGCCTCCTCTCTAGGCTTAACATACCAGCTCCTTCAACCTTTCCTCATAGGACTTGGTCTCCAGACCCCTCACCATCTTCATTGCCCTCCTCTGGACACATTCCAGCTTGTCGATATCCTTCTTAAATTATGGTGCCCCAAACTGGATACAATACTCTAGGTGAGGTCTAATCAGAGCAAAGTAAAGTGATACCATCGCTTTGCGTGATCTGGACACTATACCAGAGCAAAAAAAATATGTGTCTCCTCATTATTTTCAGCTGCTCATGTGTGCAAAACTGTGCTGACTTGTTTACTTGCCTCTCTTCACAGCTGGATTATGATCGAGCACAGATGGTAGTAAGCCCACTGCTGTCTGGATCAGACACTTATCCTAGAGGCCCAAGCAAGCTACCTCAAAGTCAGAGCAAAGTCAGCTATTCAGGCAGTGGCTACCAGTACCCTGCAGTCTATCACAAATTCTCTCACTATCACCACCAGCCTTCTCAGCAGCCGAGCTCTCCTTACATTTCCACAGCTTCTTACCCCACCTCCCCGAGTGTCCCTTCAAGCACGTACCCCCCGCCAAGCTGGGGCTCCTCCTCAGATCAGCAGCCCTCCCGGGTGTCCCACGAGCAGTTCCGAGCAGCTTTGCAGCTGGTTGTGAGCCCTGGGGACCCTCGAGAATACTTGGACAACTTCATTAAAATTGGGGAAGGCTCCACAGGTATTGTTTGCATCGCCACCGAGAAGCACACGGGGAAGCAAGTGGCTGTGAAGAAAATGGACCTCAGGAAACAGCAAAGACGAGAGCTGCTCTTCAATGAGGTAAGTTGCTTTGGGCACATGGGACCTTCCGGGAAATCTGGTTACACGTATTGTCCTGGAGAGCAGGGCTTTTTTCCAGCTGGAACACGGTGGAACGGAGTTCCGGAACCTCTTGAAAATGGTCACATGGCTGGTGGCCCCGCCCCCTGATCTCCAGACAGAGGGGAGTTGAGATTGCCCTCCGCGCCGCTACAGCGGCGCAGAGGGCAATCTCAACTCCCCTCTGTCTGGAGATCAAGGGGCGGGGCCACCAGCCATGTGACCATTTTCAAGAGGTTCCGGAACTCCACGGAGGGCAATCTCAACTCCCCTCTGTCTGGAGATCAGGGGGCGGGGCCACCAGCCATGTGACCATTTTGAAGAGGTTCCGGAACTCCACGGAGGGCAATCTCAACTCCCCTCTGTCTGGAGATCAGGGGGCGGGGCCACCAGCCATGTGACGATTTTCTCCAAGGGCAATTTAAACTTTAAAAAACTCCCCCCTTGTTCCAGCTGACCCAAATTGATGTCATTGTGCAGTCCTGGGAGCGTTCGTGCACTTTGCGCACACACATGTGATACCAGGGGCAGCACCTCCCACCAAGAGTTGCCCCCTCTGCTGTCAACCCACTGAGTTCCACCACCTCTTTTCCCAGAAAAAAAGCCCTGAGAATAACTAAGGACAAATGCATTCACTCCTACCAGCTTTTTTCCTCATGGGTCACAGGAGGCGAAGGTTTTTTGATGGTCCAAAGGGGTTCCTTCTGCTTTTGACAGTAGGAAACCTGGTAATTCCAGAGCGGTAGCCCAATTAGTTTGTTACAGCAATATGAAGCAGTCTTGAGGCATCTTAAAGACTAACTGAACTTTAGTCCAGGAAAAGCGTGTGCTAGAATAAAATGTAGTATTTAAGATGCCACAAAACTTGCTTGTGTTTAAGGCTGTATAGACTGACAGGAAAGGATTTAGAACAGATTAAAGATATTTGCTGCTTGAAATACGCACAGTGTCGTGGAATGGACCGAGTGCTAGACTGGGATCTGGGAGTCCCGGGTTTGAATCCTAACTCTGCCAGGGAAGCCAGCCCAGTGCCTTTGGGCTAGTCGCTCTCTCTTAGTGTAACTTACTCCATGGGGTTGTTGTGAAGATTACATGGAGGAGAGGAGAATGACGTCATCCACTTCAAGGTCTCATTGGGGAGAATGACAGGATATAAATGAAATAAATAAATAAAGGCCAGAAGTTCAGAGGAAGAAGAGCAGGGGTTGGACTAGATGACCCTGGAGGTCCCTTCAAACCCTAAGATTCTATGAAATAAGTGAAAATCCCTAATGGCAGCTGAATTCCAGAACATGAAGAAATCCAGAACTAGTCCATCAGCTTGGGTGCATCTGTTGATGTCCCAGAAGAGAGTCCTAAATTCAGGAGTCCTAAATGCATCTGACAAAGAGAGCTGTGGTTCTTGAAAGCTGACGATGCATCTGACAAAGAGAACTGTGGTTGAAAGCTTATGCTACAGTAAAGTTGGTTAGTCTTAAAGGTGCTACTGGACTCTTTTCTGTTTTGCTACTACAGACTAACACGGCTAACTCCTCTGGATCTAAATTCAGGATTGAAGCAGAGGCATCCCCTAGAAAGGCCCCCGTCCTTCTAACCCTTTTCTCACCAAATGGAAATCTGGCTTAGTTTTACATCAAACCGAATACCAGCATTAATTGATTGCTGTTCAGAATATTTGGTTTTTGTTGCAACTTTATAGAAAGTCTAAAATTTCAAATCTTTGTATACACAGTTTCAAAATTATGATCACTGACACTCTAAACTCGGAGCCAAGCTATAAGTGACTCCTGACACAGGTAGGACACTTGTTGTCAGCTTACCTCAAGTTTTGATGGGAAATGTAGGCGTCCTGGTTTTACAGCTTGGCTCTCCATTACTAGGTAATAAAGAGAATGGCCGTTCCCGTAACAAATAGCTGCACAACAAAGAGGGAAAACTCCCACGAAAACCAAACGAATCACCAATTGGTTTGTAGACTAGTGAAAAATTTTTAAAGTACAAGTGCAATTACTATTGTAGTCATTCCATACAAAATGTACAAAATTCATTCAAATACATTCACAATCAATTATATAAATATCATATTCAATATCCAACACTCATATGAACTCTACAGTTATAGTAGTTACACCATAAACAAACTGCACCCGGGTGTATGTAAAGACTTTAAAGATAAGACATCTTCTAATAATGGTATTCTTTATGTCCTTTAGTCCATATTCTTTCTTCAGTAATACAATTCCTTCAGTAGGATGAGTGAGAATGCAAAGATGCTAAAAGCCTCTTCCTCCACGCTCAATCTGGGGCCGGCTACGAATCACAGATTTCGTGCCCACTTCATCAGGAGCGTGCTTCACATCCCATAAGATAATCTCATTCACAATATAGATTGCTAGTTAGTCAACCCGGAGTCTGGCGGCTGCGTGTTCTCTTGCTCTCAGAGAAAATGCAATGTAGAATGCCCATAATCAGTTTGCCACCAGATTCGCTTTAGGTAAAGAATTATAACTGGTAACCATTGGTACTTCCAGTTAGAAACCCCTGATGCTTTATTACTCCAGGTTGAAGGCAAGCAATGGTGAGTGATAAACATGACTTGGAGGTCACAGCAAAAAACAGTTGCTAAGTGTGGAAGGGAATCAGTGTGAACAACAGTATGAATGATGTCAAGGAAAACATACTAACCTAAAGACAGAAGGTTAAATCATGATTTGGCCACTAAGTGAACCAAAAACACACCCCCTCCCAGGCAGACAGTTGCTCAGAGGTATTAAGGAGCAGCAGAGAACTGCTGGCCACAGCACCAATCTAGGTTTACCAGCCCCCAGGTGGGTCCTGGAGTTCTCATAGGACTCCAGGCTACAGAGTTCCCCCTGGAGAAAAATGGCAGCTTTCAAGGGTGGACTTTTTGGTATACTATAAAGTTTAGGAAAAACATGAGTCTCCCCAGGAACACACACACACACGAATCCTAAATCTCCAGGAATTTCCCATGCCAGAGTCGACAACCCTCCTAAGGCCAAGCTACAAGTGACGAATGACACTTGAGTGGCAAGTGAACAGACACATGTATTCCTCCCTGTTCACTTGCGCTCCACTTGCACTCCACTCGATCACTACGTAATCTTTGCTCACTTTGGCTTTGGTCACGTCTCTGATCGAAGCTGGGCTGAACTCAAGCCGAACTGCCCACGCTAACAACACAGATCTGCCTCTTCTCAGGCAGGAGGAAGGCAATATGTGTGCGTCTCATGCTGCACCCTCAAACACGCCTGGGAGTTAGGAGTCCACGGGCTGCTTCCACCTCCTCCGGCTGCTCTGGCCTACTCTTCTTCCTCTGACTTCTGGTCTTAGCTGCTTAGCATGCAGATTCAATCCCCGGCACCTCTGGTTAAAAGACCCGGGCAGTAGGTGAGGAGAAAGACCTCTGCCTGAGACCCTGGAGAGGCACTGCCAGTCTCAGTGGACAATACGGACCTTGATGGGCCAATGTTCTGATTCAGTGTAAGGCAGCTTTGTGTGTCCATGTGTTCGTCTTAGTCTCTCAGTCAGCTCCTCCGGAACCAATTCTTTCCTCTTGCACAGGGAACGCTGTGCTTTGCTTGA
Organism: Eublepharis macularius; assembly: GCF_028583425.1. Lineage (NCBI taxonomy): Eukaryota > Metazoa > Chordata > Lepidosauria > Squamata > Eublepharidae > Eublepharis > Eublepharis macularius. Next base: position 13,276,417 of record NC_072790.1, read on the forward strand.
CCCTTCCTCCCCACACCGGCTGTTAGCCTAGCATCCATATCCCACGGTGCTTTTGCCTGTCTCATGCAGCCCTGGCTTTGGTCACAGTGCGCCGCTGTGGGGATCAGCCCAGAAAGAAAAAGGAAGCCACCCCCTGCTTAGAGAAGTCCTCTTCTCAAACTGCCGCCTGCCTAATACTCACCCTGGCCCTAAACCTGCCATTACAGCTTTCACATGGAGGGGAGCCACGTGCAACTGAAATTATAACGTTGATTACACTATTCAAGAGCTGAGAGTGATATATGTATCCCCTTTAATCCTCACAACAACTCCGTTAGCCAGAGAGAAATTGACTAGCCAAAATTCACTTTGTGAGTTTTGTGTCGGAACAGAGATTTAAAATTCGGATCTCTCCAATCCTAGTCCAGCACTCCAGTGGACCCCCCCCCCCCAACATGGTGCCTGCGGGTGTCACGGTACACACCAGTGACTTTCTAGGCACCGACTTGCTTCTGCCCTAGAGGATCTTCCGCTAAAACAAAGAGCTAAACCTGACATTTTCCACCCCTTCACTGGTGCAGAAGGTGCTTCAAAAGAGCCTCACAGACGTCACCTTTGTGTCTGTGGGGCACACCCCTTGGGAAACAGCTGCCACGATCATAGAGGGATGGAAGATTTGGAACCCTCTCCCAACGTTTTGTGATTGGTCCAAGGCCCTCGTGGTAGCCATTTTGTGTTGGCATCAACTACCCTAGAAATTTCCCATGGGCTCAAAAATTGTGCACACACACACACACACAAGCACTACTGCAGAAGGGCTCCATTTGATGAACCGATGCAAAAAGAGTCAAATAGTTGCATGGATGGGGAAACATCGTATGTGCCAACTTTTCTCACTGCTGCCAATCAAATCCCACTCTTCTATATAACAATTACAGTTTCCTCGTTGCTTTTTCCAAGTCTTTGTGGCCTCGCATGGCAGGGTGCAGGCCTGCAAAAAGGGACACGCAATGCCATCCTAAACAGAGTTAACCCCTTTTAAATCCATTGATGTAAATGAGCTTAGAAGGTCATAACTCTGCTTTGGGTTGGCGCTGTGAAATCCCAACTTCTCATTCAAATGGTGATCTATGGCAAAAATGCATTTGTTGTTAGTAGAACAAAAGGCTTTTTGGTTGTTGTGGGTTTTCCAGGCTGTATTGCCGTGGTCTTGGCATTGTAGTTCCTGACGTTTCGCCAGTGACACTGAGAGATCTCTGTCTTTTGGTGCTACACCTCTGAGGATGCCAGCCACAGCTGCTGGCGAAACGCCAGGAACTACAATGCCAAGACCACGGCAATACAGCCCGGAAAACCCACAACAACCATCGTTCTCCGGCCGTGAAAGCCTTCGACAATATATAAAAGGTTTTTTCATTTGGAAAATGCTTCTTCAGAGAGAAGGTGAAGAGGCGTCTTTTAACCATGCCAATTTGTTAAGGGATCTTTTGTTCTAGGTTGTCATAATGCGAGATTATCATCACGAAAATGTAGTTGACATGTACAACAGTTACCTGGTGGGAGACGAGCTGTGGGTTGTTATGGAGTTTCTGGAAGGTGGCGCTTTGACTGATATAGTGACTCATACGAGGTAAGTGCAATGAAGCATCCTGCAGGGGCACACCTCTGCAAGCAGCGGGTCTAGCAACCCGGGCTGTTTTCACACTGCTTACCAGCCACGGAACAACAACGTCTTCCTGGCGCAATTTCGTGCGAGAACAGTTCTCGCGCAAAATTACACCAGGAAGATGTTGTCGCTCCGGGAGCTCGGCACGATGTTCCGTGGCTGGTAAGCAGTGTGAAAACACCCCCGGTAAGAAGTCAGCCACCTGCAGGGCTTTGAGGGTTCACTTTAATGGAGGGAACTGATCTGGGGTGAACTCTCAACCCTTCATGTAAGAGCACTAAGAGCTAAGCTACAAGTGACGAATTACACTTGCCTGGCAAGTGAACAGACTCACGTGTATTCCTCCCTGTTCACTTGCCGTTCACTTGCGCTCCAAGCGCATAGCTTGGCTCTATGTCTTAACTTCTTGCAAGGAAAGGAATCGGTAATTATGCTGCTTTTCTGTTGTTATCAGCAACAGAGAAAGACTAACTGTAGGAGTAAGAGCTAATAAGGTACATCCTTTAACGCCTCTTAATGCTTTCAATTATTTCCATGGCAACCTATGGATTTACCAGGCAAATTTCTCATGTTCCTCCTCAGCAGATGCTCCTAAGAACAGACAAGCTGGATTTGTTTGTTTGTTTCGACTTTTATTCTGCCCTCCCCGCACAAGCACGCTCGGGGCGGATTACATCGATACAAAAGCACTTACAATAAAACTTATGCCTTAACGATTTTAAAGATCAATAAAACACAGCAGTAAAAATATCAGTTTAAAATAATACAGATAACAGCAATCAACTAGACAGGGACCAGACTAATGCAGAGGAATGTCAGCCCTACACCAATGGTCCATCTAGGCCGATTCCAGACGGCCCTCTGCCTCCCGAAACGTCGCGTGTCATCGCGTTTTCCGCATGACGACGCGCGACATTTCGGAATGCCCTAGTTAGCTGTCCATTTTCACTCAGAGTCTCTCTACAGAAGTCATCTTACACCGGGGGGGGGGGGGGGCTCAAGTGACGGACTGACTTTCTGTGTGGTCTTATATTCAAGTGTACTCTGTCTCCCTAGTCGTGCATGTATTTCCACATTGGCAGAACAAGGCCATTTTCACACTGCTTACCCGATTGCACAAAACTCCCAGAACGATGCGCCTTCCTGGTACGATTTCCCATGATGATTCCGGTTATCGTGGGAAATCGCACCAGGAAGGCGCGTCATTCTGGGAGTTTTGCGCAATCGGTAAGTGGTGTGAAAACACCCCAAGTGTAAGATCTTTCATTTGAGTGTCCTCGTGTAAGATGTCTTGTGTAGAGAGACTCTCAGCGGCCAATGAGTTCCCCTGTAAGGTCTCCTTGGGAGCCAGCGTGGCTCCTTAGAAGCCAGATACAGACCCCCAGACTATAAGGATGCCAGGCAACTCTCAAGAGACTTCACTTCATGAGTAAAAGTTCTTTATTGATAAGGTGCCAGTATCATACACTTACACCATCCTTGCTAGGACTGGCGGCTACAGGTTCCTCAAGGCTACTCCTAAATCCTCTCCTTTCTCCTAACAGTCCTCTAACTCTGCAGACAAAAAAACCGGCTGTGTGATTCATGGACTGCTCAAGGTCCAGCAGGCTCCCAGACTCGGGAGCGATTACAACAGGAACAAACACCTTCCTGTTCTGTTTCCCACCCCAGGTTCAAATAACAGAACAGAATCACCCCAACAGCATCGGCTTCAGCTGCAGGGGGGTATTGAATATGACAAATGATCCTGAGCACCTGACACAGACCTCCATGAACCTCGTCAGGTGATCCCGGGCCAGTATCTTTATGTTGGCCTAGCCTATCTCATGGGGGTGTTGGGAAGATAAAATGGGGGGGGGGGGAAGAATCATGGACCCTGGCCTGTGCTCAGCTGTTGGGCATAAAGATACTGACTGGGCATGGAAGCCAAACATCCCTTGGTTGGTGCCCCCTGGAGGGTTACAGCCTTTAATACCTGTCAATGGACCCGTCCTCAACTATGTTGCCTAGAGGCCTTTTAAAGCCATCTAAACCAGTAGGGCCCTAGTGTTTGTCCTCTGCTAGTGAATTCCACACATTAATTACTCTTCGAGTAAAAAAGTACTTCCTTCTCTCTATCCTTTTCCTGCCTATCAGTGTCATTAGGTGGCTGTGAATTCTAGTGTCATAAGAGAGGAAGAAAAAGTCCCTTCTGTCCTGTTTCTCCACCCCAGGCATCATTTTATAACCTCCTATCATATCCCACCCTGTGCTGAAGGAAGGCTCTGCAGTCAGCTGAGCAGTTGTGCCAGACCTTGCTTCTGGAAAGTGCTGGGCAAAAAGAGCAAAAAGACAGAGGTTTTGGACGCATAATGGTTTTATTTAGCTGCAAAAACCAATGCATTTTATTTAAGTATTTGTTTCATTTACACTCCATTGGGGACCCAAAGTCCCCTTCTCCGCAACATTCTCCCCTTCTCCGTCTGATCCTCACAACATCCCTGTGAGGTAGGCTAGACTGAGAGTGTGCGACTGGCCCAAGATCCTCCTCCATGGAAGAGCAGGGATTCGAACCCTGATATCTTTGTCCGAAACTCTAAATGCTACCAGACTGGCTCTGTTTGCTGGAGGCATCAGAAATATGCTTGTTCAGAAGAACAAAAGAGAACAAAATAGAAATAGAAATAGGACTAGAAAATGGAAATTACTGCCTTGCACCCTTTCTGTTCAGCCAGCTTTTCCATTGCATCTCACGCAAGGCCCTTGTCTTGCATGGCGGATGCCCGCTCTTTGTCGTCAGTGGAAAAGCTGTTTGGATTCACACCAGTGAAAACAGGTGGGAAGCTTGGCAGCTTCCAGTCAATGCTCTGGAACTCTCAGTTTGGATTTCTGCCTTGCCCTTCTCCTTTCTTGAACATCCAGCTTGAGGAAGAGTTCTGTGTAAGTGGGAAGTTTGCGTACTGCACTTTGTATACTAATTGGCCCTAAACTGTCCCATTATCTCATTTGTTCAGTGACTTTTCTTGTGTTGAACTGCAGCTATTTTTATTTTTCACCCACAGTCCACAAAGATTCTCAGAGCTTTCATTAACAGCTATTTTTTGAAATGTTAGTCACCATGCCAAATATTTTGACAGGAACTTAATTGCAAACAGATGCTTCCAGAAAATTCTTTTTCAAGTGCTGTCATTGTGGTTGGATGTATTAGATCATTCCTTAATCTTCTTTTGAACATTTTTATGCACCTCTTTCTAAGATTTGTGTAAAGGGTTTGCAACGTGTACATAAATAGTGTAAGCTGAGAGAAAACATCAATCACAGTCAATTGGTTGACCACAGGCAGGGGTCTCAGGAGTGGTCTTAGCCACAAGGCAATCGGGGCAGCTGGCCAGGTACAGCACAGGGCCCCAAATCATGAACTGCCCTGTTTGGGAACACCCCAGCCTGCCATGAGCCTCCTCCAGCTGGTGAAGACAGCAAAGTTTTAATTACACTATCATGATCCAAATACAAAGATATACACAATTTCATACAATGTTACAATATTACAAAGACTCATTCCATAAATACAGTTACATATTATACATTTACAAGGTGCTGTAATAGACAGAAGCCAATTCTGTTGCACAGTTAAATCGTTTCCTATGCCAATGGCTTGAAAGGAAACAAATCACTATAGTCAAAAGAGGTGTGAATTCCAAATAGCTGCAAATTTCATAGTAGAAAATCTAGATGGCAAATTCCGGAGTACACCATCCGGGTCCCTCCCCGGTTCTCCTGGTTGTTGGCAATGAGCCCGCCAGCTAAAACTGCTCGTTTCGGATTCCCTTCTTCTCAGCCTCCTTTATATACATAACGTCCGAAGTCACAGTCTCCAACTTAATGTGCTCACAGCAAGGCTTTCTCCTTCCAATCAGTGATAATACACAGCAGGTCTCTGCTAGGGGATTCTCCTAGACTGCTCCACTTCATCAGACCAGGCTGGATGAGTTAAACGTCTTTATTAAGAGATTACCACCATTACAGCACAGAACAACGTAATTGCCAGGAATACCAGGGGAAGGCCCAGTGGGCTAGTTATACCCTCCTTTCTCCTCCCCCCTTTTCAAGCAGAAACCCGTTAGTCTGGGCTCGCAGTTTATCACGAGAAAGCTGGAAGGAAAAGAGGGGCAGGCACCAAGGTCATTCGGCTGGTTCCCAGGTGCATTGAGATAAGACAGCTGAGTGCAGAACAGCAACAGCAAAGAAAATAGTAGAAGAATAGTAGACCTATAATCTATCCCCCCCATCCCCCACAGTAAAAGAAATCGCTGAGTATGGCCTGTGACCTGCCTGACATTCTGTCACCCCCAAAATCAATCCTCTTTTGGCTTCTCTGGATGCCGTTTATGAAAGACTTTGACTAGTCTGTCATCCCTTACATCCCTCGCTTAAACCCATTCTTGTTGACTCTGGTTGAAGTACTTCCACCGAATGAGATAAAACAAGCATCCCCTGTTCCATTTTGAGTCCAGAATTGCTTCAACTTCGTGGTGAGGCTGTCCGTCCACCATCAAGGGGGGGGGGGGACTCCCCAGTCTGGGTGCCAATGGTCCGGATCTGGAGCTTTCTTCAAGAGGCTACAATGGAAAACAGGATGTACATTCCTTAGATTCTGTGGCAGTTCTAGTTTGACAGCTACTCCATTAATCACTTCTAATAATTTAAAGGGTCCCACAAATTTCCATCCGAGCTTCTTGCTCAGTTGCTCCCCTCTCAGGTTCTTTGTTGACACGAACACTTGGTCTCCAGGTTTTAGATCCCACTGGGGAGAACGTTTTCGGTCTGTCTGTTTTTTATAATCCTCTTTGGCTTCCTCTAGAGTCCTCTTAATCACCTCCCATTGTTCTATTAGGCTGCTTCCACACACGTTGGATAATCCACTTTCAATACTCTTTAGTGAACATTTGAAACTGATTTTCCATGCGTGGAACAAAAAATCCACTTCTAAAGGATTATGAAAGTGCATTGAAAGTGCATTATTCAACATGTGTGGAAATGGCCTTATTGCCTTACACCAGCTACACAGGTCCCCCCCCCTTTTCCTTTCTCTTTCTCTGAAGGAATGTCTTTAATGAAGGGCAGTCCTTTGCCCTCAAACCCTTGGGTGATTTTAAAAGGGGAGGCTCCTGTAGAGCTGTGGATGCTGTTGTTATAGCAATACTCAGCAAATGCGAGATATTCAGTCCAATCATCCTGCTGGTAATTCATGTAACATCTTAAAAATTGCTCCGAAATCTGATTAATTCTTTCTGATTGCCCGTCTGTCTCTGGATGGTGGGCAGATGACAGTCCTTGGGTGATGTCAGTCACCTGCATTAGTTCTCTCCAGAATTTGGCAATGAATTGTGGGGCCCTGATTCAAAATTATCTTATCAGGAAATGAATGGAGCCTTACTACATGATGCATGAATAATGTGGCTAGTTTCTTAGGTGTGGGTAGCTTGGAGCATGGGATGAAATGGGCTTGTTTAGAGAATAGGTCCACCACTACCCATATCACTGTTTTCTCTTTACTGGGGGGGAGGTCCGTGATAAAATCCATAGATATTACTGACCATGGTTGGGGGGGGGGGCGTTCTTAAGGGTTGTAGTAGTCCCTGCAGTTTTCCCACCCTCCGTTTCCCCATCAAGCAAATTTGGCAGGTAGCAATACATCTTTTCTCATTTTTGGCCACCAAAACTGTCTTTGCACCAGATTCAATGTTTTCAGGTAGCCAAAATGCCCGGCCAATTTGGCATCATGACAGTTTCTTAACACTTCCCCCTCGCAACCCTTGCGGGGTGTACATTTTTCCGTTCCTATACCAGCAGCCATTCTCTCCCCTCTCTAGCAGCTCCGGCAGCTCCCCCTCCTCTTCCTTTCCCAATTCAGCTTTAACTCTTTCCTCCCATTCCGAGGGGGATGAGGGAGGGTGATCTGCTCATTGACCTTGGTTCCTGGTGACACCAGCCCTTCCCAGCTGTGCAGGGGAGAACATTGTATCCACCACCTCCTCCCTTTGACTGTCATTTTGGGGGAGACGAGACAGAACATCAGCCAGGAAATTGGACTTCTCAGGGAAATGTTTGAATACAAAATTAAAACAGGAGAAAAACTCCACCCAGCGTAGCTGCTTTGCTCCCAGTTTACAGGGCTCTCACAATGCTTCCACGTTTCTATGATCAGTCCACACTTCAAAAGACACCTTGGCCCCCTCTAACCAATGCATCCAAGTGCAGAGAGCTAATTTAACTGCTATCACTACTTTGTCCCAGACTGCCCAGTTCCGCTCTGTCTCCGAAAATTTCTTTGACACTGGGGCGCATTTTCCTGTCCTCCCCCTCTTGCAGGAGGACCCCCCCCCCCATGGCAACGTCGCTGGCATCCACCTGTATTACAAATTTGCAGCTCTCTTCTGGATGGCAGAGGATGGGTTCAGATGTAAACAGTCTTTAACTCCTAAAAAGCTTTTTAACACTCCTCCATCCATGCCAGCTTAGAGGTCAGCTTGGTTCCACTAGGGCCCCTCCCAACATCAGGCAGGCAAGTTGGCCTGCCTGCCATACCTGTGAATGTATATCTACTGGAGAGGATGGGTAGTAGTGTAGTTGCTTTCTTGCTTCACTGTGTCTTTGTTTGGGTTGAGCGGTGTTATCAGTACAGCTGAGACTGAGTGTCTGGGAACTGACCAACCTCGAGAAACGGCTCTGCATCTTTTCCAGGACTTCCCCGCTTCACAAGTCCGTGCCAACTTCAACTGACTGTCATTTAAACTGGGGGGAGGAGACTGAGGGTATAACTTTTCTGGGAGGACTTTGCTTTGGCATTCCAGGCAATTACTGTGTACAGTGTACTTCTAGGGAGCAAATCTCTAATAAAGATCTTTAACTCATACAGCTGTGTCTAATGAAGTGGAGAGTCTGAGAGAATCCCCTAGCACCTGACACCTCTTGGTTTTCAATAAGTCTGTAAGCAGCAGGGTAGTCTGAGCAAAGTTCTTAATAAAGGGACGGTAGAAGTTTGCAAATCTTAAAAAGGACTGCAGTTGCCGCCTAGTTTTAGGGGCTTCCCAGCCCAGTACCATCTTGATTTTGGCCGGGTCCATTCCCAAGCCCTGGCCTGACACTCGATAGCCTAAAACATCCAACTCCTTTTTGTGAAACTGGCTTTTGGAGAGCTTGGCAAACAACTTGTGGCAGCACAAGGTTTTCAACACTTCACGTACTTGTTTTATGTGGGAGGCATAGTCCTGAGAATATACCAGAACATCATCTAAGTAAATGACCATCCCCTTGTAGAGGTATTTGTGTAGAACTTCATTAATTAGATTCATAAAGTCTGCTGGAGCCCCTTGGAGCCCAAAAGGCATTACCCTGCATTCGAATTGCCCCAACGGGGTATTAAAGATGGTTTTCCATTCTTCCCCCTCCCTTATCCTTACTCTGAAGTAAGCGTCCTGTAGGTCCAGCTTCGTGAAGATCTTCCCTTGAGCTGCCACTACCAACAGATCCCTGATAAGTAGGAGAAGGTAGGCATTAGACATGGGGGTAGCATTGATCCCTCAATAGTCTGTGCACAGTCTCAACCCCCCATGTTTCTTTTTACAAACTAGGACAGGGGTGGCATGGGGGGAACTCACCGGATGGATAAAACCCCTTGCCAAATTTTTATCAATAAATTTGCGCAGCTCCACTCTTTCCCCCAGGCTCATCGAGTACAGTTTGCCCTTAGGTAGTTTCTTCCCTGGGATCAGTTCAATTGCACAATCGGTGGGTCGGGGGGGGGCAGTTCATCTGCTTCCTCCTCCTTGAACACCCAACTCAGATCCTGATATTCCGGGGGGATCCTCTCCCTCTCTTCCATGGTTAGACACACAGTCTCTGGGGGGGGGGGGACTGGGGCCCCATCGGCTATCCCACACATGCTTCTGGCAACCTTCTGAGGGGAAGCATAGCTCACCCGCCTTCCACTTGACGTGCGGCTCGTGGTCATATAACCACCTCACATCCAAGACCAGAGAGAACTTGGTGGCGGGGCTGACTACAAAAGTCCTCTTTCTTCGCAATGTTGTCCCATCCCCAGTGGGGTCAACTGCATCTCGTATCCATGGGGGGTTCCCTTCATTACTACACCAGGGCTTTGGCTACCAGATCTGGATTCAGGCCAGTTCTGAAGAATTCAATCTTCACACCCTCCGTCCAATCTCTCAACTTGGCTGCATACTTGGGGAACTCACGGACGGGACGGTTGCCTTGCCTCAGGCACTTCAAGCAGGTTCTCACCCTCCCTTACTCTAGAGGGTCCTCGTACTGCTCTGTGAGCATGCGTACGAATGTTTCCACACCTCTCAATTCAGGAGCTCGGGTGGCATACAGGGTTACATACCACTTTGCGGCCAAGCCCCTCAGCCAGGACCCGATGTAGCTTACACAGCTGAGGTTGTTCGGAAAAGTGTAGCCCCACTCTTGCAGGAATTTCCCCACCTGCACTAAGAAATAGGCCAGCTCTTCGGGATTTCCGTCAAACCGTGCTTCAAGCTTCCACCAGTCCAGAGGGGACTGACCCGGGACCCGTGGAGCTGGCAACCCACCACCACCAAATGGTGGCCTTGACCTCAAGGCTGGGGGGGCCATGACCTGGTCAGGAGGCAGGGCGTATTGGAGTAGCTCTCGCAGCCCCTCCATGATCTCCACCACTGCATGCTTGATTTCTTCCACCTCCTTTCGTAACGCCTGCACATCAGTGCTGCCACTGGATTCGGGGGGTTCCTTTCCCTCGTCCACCTCACACTCTCCTCCCCCCTTCTCCAAGGGGGATTCTTCAATGTCACAATCCTCTCCCAGTTTCTCCGGGATGGTCGCCTCTCCCCCGAGGCTCTGCTGGAACAGCTGGGCTTTTTGCTGCTCTTTGTGCTTTTTGCCCTCAGCCGTAGTTGAGCGTGGGGTCCGTCCCCGGGGCATTGCAGTCAGCTAGTGTAAGAAGCTGGATCCAGTTTTAGTTATTGCCCCACTCCCCTCGGCTTCTCTGTAAGTTTTTTAGTGGTGGTCTCGGGTTTCACTGGGGTTCCATCGCCCGTTCCTTCCGCCATGGTGTAGGTAGAGTAGCAGCTCAGGTTCTCCAGGGGCCAAGGTATAGGGATTCCTGGCAAAATGTCAGGCTCTGCCAGGGGATTCTCCTAGACTACTTCACTTCATCAGACCAGGCTGGATGAGTTAAAGGTCTTTATTAAGTGATTATCACTATTATAGAAAAGTACAGCGCAATTGCCAGGAATACAGTTATATGACAAACATCTTTGGCAATCATTGTTTTCCTGTCAAGTTTCTCAACTGGTACTTCAGACTCAATTTTTACATGTTCTCTCTCTCTCTCTCTCTCTCTCTCTCTCTCTCTCAATTCCAGAATGAACGAAGAACAGATAGCCACCGTTTGCCTGTCTGTCCTAAGAGCTCTGTCCTACCTGCACAACCAAGGGGTCATCCACCGAGATATAAAGAGCGACTCCATACTTCTTACAAGTGATGGGCGAGTGAGTATTGGATGCTTTCTGTAGCTCTGAGGGTGGTGGGAATGGCAGAAAGGAACTGTGCCAGCGGGTGGGATATTGACTGTAAGGAGCTGTGTGTGAATGAGCCCTAGAAGACATAGACCAGGATGCAGCATTTACCTATTCCTCTGCACAAGAAGGTGCTTTTCTGTAACTTCAGACTGAATGTTTTGTAAAAGAGCCCCTGGATAACCAAGGACTCTTGCCTCATGTTTATGATCACATCCAGGCAAGATCTCTCGCATCAGTAAAACAATTTGGACCTCAGGCAGGCAAATCTTTACTCTTTTTTTCAACAAGCTCAGAGTCCAACACAAAAGCAAATGCTTATTCTCTGTGCTTTTAAGGTCAATTTGCAATAACACCCCTAAACAACTTTATTTATTTATTTATTTATCGATTTGATTCGATTTATACCCCGCCCTCCCCGCTATAGCAGGCTCAGGGCAGATTACATACAATATAAAACACGAAAATATGTATATACACTTTAAAACAGAAATAAAATCACATTCTATAAATATTTAAAACAATGTGGCAGCACTTCTAAAAAAAAGGGTTCCACCACCCAGTCCTCTCCACAGATGTTTAACAGAGAGGCTGGGTGGAGAATACATCTGATAGGGAGGGCAGATTTTCCTCTATTCGGCTGGCAGAGAGGCCCTAAACAGTGTCAACCGTATGCCTGGTGGAACAGCTCTGTCTTACAGTCTCGGTGGAAAGATAGCACATCTGGCTGGGCGACAGAGCATTCCACCAGGCTGGAGCCAGGACTGAGAAGGCCCTGGCTCTGGTTGACGCCAGGAGGGCCTCCTTGGGGCCATGGATCGTTAACAGCTGTTTATCGCTGGATCGGAGCACCCTCCAGGGCTCATATAGGGAGAGGCGGTCCCGCAGATACGTTGGTCCCAGTCCGAATAGGGCTTTATAGGTCAATACCAAAGCCTTTATAGGTCAATACCAAAACTTTGATTTCTTTTATTGTGTAGACCCATATTTGGATCAGAGAATTCAAATTCAAATTCCTGTATATAGTGTGAAAAATCAGAAGACAGAAAATGAAATTAAACAGGGCCATGTTATTTCTAAAATGCTCAGGTGCAAAATGGGGGATAGACATGGCACTGCAGAGGGTTTTTCTGCTCTTCCAATTATCATGCACAATGCCAGGTACAGCACTGTTACGAGGAATGTAGCTGCTTTTTCTGAAATTCACCTTTTAAATATATAACCGTTGATTCCTCTTACTCTCTTTCCAAAGAATTTCTCTTTGATTTCTCTTTGTAGTTTTCTGTAATGCATCCTTTTGTAACTTTTTAAAGAATTTACTTTAAATAGGCCTTTCTTCCCAGTGGGGACCCAAAGGGTCCTACATCATTCTCCTTGCCTCCATTTTGTCTTCACAACAATCCTGTGAGGCAGGTCAAGCTGAGAGTTTGTGACTGTCCCAAGGTCACCCAGCAAGCTTCCATGTCAGAGCGGGGATTCGAACCTGGGTCTCCCTGATCAGCATTCTAACCACTAGACCAGACCGGCTCTCCAGTGTCCAGTCGGGTCCACTTCAGCCTTTGCAGATGTTTTTTGCTGTTACGCACCCCGGGGAGTTCTAACGGAACGGGAGGAAGGTTTGGGAAGACATTGCCTGCCTCTGAGCACCTGCAGAAGGAAATTCTGAAATTTTGTAGAACCTCTCTTCCTGCCCTTCGTCTCCTCAGATTTATCTTTTGTCAAAATAGAATCGAATTGCTAAAAAGTAGAACAGAAAGAGATTGTTGGATTTCAGGGAGAAGTTGGGTAAAGAGGAATAAGGAGAATTCCTCTCGCCAACATTAGCTAGGAAACCCTTCCAGATGCAGAGGCCCTGCAGGTGTGTGTAGTGTGGCCATGCACTGCCCACAACAGATGTGGTGACAAAGAAATATATGTGGAGTCGGAGCCTATGACTCCCTCCCTCCAGTTTTCCTCCAGAAGAAAATTATTTCCTTCAACAAGGAAGAACATTCTTCATTAGACAAAGCCTTCGTACATCAAATAAAGTCATTCTGCGCTGGAGTAAATCTTTTTCTGTTGGCAGAAGGCTTAGGTCCAAGCTAGAAGTGACGAATGACACTTGAATGGCAAGTGTCATTCCTCCCTGTTCACTTGTGCTCCACTTGCACTCCACTCGATCATGTAGGGCCAAGCTAGAAGTGACGAATGACACTTGAATGGCAAGTGTCATTCCTCCCTGTTCACTTGCGCTCCAGTTGCACTCCACTCGATCATGTAGGGCCAAGCTAGAAGTGAAAAATGACACTTGAATGGCAAGTGTCATTCCTCCCTGTTCACTTGCGCTCCAGTTGCGCTCCACTCGATCATGTAGGGCCAAGCTAGAAGTGACAAATGACACTTGAATGGCAAGTGTCATTCCTCCCTGTTCACTTGCGCTCCAGTTGCACTCCACTCGATCACGTGATCGAGTGGAGCACAAGTGGAGCGCAAGTGAACAGGGAGGAATGCACGCGAGTCTGTTCACTTGCCGTTCAAGTGTCATTCATCACTTCTAGCTTGGCCCTTAGTGGAAGAGAATCAAAGGAAGAAGAAGAGAGTCCATAGCATAGCAACTCAGTGTTTCCTCACTGGGAGAGAAGAATCAGCCAGTCTGCTGTGCTCTGCTTCCCATTCCAGGTTACTGTAGATCCTGTTGAGATGCGAGACAGTAGCATTCATCAACTCCTGGTGGCAGTCCTTCTGTGCCAGCTGTCGTATGGATGATCGTGACAGCTTACTGGAGGCTCAAGTCCTAGCTGAGTTGCAAATCTCTGGACTGTTAGTCTGTCAAAGTGCTAGGAACTCCTAGGCTGGGCAGTTATTGTCCAGCTACCAACATTGTATTATTCTCCTTCAGAAGTGCAGTGGAAATCCAGCAGTGCAGATAGTGTGCCTAAATCCAGTGTCTGGAACAGAATTTTATCACCCTAACAGTGGGTAGGATTGCAAACTTGGGCTGCCATTCTATGCACACCTACTTGGGAGTACGACCTATGCGATTCAGTACATATGCATAGGGTTGTGCATTGATCTCTTAGAAATCCATCTCATAATAGGGTGACCACTTACCTCCCATTCCCTATAGGTGCTTCCAAGGCTGACAGAAAAAAAATGGAGGAAATAACCATAGAGTTTTAGGCAAATCCTAGAGCATTGCCCCAACCAGAATTGACTTCACACATCTGTTCTTGCCCCCTAATTCCTCTATCCCATACTGAGATGTATAGTTGAGGCACAGGAGTGGCATGCCTGCATCAGAAAAAAAAGATTCCAACTTTCTGAATGTTCTTTCATCTCTATAGTCTTTGTTATCTTTATAGTGCATCACTAAAAAGGCATGACTTGATCTCTGCTTTGTATATGTGCAGACAAAGCCTCATTATGCTTCCTGCTCTTGTTCTTATTAAGCGCAGCGCACACTTCTATTGTGGAGAGGTTGTATAATCATCTTATAAGGCATGCATCTCTTATGTGAGCAAAATGAGATACGCAAAAGCCTCTTGCACTCCCCCCAAATGGATACGGCATCCAATATATGCATCACTCCCATCTATTCTTTGATGCACAAAAATACACTTTTGCAGAAGTTGGCTTTGTTTTATAAATAGCAACAATTATTTCTCATTTTTCTTTCCTCTGATGTTGGAGTTGAGAGGTGGGAGAAGTGGGTAAGAAGCATTTAATTTAAAGTAACATCCACGTTTGTGCCAAAACAAGATTGACAGGGCTGATAATAAAAATCCTGGTCTCCACAATCCAGTAATTTATGATGCGTCCTTCTTAACTCTTCCTGCAGCTTCTCATTCTAGATCCAAACTGCTTCCTGACATGACAGATGGGCTGTTTCTCTGAGGTGCTGCAATTTCCATTTCTGATATGCAAACTTGGAGTCAGGGCTCCACCAACAGCCCCTAAGCTATCTTGACGTACAGCTGCAAATAGATAAAGAATGCCTCCTTAATGTACTTAAAATGCACAGTTATTTCAGCCAAGCTGGTCAGTCTACACACAGAATAGTCGGAGCACCTTAGAACCAGCAGTGAAAAACACAAAGGTTCTCTGATACATTTTTTTCACAGAGTGGGAGAATCATAGAATAGAATCATGGAATCATAGAATCATAGAGTTGGAAGGGGCCATACAGACCATCTAGTCTAACCCCCTGCCCAGTGCAGGATCAGCCTAAAGCATCTCTGACAAATATTCATCCAGCCTCTTCTTGAAAACTGCCAGTAAGGGGGAGCTCACCACCTCCCTAGGCAGCTAATTCCACTTTTGAACTACTCTGACCGTGAAAAAGTTTTTCCTAATATCCAGCCGGTACATTTGTGCATGTAATTTAAGCCCCTTGCTTCGGGTCCTACCCTCTGCTGCCAACTGGAACAGCTCCTTGCCCTCCTCCAAATGACAGCCTTTCAAATATTTAAAGAGAGCAATCATGTCCCCCCTCAACCTCCTCTTCTCCAAACTAAACATTCCCAAGGCCCTCAGCCTTCCCTCATAGGGCTCAGTCTCCAGACCCCTGATCATTCTTGTCGCTCTCCTCTGCACCCCCTCGATTTTGGCCACATCCTTTTTGAAGTGAGGCCTCCAGAACTGCATAATCAAAAATCAGATATGCTGAAGCCACTTAAACTCCCATTCTCAAACTCATGCCTCTGTCTATTCCTCTTCTAATGCCATCTGCATTCGTTAGGGTTCTCCACTGGAGTCAACCAGCAGGAGGCTTACCTGAGGGGGTGGGGCTCACTGGCAATGCCGTGCCATTGCTGGTGATGTAGCAATGTTTCTTCCTGTATGACCCGGAACTGACATCATTGCATAGTAGTGATGCTTTAGCATTTGCACCAAACTCTATGATGCTGGTTGACACACACACCCTCCCCCATTTCCTCCAAAATTTCTACCCAGTCACCCAGCTAGGTAGCAGTGGGCAAAACCAGCAGGAGGCAGGACATCTCCCACCAAATTGGAAGAGCCGGCCTCCTTAAGCCCGAGTGACCATCGGGCTGTGAGTTCCTCAACTTAATTACTATTAACTTACGCATGGGATGCTCTCCTCGTGTGTTATTAATTAATTTATTTATATCGTATTTGTATTCCGCCCTCCCCGCAAGCAGGCTCAGGGCGGATAACAACATTAAGAACATTTAAAACATTCCATATTAAAATATTTAAAAGCATCATACAAAAATATCATGAAAAATAGCAGCACTCTTTTTCCTGATGGCGGCAATACAAATAATACAACAGTACAATTGAATATAGCAGCAGCTTAAGAACAGTGGTGGGCAGCTCTCACAGGGAGGGGGGTAGGTGTTGTATCCTCCAGCCTGTGGAGGCCCAGCCTCAGCCATAAGCCTGGCGGAACAACTCTGTCTTACAGGCCCGGCGGAAAGATAATAGATCCTGCCGGGCCCTGGTCTCGGTAGACAAAGTGTTCCACCAGGTAGGAGCCAGGACTGAGAAAGCTCTGGCTCTAGTCGAGGCCAGGCGGGCCTCCTTGGAGCCAGGGACTGATAACAATTTCTTTCCTCCCGATCGGAGGGTCCTCTGGGGAATATACAGGGAGAGACGGTCCCTCAGGTACGCTCGCCTCAGTCCGCACAGGGCCTTATAGGTCAATACCAAGACCTTGAACCTGATCCGATACTCCACTGGCAACCAATGCAGCTCGCGCAATATTGGTGTAATATGAACCCTATTTGGTTTACATATGAGGTGCTGGATTTCAAAGGGTAGTAGAATAGGATGCATTTCAGATTGCAAGTGAATAATGACAAGACTTCCAGGCACAGTGCAGCCTGCAAAGTTTGAGTGTGGCAATGGCAAACCACCTCTGTTAGCCTCTTGCCATGAAACCCTGCACTTGAAGGCACTCTACGCCTCCAGTCATGGTTAGTAGAATGATTCGTGTCCAAATAATCACACTAAACATGGTTTGTTTAATTAAACCATGGTTTTGCACAATGCCTCAACGAATCCAATGTGATCATGTTTATTTTAACTATGGTTATTTTTTTGAGGTCAAGAGTTATCACTCAATTCCTGATTTGCCTCAACCAATTATTACTTTCTGTTAGCAGGGAGAGAGAAATCAGTATTAAGCCTGGATTAATCCAAGATGTCTTCATTCCCACAGCCATGAAACTATGTTTGGTGTAGTGGTTCAGAGCAGCAGGACTCTAATCTGGAGAGCCAGGTTTGATTCCCCACTCCTCTGCTTGAAGCCAGCTGGGTGACCTTCGGTCAGTCACAGTTCTCTCAGAGCTCTCTCAGCCCCACCCACCTCACAGGGTGTTTGTTTGTTGTGGGGATAATAATAACATACGTTGTAAACCACTAAGTTGTCCTGAAAGGCGGGATATAAATCGAATGTTGTTGCTGCTGCAGCTGCTGCTGTTATTATTATACTTAAGACTCTGGATAATAGCCTATCTTCAGATCAGTCTAAGGGCTCCTTCAGTCACCGGGTGGGCTTGGGCTCTCTCGCACATTGTAGTTGTGAGGACCCCACCTCACATAGTAGTTGTGAGTACACAATATATGTCACACAAAGCAGAACCTGGCATGAACCAAGCAGAATTATGGAACTCTGATAACTTTGTAAGTATGAATTGTATTCCTGGCCTTTTGTTGTTTTCCTAATGTACTATTTATTTTTCAGATAAAACTATCAGATTTTGGGTTCTGTGCCCAAGTTTCAAAAGATGTTCCAAAGAGGAAATCACTCGTCGGAACCCCATACTGGATGGCTCCAGAAGTGATATCCAGGCTGCCTTATGGCACTGAAGTAAGGGGGAAAACGGCTACTTGTAACAAATAGCAACATATATTGATTCTCTCTCTCTCTCTCTCTCTCTCTCTCTCTCTCTCTCTCTCTCTCTCTCTCTATATATATATATATATATATATATATATATATATATATATCCTCTCTATCTATCGATCGATCGATGGATAGATAGATATAAAATATCCTATTATATAAAAAGCTAAGCGTATTCAAGACAACTCACTTGCCCAGATGAGGCAGCCAGACCTCCAGAGAGCACACCACAGCAGGAAGTCCAGGCCAGGATCAGGCACAGAGCATGCAGCAATGCCTGCCCCCTGCCTTCACCCAGCTGGGATCAGAGGCAGAGCAGGTGGCAATGCTCACCCCCGCCTTCACCCAGCTGGGATCAGGAGCGAAGCAGGTGGCAATGTCCACTCCCCCTTTTACCCAGCTGTGATCAGGAGTAGAGCAGGTGACAATGCCCGCCCACCACTTTCACCCAGCTGGGATGAGGAGCAAAGCAGGTTGCAATGCCTGCCCTCCGCCTTCACCCAGCTGGGATCAGGAGCAAAGCAGGTGACAATGCCTGCCTGCCCTTCAACCCAGCTGGGATCCGGAGGGGAGCAAAGCAGGTGGCAATGCCCATCCCCTTCACCCAGCTGGGATCAAGAGTGGAGCCGGTAGCAATGCCCACATCCCAAATTCACCCGGCCAGGATCAGGTGTGGAACAGGAGGCAATGCCCACCCACCCCTTTCACCTGGCCGGGATCAGATGAGGAGCAGGTGACAATGCCCGCCCCTTCATCTGGTTGGGATCAGGAGCAGAGTATGAGGCAATGCACGCCCCCATTCACCTGGTCTGGAGCAGGAGGTAATGCCCACCTCTCCTTCACCCAGCTGGCATCAGGTGCAGAGCAGGTAGCAATGCCCGCCCCCTCAAGTTCATTCAGCCGGGATCTCATTCCCTCTCCTTAGTTACTTATACCCAAACTTTAATATCAACTATTTTTAATTCATCATTTCTCCCGAGTATTTTTTTCTCTTTGTATAGAATTACCTTAATTTATCTTAATTTTGGCCTAAGTAGACAAAAGAAATCTATCAATTTTCCCCAGAATTCAACTGTTGATCTATTATGCACAAAAGTAGTTAATTTGGCCATTGATGCATATTCGTAGATCATATATTGATTCTCTCAACAAAAACCATATTTCCATTATTTGTTTTTTATTTTCCAGCGTATACCCTGCTTTTCTTCAAAACATGGAATGTAATTGGTTTCCATGAATACCTGCCTAGCTTCAAATGTCCCAGTTTATTTAATGCACTAAAAACACAATCTATAATCCATAATCTCCAATCTATAATCTACAATCCAAAAACTCTGCTCAATGTGTGCCTGAAGTCATATTCTTATTCATTCATGTGATATGTTGAAATACTACATAAATAAGGAAATAAGATGGATGCCCACCCTCACATGTTTTTAAAAATGAGAGCAAATTGCTTTGTTTTCAAAAGCTTTCAGTGATGTTCGGGTTCATTTTTCTGGGTTCTGTTCTGAAGGCATTGATTTGGTTTTGTGGATACCATAAAAGTTTCCTCATCATAAAGACACTTCCAGTCCATTCAGGAAAAGGCAGACATGTAAAATCTTAACTTAAAGAATCCCACCTCTTCTACAGCTCAAGGAGATTTTCAAAGCTACAAAAAGAAAATTCTAAATCCAATCATACTTTAAACAGCAGCAGTGGTGGATCTACACACTAATTCACTCCCAGCAATGACAGTGGTTGATATTCCTTCCTTTTCTACCAAAACACCACGTTACGGACATTCCAGAAGCTCATCAAAGAAGCCCTACCACCACCTCTGAAAGATAGCAATGCCTTGCGGCCACTAGTGAAGAGGCCCTGCTTCTTCCATCCTTCTGATTTCTCTAATCGAAAGGGTTTTGAGTAGAGCCTCCCTAAATCTTAGAGGTGGGTGTGTATACGGTCATTCTGAATGTGTGCTCTATTGTGAACTGGCACTTCCCCACAGACCTTGAAGGTTTCTTACGGCTGTTGTTCAGCCCATCCCCTCTTGAGGCAAGCGAGCCCATCCTCTGAGCTGCAGCCAACAAATACTGCTCAAACCTTTGGAAAGGGGGCTTCGCTTTTCCCACCAAGATTTGCTGATAGTTTGCTTACCAACCTACAGCTATTTTTCTCTGAGATTCCTCAGGCCCTTGTTTTCTGCTTTTTGTCCCTCCTTTTGTCCTTGCTTTGTGCTTTCTCAAATCAGAGGAACGTGGTTCGAGAAAGAACAGAGAAACAATAGAGAAAACACGGAAAGACGACAGATGAAGACAAAGAGAACCAGGGTGATGAGGCCCAGGGTCAGCAGCCAACTCAACGTCGGTACCGTCGCAACTTCAATTACCGACGCAGACGTCCAGAAAACCCTAAACCACAAGATGGCAAAGAGACAAAGGCAGCCGAACCACCAGCTGAGAACACGTCCGCTCCCGAGGCCGAGCAGGGCGGGGCTGAGTAAATGCCGGCTTACCATCTCTACCATCATCCGGTTTAGTCATCAAAGAAGAGAGAATAAGAAATAAAGAGAATATGAAATTCCAGCAATAAGAAATGAACAGAAGAATTGGAACTGAAGACCTTAAGTGCTTGCTTTTTGCTGTTGACCAGATCACTCGAACTATCTGCATTATCTATGCATGGGATTTTTATTATTTTTACCTAAAGCAGTCTCCTTTTGGGAGTGACAAACATGTTTTTTAAAGGCCTGTTTTTTCTCAATACACCTTTAAAGGTTTTTAAATTGTTTCATATCTGGTCAAGTTGGGATATTTAAGAACCTCATTTTTAATTTGTATGAAAGATACACCTGATTTTTTCAAGTCAAACTGCAAGCATCTCTTAATAAAGGTCTTAAGAATTGGAAAAAAAAAAAGAAAAACGAGTACAAGAGGAAGCTGCAGGTTGGCGGCCAAGCCAAGGAGAACTCCTGTTTGAAAAGAACCAAAAGCTACACTTACTGGATTTTTCAGGACTTGCTTGTTAAGTCCTTCCACGCTGCATTCCCACTCTGCAACACTGAGCAGGTGCCTCAGTTAACACTAAACACATTTATATTGATTTTTCATATTGGTGTATATACAAAGCTATAGGTCAAATTTCATAGCTGTTGCTCTCCTACTTTATGAACAAAAAGGAGTTTTGTAGCATCTCGGAAACTAACAGAGGTACTGCACCATAAACAAAAGCAGAATAAATCATTCTCTGAACTGGAATTTAACAATAGGCGTCATTGTTTTGACCAAGATTAAAACTGTTAAGACTATCATGAATGGTTCACAGTCAAATCAAATCAAATTTATTATTGCGGTCCTAGACCAGCCAGAAAATTACAGGAATGAACAGTATTTCAGAAATAAACAAGAGAATACAGATTAAAAGATACCTCAGTAACGTAATAGATTACATTGCCTTAAAATGTTTAAAATTTAAATTTCAGTATATCATAAAAACCAGATACCATAAAACAGAACTGTCTTTAGTTGGTAATGAATGATCTCCTCTTCTTTATTGCCATCCAACCAAACTGGGCAACCTTATATGTTATATCCTGGGATCTATCCGAGAGCATTTTTGAAAGTCAAAAAGCTCTATGTCTTCCCGGATGGGCAAAAAGTATAGGCCTTATGTCAACTTCTCGTAGTTGCATGTGTATTTTACAGTCAAAGATGACATGTTCTAGGGATTCTATTTTCCCATCACCATAGGGACACAGGCGTTCTTCTAGTGGCGTTCTTTTGTATCTGCCTTCCAGTAGAGCTGATGGAAGAGCGTCCCAACACATTAACATATACAAAGCTATAGGTCAAATTTCATAGCTATCGCTCTCCTACTTAATGAACAAAAAGGAGTTTTGTAGCATCTCGGAAACTAACAGAGGTACTGCAGCATAAACAACAGCAGAACAAATCATTCTCTGAACTGGAATTTAACAATAGGCTTCATTGTTTTGACCAAGATACTATCATGAATGGTTCACAGTCCCTTTTGCAGCTAAATTTTCTCCATGCAGTAATCTTTGAGCATGTTTGTGTCTATGGCAACAAGTGCATTAATTTCTTTGCCGGTATTTCCGGGTTCACAGAAGCTCACAGAAATTTCTGCAAACCTTCTACCTGTTTACAAGGTTATGTTTCCCCAAACAATGGCATCCCCGGGAATAGGGCTTTGCGTGAACAAAAAAACCCAAAAGTCACTTGGGAAGTGCCCCCATATTAAAATCCAACAAATCCTTTAATATGTTGGCTCACCAATCTCTGAGCTTCATTACACATTAATATGAAGTATAGACCCCTGCAGTATATTGGCTTTTCTTTTTATTAGGCAAAGAAGCCACCTGAATTTTACAGGAAGAAGAAACCAGATCTAAATATTATCAACATGCACACTCCACCGGAATCTTTGTTTTTCCCATTTGTTGCCAAGTATTGAAACAGAGGCCAGGAATGCATTAAAATGGGAATCTTCTGTCACCGCCATGACGGTTCCAATAGCATGAAAAACCGCAGGGCATTTTAATGGTGGCTGATTTGTGAAACCCAAGTTTCAGCTCACATATTGCTCCAATCCTGATTTTCCTGGACAAATGCTGGTTTCATGGTCCTCTTGCAGTCTGGGTGGGCATCACCATGGGCCTGAGCCAGAATGTCTAAGTTCATACATCATTTTAAGGCTAACTGTGGTTAATAAGCCAGCTTTAGACCCCTTCTTCATGGACTCAGCCCCATCATAGAGAGTGATCTGACCTGCATTCAAACAACCATATTGACTATTGTTAGAGTAATTAAGCCATGTGTCTGTGAGATGTCTGAACTGAGCCAATGACTCTACCTCTTCGGGCAAAGGCCCTTATCTGTAAAAGCATCTGTAAAGGGCATTTGGTATTCAATCTATTGAACCTTTTTGGTCAATGGGTTTCTATTGCAGGTGGATATCTGGTCCCTTGGTATCATGGTAATAGAAATGATAGATGGAGAGCCACCGTATTTCAATGAGCCACCTCTCCAGGCAATGCGCAGAATACGAGACAATTTACCACCAAGAGTGAAGGATCTGCATAAGGTGAGACCGTTAATCATCTCCTGTGTATTCCTGGACAAATTCATCCTAAGTGGAGGACCTGTGTCTGTTTAGACCACAAGCTAAGATGATAGGAGGCTCTTCCCCCCCTACACACACACCTTTCCTGCTGGAACATCCACATATGGACGTGTAGATAAGGTATAGATGCATAAAACCCATGTATTTAAACAGCACACTCAATATCCCAGATAACATGGAAGCACTTAATTCTCAGTGTGGCCCTTCTTCATATATGAAGCGCATTGCCAGACTGCACAGTCAGCACACAGCCAGTAGCGGGATCTCCCCCCGCCCTATCTGTCCTTTCCTCCATCTAGATGCCTTCTCCAAAGACTGCATCTTTGCAGGGATGAACGGCTCAACAAAGCATGCCCCTGGCAGGCTTGCTCCTCAACCAGGCATAGGAAGGAGATCAAGGGATCGCATTGCTCTCAGCAGGGCCAGATTTACACATCTTTTACCCTTCTGATTTCCATACATTTAAGCCTGTGTTGGATTGTGCTCTTAATCTACAAATTGGCTCATTTGGAGGGGGGGGGGGACGTGTTCTCTAAACATCACTAAAATTGAATTCCAGTGTCCTCATCATTTCCCAATGCAGCAGATATGGAACATCCAGCCCCAAATTAGCCATGTATTAGCCTCAGCACCCCCTGAGCATCATTTTTATTTTTTCTTTCCAACTTGTCTTCTCAACTGCCCTTATATTTACTGACAGCTGCACTTGCATTCATAGAAAGGCAGGCATCACTTTGTAGAAAAAGAGCTGGCGGAACTCATTAGCATAACTCATTAGCGTAATTCATTAGCATGTGCCACACCCCTTGACATCACCAGAAGTGTGTCATTAGCATAACTGATTTGCATATGCCACACCCCCTGATATCACCTATCCTGGCTGTTTTGGACCCAATCCTGACCATTCAGGGCCGAAATTGGGCCCCAAATGGCAAAAGGGGGATCAAAATGGCCAAAAAAGGGCCCAAAATGGTCAGGATCGGGCTGCTGCTGAGTGGGAGAGTGATCCACCACCCGTCAGAGGCCCGATCCTGGCTTTTTCGGCCCCAATCCAGGCTGAAACGGGCCCAAAATGGCTGAGAATCAGGTAGGTGGGGCCACCTGACATGTGACCTCTTTGGGGAACTGCCGGAACTGCGTTCCAGTGCATTCCCCCTTGAAATGAGCCCTGTAGAAAAGTATTGCATAGTTCTTCTGTGGGTGTAGGTGTGAGATGAAATCCTTAAAGCACTTTCTGTGTGCTTCTTGTGGACATTATAAGGTAGTACAGTGGAGTGGGCCACTCTTGCCCACAAGGAGGGGCCACACACACACTCATCGGAAATGAAGGGTCTAACCTAGGGCTACCAGGTCCTCTGGTGGAGGCGGGGGATCCCCTGCTCCCACTCTCCACCCACCCCCCACCATCACTCACCTGGCCAGCAGGGGGGAAAGGCGGGGGAACAGGCCTCCCAGGTGCGCTCCCGGGGCAGCGTGATGATGTCACTTCCAGGAAGTGACATCATCGCACAGGGCCTGGGCCAAGAAAGGTGAGTGCTGAGAGAGTACCGGGAGAGTAAAGGGACCTGGCAAACGTAGTATGACCCGATGGCTTTCTGCAACATTTCTCCTCTCCATTCTTTTATTTACAAGTGAGGCTTTCAGAAATGCAGCCCCCCCAACCCACCCCCAGCCTCATTCTGCCTCCTGCCATGTCAGGCCAGGAGGCAGGTCATCCTGTGTTTGGCAGAAGTGCTGACAAAGCTGCCTGGATTATCCGTGAAGATGCTAATGCAAATGAACCGCATGGGCAGGAGAGAGATCAGGCTTTGACCGAACCGTGAATGCCTCCGGGGTCACCTCGGACAGAGCTGGTGGTGTGGTGGCCTCAGAGATGAGAATGGTATAGACATAGCCATCGTTTCCATCGGCCCCAGCAATGCTGCTGCTACATCAGGGGTTGACTTGGATGGCTTGGACAAAAAACTGTCCCTGCCTGTCCAGCAAAATGGTCTGGCGTGCCACTCCTGGGCGCACACACTGGCGGTTGTCTACTCCTGCTCTCGAGGGCCCTCAGATGTCCCCTAACCAGCGACCAAATATCAAGTATCATAATCACGGCTTTTTTCCAGCTGGCACCGCTTGAAAATGGTCACATGGCTGGTGGCCCCGCCCCCGATCTCCAGACAGAGGGAAGTTGAGATTGCCCAGCAGGGAGGGCAATCTCAACTCCCCTCTGTCTGGAGATCAGGGGGCGGGGCCACCAGCCATGTGACCGTTTTCTCCGAGGGCCACCCACTGAGTTCCACCACCTCTTTCCCCAGAAAAAAAGCCCCGATCCTAATTATCAGACGATTTCAGGGTCCAGGGTCAATAATGTACATGTTACCTGATCACCCTTCACAGGTCTCCTCCGTTCTTCGTGGCTTTTTAGATTTGATGCTGGTGAGGGAACCTTCCCAGAGGGGAACAGCGCAAGAACTGCTGAGGCATTCCTTTCTGAAACTGGCTGGACCTCCGTCGTGCATCGTGCCTCTCATGAGGCAATACAGGCACCGCTGAATTCAGCAACTCTGTCTCTCTCTGGCAGATTGCACAGAAACCAGAGGGGGAAACTGTGCACTGAGCTGAAAGTGCCAGCAAGCAGAACCACCGAGAAACGGCAGACATGAGCTCAACGCTATGAAGGAGACCGCTCTGTTTCTGTGCTTGTTCAACAGATGTGTTGGCCGCGTTGGAGCCATCCTCCACAGTCAGATGATGTTTCAGCCGACCAACTCGCAATGCAGAAGGAAGGGGCCCTGCTGGGAAACCAGGCGGTGGTGGGCTTGTAGCAAACAGACGGAACACAAGGGTTTTTATTTAGAATCTGTGAAACTGCTTTCTACTTCAGAAGAATACTTTTCTGATAAAAAAAAAGAAGAAGCACCTTTTTAATCTCAGTTGTAGCAGTGTGACGTATTTTGAAATGAATTTGTAATTTTCTGTACATTGCTTTTGATAATTTACAGTACTTTGATGTCATAGAAGTAGTGCCAGGTCAATCGGTGTAAACTTAGCAAGCATTTGAGCAAAAGCTTTTCCTACTTTTTGTATGTCTTTTGATGAGAAAGGAACTCAAGAAAACTTTCAGCGGCTCAGAATGTTGACAATATTTTTTTTCCGCCTAGTCAAGCGGACATCTTCACTTTGTAAAAGTTTAAATTGCAAAGTACATTCCTCCTTCCTAAAATAATATTTAAGGATTTCAGTGTTGTTCAAGAGAGCTAAGGACCTTGAAAAAATGTGAAGGGCTGTTTCATATCAATGTCTTTATCATGCATTAGCCACAAAAAGGTAGTTAGTTGGCACCAAGTGCCACACAAATCAGCTGCCACAGAAAGAGCAGAAATGGAGGCCTGGTTGTCATCTGGTAAGATTATTACTTGCTAACTACATCCACCAGGGGTGGTGGCAAGAATTGGTTGGGTATAGCAAAATGCTAATGCTCACAGCCTGCTAACTATGAGTGGTTATAGGCTCACGTCAAGAAAGGAAGTTTGTGTAGTTGCAGGTGGCCTCTGGGGCGATCACCCTTTTCATGCTGGAAGAAATGCTATCCAGAGAATGGAGTGCAATTCTTTTGCTCACTTCATGGGCTGATTCCACACACGTTGGATAATGCACTTTCAATGAACATTATCAATCGTTTGAGGTGGATTTTTTGTTACACACACAAAAAAATCCATTCCAAATGATCTATAAAGAGGATTGGAAGTGCATTATCCAACGTGTGCAGAATCACTCATAGCTTTGCCAGTGCTAACGTGGATTACAGGGGCTTGGAAGAGTCACTGCACAGCTTTCTCCAGCAGACTGTGAGCATGCATACGTGTGATGGGGCAATGCACTTAGTGGGGGGGAGGTAATGGACATCTTGACCAGGGCCATCAGGAACCTGAAGCCAGTCATGAACTCAGCTCCAATTGTATACAGCAGTCCATAATATTACCAGCAAGGGTTCCAGGTGGGTCATTTTGCTTCCATCTAGACTCCCACCCTTCCATCCCACCTTTAGGATCAGCCCTGCACATTACCCCGTGAAGACAAATTCATCCTACCAAGTGCTTTACCAGGATTCAACAATCCTGTTGTCACTGCCTATTGGGGACTGCAGAAATATTTGGAGTGTATGTGTGTAAATCATATAGCAGAACACGGTACATAACTATTGGAATGCATTCAGTTTGGTCGTTCACATACCAGTTATTGGTCTTCTTTTAAGTCATGGTTTTGAAATTTGGGCAGTAAATGCATTTGTGTGCAAAAGTAAGGGAAAACATCCAGGTGCACACACGCGCATACGCAAAACGCACACTACTGTCTATCTCAGCTCTTGAGATTCAGTTGCTTGTCACTGTGTACAATGCGATACATAACATGCATACTCATCCAAACAAGTTACTGAACTGTGTTGAGTAGCAATATGGACATTTCTTCATGTGTGAGTGTGCTGACCCAGTGGCGCCACCGTAGTCTTCATTGCTATATTCACGCTTTGGTGAGCATACCCTGGCTCTAGAAGGTCAGCTGCTGTGTGGCCATTTTCCAAGCTGAAATCAAAGTGTTGTAAGAATATATAGATGTGTTTGCTGGTGGGGGGAGGGGATGTCTAAACCCTTTGGGAATGTTAATTTAGCAATGACTGCTACAACCCATTTTGTGTTGCTTGTTGGATAGATTTGCATGTTAGAGATTTGTCCTTATAAGGGCTCCACAATTATTTCATCAATGGAAGAATTAGTTTAATAATGATTCTTCCCCCCACCCCTAAAATGATGCATAATATGAAAGCCATGTATTTTACAATTTTTTTGTTATTTCTGATCTCACTTGAAAATTATATCTGACTCTGAATTGGACATATTATGTTAGATCATTTTTCTTTATCAAGTTGGATCCCTCCCCCCCCCTTAAATAAGTTGGTTGTTATTTATTTTAATAAAAGAGGAAGAAAACCAGAATTCAGAATGCTGCTGATTCAAGACCCATTTGCCATCGGTAATAAAGCTCCTTTGCTCCATTACAAGTAAGTGCAATGACAAAAATTAGAAATGAGAACAGCACACAAAGGAATGATCTCTGCAGTTTGTGTGCCACACAATAACGGGGGTCATGCCTCCGCTTACCTGCCCTGGCAAATATCCTGCCAGAAACACTCACTGGGATTTTTGAGTCTTTTTGTTTGTTTTCTGTCATCCCCTCCCTTCAAGGAGCTCAGAGCAGTGGGCAGGATCCATTCCAACCCAATGAGGAAGCTTAAATTGAGTAGAGGGGCTATGGCTCAGTGGCTGAACAGATGCTTGACACACACATGTTCCCATGCAAACAGGACCTGAGCTTTTTAATAACCAGTAGAGATAAAATGTTGTAGATAGGCTAGCCTGATTTTGTCAGCAAGCTAAGCAGGGTCAATCCTGGTTAATAATTGGATGGGAAACCACCAAGGAAAACCAGGGTGTCTATGCAGAGGGAGGTTACCATAAGCCAGCTGCAACTTGACAGAACTTTACACACATGCACACAGAGACTGAATGCTGGCATAACATCATCCAATAAATGGGTGGTATGTGTGCATTCCTCTTGCCTTGCACAGTTCAGAGGTGCATAGGCTCCTCTCTTTGCCACATGCTCTTTACGTAATAAATAGAATGGTTAGGGTTTTAATTGGGGGTGTGCACTGAGCAAATTTCTGTTTCAGATTCAAATTTGGGGCTTCCAAACAAAATGTACTTTTTTGGGTGTTCTCTGGGTTGAACGTTGCTGATTCAGATCTAATCCTTTTGGGTTTTTTTCTGTTATCCTGCATTTCAGCCCCCTTCTTTGCAATATGGTCTCTTTCCAGGCTCTTTGGGGCAGCTGTTTTTGCACTTAACAGCACCAAAACCATACAGAACACAGTCCTCCCCCTAAACCATCACCCATCAGGTTTGAGCACACACAACAATGTGGTTCGGTGTTTATGAATCCCGAAGAATGCTTTGGGAAAGGCTCCAAGGTGAGTGTTGGGTGGCTGTGCACTTGCACACTGTTCTTTTCAAGGGGGTTGCAGAAATGAGGATCTGGGGCGGCTGTTTCTGCACTGAACCAAAAACGGAACCAACCATTAGTCCCCTCACTCTAAACCATTGATTCACCAATTTTTCCTCGAGTACATTCCACAAACAACAAACTCCGAAGAAGGCGAGTGTCAGTGGGTGCATATTATGGTGGGAAACTAGTTGGCAAAGAGGTAATAGGGTGGCAACGGTGGCAGGAGAGCATGTCAACCAGTGCAGGGCAGTGACTTTTTAAACACCCTGCTTTAAGTTCATTTTTTCTTTTTCTAAGTGATGGTAAGACCACTAAGGGCCAAGCTACAAGTGATGAATGACACTTGAACGGCAAGTGGATTGAGTGGAGGGCAAGTGAACAGCGAGGAATACACTTGCCATTCAAGTGTCATTCGTCACTTGTAGTTTGGTCCTAAATTACTGCCTTTTGTTCTGCTGTTGCCTGTTGCGGCCATGTTTTCTAGTGCTTTGCCATTTCATTCCCATGATGATGCTTTTGTTGCTCCGTGTTCAGCTGCAAAACAGGGCGTATTTGCATTAATCACTGCCAATCCCCATTGCCCACCTGCAGGCAGCATAATTGTCTGCATCGACCCCCCCCCAAAAAAAACAGATCTACGTTTGCCCCCATAAGTTTTCCTTTTGCACTGGGATGGCAGGATTGTTTTGAAAAAAGCAAAAAAGGCCCGTGGTTTGCAGGGGATTGACTTAAGCTCAATGTGGAAAATTTATTTTTAAGTAATGGTTTGGCAGATGCGGGGTGGGGGGGGACGTGCAGTAAGATGGAAACCTGAAAAGTAGATTGTTTATTGCTTAGATGGGAACTGTGAAGTAGCTGAGGTTTGATTGGGGGTACCCGTTTGCCATTTGACTCAGAAAAAAAAAGACCACCGAAAGATTACGGAAACAAGCCTAAACAGGTCTATTCAGATGTAAGATTGTTATTCAATAGTGCTTACTCCCAGAGAAGTGTCTTTAGAATTGCACCTATGATTGAAATCCCCCAGAGCTTTTTATGCACCCTGCCGAGTGGCACTTTTCCTCACAGTGACCAACTGTCCAAGTGCCCTGATGAGGGTGGGGGAGGGAGAACAGTGCCCACAAAGAGCCACAAAAAAATGCACTAAGGTGCACATTCTCCCTTTCCTCCAACAGAGTTGATTCAGTGGTATACCAATTGGATCTCCCTTGGGATCCAATTGGTAGACTTCTGTTAAGGAAAACAAGATGTTGCCATGCCGACCCAGTGCCTGCCTACTGCCACTGCTGCATGGTAAGAACCGAAAAGAAACACACGAGCTTTCGGTGGGAGGGTGCCATTATGACTCGGTTGCCTGGATTTGGTTCACCGTTCTGGAAGCTGCTTTAACCAAATGAAATGGTGAATTCTAGGTGTATTTCCAGCCCTTTTGTTTCAGTTTGCACACCCCTAGAATCCAGTGGCTATTTGCTTCAGAAGGAAGCACATGCACGCCTAGCAAACTGTGTACCAAATACTTGACCGGCTGAGCTATGCAAAAAACAGTGCAATCCCGAACACAGCTTCTAAGTCCACTGAGTTCAATCTTCTCCCATTGATTGATTTCGTGTAACTCTGCTTAGCATAGCATTATAAGGGTGCAGGAAAAAAACGCTTTTTTTTTTGTTTGTTTCAGGTGGGTAACTGTGTTGGTCTTTAGAATAGCAAGGTTCGAGTCCAACGGCACCTTAGAGACCAACAAGCTTTTCAGGGTATAAGCTTCAAAGTGCCGTGGTCATCCTCTGTGCTCTGCCTTCGTTCTCTGCAATTGGCTAATGCCCAACAGATACATTTTTCATCAGCTTTTGTGAAGTCTCAATTGCTTACTCAATATAAAAATGATTTTTCCTTGATGGATATGTTTTCAAATATGCAGATTTGGCCACACGTGAATTTTCTGCCACAGGTGCAGCATGCTTCCTTGGTTGTGGCTCCACGGTGGAAAAAACATTCACCAATCCATCCTCTGTATCCGCT
This sequence comes from Eublepharis macularius, assembly GCF_028583425.1. Taxonomy (NCBI): domain Eukaryota; kingdom Metazoa; phylum Chordata; class Lepidosauria; order Squamata; family Eublepharidae; genus Eublepharis; species Eublepharis macularius. Next base: position 13,307,663 of record NC_072790.1, read on the forward strand.
TTCTAAAACAGATCGTTCCTTTTTCTGACACGAAGATTTGCACCTGAAGAGCTCTTGACTTGGGCAGAAGAGTGTTGCCTGGATAGTTTCAGTTTCATTCCTCCCATGGAAGCAAACGGGCAAAGCTTTCATGAGATGAGGTCACCGTATATGGATCAGAGCTTATATGCTAGCAAGAGTTCCAGAATTCACAATCGAGGTTTTGTTTCTATCCTTGCTGGTGGCCAAGGAACTGTTTCATTCACCAAAACTCTCATGTTTTGGAAGCAATAAACAGCAAAAGGAGCATCCCAGAGTCTATAAAGAAAATGGTGGTCATAAAATAACACACATTGAAAGAAAAACCTGTAATTTTCTGCTCTGTCCACCCCTCAGTATCCATCACACTAAAGCCAGTGTTTCCTTCAAAAGGTTATATGCGTGGGGAGAATGCACAAGCAAATTTTTAAAACACCCATTTAAAAGTCTACTGTGTTGGATGTATTTAATTTGCATAGCTCATGGACAAATATACTTAGGGAAGATGACATCATATTTCGAAACCGGGGCTCTCTCAGGCCTTCCTTTCTTCTTTCCTTCCATCAGCTCACAAACATCCAATTTGATGCCATAACTCACAGAAGCGTGTTACTACAGGCAGCAATCACTGCTGTTCCAGAGCCTTAACTGAGCTGTGAAGCAGTAATGTGATGTCAACCACTGGCAGTAGGATCTCCCTCCACTAACATCATAGCTGCACACAGCTGTAAGGATCTGCTGAGTAACCTTCAAAAGACTCCACAATTTGTTAGTAAGAGCTTTATTGAAAAGTTGCAAGTTCATGATTTTATTGGATTCATTGTCAGGAATGAGGCATGCCTACGTGTCAAGCACCTATATTATTTATAGACTAACATTCCCCCCCCCCCCCTTTCTAGAAGCTGACTAAATCTGCTGGGAACTAACTGTACAGGAGAGGACATAAAGTTCAAGGTTAAGTGGGCTCCTTTGCCAGCGGCTAGGAGCAAGCATAGTCTAAGGGCCAAGCTACACATGACGAATGACGCTTGAACGGCAAGTGGATTGAGTGGAGGGCAAGTGAACAGGGAGAAATACACTTGCTGTTCAAGTGTCATTCGTCACTTGTAGCTTCGCCCTCAGAGAGGTAAGTCAAGAATTCATATCTTGGGAAACATAGCTGCAATAGACAGTCATAATATCATAACCTCCAGCCCCAACACACACCCCTCCCAGGGAAGGGTATGGCAGATGCTACCAGCATCTTGACATTCTCTCCCCACCCCCCCCAATTAGTCTCTCCTCGGTTTTTCTGGATATTGCTTGTGAAAGTTCCTTATTAGTTTGGGAGCTTGGATGTCCGTTGATCTAAGCCATTCGGCTTGGCTTTTGGGGAAATACTTCAATTGGACGAGGTAATACAAGATTCCTCGCTTTAGTTTAGAGTCCAAAATCAGTTCAATCTCATGGTGGGGCTGTCCTTCCACCATGATAGGAGGTGGAGTTGCCAGTTCACAGTGCCATTTATTCAGCCCTGGGTCTTTTTTTAGAAGGCTGAAATGGAATACCGGGGGTACCCGTCTCAGGTTCTTAGGTAGTTCCAACTCCACAGTTAATTAGACAGACCACCTTGAAGGGCTCTAAATAGTTCCACCCCAACGTTTTATTTATTACTTGGTTGGGCCCCCTTGAGATTCTTTGTAGACACATACACACTATCTCCCACCTCCAACTCCCAAGGGGGAGATCTCTTTTTGTCTGCCTGTCATTTATAGTCCACTTTAGTTTGCTCCAGAGTTAGCTTTATAATGTCCCATTGCTTTATAATGCCAGTCCACCATTGCTGGTCACACACACACACACCCACCCCAGCTGGGTCAGGTTCCAACAGTGGCATGGGTTTCCCTTAAAATCCTTGTGTTACTTTAAATGGGGTGGCTCCAATAGAACTGTGAACACTATTGTTATAGCAGTATTCTGCATAGGGATGAAAGTCCATCCAATTACCTTGTTGATAGTTGATATAGCATCTTAGAAATTGTTCCAATATCTGATTTGTGCATTCACGTTGTTCATCTGACTCAGGATGATGGGAGAAACTTAGTACTTGTTCTATCCCAGTTACCATTAGGAGCTCCCACCAGAAGGTGGTAACGAACTGGCTCCCCCTGTCTGATATTATCTTGGTTGAGAAAGAATGCAAATGAACAATATGTTGTATGAGCAGGCTAGCTGGTTTCTTTGCTGTGGTATTTTAGAGCAGGGAATTAAATGAGCCTCCTTAGAGAACAAATCTATTACCACTAGAATCACTGTCTTCCCTTTGCTAGGGGGAAAATCTGTGATGAAATCCATGGAAATGGTAGCCCAGGGTCTGGAGGGAATCTCTAATGGTACAACAATCCTGGAGCCCCCCCCCCCCCCCGTTTTTTTACCATCACACAAACTTGACAGGTGGAGACGTACTGAGAAATGTCTTTCCTCATTCCTGGCCACCAAAATTGCCATTGAGCTTGGTGTAAGGTGCCCAGCTAATTTGTCATCATGACATTTTTTAAACACTTCTCCCCATAGTGTTTCAGGAATATACAAACGTCCTTGACAATACCAGCACCCATTGTCTCCTTTCACTAACAGTTCTTGCAAAGTCTGCTCCACCTCTTTTTCAGTTTTTGCTTTCACTCTGTCCAACCACGAGTTAGGAGGGGTTGGGGAAGGTTAGTAAGAGCTTTATTGAAAATTTGCTAGTTCATGATGTTACTGGCTTCATTGTCAAGAATGAGGCATGCCTACATATTAAACACCTATATCATTTACAGACTAACATCTCTCCCCCCGCCCTTTTCTAGAGGCTGACTAAATCTGCTGGAAACTAACTGTACAGGAGAGGACATGAGGTTCAAAGCTAAGTGGGCTCCTTTCCCAGCGGCTAGGAGCAAGTATAGTCTAAGAGAGGTAAGTCAAGAATTCACATCCTGGGAAACACAGCTGCAACAGACAGTCATAACATCATAATCTCCAGCCCCAATCCCCGCCCCCCCGTATGGGTGTGGCAGATGCTGCCAGCATCTTAACAGCTGTCTTCCTAGCATACCATGGACCAAGACTGCTAAAATGGAAGCACAGCAGGTGTAAACTGAGCAAAAGTGGCAATCATTTGCTGCATAGTCAATCTTTACTGAATGATTTAAGACCTTTACATAATTGAAGTCCTAAACAGAGTTGCACTTTTCTAAGTCCATTGTCTTCAGTGGACTTAGAAGGCTGTAACTGCTTCAGAATGCACTGTCTGTATATTAGAAAACTGGGCCCACCATTTCTAAAGACCTCTTTTTATTGTTTCTCAGATATTACAGCCACACATACCTCTCATGTTACCCACAAGTACACAGTCATCATGTTAAGCAAAGAGAGATAACATGTACAGTCTTGATGTGCACAACCAAACTCCTAGATTTTTGTGTTCATGTGTACCAAGGCTGGCCACATGGCAAATACATATGTTGCCCTAGCTCATATAACACGATGACCAAGGCTATCAGAAGGAATGTGAGTACCATGTACTTCCATTACATGCAGTCCATGCCTTCCCAGTAAACATCATTATAACATCTGAAAAGGTCTCTTATGTTCCATCAAACTTCTCTCTGACTGAAAGTAGAGAGTTGTGCAGAACCCAAATTTTAAAAAGATCAATATTGCATCCTTACTTCTCTATATTCCTTTTATCAGGAGGAACATTTGTATTTGTTAAAGAGTTTGGAAGCTTTTGATTTGGGGGGGAAATGTTAGCGTGGGCAAGGATTTTACATTCCATTCACGTATAAGGCTCGCCCATGTGAATAATGTCTGCTAGGGTCCCAATTGAAAGAGGAGTTAAAAGGATTGTCCGCTGGCTCTCTAATATTTTGAATGAATTGTTTGCCTCTGCAATTAGAACTTCAGAAAAAATTAAGGGTATAGAAATTGGTTCATTTCATTATAAAATAAATATGCTGACGATATAGTATTATTTTTAACTAATGTAATGGAATCTTCTATGGAATTAAAAAAACATAATAGACTCATGTTCTGTTTTTCTATAATAGTTTTATTTATTTCAAATAATAAACTCAAATACATAAAACATGAACTACATCATATAATCCATCTAATTCATATCTCTACAGCCATCCACTACTTCAGTCATCAGTAATCATCTAGATCATATATGAACCTAAACACATCTAAATCCTATAAATCATGATGAATAAATTTCTATCATTTAAATCATATCATCATCAATTAAATCATATATCTATATAAAACTTGATTATATATATTCTTAGATTTTCACTTCTATTTAAATTTCTTTCCAACTATCTTCATATTTAATAATAATTGTTCTTAATTATTCTTAATTTTCAATTACATAATAAAAAAATACTTGCCTTTTTTCTTGGAATTCTGAATTTGGCCTATTATGTAAGATGTTAATTTTGACATTGACGCATATTCATATAGCTTATTCTTCTGCTCCATCAAATCTGGATATCGTTCTGCCTTCTGTTCTCCTGCATATACTACTCTTGCTGTAGTCACCATATATTTGAATACTTCACTGTGTAATTTTGTAATATTGCTTGGTAAAATATTTAATAACATATGTTGGAGGTTCATCATAAACTTAAACATTAGTATCTTTTGCGTTTCTTCATGTATTTCTATTCAATATTTCCTTGTTTTCTGGCAAGTCTACCAAATGTGATAGAATGGTGCATCTGTGTTTTGGCATTTCCAGCACTTTCCATTATAGTCCTTATCCACTTTTACAATGTCCTTGGGAGTAATATACCATGCGAAGAACATTCTATACCAATTCTCTCTTAAGATTTGACATTTTGTAAATTTGATTTCTTTGGTCCATACATTTCCCCATGTATTTCTCCAAAGTTTCACATTCAGTTTATCATACTATTTTTTACTTCCTCTGATTCTGTATCATATTGCAATAATATTTTATATATTTTTTCTAATAGGTGTTTGACCCTTTATTGATTAATTGTTCAAAAACTATTTTCTCTTTTAATCAGCCTACTTTTTTGGTGAATTGTTTTTTTTAATTTAGTCATCATTTGATAATACAACAACCATGGAATGTTTTTTCCTTCAGCTTGAATTTCACATGTTTTTATTTTCCCTTGTTTGTCTGTCATATATTCAAAATTTATATAATCAATTTTATTTCTTATAGTAATGTCACAATAGGCATTAATTGGAGCTGTCAATGGCAAAATTGGTGGGCTTATTCTCTTTCTGCATTGAAACTATATTCTCAGTAGTCCATCCCTCAAAATATGAGTGGTGTCTTGTCTTTGAATAGTTTTTTATGATTTCTTAATCCATAAGTAGTTATGGATTCCTTCTTTAGTATCAATTATCTCCAATTTTATATTTCTTCTGTTTGGGTTTATAATCCAACCTGATATCCAAACTAGTGCAGCTGCTTGGCAATGCAGTTTAATATTTTGCACCGCTAAACCTCAATTATTTTTCATCTTGTGGTATTTTAAATCTTATTCTTGGCTTCTTCCCATTCCATGCAAAACCATATATCATTTTCTGCTATTTTTAAAGACTTTTTCATCTATATGGATTGGTAACATTTGGAACAGAAAGTCCAGCTTTGGTAGTGTGATTTTAATAGCAGAAATTCTTCCTAGCCATGAAATTTTCAATCCTTCCCATCTTTGCAGACTTTCAATAATACTTGTCCAAACTTTTTGATCATTAGCTTTACATAAATTATCGGTTTGCCCCATTACCTATATACCCAAATATTTGATTGGTTTTTAATAACTTAACATTCGATTTATAGACCGCCCTTCAGGATGACTTAACACCCACTCAGAGAGGATTACAAAGTATGCTATTATTATCCCCACAACAAAACACCCTGTGAGGTGGGTGGGGCTGAGAGAGCTAGAAGCTGTGACTGACCCAAGGTCACCCAGCTGGCTTCAAGTGGAGGAGTGAGGAATCCAACCCGGTTCTCCAGATTAGAGTCCCGCACTCTTAACCACTACACCAACACCATCAGCTATTTTTTTCTGTCTTTTTGATCTGTTTTGGTTGCTGCTAATAACATTATCTTAGTCTTCTTTTTATTCAGTTTATATCCAGAATACAATCCAAATCAGATTATTTGTTCTATTATGTACTTCAGATAAATGTTTGGTTTTATTATTGATATAACAACATCATCCACATCGCTTTTCATCTTATATTATTTTTGTCTTCTTTTATTGCAACAATTCTGGTGCCTTTTCTAATTTCAATAGCCAGTATTTCCATTGCCAAAATAAACAATAGTGGTGATACTGGACAATCCTGCCAAGTTCCTTTTGCTATTTCAATTTTCTCCATTAGGGAGCCATTAACTAAAATTCTGTCTTGCTGATCTATATAGACACATTGCACCTAATTTAAAAATTTGGTCCCACAGTTCATAATTTGTAGTACTTTCATCAAAAACTGCCACGGCACATTATCAAAGACTTTCTCTGTATCCAAAAACTTAAAATGCCATTCCCACCCACCCCTTCTCCTTGAATACTCAATTGCATTGAGCAGATATCTGACACCAATCTTTCATATATCTCTTTGGAGCAAATCCTGTTTGATCTTTATGACTTAAATCTGGAATGCATTTTCTTTATCTGCCATGATTGTTGTAAAACTTTTATAATCCACATTAAATAATGAAATTGGACTACATGATTGTGATAATAATGGCTCATTCCCTTCTTTATATATTAAGGTTATGTTCATTTCTTGCTGAGTTAGTGGTATTCTTGTATTCATTCATTAGGGTATTGCTAATATATCTTCAAAACATTTATAATATGTTGCCATCAATCCATCTGGATCAGGTACTTTTATCTGTTTTTAGTTTTTTTAACAGCATGATTAATCTCTTGTATTGTTATCACTCAATTCAAAACTCTTCTACGTTCAGATATAAATTCTTTAATTGGTACCTCAGACATATATTTCTCCACCTCTTCCTCATCTATAGATTTTTCTTTATAATAATTTGAAATGTTTAAAAATTTGTTCTTTCATTTCTTGTTCTGTGTAGACTACTTGATTTCCTTTCCTAATTCTTTTTTCTATATCTTTTCTTAGACAGTTCGCTAAATATCTTACAGGTTACTTGCAGCTTCAGAATATCTTTGCTTTAAATATGCCAACTTTTTCTGCATTTCTTCTACTTCCAATAAGTCTAATTGATTTTTAAAAATTGTTTTACCTCCTTCATATTTTTCCTTACCAGTAATCCTATGTTCTTGTTCTAGTGTCTTCAATTTCTGTTATCTTCTTTATAGTCTCTTGCTTTTCTTTTTTCTTTCAAGCAGCTATTGCCACTAGAGTTCCTGTGCTACAAGATTTTGCTAGCTTCCCATATTGTTGTCGTGTTGTTGTATTGTTCAGTTTAAAATACTCCATCAGATCTTTCTTATACTTTTGTACTACTCCATCTTGTGATAATAGTGTCAGGCCGTTTTCACACTACTAACCTGCTTCCGTAACGTTGTGCAACGTTGCACAAAAAACACGGAAGATAGCGTCTTCTCGTGAGAGTTTTGTGCAATGTTGCACAAAACTCTCGCAAGAAGGCACTATCTTCTGCGTTTTTTGCGCAATGTTGCACAACATTACGGAAGCAGGTTAGTAGTGTGAAAACGGCCTCATTTAATCTCCATCTTCTGTCTTTCTTACTTCCATTCTTCCAAATTATGTTCTGCTAAAGCCTTTGGGAGAAACTCTGCTTTCTCAACTTTTGTGATTAAGATTTTTAATAGCCAACACATATCTAGTCTGGAATATGATTGGTGTCTGTTCAAGAAATACGTATAGTCTCTTTCATTTGGATGCAATAGTCGCCAAACATTAATAAATAAACTATGTGGAGTCAAGCCAATAAAAATATCTGAATCAGCCTCCAAATGCCAGATGAAACATCTCTGCTTTGCAGGCCCAATACAGGATAGGAGGTAGTTGATTTGTGAGATAACAGGCAATATGAACAGGTTTAATTTTTTTGAATGTGTCATGTATGAGGATTGTGACATCATCTGCAGGACGCCCTATCTGACTACTTGAAGACTTCGTTTTGTCTATGGATATTGATTAATGTTGATTACTATTTATTGTTTTGGTGGAAACACTTCGCCCCTGAAGAGGTTATTAACACGAAACAGCAGATCCAAGCCGGCGCTGCTTGTAGGGCATTGTGGGCTCTGCTATCGGCACGCCACCTTCGTCATCTCCACCTGGAAGACAAACTGAGTTTATTGGTATTTGTCAGACTTTTCGTTGTTCACTGGAAACTTACCTGTCGGATGTTTTCCTTATTGTGACTTTTTTGTGATTTACAGTCGTTCTCCATTGGAAGCTTACCTGTTGGATGTCTTCCATAATGCGACTTCTCTGTGACTTACTGCATTATCCAGTGTTGTTGCTTATGTATGTTTTTCACTGTAATTGATTTCTTCAACTTGTTGATTCTGCTGAGAGATATATTCTCCAATACACTGTTTTGATTTTGTTGTTTTGTTACTTTGTTTTGTCATTACCCCACTCACATGTATTCTCCTTCGCTGGCTTTATTTGAGGGGATCGTTTTTGGTTTTGTATAACAGCTTAGAGGTCAAGATAGGCACAGGAAAATGTAAGTTTGACAGCTGATGGTCCGGATCAAACAGCATCCAGCTGTCATCCCCCCACCCAAAGCTCTGTAGAAGGCAAGTCATTAGGCAGTCCAACAAGGGAGATGCGCATGTGCAACTGATGCACATGTGCATTGGATGTTCTCCTGGGGCCCCATTACATTTGTCAGAGGTTACTGTTGTCAGCTTGAGCATCCCCATCTGAGTTCACAGGCATCAATAGGAATGCCACGAATTTCACATGAAACATGTTCAACAGTCAAACTTACCACATTCAACTGTGATGATCAGATGTGAGCTGATCACCAGACCTATCCAGCTGGGTGCCAAACATTTTGAAAATATGCCCACCGGATTCTTCCCCAAAGCTATGCATGCATAAAATTGTTGCCAGTCCAAACAGATCAGCCGGCATGAATGTTGCAAAAGGCTACCCAGAAGGGCACTGAATGGTACGAATTTTTAATGCAGCATTTATTTATGATTAATATAGTTTGTGATTGATTGTAACTATTTAAACAATTGCCTGCCAAACCGAGCAGTGAAGTGGAAAGTAGAACTCAACTGGGGTGTGCAAGAATGAGTATGTGTGCAAAGCCAACTGCTCTATGCTAGAAAGGAATACAGAGAAGCAACTTGAGCTGATCGACAAATAGAGGGCCAGGCCACTGAAAAATTGGCTCCCTGTTCACCACTGGCAAGCAGAACATGAGCTAAACTGGTAGGAGTTGGAATATCCTGTAACTTCATGAAACAAAATATAACTAGATGTGGATCAAGGCTAGTTTCTCACAAAAATTCCAGCCTTCCCTTGGCAAAAGAAGTGCTAAAAGACATTTTTGCAGAAGCTTCAAATATTTTATTAACATCCCTTTATTTGTAGAGAAGCTGAGGTCATTTCCAAGTGAATGTCACCAAAATATTTTAAATATCTTTAGATTTGCATACATTTTAAAAGTGCTCTGCATTAATCAACATAGTTTGGGATTGATTGGTTTTTCCTGCCACATATATTTATACATATATATACACAGAGAGATATTTATAACACCTGAAGATATCTGCATAGTTTCATGAACATTTTGTTGCTGTTGCTTTGTGAAATCATCATGTTGCAGTAAGTATTTGTTAATCACAGTACATGCAAGGTGCCCAGCCCAGAAGCATTTCTCAGTTGGCTTACAATAGCGTAACATTCTTATGCGCAGTAAGGGTCATGAAATTGCTCTGATGCTAGAGCATTCCCCAAAATCAAAATAAATAAAAAAAATAAAAATCTTCATGCTAAAATTGCAGAACCTTATTCGCCCAACAGATCAAAACAGAATTAAAGCTGAGATCAGCTGAAATGGAATGGTGACCATGTCAGGTGAGCAGAATTTTTGACTAATATTTTTCAAAATGGTGTTTTCCTTGGGGAATTAGTGGAAAGGGGGCAAGCCTACATTCCTTGCTTATTATTCTTCTCTTTCAATGTCTGTTGCTTTGAGAATACAGGGTCTTCTTTATCACCTCAACCAGTTTCTCAGAGCAAACTGTGAGATCCAGCATAGCCGAGTGTTTAGAATGTTGGACCAGGATCTAGGAGAGCCGGGATCCAAGCCCCACTCTGTCCTGGAAGCTCTTTGGGCAGCCTGTAGCTAGTCACTCTCTCTCAGCCTAACCTACCTTACAGGGTTGTTGTGAGGATAAAAAGGGGGAGGAAAGAATGATGTAGTAAACTACTTTGAGTCCCCGTTGGGGAGAAAAGAGGGGTATAAATATCTAAATTTAGGGGAAGGGAGAAAGTGAGGGGGCAGGAATATGGCACACGTAGGAAAAGATTTGATTTGCACTGGTTCTTCTCCAGGTAAGGACTTTGCCCTAAATATTAAACAGTAGAGAAACCACCTATTTGGCCATTAAACAATAGATAGTTTCATACTGGGGGGCCCTGACCTATAGAGGAAAAGTGCTTTTGCTCCAGCTGCCTCTGTGGGCTACCCCATGTGTTTATACTCAGATCTGTCTCGTGGAATTTGGACTTGACTAGCAGCAGTCATTTTGAGATGGAGATGGTAAATCCCGAGAATTATCACAATAGCCAGTCCCAAAATCAATCCCAAAACAAGTGGGAGGGTTTCTTCTAATTGCTCTCTTTGGTCCACGGGACATTTATGTTCTGCAATACAGGGGGAGGAATAGAGAGAGAGAAAGAGAGAGAGATTTTGTTATCATAAGTGTCTCCTTTGAAACAAACCAGGACTTTTTTTCAGCTGGAACGCGGTGGAACGGAGTTCTGGAATCTCTTGAAAATGGTCACATGGCTGGTGGCCCCGCCCCCTGATCTCCAGACAGAGGGGAGTTGAGATTGCCCTCCGCACCGCCGAGCAGCGCGGAGAGCAATCTCAATTCCCCTCTGTCTGGAGATCAGGGGGTGGGGCCACCAGCCATGTGACCATTTTCTCTGAGGGCAACCCACCACCTCTTTTCCCAGAAAAAAAGCCCTGAAACAAACTATGACATACCAGATGCTATCAAAAACCCAACTCTAGGCATGTAACAAGGTGAGGAGGAGGGAAACTTTGTGTTCGGAGCACCCAAGATCATCATCCAAATCTGCTATGGTGTTCCTCTATACTTCAGAGTCTTGAAAATGAAATACTTGGGTATGAAGCTTTCAGAACTGCTTCAAGGTATTTTTGTCACCACAAGCAAGGTACAATTTTATAGCAGCTTAGGACATTAGACAGATTCATAGAGGACAGCGCTGTCAATAGCAAAAGGAAGCACGTGCATGCAGTTGCAATACTTCTGAACACCAGGAGGAAGAGACAACATCAGGGGACACCCTGATTCTTGGCCCTCCAGGGTGACTGATTGGCCACTGTGTGAAAAAGGATCCTGGACTACATGGACCACTGGGCTGATGCAGCAGGGCTCTTACGTTCTAAGTGAGGCCTTCTGAGGCGTCTATCGGGATGATCTGCTAACTCTTCTGGTGGGAACACACCCCTGTCAGATCAACGGCTCTCACCTTCTTGGTGCCCACTCTACTGCTTCACCTCATGCAACAGTGAAAAGCAGACAGAACAATTTCTGAAGATTATTTTAGCTATCATGTTTATCATATTACACCCATTAATGAATAAAGACAACTTGGTCCAGTTTTTGATTAATTTCTGAATGCACCATTGATTACTGGGGGCAGATTGAACTGCCCCCACTTTTGTTCCTAATTTTGCATCCCAGTTTGCTAAAACTTTACTTCTTGGAAGGAGACATCTGGCTGCTGATTTGTCCAGAGAGAAGATTTTAATGTTACCAACTGTGACAGTCCCAAACAATATAGCTTAACCTTCCTCCTCAGATGAGCTTAAAACCAGTTGAAATAAATGTCACAAAAAGCAAAGAGAATGGATATTTTAAAAAAAAACCAAGACAACAATGAGAAATGCACTGATAGAAATGCACTGCACATGAGGGTCCCACGTGTTTGAGAGATGCAGTTCGGTCTCGTGGCACAAAAGAAGCCATCTAAAACACCCCAAATCATGTTGAGGCTTGCTTTTACCTCCCTGTTGTATCCCACTGCATAATCTCTTGCTTGAATTGAAGATTTTAAAAATGCCAATCTATCTGTCATCCCAAACCACTTTTCAGAATCTGTTGTCACATCAGGCAAAGAAACTGGAATATCCAAGCAGCAAAAGGCAGTAAGCCGGACGCCGTGATGCTATTCCACTAGGCATCATTGATTGAGACTGAGTGATGATGAATTAGCTCAGGAGAAAATAAATGGTATATGCATGTCAGCTTCCTTGTTCCCTGTGCTGAGGTTCATATTTACACATTTTGTATTTCACACATTGTGAAGCCACAAGATCAAGCACTCCCGCCTCCAGAGCAACAAAAGGCAAAAACATGAATAGAAATAGTAAGCAGAAATGGGTGGGTGGGGACAGATGGAGGCAACAATCACCACGGATGTTTAGGCAATTCCCATGGCCCAGAATAAACTTGTGCTTTCTGCCCTGGGAACTGCCACCGTCACAAGATGTAGGATTGTGAAATAATGCCAGATAAAGTCTTGGTAATAGGACAAAATCAAAAAGAGTCCAGTAGCACCTTTAAGACTAACCAATTTTATTGTAGCATAAGCTTTTGAGAATCAAGTTCTCTTCGTCAGATGCATGGGACAGAAACAGTTTCTGTCCCATGCATCTGACGAAGAGAACGTGATTCTCGAAAGCTTATGCTACAATAAAATTGGTTAGTCTTAAAGGTGCTACTGGACTCTTTTTGATTTTGCTACCACAGACTAACTCCTCTGCATCTATGGTAATAGGACAGAAATACTGCTTTTTAAAAATGCATGAATAAAAATGTTTCATTAAATTAATTTAAGAACAATCATGGCCTGTAATTGACAAACTTCAGACATAAGAGAAGGGAGTGGACCTAGATTGCATATATATTATTTGCTCCAATGCAAGAGTAGTTTTTTTTCCCCAGATATGCCATCAAAAAAAGGAGTGGTCATCTTACATACATATACAAGTTGAAATTACGACTAATCCCTTTTTTTGGATACACACCTTAATGCGGTGAGGGGGTTTGAGTGTGTCAGTGAAGCTGAGAGCAACACCGCCAGGAGCACAGGCTTGGTCAAGAGTCTAAACTTCTGGAAGAGTCACTCAAGGCGGAATGGTCAAAGTTGAGACACCTGACTAAGATGCATCCCGCCCCCCTTTCAGGAATCAACGGTCACATCAGCAGAAGTGAACTGAATGTTCCCATGGCGATGGGAGTGGAGGAATCCTTGAAGGTTAGCTACTGGGCAGCAGCAGTAGTGGAAGGTGACACTGGCGGAAGATCTCTCACAGACAACGGCAATGTCACTTCAACTAACCCTGGTTAGTACTGCAAAGCGGAAAAAGGCAATGGTAAACCACTTCTGCTAATCTCTTACTTTGAAAACCCTATGATGAGACAGTCCAAAATGAAAAAAGATATAGTGCTGGAAGACAGGACCCCCCAGGCCGGACAGCACTCAATTGGCTACTGGGGAAGAGCCGAGGACAAGTACGAATAGCAGTATTCTTAATGATGGGACTGGATTAAAGTTGAAAGGATGTCCAGTTGCGGACATGAATAGATGCAAAAGGAACGTCCAAAGCTGTGCGACACACATAATAGGAACATGGAACGTGAGAAGTATGAAAACAGGTCAGCTAGAAATTGTAAAACAAGAAATGGAATGTTTAAACATGGCAGTCCTGGGAGTGAGTGAACTAATGTGGACCAACTCAGGACATTTTCAGTCAGAAAATCACACAGTGTTTTACTGCGGAAATGAACTCAAACGAAACGGTGTTGCTCTAATTGTGAGGCGAGACATAGCACAAGCAGTCAAGAGCTACAATGCAAAGTCTGACCGAGTAATATCTATCAGACTTCAGGGAAAGCCTGTTAACATAACCATCATTGAAGTTTATGCTCCCACTACAGCTGCTGAAGAGGAAGAAATAGAAAACTTTTACGCAAGTGTCCAAGAAGAAATTGACCACACACTGAAACAAGATATGCTGATAATCATAGGCGACTGGAACGCAAAAGTAGGTAATAAAACAGAATCAAACATAGTTGGAAAATTTGGATTAGGATCACGAAATGAAGCAGGAGAGCGGCTCATAGAATTTTGTGAAGCCAACAACCTGTTCATTGCTAATACATGCTTCAGACAACCAAAAAGACGATTGTATACGTGGTAATCACCAGGTGACCAATACAGGAACCAAATAGATTACATAATTGGAAGCAGTAGATGGAGAAGCTCTATGCTCTCAGCTAAAACAAGACCAGGAGCTGATTGAGATACAGATCATGAGTTGCTAATATCAAACATTAGAATAAAGCTGAAGAGAAACACTAAAAGAATCATGGTGCCAAAGTACAATCTAAATAATATTCCTGAATAATTTAAAAACCAGGTAAGGAACAGATTTGCAATACTAAGTTTAATTGATCGTGAGCCAGAAGAACTATGGACTGAAACTAGAGATATTATTAAGGAAGAATGTGCAAAGACTATTCCTGTAGCCAAAAGAAAGGAGAAGCCTAAATGGATGACTGAGGAGACTCTTAAAATTGCTAAAGATAGACAAGAAGCAAAAGCAAAAGGCAACAGAAATAGGGTCAAAATTCTAAATGCAGCTTTTCAGCGGCTTGCACGCAGAGACAAAGAAATCTATTATAATAACCAGTGCAAAGAAATAGAAGAGAACAACAAAAAAGGAAGAACAAGAGATTTGTTCCAAAAGATCCAAGAAATCAAAGGGAAATTCAAGCCACGGCTTGGGATGCTGAAAGATCAACATGGAAATACAGTATCTGATCAGGACAAAATAAAGGAAAGATGGAAACAATACACTGAGGAACTATACAAAAGAGATGGAAGGATGACAGATACTTTTGATGAGGAATCTTTGATGAAGAACCAGAAATCCTAGAAAGTGAGGTAAAAGCTGCACTCAAAGCAACTGAGAGAAACAAAGCACCTGGAGTAGATGGAATACCTAGATTAAATCAAGCCTGAATTCTCCCTAGAAGCTAAAATGACAAAACTGAAGCTATCGTACTTTGGTCACATCATGAGAAGACAAGACTCTCTGGAAAAGTCAATAATGCTAGGAAAAGTGGAAGGCAGGAGGAAAAGAGGAAGACCTAAAACGAGATGGCTGGACTCCATAAAAGAAGCCACGGCCGCCAGTTTGCAGGATCTGAGTAGGTCTGTTAGAGACTGAACGTTTTGGAGGTCTTTCATTCATAGGGTCGCCATAAGTCAGAAACGACTTGACGGCACATAACACACACATAACACACTTGGCCTATATTCTAAAAATAGGTATAACTTTTTCTAGGGTGGTCGTTTTAAATTCAAGGTCACCTTCCTTTGGAGTGAATACAATATTTTTATAACATTGTCTTTGCCTTTAATTTTTAGACCTGCTAATAAATTCTAACTCCAACTGCGCGCTTGAAATGTTTCCCAGTATTCTGTGGTGACCCAGAAGCATGAAAGTTCCTTTTTGTTCCTCTCACTGCATTCATTTCCATTTTGATTCCCTCCTGCTCCCACAGCTTGTGGAGGGCCGCATGCACAATTGCCATCAACCAAAAGAGCCACTTTTACATCCGTCTCTGGCATGAGGCCTGCACCTTAAGGAGGCTCAAAGGTTCCTGCCAATCACATGCCCCACTGGGCAAGGGCCTTTGCCCCCTTTCCTGAAACACAGGACATGTGCCACATCGGAGGAAAGTGCCAAGAATAGCCACAGCTGTCAGGTCAAAGAGCCACCTGTGGCTCCGTCCTGAGCCACCGAGTGAGAGCCAGTGCCCCAACGACATGGCTCATTAGCATCTTCTGCATATGCTAAATACTAACTTGGTTCAATTTAACAGTGCAAGTCATTTGCCACTGCATCTTTACTTATTTATTCTATGTTCATACCGCTTCTCTTCTCGAAGCAGTTCACAACAATTAACAACAGTTAAAAAAACAGTACAAAAATATAATACTCAGTTTCAGGGAGAATATCCTTGTCTAAATTGCTATCTGGGAAGCAGATAGTTCCAAATGCAAACTAATAAAAAAAACCACAAAGGCAATGATGAAATTAGTCCCCAGATTCCCTTCGAGGTCTGAGAACCTGCACTGTTGCCATGACCCTTCACGCGGCAAGTGACTTGCAACGGAAAATCGGATGTATCCCCCAGTGTATCCTGGCTGTGTCAGCAAGAGTCCAGAAGCTTTTATTCTGCTTTTGGATATGGACAGGGCTTTTTTTCAGCAGGAACATGGTGGAACGGAGTTCCGGAACCTCTTGAAAATGGTCACATGGCCAGTGGCCCCGCCCCCTGATTTCCAGACAAAGGGGAGTTTCGATTGCCCTCCGCACCACTGAGCAGCGCAGAGGGCACTCTAAACTCCTCTCTGTCTGGAGATCAGGGGGCAGGGCCACTACCCATGTGACCATTTTCTCCGAGGGCAACCCACTGAGTTCCACCACCTCTTTTCGCAGAAAAAAAGCCCTGGATATAGAGAGGGAAAGCAGCTGAGCCAAGCCCATGTTAGAGTAACTTCCTACAGTTCAAAACAAAGAGGTGAATTTTGTACTCCAGCAACACTTCAAAGGGAGGGAGGCTTCTTTGGACAGGAGAAGACTCTTTAGGTCCCAACTCAATGTTACGTGCGATCTGGGCCCCCAACCCGACTGGAGGTTCACGTAACAACCAAGAATTCCTGTTCCCAAGTACTGCAGGGGCTACTTTCTGTACATGGACACAGTGTGTGCGCGTGTGCATATGGGCGCTTCAACCTTTCATCCTGCTGAAGCATTTTACTGAGTTGAAACAGCTATGGGGGGTGCTCTTTGCCTCACTCTGAGGCCCCAAGGGTTGCAGTCAGTACAAGTTGAGCCCCGGAGCAGTGAAAACAGCCCCTCGTGGCCACTGAGAAAACAGTGGAGGGTGCGTGGCTGAAGCCCCTCTGTTCTCCTCCACTGAGATCACGCCAGCTAGGGATGCCAGAGGTCCAGAACAATACCAGACCCCAGGGAGGGGAGCAGCACTAATCATTTTAACCTTTGTAAAACAGTGAGTTTTACTGTTAGATATATATACATATATATGATTTTATCTTTTATGTATTTACCCATTTTAAGTATTTAAAAATTGCTCTTTTTATCTGTACTTTACTTGGCTGGTTTTGTGACTGTAATAAACCTTTGACCTTTAACCTTTGTACATGTGCTTCCCCTGTGCGCTCCCAGCCAGAGCAATGAAGTAAGTGATGTTCCCATGCCGACCCACTTCTGGACAACTGGCCATTCCTGGGCAGAGACACGCCGCTGCAGGCTACTTCCTAGGCCGGTGGCAACACCACGCAGGCACAGGAGGCTGGGTTGGGTGACAGGGGAGGTGGAGGGGAAGGGGAGGGGCCTGGTGTCCGGTATTTGGGGAACGTTTCCCCCAGACGGCCCCCCCCCCGAATACCTGACTGACCAGGTAAATATTGGACACCCGGCAACCCTGTGAGCAGCCCTGCAGGATTTGGGAATCAGAAGAATTCCCGGATGTTCCGTGAACCAGCCCAACTCGGCTCCGATATCTTTTCTTCGGACCCTTAGGGCAGAGAAGCCCCCCCCCCTCTGCTGAGCAGAGTGGCTGTATTCATGCTCTCTTGTTTCAGGGCAGGAAAGTATGCGGCTCCCTGCTTTGGGAGTTCAGCTGAAAAGACAAGTGACTTGCGCCTCTTTTGGCCAGATTGTATTGTGCAAAATCTGTTTCGTTTAGAACAGCGATCCGCAACCTTTTGGGCACCAGGGACCGGTTTCATGGAAGACAATTTTTCCACGGACCGGGGGTGGGGGGAGATGGTGTGCCAGCTGGGAGCAGGAGGAGAGACCCAGAGACATGATGGAAGTCAGCCGGGGCGCATGCGCAGTATGCTGCTGCCTCTGCCGGGGGCAAGTGTCCAGGGCCAGAAAGCAGCTGGCAAAAGTAAGTGATATTTCTAATGAAAAGCGCAGAGCCGGCCAGGCGAGGTGCGGCCACCCCTCCCAAGACGGCAACCACCTAGCTCGCCTGCTCCCTGGAGCCAGCTCTGCACTCGCCCGCCACTCACCTCCTGTGTGGCCCGGTTGCTAACAGGCTGCGGACTGGGACCGGTCCGCGGCCCAGGGGTTGGGGACCCCTGGTTTAGAAGATACCAGAACAGGCTCTATTAGCCATTATACATAACCACATTCAAATGCACAAGTGCCACCTATGGTGCGGATCTGGAACTCTTCAAGCATTTTTTTAAAAAGTAAAAAAATTCAAGTTACGAAAGACCCTGGCTTGGTTCCAACAGAGATTTCTTTGGATGGAAGGGATTTCAGCCTCCAGAAAGGGAGCCCACCACACACCGCAGTGCAATCCACCCTGAAAAGCTGAGCTGCGGGGGGTGGGGGTGGCTTCAGGAACGAACAGCAGGAGGAAGGAGGAAGAGGTTTGCAGCTGGTGGGGGAGGGAATCAGCAGAAATTGCCCCTCTTCAACTGCGGTAATCCAACCCCAAGCCAATCAAGGTCGCACTGAATCTGTCCCTATCCAGGACGAAAATCCCACATCCTAAGTATCTAATGGCCACTCTGATAACTGGGTGTGTGGAACAAGGGGCTCCTGATGACCTAAGGACTCTTCCAGGAGCCCCACACTGGATAGCACCAGGGCTTTTTTTCAGCTGGAACGCAGTGGAACAGAGTTCCAGCACCTCTTGAAAATGGTCACATGGCCGGCGGCCCCGCCCCCTGAACTCCAGACAGAGGGGAGTTGAGATTGCCCTCCGCGCCACTTGGCGCGGAGGGCAATCTAAACTCCTCTCTGTCTGGAGATCAGGGAGTGGGGCCGCCGGCCATGTGACCATTTTCACTGAGGGCGATTTAAACTTTAAAAGACTCCCCCCTTGTTCCAGCTGACCCAAAATGATGTCATTGTACGGTCCTGAGTTCCACCACCTCTTTTCCCAGAAAAAAAGCCCTGGATAGCAGGGACAGAAGACAATTCTCCAGCCTCCTCCGCCCTTGCTGTCAGCTTCAGCAGGAGGGCACATTGACGTAGGTGGGGTGAGGTTTGGTCTGATCTATGTAGATGGAGAATGTTTCAAGGAGGAGCATTTGTGCCATGGCCAGCCATGCTGGATTAGCACATCTATGGCATGCAAGCCACATGGGAAGTGTGCGGGTTGCAGCTACTCCAACCAGACCTGCAAAGTTGGCATTCGTGGCACACCCCAATCAGCCAATGACATGACAATATACCAACACTTCCACCCTCTTGGGTGAATTTCCAGACCGCTGCCACATCAACTAGGGGTGAACGTGCTTACAAAATTATCCTGATCCCCCCACTTCTCACAACCTTTCGGGGTTTCCCAGTTAACTGATCTTATTTTCAGAACATCATAATTACTTCATATCCAAGAGAGTAGATGAGATACCTTAAGGGTACTTTTTTTTTTAAAAAAAAGGTGGATTTTGTTCCTTTTCTGTCCCATCTTTCCACCAAAGCCTCCTCCTGTCCTGTTCAAGAATTGCTGCCTTATCTTTCCAGATTGTGCACAGATCATTCCCAGTGTCCAGTAGCACATTTAAGACTAACCAACTTTACTGTAGCAGAAGCTTTTGAGAACCACAGCTCTCTTCTGATGAGGCATCTGACGAAGAGAGCTGTGGTCCTTCAAAGCTTATGCTACAATAAAACTGGAGAGTCTTAAAAGTGCTACTGGACTCTTTACTACTTCCCAGTGTCCATAACCCACTTACCTTCACCATATTCAAAATCAGAGCTGATATCAAAGGGCTGAAGACGAACCTCGGACAGCAAGAGGACTACTGATTTTTGATGGTCACTGGAAGTCAAGGTGATTGTTTGCTGAGCCTGGCATTCATAGGCCTTCCCAGCAGGGGTGACTAAGGCTGAAAGATGATGAGTGGTGGAGGTGTGCTTTCCCGCTGCCAAAAGAACAGACATGTCAGTGAATGAGTACCACTTCACGTATCGGACAGCTGTCAGACCAATGGTCCATCTAGTCCTGCATTCGGTTTCCAACAGGGCCAGTCAACTGCCACAGGGAAGCCCTGAAGCAGGAGGGCCAGATCGTGGCTGTGGCTTGGGTGGCCTTTTCCCACCTTCGGCAGGCCCGGCAACTGGCGCCCTACCTCTCGGCCCAGGACCTAATGACAGTGATCCATGCAACGGTCACCTCCTTGTTGGACTACTGTAACTCACTCTACGCAGGGCTGCCCTTGGGCTTGATACGGAGACTTCAACAGGTGCAGAATGCTGCTGCGCGTGTCCTAACTGGAGCTTCATGTAGGACTCACATTACACCCATCTTGCAGCAGCTTCACTGGCTCCCAGCAGAATTCCGGATCTGGTTCAAGGAGTTGGTTCTGACCTATAAAGCCCTAAACGGACTGGGACCAGCATATCTAAGGGACCATCTCTTCCTGTATGTGCCCCAGAGAGCACTTCGTTCAACCGGAAAACATCTACTGGTGGTCCCTGGCCCTAGGGAGGCTCGGCTGGCCTCTACCAGGGCCAGGGCCTTTTGAGTCCTGGCCCCAACCTGGTGGAACTCTCTGTCTGAGGGCACTCGGGCCCGCCAGGATCTTGTATCATTTAGGCGGGCCTGTAAGACAGAGATGTTCCGCCAGGCATATGGTGGAGGCTAATTTTTAGCCCATCATTGCCGAGCCTTCCACCGGTCTCCCTCTATGAGGGGTTATGGAGGGTCCACTGCTGGCTACCCCAAAAAGGGGTACAGCATTCTATCTGTCCGCTACTACCTCCCCTTTTTGTATGAATGAATTCATGAATTTATTTGCGGTCAGAGACCATTACAATGGCAATACATCCTTAACAGTCAATAAAATGGTTAAATCCAGCGTAAATGTGTAAAGGACATAGAAAAATATATTTAGCATTTAAAATCTTATCTTAAAATGTATATAGTTCTCTGGGAACCACAGTATTCTAATATTTAAAACACTGACGTTAAAATTGTTAAAATGCTGACGGGCAGGAGTGCAAGACTGCCCCATCTTGGAATGGTTTTATTGATTGCTGTTTTTATGCTGTGATTATTGTTTTTATGTTGTATTTTAATCACTGTTGTACCTCGCCCTGAGCCCGCTTACAGGGAGGGCAGGTTAAAAAGATTATAAATAAATAAATAGATAGATAAATAAATAACACACACACCCCCGCTGACTCCTCCCCAGCATTGATCAGCCAGAGGAATTCTGCCTGTGAATGCACAGCCTCTATTCAGCTAATGTGGCCAACGGCTAGCGATAATTCTCTCCTCTAGAAATGTGTCCAACCTCCTTATAAACACATCTAAGCCACAAGTCAGCTCACCAATCAACACACTGATCATTTTGCAAAAGATACCACGTGAACACCTCACGTATCGATGCGTTCAAAAATCAGTGTACCAATCCTGATGTTGCTGAATTTAGGGAGGCTGTCACCCGATCCCCCTCCCCTCCCCATCTCTGTGTCAAGGAACTGGATCCAGACATGCTTCTGCAGAAGGGTTACACCCAGAGATTTCTCAAAACAAGCAGCTGAAAAAAGGACAAGGTGATCGACGTATCTTTTTATGTTGCTTGGAGAGTTTTTGTTCAAAAGCATGGTGAAATGCAATAAATGCTGATTCCGCACACGTTGGATAATGCACTTTCAATGCACTTTATCAATAGTTTGAGGTGGATTTTTTGTTCCGCACACAAAAAAATCCATTCCAAATGATCTATAAAGAGGATTGGAAGTGCATTATCCAACGTGTGCGGAATGACGATAAAGAAGTATTGAAATAACGCACAAATGGCACAGTACAGCCCTATCACAGATGCAGGTGCCCACCAAGAAGGGTTCCATGGGGCAGAACAAAAGAAGCTCCTTCCTCACTTAGCTCACGGTCCTTGACAGAGTGGAGCGGGAGGGCTATACAGGGATGGGGGAGATCTGCCCATTCCCCATAACAAGGGGAGAGAAAGGGGAGCACGGGATTTTCTAACATCCTATTGGAGTCCACTGCACCCAGGGTACAATGGGACTAATGTCACCATGCTTGGAAAATCCCCTCCGTACAGCTACCCGAGAGAGGCGTAGAAATCCAAAGGAGTTTCATCACCCTCTCCAGTCACTTATTTAGATACTTATACCCCACTTCTCTGCTCAATGGGGACCTTACAAATTCTCGCTCCTCCTTTTGGTGCTACACCTCTGAAGATGCCAGCCACAGCTGCTGGCGAAACGTCAGGAACTACAATGCCAAGACCACGGCAATACAGCCCGGAAAACCCACAACAACCATCGTTCTCCGGCCGTGAAAGCCTTCGACAATACATCTCGCTCCTCCACTTTATCCTCACAACAACAGCCCTGTGGGGTCGGTTAGGCTGTGTGTGTGCAACTGGCCCAAGGCCACCCAGCAAGCTTGCCTGGCAGAGAGAGGATTAGAACCCGGCTCTCACAGTTCCTGGCCTCAAAAACCCCCACCATGGACTGCGATCAGATTATTATTGCTGGCCAATCCTAAGTGAAGTCAATGGATTTAGAAAGGTGTAGCTTTGTTGAGAACTGCACTGTAAGAGGGTCACCAGAAGGTTGATCACTTTTAGAACAGAGAGAGATCGGAGGCAGAACCTCAACGGCTCTTCACCGTGGATTGTTTATACTCTGGAAAGATCAGAATTCAGGGACATTTGGGTAATTTGGGCTTGAGAGACAGGCAGGAAAACATTTCCAAAGGGCTTCTCAACGTCAAGAAAACATTTGTACAAAGGATTGCCATCATTTGGGGGGATGATGGACAAGAATATTCTACTTTTGCCTTCAATTTAATTTGATGATTGTTCAGTGGGGGAATGGAAGTCTTCATTTTACAGAATTTTACCTGTTAGATGATTTGAGCAATTTATTGCCAAAGCATGATCTTAAATAACTTTGGCGTTTGTGACCATGAATTCTGCATTAGGGGGTCGACATAATGTAAAAATAAACTGCTGTTGCATGCGTAAGTCAACAGATGCGTAATGCATGCCTGAATTTCCACTGGCTACCAAACATGTTCAAGGATTTTTGCTTTGGACGCAAAATATGATTAGCACACTAAGGTGTGGCAGTTATTCAACAAAATGCAGCAGACAGAAGTGAATTTCAAGCACTGATCTCATCTTTACAGTGCAATGTATCTGGCATTTCTGTTACCATAACTGCTAATAGTTACCCACTAATTAGTGAGAATTGCCGTCACTTTCTCCTGTCATTGAGGATTATTGCATTTTAATTATTTAATACATTTTATTCTAATTCCACAGAGCTCACGGTGGCATCCATTCCTTCCCTCCTCACTACAACAACCCGGCAAGGTAGGTTAGGCTGTGTGTGCATGACTTGCCCAGGGTCATCCAGGTTTCATGGCAGACTGGGAATTCGAACCTGGGTCTTCCAGATCCTAATCTGACACTCCTTACTCTTTACTTGTTATATCATTGTACTCAGGGCAGCATTTCAGCCTCAATAGGCTAGACTTAGGTTTGCTCATGCCTGCCAACTGTGTCAGCACCAAAGACGGATCTGAACCCGGGACTCCCATTCACTAGCTCATGGCTCTAGGCACATTGATTAGAGTAGCTCTCATATCAAAAGAACTGCGGTGAATGAGAGCAGAACAGATGTGGACGCTGAGAGGGGAATACATACGACATGAAACACAAAGCTTCAAAATATTTGTACCTGTGCAGAATTATAAGTAAAACAATGCACCAGCGAAATCTGCAGGGCTGTTGGTGTGAGTGAAGCCCATGCAGAAATCTCAGGAGGCAGGGCCGTGGTTCCGGAGCAAAAAGCCCAACGGGCTGAAAGGCGGCAACGGCTTCTAAGCACCTTGCCGTGAAGTAACTTTCCCCTGAGCTGAGCCCCTGGTCTGCCTCGTGAAGGAGAAGCATTTGGGGGGATGAGTTGGGTATCCCACACAGCTGCAAAACCATGGCATGTGACATCAAATCCTATTGAACTCTCCACAAACTGGTGCCTTTCAGATCACCCAAGAGACACATTGCTCCCCCCCCCCCAACACACACACAATTTGTACATTTACATTAATATGAAAATAACTTCTCTCCAATCATCTACTTAGAAGAGAAATAAATAAAAACTGGGTTGAAGCAATCCACAGTACATATTCCGGTGCAAAGTTCCTCCAGTCCAAGCCCACCGATTTGGGTCAAATCAATCAAATCAATGGGTTTTCGATGGGCGTAACCCTATGCAAGACTGTGCAGCGAACGTTAAACTCGCTTCCAGAAAATGTGCAGGGCGGGGGCGGGAATTTATAAACAAGGGGATGTGGGTTTTGTGTGCTTCAATGCGACAAACACACAAATGATCCTGCAGACGCTGCCACAACAAACACGGATGGTGTGAACCTCTCCAAAGAACGAGGACAATGGGAGGAAGGGCACAACGGCCCTTCCCTTCCCCTTCCCCAAATATGAGCAACCTGCAGATGAACAAGATTCGCTGCAAAGGAGGCCGTCCTGTTTTCCGAAGGATGGGGCCAGGGTGGCTTTCTGTGCTTTTCCTCCTGAGGCCAGCCTCGTTTCTATCGCGGTGCAGAAGGTGAAATTCTCAGATTCTTTAATTTCAACAAAGAGCACTGAAACGTCTTCTCAAGGAAAAGGGGCGCTGTGAGCTTCCGAGTGCGCAGCACCCACAGGAAGGCTCCAGATGCAAAGGCCTCCAGCCACAGCCTGGGGAAGGGGTTGGCTAAGAGGTGCCCCAGTGGGCTGTGGGCACCCTTAGGTCCCGACCCGATGTGGGCCCTGAAAGGCTCTTAATTTACGGTCTTAAATGGTATGAACTATCCAATGTCATTTTAACCTTGTGTGTAAATTGTGATCCTCCCCTGAGCCTGCTGTTGCGGGCAAGGTGGAATACAAATCTAATAATTAAATTAAAATTAAATTAAATTAAAGGCTAGAATAGGGGCCCCCTAGCCGGCAGGGGGGCTCTCCGGTGTAATCCTTTGCCTCTCTACTCCGAGGTAAGCCCCACTTCGTTCAATGGGGCTTCCCCGCAGCCGAATCGCGGCCTCCAGCCAACACTCTGGCTCGTTTCCTGCAGCCCTTCGGAGGGGGCGTCTCGGCCGGGCTCTCCGAGGCACCGCCCTTCGCCTGCCGCTCACCGAACAGGCACAAGCGACGGAGGCGGCTTCCCCGTCCCTGGCTCGGAAACCCGACGGCGGCCGGGCGGAGGGGCGCGGGCGAGGCCGTCGGAGAGGCCGGCCGAGGCGGGCCGAGCCGGGAAGGGCCTCTTGGGGGCCCGCCCTCCCCTGCGCGGCGCTGGGCGGCACTCACGGTTGACGGCGTCCTTGAAGTAGGTGCGCTCCGAGCTGTCGTACACGAACTGCACCTGGCTCAGCTTCCACCAGGCCGCGGCGCCTCTGCTCGCGTTGCGGCCCTCCTGGCGAGAGAAGGGGCGCCGTCAGCCCAGCCGCCCGCCGCGCCCCGCCCCGCCCCGCCCCGCCCCTTCGGAGCTCCGGCCTGGAAGTGCCGCGCGCGGGAAGGGAACCCGCCAGGCCCGCCACAGGCGCCGCTTTCCCGGGAAAGGCCTTCCAGACGCCGTCGGGCGCGCTTTGCTGCAGGGAACCAGCGCTCGTGAAACAGCCGCCCCGTCGGATCCGCCGGGAGGGGCGCCTCCGCGGGGCTCCGAGCCTCTCGCCGCCTGCGGCTCCTGCGGAGGGAGCCCCCTCGCTCCTCGCCCTCCGGCCCGGCTTTACCTTGACGAAGTTCAGCCGCAGGGTGTAGGCCCTCTTCAGCCACGAGATCTGCAGCTCGGACTCGTTGGCGCCGCACTTGCCTCGCTCCTCCGCGCCTCGGGACAGCGGGATGGAGGCCTGCTCGGTGATCAGCTGAGGGCAGCAACGGGGCGCCGTCAAGGGCCGAGCCCGGCAAAGAGCTCCGCGGCGAGCGCCTGGGCCCAGCCAAAGCGACGGGCGGCCTGCGGCGGCTCACCTCTTTGCAAAGAAGTGCGTCGTCGGGGGAAGCGGCGCACAGGCCGCGCCCGCACTCCCCCCGCAGTAGTAACCACACACACACGCACACACCCCAGCCTGTGCAGCATCGCCGCTCTTCGGCCCAATGCGCTCAAAAGAAGCGACTGGGGTTTGTGCTGCCGCCCAGGATAGAATTGCCCCTAATCGACTCTCCCTCCGGCCCGGGCAACGGGGAGGAGGAATGAGCGTGCCGTCGACTTCCACCCCCACCCCGTAAGGAAAAGCAAAGTTTCCGCACTGGCAGAAGCAGCGAGTCGAAGGATCCGTCCCAGCGCAAAATGCAGCTTCGGCGGCTTCCTGCTCCAGCCTCGACTATTTGCAACCAAGACGTGGGTGGCTTTTTAAAATGTTTGTGCGGAGTGTGTGTGTGAGGGGCGGGGGAGGTGATGCGTTGCCTCGGCAGTTTGGCAGCGAAGGGGAAGCTCGCAAAGAGCGGGATCTTCCCGGGGAGTCTCGGCCTGAGTCCCGGCAGGACAGAGGAGATGCAGTTGCGCCGTCGCTGCGCTGCAAGCGATCATTCGCGGCTGGATTCTCTTGTCCGCACCGGGAAAATTCACCTGCAAATGACTGCCAATGGGGTGTGGACGCACCCCATCCCTCCCCCCATTTAAGCCAACCAAAAGACCCGCGGCTGTGCCCTTTGCCCTTTGCCGTCCCTTTGAAAGAGCAGCTCTTACATCCACAAAATTGCTTGCCCACACGTCGTAGGGGACGATGAACTTGGCTGCGAATTCCGCCATGAGGCACGTCGTCTCGTTCTCACGAACCGCGAAGATGACCTTTTCGGGGTTAGAGGAGAGGCCCGAGAGGTTTTCCACTTCTTGCTCGGCCACGTTGCCGACTAGCGCACCTGTGGGAGACGACACGGGCGGGGCGGGCGATAGAAAAGGGCATCGCTTGCAAAGCACGGCAGGCAGGGAGTGCCTGCCACCGGCCTGGGGGCCCCAGAAGCCCCTAGTCGAACCCGGGGGGCAGGAGCGGAGCCCACTGGCACCCCAGAGACCCACCAGAAGTTCAGGGGGCCCGCTTTCCAGAGCCAGGGCGCCCTTCTGCAGACCTGCAAGACTGGGGTCCAGCGGCACCTTCGAGACCCACAAGAGGTTCGGGGCAGAAGCTTTGGAGAGTCGGAGCCCCCTTCTTCAGCTATCCCGGCAGCAGCTCCCATCCTGAAACTCTCATTGGACCCCAATCCCGCTGCTCTACTGCAGACCCAGAGGAAAAGAGGCTTTTTTCCTACCCTCCCCCCATCCCCATATGAAAGAGGGCGTCTTTGGGGCTGCCCTCCGGCGATCTGCGGAGCGGAGCCGGCCGGCCGGGGCAAGCGAGGCAAGCCTCCCGCCAGACTGCTGGGCTGGCGCGGCCGGCCAGGGGTACTCACCGCAAAGGAGAAGCAGCGCCCGGAGAGGCGGCCGAGGGCGCGCCATGCCTCCTCCGCGGAGCTGGAGACGCGGCTGCTCCTCCGGGGCTTCCCTGCGCGCCGAGCGCTGCTGCGCGCCCACGAACGCGCCCGGCCCTTCCCGGCTGCAGCCGCGCGCCGCAGGAGCTGTCCGGGAGTCCCTGGTGCTGAACTGCAACCGGCGGCTTCGCTGGCGCCGGCGGGCGGCGAGGAGGCAGAGCTGACGCGGCTGGCGAGACTATCCGCGCTCGCCGCGCAAAGTTGGTCGTCCGGAAGGGCGCTTCTCGCCGGACATTCCGCGGAAGGCTCCGACTTGGGAATGAAGGGACCTCTGAGGAAGGCGGCAGATGTTGCTGCCTCCGTCCGTCCCCCCCTCCAACCTCTGTCTTCATTGGGTAGCTGGGATTGTCTAGCCCACTTCCACCAGCGCTGCCTTCCCGCTGACATTGTTCCTCCGGAGGAGACTTGGGTTGTTGAAATTAACACGCTGAGGGCAACGTGGAAGCGCTTCTTCTTTCCAAGACCCTGTTTAATAGTGTTCTCCCCAGCCCCCAACCATTTCAGAGTTGCTTCGTGCTTGGTAGGACTGGAAATCACCATCTGCCATCGAGAGATTCAAAGGTACTCCTTTAACAAAGGGTCGGAGTGTTACTGAAGAGCCTTTATTGTAGCCCTAATGAGCAATCACTGCACCCTTGAGAATGGCTGGATTTTTTCCCCCATAGAAGATACTAAACACTCACCTCTGGCCAGATTGTCCAGGCTATTTGGCCAGATCGCAAGCTTGTAATACTATTCGGTAATGCAGTAAAATGAGGATTTATGAAACGGGGAAAAGCTTAAAGTAACAAAGATGAGCCTGAACCCCCTCCTGCTAAATACCCCCCTCAACTAAAGTCCAACCAGCGACCCTCCCTTCCCCTTTACAAGCACATACCTACCCACCCACAGTCCAACCTGGGCTGCAATAATCATTCTCTTTAATAATAATTATGTTGTAATAAATTCAATGAAGCAATAATCAGCAAGAGGCATTTGTGAAGGCAAATTTGAGGCTGCAGTATTTTTAAACCACATTCCAGATTCCTAATGAGGTACTTTGAAATAAATGCATCACACTCCGTATATTTCGGCAAACTGGAGATCCATCATAATCAACGGTAGTTTTTCTATTCATTTCAACGGGCAGCAGGTGATGTAATAAAAAAGCGGCCAGGCTTGTCGTTTCATTCGTCCGACCTGAATTTCAGTGAAAAATTGGGCTATAAATAAAGGGAATAAATAAAAATAAGGGAAATTAATATCACCACCCGTGATGGCTTACTGAAACATAGAGACAAATCACAAAATGGGACTGAGAGGCATAGCGTGCCAAGATACTCGAAAAGGCTGTTTCCGTTTAGAGCTGGTTTTAGTCACTCTTCAAGATGGTGGCCACATCATAAGGCACGGCTGTTCTTGTGCCTCAATTTTCTCAACACAAGAAAAGAAAGCTAAGGGGACCATGTGCCTTAGATCGATTCTAGGACTAAGGGGTTGCTCTAATTCCTACATTGTTCTCACCGTAAATACTGCAGGATTTTCAGTACTATGTGAGGACAACATTCCACTGAATTTCTTTAGTTGTCAGAGAATCTATTTTGGTTCAAGTGGGACACGTAGAGTATGGGTACATGTAGTCCATGTAAATGGAAGCCCCCCAAATGCAATTTTCTAAAATCTCAGATGAGTGCATGAAATTTCTGAAGTAGAATGCAAAGAGTTCTTTAATGGATATGAAATCCCGATGAAAGCAGTTGTAATAATTATCCTGGATTAAAATTGGTGCAGCAGTTAATACAGCGTGGACACAACCACCGTTTTTTTTAAAAAATAGAAGAACATTCGATAAGTAATATGCATGGAGCAGTTCACAATGAATGTTTAGAGTTGTATAACCACAAAATACTACTGTGTCTGAAATAAACTTCTGATTTGACAGATGCCTTCTGCAGACGCTAATGTGAAGCTGCTGTGAATTGCGGCAGTGCATGGTTGCAGAAGAGCACGTCACATGCATTTTCAAGCTCATTGATTCTTTCCCCAAAAACATACTGGATTATAAGTAGTTACCACAGTAACAATTATTTGGCAGCACATACCTATATATCTTGATGGAATGTACTTGTTTATCTCTGTCCAAAACATACATTTTAAAAGGAAAAACGGACCCACTGAATCCATTCTCTAAATGATCACAAAGCTTTAAATAGCTAGAGAAAACAGTACATGTGTTAGAAAACATATACACAGAGTAGGTCTCGTCGTCACATCAGTTTTGCTTTCCCATTCAATATGCGCAACAAAAGGCATCAAACTTCTCACCTCATCTTATTTTATAACCAAAACATGGATTCCACAATGCAAAAATAACAGGATCAAACACATGCTCATCCCCCCTCCCCCCCAAAAAACCATAATGACCACAGTATGTTGAATTAAAGGAGGGAAATCTAGTGAACATTTATTTCAATGTGAGTTTTGTAGCTCAGAGCCCACTTAGTCAGATAGATGTGCGATGGAAAACCATACTGAGGAATTGTTATGGAAAGTTGTTGGGGACGGGGTGTGAATTGGGGACGGGCTTGGTGTGAATTACATTGCAAGCATTTCAAGTGTCAGTCTCCATGTAAGGGGGAAACGGAGGCATTGATGTCAAAAGGGTTCATTTTAAAGGCCCATGCTTGATTTTGCCTAGGTTTGGGTTAGTGCAGGCAAACATAATGCTCATTTGCACTTCTAATGAGGCAGATGGAAAGGAAACACAGAGAACTACACCTGAGCCCGTTTGAGTTCTCACTCACCTGTATTAAATAGCGATGTGAATTTGTAGCAAATGCATTGTTTTGTTTTTGGTGCATTTCAAGAACTGGTGTATTCATCTTTATCACTGTGGTAACCATGGTTCGTTTTCTTTTATTCTTGATGGTATTTGTTGAAGAGTTTCCACTGACTTTTCAAGGGGGACATACTTACCCACTGCAATTCCCACCCCCACCCCCCACCATACAACAGTGATGAAATTCTCAGGCACCTCTTTATTAAGGAACCCTCCTGCTTACTAAATTAAGAGGGGGAATACCATTTGCATCTCATAGGCAGATGAATATTCTGGCTTGCAGAGCAGGTAGAGGGACACACAACACCATTTGCAAGAGAAGACCCCGCCCATGATCCTCAAGCAGGAGAGATCTGGTTTTTTTGGGGGGGGAGTCTATTTTGAAACCAAACCTTACTGCTCATTGTTGAGCAGTGTTTTTCTCTTATCTCACCCTGACTGGTTTCTGTGTTGGCTCGTCTATATGTCTGTGTAAAAATACTCTCTTCTCTTGTCTATATCAGGGGCACAAGCAATGTGCTCAAGCACGTTGTGTCCCAGGCTGGGGGAGAAAGCACCAGAAAATGCAAGCACGCGGGGATCACGTCTGCTCCTGTCCTTGTCGGGCAATACTTCTTTACTCAATGACAAATTCAACTGGGGAATCTGCTGCCCGTGCGTAGAGTGATGGCCATGAGCATAGGTGGCTCTAAAACAGGTTTAGGTGGATTCACGGAGTCCATCAATGACTACTAGCCATTGTGCATAGAGGGAATTAGGCAGCCAGAGGCAGAAAAACCTCCCAATGCCAATACTAGGTGGCAATAACCAGGGAGGGTCTGACTGTTTAACTTGTGACTGTCTAACTTGTTGGCCCTATAAGGCAGTTGGTGATCACCATGTGAAACAGCATGCTGGACTAACTAGGCAGAGCTGTGTCTGCTGGGTTGGGAGGAGCAGCACAGGCCAACAGACCATTACCCATTTGTGATGGTCCATATGAGGGGAAAATGGCACACCCATGAACACCATTGAACATAATAGGGCTGGCTATGAAGTCCTTGGGATACAACTGAAAGGAATGGAGGCACAGGTGATATTCTCTTTGATCCTGCCAGTCAGAGGAAGAGGAAGGCAACAGGAACAGAAGATTATGGAGGTGAACCACTGGCTGCGTTCATGGTGCCAGCAGGAGCGATTTGGATTCTGGGACCATGGCCTACGTTTTCTGGAAGATGGCCTGCTTGCACACAATGGACTTCACCTGTTAAGGACAGGAAAGAATGTGTTTGGAAGGGACCCGGAGAGGGCTTTGAACTGACATCACAGAGGAATACAGACAACTGGCACAGGAATTTCATAAAAGAAGGGGAGCAAATAGCAGAGGCCTATCTAGGAAGGGCAGGTCAAACTGGTGGAACGTTGCAAGGCTTCCAATGCCTATATAAGAAGGAGGATCTTGAACTACTAATGCAGACAGAGAGATACAACTTACTAGGCATTACACAGACCTAGTGGGATGATTCCCATGACTGGAATAGAGTAGTGGATGGGTATGAGTTACTCAAGAAGAACAGGAACTGTTGTAGAAGGAGTGGTGTGGTGCTGTATCTGAGGTAAGGGCTTGATTGTCAGGAAATACTGGAAGAGGAGAGTGACAACCCAGTGGAAAGTGTCTGGGTGAAGATAAGAGAGCGAAGGACAAGTAGTATTGTGGATGGAGTCTGTTATAGAACACCTGACCAAGGAGATGAGGTGCATTCTGCTCTCTGTGAGCAGCTTAATAGAGTCCAGACTCTACTATTTTGCAACTACAGACTAACATGGCTAACTCCTCTGGATCTATGACCAAGTATATAATGTACACTGGGACTCTGTTATATATTTGCTTGTTGGCATTCTCAAAAAATTCCCAAAGGTTAATGAGTCAAGACTTTCCTTTGCAGAGGCCAGGCTGATGTTCCTTCAGCAGGCTTTGTTCCCTGACGTGCATAACCAGGGGTTTTTTTCTGGGAAAAGAGGTGGCAGAACTCTCAAGAGGAAAATGAGGAAGAAGCACATGGGATTCTTTGAAATCATATTATTTTCAAGCACTATTGCTGAGTATTTTCAAGAGGTGCCGGAACTCCATTCCACCACGTTCCCCCTGAAAAAAACCTCTGTGCATAACAATTCTCTTTAATATGGGTTTCTACTAATTTACCTGGAACAGATGTTAGGTAAACTAGTCTATAATTCCCTGGATCCACTCTGGGCCACCTTTTAAAAATGAGGGGGGGTTCCTACTTGCTAGTCATCTGTCCAACATCCTGTTTCATGCACAGTGGCCAACCAGTTGCTCTGCAGGGCTCACCAGCAGGGCCGAGGGGCCCAGGTCCCCCCCCCTGAAATTGCCTCCTAGCAGTGGTATACTGCCAAGAAAACGTCGTGATGCGATGTCCCCCCATGGGTCAGTAATGACTTGGAGCTTGCACAGGGGACTTCCTTGACCTTTAATGGTACGCAGCGGCTTACTCCTTCTGAAGGCCAGTCATCACTGATGGACTTCTCCTCCACGGATCTGTCTAATTTTCCATTCAAGCCACATCGCTATGTTTACTGGCAGTGGATTCCACTCTTTCATTAGTTGTTGAGCATGTCAAGGCTTCACTTGGTCCATCCTAAACAAGACCCTCCAGCTCACATTCTTCAATGTTCTGGGGGTGTCCTAGTTATCAACATCACATGATTAGGAAGGGGAAAGAGTCAAAATAAAGAAACTATCAGAATCACAAATAGGTCCCCAAAGCAATGGAAGAAGACCATTTCAGCTCTTGGGGTTCACATTCATGTTTGGGTCTGGCCCGAGCGTCCTGGACATTGCCCTGGGCAACCCTCTTTCCTTCCTTGTCCTTTCACAAGCAGCTGCTTTCCGAAGATTCTGCTGTTCCCAGAGTGAATCTAATTCTGTCAGAGAGAAAAAAAACCAGACCAATAAAACAAGCCATTTGATGGCTGCTTTCCGTGCTGGCAACAAAGGTTCAGATGGTTGCGCTCTGCGGATCAGTAGCATTTGGCTTAAGAAAAGCAGCTGCTGAATGTGCCAATGCAGAAGCAAGCTATTGAATGTGTGGGGCTGAGGAACTCAAGGGCAACCCTCGAACCTGATTATGGAGCTGATTATGAATGGCTCTGTCTTGTTTTCTTCCCAGGAAAATACCCACCTCCCAGGGTTTGTATGTTCGTTGCTTTGCAAAAAACAATTCCCTCTGAGTTTCTGTGCACAAATCGCCATGAAAGAGACATATGCATGCTGGAGAGGGGGCAAAAAGAGGAGGCGGTAGCATACATTTAGAGGAGAAAGTAAATGGACAGGCACCTACCTCTATGTTTAAACCATTTCTTCTCCCAGCAATGCTGGATTGCATGTGACTGGCGTGTGACTGGAGTGGGGGCACCTCTGCCGAAAGTATGACTGGGCAATCACAGATGCTCTGAAAAGTTCCCCTTGAGCTTCAGAAAGGCATATGTGGCTGCCAAGGCTGCTGTGGCACTGCCCTCTTCCCCAATCACAGGCAAGGAAATATTTCCCATCCTGAGCGATTGCTCAAAGCCTGGGGGAAAGAGTGCTTCAACAGGCTTTTTATAAAGTGGAAGATGACGATGCCATCGCTTGGGGTGGCAAGCCTCTTGGAGCTGACAGTGTTTGCTTGGAGTGGGATCTGCCCCCCAGAGTCAGGAGTAAAACTTGGGCTTTTCTTCAACCTCCCCCCTGCCTCCAGCCAACCTGCCTATTTTTCTTTGCCATACTTTAAAAAAAATACCAAGGTGCAGAGAAACCCATACATTGTTACAAATAACCACTATTGATTCCTTATGTCATTTATACCTCCCCTTTCTCCCCCTTTCATTTTATCCTCCCAGCAACCCTGTGAAGTAGGTTATGCTAAGAAGTGTGACTGGCCCAAGGTCACCCAGCGAGTTGCAGTGGCATGGCAGCGATAGGAAGTTGGGTCTTTGGGTCCAGCAGTACCCTAAAGACCAATTCAATTTCCAGGGTATGAGCTTTTGATGGTCAAAGCTCCCTTTGTCAGAGCAGTATACAATGAATGCAAGTGGTACAATCAAAGTGATCGTCAACGTTGAGATTCCTTGGCCCAGACTCTGAAGTTCTGTTCTACAAGTTATGACTATTCTCAGTAAGATTATACTGAATGTCAAGAGACTACCAGCCCAGTTCCCCTTTTCTCCCTTCTGTTTCATCCCCTGTCACAATTTAAACTGTTCCACTCTGAATGGAACAAAGTCAGTTCCATTCAAAGAAAATTTGTATAAAATGTATTTTAGGTGGTATGTGACACCAGAGAAACTGGCTAAAATGTATGTGGATACATCCAATAAATGTTGGAAATGTAAAGAAAAGTTAGGTATGGTCTATCACATGTGGTGGTCATGTAAAAAGGCGGCAAAATATTGGAAGATGATACATGGGTTACTTCAAGAAGTATTAGGCACGGCCATACCTTTCAAACCTGAATTTTTCTTATTGAATATTATGTTGGAGGGGATAGAGAAGGAAAAGGGGGTTTTGATGATTCATGTAATTACGGTGGCAAGAATAATATATGCGCGGTATTGGGAGAAGCTAGAGATACCGTTGAAAGGAGAAGTGATAGGAAAAATCTTAGAAACAGCAGAAATGGATGTCTTAACAGACTTGATAAAAAAACAAAGTAGGGGCAATCTGCAGAAAAGATGGTCACCCTTTCGTAGATGGGTTAAATCAAATTATGGAACAAGAAATTAAGTATAGGATATGAAGACAGGAGAGAATACATACAGGAAATAAGAAGGGTAGACTTACAAGAAAATTACGTTTCGGATAAGGAAAGCAAGATATAAAGAAGAAGGAACTGTAGAGACGGAAAATGAGTATAATACATAGTTTATTGTTATCATCGCTGTCGATTTTTTACGGTTGTGCTTGATATCCCCTGATGTGATGTCTATGTGTATATGTATGTATTCTTTTTGAAATCGATAAAATAACAATAATAAAAAAAACAATTTAAACTGTTCCACTCTGAAAAGTGTCATATGCATAGATGGTGCTATGGTAAGTGAAACAAAGTGTGTGGCAGTAGCAGTCGTACAACACAGGTAATACCCTTGATGTGTAATCCCATCCAAAGTTACTTCAAGCATTGTTCACATTACAGCGAACACACATACATCCTGCATATATGTGTGTACTGTACATTTATCGATAGAAAGAGCCAGGGCTTTTTTTCAGGGGGAACGCGGGGGAACGGAGTTCCGGAACCTCTTGAAAACGGTCACATGGCTGGTGGCCCCGCCCCCTGATCTCCAGACAGAGGGGAGTTTAGTGGAGGACAATCTCAACTCCCCTCTGTCTGGAGATCAGGGGGCGGGGCCACCAGCCATGTGACCATTTTCTCCGAGGACAACCCACTGAGTTCCACCACCTCTTTTCCCAGAAAAAAAGCCCTGGAAAGAGCCAACACATGTTCACCATACAAATGATCCCAAGGATGAGTAGCTGCGGGGTTTAAGCGATATCTTCAGCTCTCCATGCATGGAATATAACCTGATGCTGGTATAAAGAAAAATGAAGAACATTGTGCATCAATTGCACTTGTGTTCACTGTTAACTGGTGAACCGAGTTTTAGTCTCTACTCACTGAAATCAATGGGCTTAGACTGGAGTAAGCCTGCAATGGGTTGTTTGGATCTTTACCTAAGAGAGGTCTGTTTCTGTGTCCCCTCCCCCCCCCCCCCCAGCTTGTTCTGTAGTGCCAACGTGATGGGAGATGTTATGGAGCATACAATGCAGAACGAACGGGGGAAATAACTTTGGACTATTCACAACAGATTTGTTCAAGAGGTGTGATGGTGGCAATGTCCAACTAGGATATGAAAAACTCCAAGTTGAATCTCCACTCTGCTATGGAAGCTCACTGGGTCACCTCACACAAGCATGTTGTGAGAATAAAATGGAGAATAGTGTAAGCCACTTTGGGGAGAAAGGTGGAGTATAGATGAAGCAAATAAAGAGGGAGAGGGGAGAGAGCACTTTCATCTCACTACCAAAATGAGTGGGGGCATCCAATCACAGCCACACTGAAGATGAGCACTCACCAGATTTCCTGTTTGAATCTGTGCTTTTGAAAAGAAGAAAAACTATCAAATTTGTCCCCCAGCGATTGGTTGCCCAGCAGCTTCACTTCCTTTTCCCACTGCAATTCCCATGGAGTTTCTGCCTCCATCTTCGGCAATAAGTTCAGATGGATCCACATCCTCTGACACCATGCAGTCAATAGGGTGACGTTGCACTGTGATGTGACCGATGCCATTCCGCACGTGCCCTTGCTATCAGATGGCACAATTTCAAATATCATTTAGAACACCTGGATGTCAGCATGGACTTCTGCTGTAAGTAATCGGCCCCAGCCTCTGCCATATTTAACATACAGGCCTATGATATAAAATCATAGGGCCCCTGGACTAAATGCAGCTTGATCTGCAGCAGGGGGAATTCCAGCCAGCTGGGAAGCAAGCATTGCTAAGACCCGCCTGGGAGATCAGGCATTAAAGGAATGTTCATGCTAATGCAGAGTGACTAGTGGTGATTGCATTTACTACTTTCCCAGGTATGGGCGTGAGCTGTGATAAGACAGGGTCTTTTTGTGTCACCCCACTTAGCACATTCCAATACCCTCCTTCCATGATGAAACCCCCACCCCATTATCGAGGATCAATCAATCAGCACTGATAAGTTTATAATTTGTTCCTGGAAAGATGCCGTCCCTATCTAAATTCATCAACTCAGCTCCAGGGGAGATTCATTAGCAAACTGCCCCTTTGTGAGGCAGCAGGAGAGACTTTGCATTTCCTTTCACACACCCCAGCAGCAAGTAGTCAAAGTAATCAAACCTTTGTAATTCCCAGGAACTGACCTGTAGGGTCTTTGTTCCAACGGCTGAGGGGGCTCCCCAGCCTCGGGACATGTTTTGCCTATAAGAACCATTCAAACTGTGCATGCTTACTGGATCCAAGTGCTGTTCCCTTGGATCCACTTCCCTAAGTCTCTCTCTGACCGAGAACACTGGACGTTTGAAGCTCTCTTCCTCTGTGGACTATTCTACTCTCCAAGAATGGTAAATATACTTTCTCCCTCCCTCCCTCTATTCCAATTTCTGGCTACTTTCCTAGGACTGTGTGTGTGTGTACCAACCATTTTTAATTGCCTCTTGTGTGTATGTTAAATAAAAATAAATATGTTTATTTTTATGTGTATGTTTTGTGTGTGTTTAAATAAAAATACTCTTTGACCTTAAGAGCACCAAGTTTCATCTGCTACCTTGGGGAAAGGAGTCCGTAAATACTGGCGGATATATCTCATTGTTACCCCTCTAGCATAGCCTTCCTCCTTGCTGCTAATTCCCCCCACTTACTCACAAGGAGGCCCATTTCCGGTAACACTGCTACTCTATGCAGTAATATTACTAGGTTTGAGTATAATGGGGGGAAATCCTTAAATTCTGAAAATATTATAGGGAAATAAGGCTGCAATCCTCCAAATTCCTTCCTGGGAGTAAATCTTACTTCTTGAGTAGGCCTTTTAGGGGCAATAAGCAGGTCCACTTGGAAGTAAGACTCATTATATGCAACTCCCAGGACAGCTTTCATAGTCTTGCAGTCTAAACCATTGACTTCAAGGAGCTTAGAAAGGTGCAACTCTGCTTAGGATTGCACTGAGGGTCTCCCACAATGTCGTCTGGGTGGTGGGTTTGTCCATCAATATTGATTATATTTCTTATCTCAGAAAATGAAGGCCATAGTCATCAGATTGTGCTTCCCTTGTTGAACAAAGAGTGGTCCTGAGTCATTGCAACGATTTCAGCCCAGAAGACATCACACGTACACAGCAGCCTGCTTCTCTTTCTTGCTGCTGAGGACTGCTTTGGGAGGTTGTGCTTTTACTGTGCGTGGTCAAAATGGAACAGGCCGTCAGCAGGGCCCCTCCACTGCGGATCTTTCCAACTGTAAAATGACCTGCAATGGAGCTCTTTCCAAATAGTAAGCTGTTCACGGGATTTAATTATTCCCCAGGCTCTTGCTCTGGGCTAATTGCCAGAATAGGTTTTGGGTCCACGGAAGGAATGAAGAACAGCCTCGGCTTCGCTTGTCCCTTAATAGCTGCTGAATGCAGTGATTGTGACAAAGGCTATTGATTTCTATTGACTGAAAGGTGGCAATGATTTACGGTGTAATTTCCAAACCTGATGGGCTGGAACGGAAGACTTTAGGTATTGCCAGACAGGGATTATTGGGTATTGGAGTGGGAAGATGGACTTCAGCCCTAGCAATGCCCCACTTTAATACAACAGAGAGAAGTTTCTAACAGCCCAGTCCTCCTAAGCAGAGTTACACCCTTCTAAGTCAACTGAAGTCAATGGGCTCTGAAGGCTTTCAAATGCAAATTTGTTTAGCGTGCAAATCTGCACTGTAAGATTCCTAGTAAGAGATTTCCTTCTAGAGATTTGCAGAAGTCGTTCCTACCCCTTACGAGCGCTGCCAAATTTGATGGTAGCACTAAACAACATATCTGGGGATGTATTGCACATAGCAAACGATTACTGCATAGCACCTGTTGTGCAACAAATAAAACAAAAATTGCTGCCCACCAAGCACATCTGAGATCCAGGGGGTAAAAAAAGGCCTTCCTGGAAGGTAAATAACACATATGCAGATCAAGATGAAACACATTGTATTAGCATTCAGTTCTATTTCATTAGCATCAACAACAAAACCTGAAAATATGCCATTTATCTAAAGTGCACCAAGTTCCGCAAGCCCTTAGCTGCCATGAACACAATCATGGACCAAAGCAGCCTGAACTTGGATGTTTATGCAGGAGCAAGTCCTTCTCTGATAATTATGGCTTGCTTGCAAGTAAAGATGCACAGACTTGCTGTCACCACACCACAATAATCTTCATTTTGTGACTGAAGGTAAGCTGCAGGAACCATTGTGTGGCTAGCTCCACCTCCTGTGGCAGCTGTTTTGTACACCCAGCATGCCGTTCTAGAATTTCAAAGGTGCCGCAGGCTCAAAAAAATTGGGGACCCTTGTGTCGAACTATCTTTTAAAGCTATTAATTTCAGCCTATGATCATCAAAGGACCAGAATTTCCCATCTGGATTTTCAAAGTCCCTGTTTTACCCTTGACTTCAACGGACGTAAAGGAGTGTAACTTTGCTTAGGACAGCCCTGCTAATTTTCTTGGCTTGAGTAACTGGTACAATTCCCTTTTATCAACTCTCTGGATTTTGCATGTTCCCCAGATTCTTTTCCAGCAACTGTTTCTGCCGCTACATTTCTTACACTGAATTACACAAAAATGTGAAAGAATGTAGTCTACTACTTTCTTGACAGAAAAAAAATTCAGATTTCGAATAGCCAGCATGCATTACAGAAAATAGAACTTTCCCATTTATTTTTTAAAACTGGTGCACAAGTTTTCTCTGGCATCATCTTTGCAGTCACAGAAATGGCACAGAAGATATATGTGTACTTTAAAGTAGACAAAGGGAACAATACAAAGAGAGTTCCTTGTCATAAAATTATTTTGCATTTTCTCAGTCTAGAAAGGATTTACAACAAAACGGCTTGTAATCTAATGACAAACACCAAAGGGCAAAGCCCCAACACACCTTTTGGAGTGGGGCTGCTGTTCAGTGGTACCTGTCTTGCATACAGCACGTCCCAGGATCAGTTCTCAGCATTTTCAGTTAAAAGGATCAGGGAGCTGGTGATGTGAAAGACCTGAGAACTTGGAGAGCTGCTGCTAGTTAGAGTTGACAAGACTGACCTTGATAGATCAAGAGTTTTACATTATTTAGTTCAAAGCTGTTTAAAGCATTCAATTTGATTGCTTCCTTCTATTTCATACTAGCAACAAAGCCCGTTGTGGGAAAAAATACAATGGGCTCTAGAAAGGGGAGGGTGGGCAGGTGGGCATTCCCTGCTCCTCCATGAATGATCCCGGCTGGGTGAAGGGGAGGGCGGGCATTCCCTCTTGCTCCACGCCTGATCCCAGCCGAGTGAAGGTGGGGGTAAGTCATTGCCACTTCCTCCGCTGCTGATCCTTGCCAGGTGAAGGTGTCTGGCGGGCACTGCCATCTGCTACGCACCTGATCCTGGTAGGATGATGTCAGGTCTTTCCAGGTATTTTCCCCAAGCACTTCACTGCATCACTCAGGTGCATAAGTTAAAGATACTTTATTAAAGAAGAACACCAGTATCAAGATGGTGAGACAGGATCATTGGCTGAAGTGACTCAATGTAGCAAAGCAAGGTTAATTATAGAACAAAGTCCCCCCCCCACAAGTGGGAAAGAAAGTCTGTTAGGATTTTGGCATGCTGAGCCAGGGAAGAGGGGAGGAGGGAAAGGATGAGCTCTGCTCAGTCTCTTAGGAAGTTGGTGCAGTCTCTGCTGGAACTTCAAGGCTACGTTCCCAGGCCGGCCAGGAAATAGTAACCAAAAACACCTGCAAAATAAGCAGCTAGCAACCATTCAGCAAAACAGGTTTTCCTCTGCATGTTCTCGGAGGTACACTACACACTGCAGCAAGAAATCCATAACACTTGACAGATATGCTGGAGACATATCTGACATACTACCCCCCCCAAGATTCTTCTGAATTGACCCCCAGGTTTCTCTGGGTACTTCTTGTGAAACTGCCGTACAAGCATAGGAGCATTCACATCAGAAGCTTTTACCCACTCTACATTACTCTTGTTGAAATGAACCCATTGAATTAAGTAATACAATTCCCCCGTTTCAATTTAGAGTCCAACATATCCTCAACCTCGTAATGAGGTTGACCATTCACGATGAGGGGGTGGGGTGGGACCCCCAGATCTGGGTGCTACCCATCAGGGTGCAGAGCTTTCTTCAGGAGGCTGAAATGAAATACAGGGTGAACATTTTTTAGCTTCTTTGGCAGTTTTACTTCCACTGTCACATCATTGATCACCTGAATGACCTCGAAGGGTCTCAAATATTTCTACCCCCGTTTCTTGTTCAGCTGCTCCTCCCGTAGATTTTTGGTGGCTCCTACTTTTAGACTCCAGTGGGCAGAGCATTTCTGGTCTGCTTCCTTCTTGTAGTCCTCTTTGGCTTTGTTCAGGGTCCTTTTGATCACTTCCCACTGGTCAGTCAATTTAGTCCACCACTCAGTCAGATCCCCCTCCTTGCTCTCACCCTGGGTGCGTATGAATGGCATGGCTCTGCCCTCAAACGCTTGAGCAATCTTGAATGGGGAGGCTCCCATGGAGCTGTGTATGCTATTGTTGTAACAATACTCGGTGAAAACCAGAAAGTCCGCCCAGTCATTCTGCTGATAATGTAGCACCTTAGAAATTGTTCTAACACCTGATTAACCCTTTCTGTTTGTCCATCGGTCTTGGGATGATGGGCGGAGCTTAACCCTTGCTCTATCCCCGTCACCTGCAACAACTCCCTCCAGAATTTGGCCATGAACTGTGCCCCCATCAGAGATTATCTTCTCAGGAAAGGAGTGCAAATGGACCACATGCTGCATAAACAAAGCAGCCAACTTTTTGGCTGTCAGTAGTCTGGAACACGGTATGAAATGGGCCTGTTTTGAAAATAAGTCCACCATCACTAGAATCACCATCTTTCCTTTGGAGGGGGGAAGGTCAGTAATAAAGTCCATAGCAATTGTGGCCCATGGCCGGGCTGGAGTTTCAAGTGGTTGAAGTAACCCGGGAGGCTTCCCTCCCCTTTTCTTCCCCATCAAGCACACTTGGCAAGTGGAAACATATTGCGACACATCATGCCTCTTTTTAGGTCACAAAATTGTCTTTGCACTAGGTGTAAGGTTTTCAAGTACCCAAAATGCCCAGCCAATTTAGCATCATGGCAATTTTTCAGCAACCAGGTTTGATTCCCCACTCCTCTGCTTGAGTGACCTTGGGCCAGTCACAGCTCTCCCAGAGCTCTCTTAGCTCCACCCACCTCACAGGGTAATTGTCATGAGGATAATAACACACTTTTAAACCGCTCTGTGGCATTAAATTGTCCTGATAGGTGGTATATAATTGGGCACATGTCTATATAGAGAAATATTAAGAAGTACAGACTGTGCAAACTGAGTATTTGATACAAGAAATCCTCAGTGGCTGATACAAAGAGATCAGGGGACTTTTTCAGAATCTTTAACAAACCAAAGAGGAGGGCATTTTTGGCGGGAAAACTTTGGCTGGAAAGAGGTGAGGAAAGCTTCCCATGCTCTTTTTACACATTTGTGAAGGATTATATAGATAGCGAAGCCATGTAAATATCGAGGCATATAAACTACTGAATGATGTGAAGAAAATTGAGGCTTCTTTTTTGCCTGTCAGAGTTCATAGTTAACCTGGGCTCAGGGCAGCCAAAAGGAAGTACTGTATCGCGGCTGCATGATCAATCCATTGAATAAACCACTGTAAGAGGTGGTATCTGCTGCTTTAGAAGACGTTAAAAGGCTATCAGAAGGATTTGTGGGAGTGGACAGACCCATGGGAGGCCATTAGCTATGAGGGCCAAACAAAACCTCCATGTTCAGAGGCAGGATGCCAGTTTGGGAGGCCAACTGTGGGGGAGTCGTTGCCTTTATTCTGGCTAGCTGGCGTGC
Organism: Eublepharis macularius; assembly: GCF_028583425.1. Classification (NCBI taxonomy): domain Eukaryota; kingdom Metazoa; phylum Chordata; class Lepidosauria; order Squamata; family Eublepharidae; genus Eublepharis; species Eublepharis macularius. Next base: position 13,350,980 of record NC_072790.1, read on the forward strand.
GAAACACGACATTGTACTAGAGAAACCTCTGGGTATGATCCAGCAAGGCTCTTATTTTATTGTTATTTATTATACATGATTATTATTTACATTATTTATACTCTACCTTTCTCACTGAGACTCAAGGCAGCCTTCACAGTATGTCAATATGGTCGTCAGCTGGGACATTCAGTAAAAAACACAATAGGGTACAGATTGCATAAAAAAATTGAAAACAAGCAGAAATCCGATATGGAGCTGAAAACAACGCTGAGACAAAATATAAGCAAACTGACATGATGTATTAAACAAACGTGGAACTAACTATCCAGTAGGAGCAGACTTATAGCAACAGACAGTACACATTATATGCAAGTGAAACAGAAGTAAGCCCCATTGCGCAAAAAAGTTTTACTTTTAAGGAGACCCGTTTAGGAAGCAAACAACATACGGAGAAGTCTCCTCCTTGCAGGATAAAATTGACTTTTCACATCTCCCGTTTTCCTTCCCGCTTTAAGCATCATTATGTTTCTGTGAATTTGCCTTTTTGTTTGGGTTAGTAGAAATATTTTAAAAGTCCTTTTTCAGTTAGTCCTTTTGGAGAGCCTGATGACTCACTTTATTTAATGGGCTTATTTCCAGGTAACTCGTGTCTCACCTGCATTTAATCGCTCACGATGTGCTTGAGTGTTCTGGCTAGGCCCACGGCTGGAGAGTCTCTCTGGTTCTGCTTCCAATTATTATTCTGTTCTCAGTAACAGCAAGCCAACAGATTTATGGTATTTGTTTTAGGTGAGGAGGGCTGTTATACTGAGGAAGGCAATGACAAACCACTTCTGCCCATCTCTTGCCCTGAACACCCCAGGGTTGGCGGCACCATGAATTGGCTGCGACTCAACAGCACAATCTTCTTCATGTTGGGGGGGGGATTTTTGTCTGGCCCTTGGTGGCTCTTGGCAGCCCTGGCTACAGGATCAAGAAAGAACTTGTGTTTGCAACTGTACCTGAAACTGTCTGTATACTCAGCAACTTTAGCCTGCAATTTCTTAAGGCCGTTTACAGAACTACAGAAGACTAATCTGGATCCATGCTATGGTAACATCAAGGCTTGACTATTGTAATGCACTATACATGGGTCTCCCATCTAAGTTAACTAGGAGACTCCAATCATGTGATACATGTGTGAACATTTCTGTACAGTCAGCCTCTACCTTAACCCTCCCCTCTGGTGTTACAAGATAACAGTAAAGACAGTTGGAGCCAATGAGCTAGCAGAGCCCTAGATGATGTCAGAAAGGACTGAGGAAGAACTGGGTGCATCTGCGTGTGGGATAGTAAGGGGAGAGGGCAAAAGAGAAAGAGCAGAGAAGGGCCGGGGCACCATGACATCACCAGCCTTACAAAAAAGAAGATATAATCCAGCAGGGGCAGAGCTTTCCTTTCCATCGTCAAGGGAGTCCTCCTGTTCTGGTAGCCGTTTCATGCAATGCAACTAACAGGTTGGGCCTGCCTTGAGTGAATGAGAAGTGCGAATGAGTTTTATCTTGGATGCAGAAACGTTTTCAACAAAGCTTTATTCCATTTAAAGGATCCTTGCTTGTGACTCTTGTCTGTTCACTGCTAGATCAGGAGCCTGCAGGTGAGGAACCGTCCCCTAAGAGCTGATGAGACCCGGTATAAGAGGCCAAAGGGCTGCAAGTGCAATTTTGCACTTAACAATGGCAGTTGACATAGCTCTTCCTATCACAACAACCTTGTGAGGGGGATTAGGCTGAGAGTGTGACTGGCCCAAGGTCTCCAAGTGAACAAGACAAGACGGAAGCAATGCCGGTTGGGAAGGCGGAGAACTTGAAGGACAACATGCTCCCTACTTTTGATGGGGTTAAGTTCATCCATAGTTAGGAGCCTAGGGGTTATATTGGATCCAGCGCTACTGCTAGAAAAGCAAGTTAAGGCAGCTGCAAAAATGTTTTCTACAAAATTGGTCTTACTTTGAAACAGGAGTAGAGCTAGCATCCAGTTGGAAATTAATAACAACATTCGATTTATACACCGCTCTTCAGGACAACTTAATGCCCACTCAGAGCGGTTTACAAAGTATGCCATTATTATCCCCACAACAAAACACCCTGTGAGGAGGGTGGGGCTGAGAGAGCTCTGAGAGAGCTGTGACTGGCCCAAGCTCACCCAGCTGGCTTCAAGTGGAGGAGTGGGGAATCAAACCCAGTTCTCCAGATTACAGTCCCGTGCTTTTAACCACTACACCAAACTGGCTCTCCAATTATGGGCATCAAATCCTGAACTTGATATAGCAGTGGCTTGGAGCGCAGTTTGTAGAGAAACAGGCATTGTGGATCAGTTAGTGGGCCTGGTGACTGATGAGAACTTAGGTAAAGTATTGGGAAGAATAGAATATCTGTACAAGGAAAGTAGTGAATTGAATTTACCTGTAGTGGACTTACCTCTGGATCTGTAACAAGACATTGACTATTTATTTCCAGCTGACTGAATTTAAGCAGTTTTTGGCAACGAGTCAAAGGATTTTTTATGGTCCTTGGAAATAGTGATTTGTGACTTTAAGTGTTGATAGGATATGAATATATTTATTGATACACTAGCAGCAAAGCTCAAGGGTGGGAAAAAATACAACAGGCTCTAGAAAGGGGAGGGCGGAAAGCTGGGCATTCGCTCGTCCTGTCACTGATCCCAGGCAGATGAAGGCGGTGGGGGTGGGGTGGGCATGGCCACCTCCTCTGCACCTGATCCCAGCTGAGTGAAGGGGAGGGCAGGCATTGCTGCCAACTCAGCACCTGATTCTGGCAGGTTGAACAGAGGGACGGGCATTGCCTCATGCTCTGCTCCTGATCCCGGCTGGGTGAAGGGGGGCGGGCATTGCCACCTGCTCTGCTCCTGATCCCAGGTACAACAAAGGACCAAGTCCACGAGAAGTAAAATGCAATACTCAACTGTAAATTTACTGTTGAGTATTGCATTTTACTTCCCGTGGACTTGGTCCTTTGTTGTACCTGTGATTGGAGGGGAGTAGCCATCTGTTTTTCCTCTGCTCCTGATCCCAGCTGGGTGAAGAAGGGATGGGCATTGCCTCCTACTCTGTGCCTGATTCTGGCTGGGTGAAGTGAGGGGGGGGGCATTACAGCCTGCTCCGTGCTTGATTCGGGAGGGTTGAACAGAGGGGTGAGCATTGCCTCTTGCTGCATGCATGATCCAGGCCAGGTGAAGGGGGAAGGCACTGCCACCTGCTTCACTCCTGACAGATGAAATTGGGGGCGGGCATTACCTCCTGCTCTGTGCCTGATCCAGGCTGGGTGAAGGAGGATGGGCATTATCTCATGCTCCACTCCCGATCCGAGCTGGGTGAAGGGGATGGGCACTGTCACCTGCTCCTCACCTGATCCCGGCCAGGTGAATGGAGCGGGCATTTCCTCCTGCACCTGGCTGATCCTGGCCAGGTGAAAGGGGTAGGCATTGCCATCTACTCTGCTCCTGATACCAGCTGGGTGATGGCGGAGGTGCCACCTGCTTTGCACCTGATTGCAGCTGGGTGAAGGCAGGGGCGGGCATTGCCACCTGCTCTGTGCCTGATTCCACCTGGGTGATAGCAGGGTGCAGGCATTGCCGCCTGTACCACTCCTGATCTTGGCCAAGTGAAAGAGGGAGAAGGCATTGTCATCAGCTTTGCCTTAATCCGCTGGGTGAAGAAGGGATGGGCATTTCCACCTGTTCTGCTCCTGATCCCAGTGGAGTGAATGCTGGGGGTGGGCACTGCCACCTGCTCCACTCCTGACTCCAGCTGCGTGAAGGGCAGGCGGGCATTGCCACCTGCTCTGATCCTCATCCCAGCTGGGTGAAGGGCAGACAGGCATTGCCACCTGCTCTGCTCATCATCCCAGCTGGGTGAATGCAGGTAGCAGGCATTGCCACCTTCTCCGCTCCTGATCCCAGCTGGATGAATGTGGGGGGCAGGCATTGCCACCTGCTCCACTCCTGATCCCAGCTGGATGAATGTGGGGGGTGGGCATTGCCACCTGCTCCACTCTGGATCCCAGCTGGGTAAAAGTGAGGGATGGCCATTGCCACCTGCTCTGCTGCTGATCCCAGCTGGGTGAAGATGGGGGGTGGGCATTGTCACTTGCTCCACACCTGATCCCAGCTGGGTGAAGGCAGGAGTGGGCATTGCCATATCCTCCACTCCTGATCCCACCTGGTTGATGGCAGAGTGCAGGCATTGCCACTTGCTCCACTCCTGTTCTCGGCCAGGTGAAAGGGGAGAGGGTATTGCCTCCTGCTTTGCTCCTAATCTGAGCTGGGTGAAGAGGGCATGGGCATTTCCACTTGCTCTGCTCCTGATCCCACCTGGTTGATGGCAGGGTGCAGGTGTTGCCACCTGCTCCACTCCTGATCTCAGCCTGGTGAAAAGGAGAGAGGGCATTGCCAACCTGCTTTGCTCAATACTACTCCTAGTGACAGCTAATAATCTATTCCAACTATTCATTGGATGAGAGGGGGTAGGAATCATATCCTTCCTGCTTCTTGGTTGATGATTCGCTTGACCCAATGCAAATTCATCTCCCTTACAAGCTGTAATCTACAACCGAATCAGTGACATCGGCCTAATCCTGGCTATGGCCTGATTTGCAACACATCTGAACACATGAAACATACAACAAATATTCTACCACCAAACTACCCCAACTCTCCCTCTTTTAGACCTAATCCTAGCAGCCACCGGAAGATCTGCTCAATTTGGGCTACACCCATGACTCTCAGCAGCCATAGAGGGCCCCACACGAGTTTCTGCCCTACTCCACTCCAGCACAAGGGTTGTAGCCGGCATTTTTCTTCTCATCCGCCTAAACCCACTACTACAGACAAATGAAATTGTTAACACAATCTGCCTGTGTTTAGGGACAATTACAACTACTTTTACAGCACTCTTTGCACTAACTCGAAATGACATTAAAAAAACCATTGCCTTCTCAACATCAAGCCAACTAGGCTTAATAATAGTAGCAATTGGACGAAACCAACCAGAACTAATATTCTTTCACATTTTAACCCATGCCGTCTTTAAAGCAATACTCTTCCTCTGCTCAGGCTCAATCATCCATAACCTTATAGACAAACAAGACATTCAAAAAATAGGAAGTGTACAAAAAACACAACCAATTACAACCTTCTGCATAACCCTAACTGGTTACACCCTTTCTAGCTGGATTCTACTCAAACGACCTCATTATCGAATCACTCAGCACATTATATACCCCTTCACGGACTGGGACCTGCATACCTGCAGGACCGCCTCTTCCATTACGTCCCCTGCAGGGTGTTGTGCTCTGCGGACAAGCAACTCCTGGTGGTCCCCGGCCCGAAGGACATCTGTCTGGCCTCAACTGGGGCCAGGGCTTTTTCTGCCCTGGCCCTGGCCTGGTGAAATGCTCTCCCGCTGGAGATCCGGGCCCTGCGGGACCTGTTACAATTTCGCAGGGCCTGTAAAACGGAGATGTTCCACCGGGCCTTCGGCTGAGTGCCAGCGGGTGTCCTCCTTCTTCCATCTAAGAGTACCACTTCTTCTGGGGCTGCCCTCAGCCATCTGCTATGCCCGTATCCAGACTCCCAATATTTGTTTAAATAGCCTGCTCCTGGACTATTTTAATGATTTTTAAAAAATTATTATTGATTTTATGTTTTTGTGATTTTAATGTATTTTTTAATGTTGTCAGCTGTCCTGAGCCCATCTGTGGGGAGGGTGGGGTATAAATCGAATTAAATAAATAAATAAATCATATTCAAACATCTGAGCCCTTACAACACCACTAATCGCAACAGCCCTAACAGCTGCCTTCTGCCTATGAATCATCTTCTACATATAAATAAATTCACCACAATATGCCTCAACCCTAAAACTTCTCGAAATATGTCCTAACCAAATTAACCCCCTAATAATTGCCTTGCAATTGGAAGCATAATTATAGGCCTATTAATTATATCCAAAATTCTACCCAACAAATCCCAAATTATATCCATGCCTACACCAACCAAACTCATAGCACTTCTAGTAACACTAACAGGATTACTAACAGCTACAGAACTAGCAAATAAGACGACACTTACACAACAATTAAAAAAAACACCACATACCACTATAACCACTCAACTCGGATTCTTCAACACACTAATCCATCAAAAATTTACAAACAACACAGTAAACACAGGACAACAAATCACCCTACAACTAAATAATCTCCTATGGTATGAAAAACTCAGCCCAAAAATAATTTCTACTCTCAACACTAAGACCTCAAACAAAATATCAAATTTCCACAAAGGAATCATTAAAATATACCTAACAATGGCTAAAACAAGACCAGGAGCTGACTGCAATACAGATCAGGAGTTGCTAATATCAAACATTAGAATAAAGCTGAAGAAAAACACTAAAAGAATCATAGTGCCAAAATACAATCAAAATAATATTCCTGAAGAATTTAAAGACCAGGTAAGGAACAGATTTGCAAAACTAAGTTTAATTTATTGTGAGCCAGAAGAACTATGGGCTGAAACCAGCGATATTATCAAGGAAGAATGTGCAAAGACTATTCCTGTAGCCAAAAGAAAGGAGAAGCCTAAATGGATGACTGAGGAGACTCTTAAAATTGCTAAAGATGGATGAGAAGCAAAAGCAAAAGGCAACAGAAAGTGTCAAAACTGTAAATGCAGCTTTTCAGCGGCTTGCACGCAGAGACAAAGAAATCTATTATAATAACCAGCGCAAAGAAATAGAAGAGAACAACAAAAAAGGAAGAACAAGAGACTTGTTCCAAAAGATCTGAGAAATCAAAGGGAAATTCAAGCCACGGCTTGGGATATTGAAAGATCAACATGGAAATACAGTATCTGATCAGGACAAAATAAAGATGGAAACAATACACTGAAGAACTATACAAAAGAGATGGAAGGATGACAGATACTTCTGATGAAGAATATTTTGATGAAGAACCAGAAATCCTAGAAAGTAAAGTAAAAGCTGCACTCAAAGCAATTGAGAAAAACAAAGCACCTGGAGTAGTTGGAATACCAACAGAGCTATTTCAAGCCACAGAAATGGAGTCCATCAGAATCTTAACAAGAATATGTCAACAAATATGGAAAACAAAACAATGGCCCACAGACCGGAAACGCTCATTCTACATTCCAATCCCCAAAAAAGGGGATGCCAAGGAGAGCAGCAACTATCCGACAATCGTGTTAATTTCCCATGCAAGCAAAGTGATGACCAAAATTATACAGCAAATACTCTTACCATATGAACAACAACGTATTGGCGATTACTCGCTTTTTCTACACTAAGGGAAATTAATATATCCCAGCAGCCCTTAAAGTGTTTAATCATAAAATTAGTGCTAAACTTCTCTATGGCATTCCAATATGGATCACAGCCTTTAATAAAGAAGCCTTTAATAAAGAAGCCGAGAGGTCTGCATTTGCTTTGATTAAACAAAGACTTGTAGATATTGAGATGCAAGAACTTAGGAGCCTCGCCTCTGGTAGATGTTCCCCTATGAGATGGGGGATTTCCTCTAATGGTTCTTTGGCAGAGTATTTTTCTGGTTTGACTTCCCCTCACCTTCAGAGAGCATTTATGTTAGCACGCTTTAATGTTCTTCCTTCTGCGGTACTCCATGGGAGGTTTAAGAAAATTCCTTACTCCACAAGGTATTGTGCCTGTGGCTTGAGGGATATAGAAAGTACTGAACATGTTATCCTGTACTGCTTATTGTATTGTGATATCTGCACCATTTATCTAGAACCTTTGCTTCAAAATCATGAAGGTTAGTTGGACAACAGTAAGGCATGCCTTTTACTGTCCACACATAACCACGGGATCATTGAGTCTGTGGCTAAATTTCTTTGTTGTGCATTGAAAAGGAGAAGAATGGTTTAAATGATGGGGCAAGAGATTTGTTGTTGTTGTTGTTGTTGTTGTTGTTGTCTCCTTGCTGACTGTGCATATGTATGTCCTGTTACGCCAATAAAGGTATTCGATTCGATTCGAATTCGACTCTTACCATATATGGAACGAGAAATGCCAGATGTTAAAGCTGGATTCAGAAATGGAAGAGGCACCAGAGACCACATTGCAAATTTACGATGGCTAATGGAACACACCAGGGAATTTCAGAAGAAAATCAGCCTGTATTTTATAGATTACAGCAAAGGTTTGACTGTGGGGATCATGAAAAGCTATGGAGAGTCTTAAAAGAAACGGGAGTTTCACAACATCTGATTGTTTTGATGCGCAACCTGTACTCTGGACAAGAGGCTACTGTCAGGACAGAATATGGGGAAACAGAATGGTTTCCAATTGGCAAAGGTGTCAGACAAGGATGTATATTATCTCCCTACCTGTTCAACCTCTATGCAGAGTATATCATAAAGAAAGCTGGATTAGATCTAAAAGAAGGTGGAGTGAAAATTAGAGGGAGGAACATTAACAATTTGAGATATGCAGATGACACCACATTACTAGCAGAAAATAGTGAAAACTTGAAATAACTATTGATGAAGGTTAAAGGAGAAAGCGCCAAAGCAGGATTACAACTGAACATCACAATAACACAATTTTAAAGTTTACAATGAGGAAATTGAAGTTGTTCAAGATTTTCTATTCCTTGGCTCAATCATCAACTAACAGGGGGACTGCAATAAAGAAATCAGAAGAAGACTGAGATTTGGAAGAGCAGCTGTGAGGGAGCTAGATAAGATCCTTAAAGATAAAGATGTCTCTCTGGGAACCAAGATCAAGATAATCCAAACTATGGTATTCCCCATTGCCATGTATGGATGTGAAAGTTGGATGGTAAAGAAAGCTGACAAGAAGAAAATGGATTCATCTGAAATGTGGTGCTGGAGGAGAGTTTTGCGGATACCACGGACAGCAAAAAAGATTAAATCAAGCCTGAATTCTCCCTAGAAGCTAAAATGACAAAACTGAAGCTATCGTACTTTGGTCACATCATGAGAAGACAAGATTCTCTGGAAAAGTCAATAATGCTAGGAAAAGTGGAAGGCAGCAGGAAAAGAGGAAGACCTAAAAGGAGATTGCTTAACTCAATAAAAGAAGCCCCGTCCTCCAGTTTGCAGGATCTGAGCAAGTCTGTTAAAGATAGAACGTTTTTGAGGTCTTTCATTCATAGGGTCGCCATAGGTCGGAGACAACTTGACGGCACATAACACACACACCTAACAATATTTGCTACACTTACCATTCTATTAATATTATGAACAAAACTATATACAATGCGAAGAGCACCACATGCCATTCCTCAGGTCAGCTTTAACACCACAAACAATGCTAACAACAACCCACAACCAGATAATAACAATACTGGCCCACCAGAAGACTACAATAACAACACCTCACTGAAATCTACCCGAACATCATACAAGCCTGGCCCGTCAACACTTAACCCATCCATCACCCCCTCCCTCCCAAATATAACACCAAACGCAAAAAACAAGTTCCCATAGCCAACTACATAAACAACCACCGAAAAATCACCTCATGTGTCAGTATAGGCCTCCACAGACAAAGCAATAGAATACGCAAACACAACTAACATTCCACCCAAATAGATTAAAAACAAAACTAAAGAAACGAATGAACACCCAAATTCAACCAAAATGCCACACCCCGCGGCAGCTACCAACACCAACCCAACCCCACCCCCCACAAAGTGACGGATTAGAAGCAACTCCAACAGCCCCTAAAATAAAACGCAACAACAAAAACACAATATAAGACATAGTTATAATCTGGCCTTACCCAGAATTTGTGGTCTGAAAAACCACCGTTGTAATTCAACTATAAAAACTATGTGCATTGCCTCCTGCTCTGCTCCTGATCCTAGCTGGGTGCAGGGCGGGGGGGCATTGCCACCTATTCCGCTTGGGATCCCAGCTGGGTGAAGGCAGGGGGCAGGCATTGCTGCCTGCTCAGCACCTGATTTTGGCCTGGACTTTCCACCACGGCATGCTCTGTGGAGTTCTGGCTGCCTCAGCTGGGCTTCCCTCCACAGCAGCGCCCTCTGGAGGTGCACCAGCTTAGGAAGTGAGTCATCTTGAATATGCTTAGCTTTTTATATAGTAGGATTTTGTGAATATTTATTGGATACATTGAAATATTGTGTGTACATTGTTATAGTTGATATTTATAGTTGTTATTTTATTCACATATTAGCACTGGGCACTTTATTAATCTAAGATTTGGTATATTTTTGCTATCCGCAGAAGATCTTGTATCTTCAGCCTCCTACCTTGACATGGCTGATCTGGCCCTCTGGATCTATGCAATGGCAACATCAAGGCTGGACTACTGCAATGCACTCTGAAAGTCAAGTTGGAGACTCCCAGCTGGTGCAGAACATCACAGCTTGTTTAATATCAGGAGTTAGGGGGGGCAGCATGCTTCATATTTTGCAGTCACTTCATTGGCTTCCCATCAGTTACCTAACTCAATTCAAGGTGTTAATTATCACACTATCTATTATTTTACTCTCTTTTCCTCTTTCAAGGCGAACTCTCTTTGATTTTTCATTAATTTATCTTTGAGGTTTTTTATCCATATGATAGTGTAGACAGCCTCAACTGTGGATTTCTACCTGTAATGCCATGTAATATGATACAGAGAGTAAAAAAGTTTGTTGCAGCAAGACTATGGTCTGACTTGTGTTTAAATACAAGTGTTTAAACACAATGGCTCATCTTGTTCTTAATTTTTCAGCTGTGCTTGTGGAAATAAATAAATTCATTACTTCTTAAGAGTTCTAAACTGAATTTTCCTCTTCATGAAAGAGGGATTGATTTGAAACTGACTCAAATTCTTAAAAAGAATAGAAATGGGTTGCCAGATTTCAGGGAGAAATTCAGCAAAGTAGAATTAAGAGACTTCTACTTACAACCCTAGGACTCTTGTATGTGCAAGACTGCCTCTCCCCCTATGCTCCACCATGGCAGGTTTGCTCATCTGATCAGGACAGATTCCACCCTGCAGTTGGGTAAAATCAACAGCTTCTTGCACATGTGCAAGAAGCCCCCATCTTATGGCATGTGCTGCTTGAGGAACTTGGCCCAGAGAGATGACTTGGTAAAGGGATTGGGACTGTAGAGTATATTACTGGGTATTGCCTGCTGATGTAGATATGCTCTTAATAGGTCATTTTGTGTTGCTATGTCATGTTTAATTATTTATGCTTTTCCAAGCAATGTTGCACCTCCGTGTTCGGATTATGCTTATTTTGAAATTTCTGCAACCTATACCCTATTGCATTTATTCACTGAATGTCCTAGCTGTTGATCATATTGACTTGCACTATGTAATCCGCCTTGGGTCTCAGCGAGAAATGCAGTCACCAAATAAATAAATTAAAAGTTAAATTAAAAATTTGTGGGGTGGGGGAAGTGAACTTTATGGCCGAGAGGGGATCTGACCCTGGGTCTGCCAGCTGTTAGCACAACACAGGGATCACCCCCACCCAGCGGGCTCAGCTACCACTCGGGCCTCCCGTCCAGTGTTCCCTCTAAGGTGTGCAGTGTTGTGAGCTAAAAATCTACTTTGTGAGCTGAAATAACAACTTTCATTAAAGTTTTGAGTGCACCTCTTTTTTAAAAAATATATATTTCATTCTACAAACATACAAAACATACAAACAAACTACAAACTAATTTGTATTGTTTCTTGCTTAGAAGTGACAATTCAAGCAGTTATTCAAACATGGATTCTAAATATCAAACTAAATTACTCTGCAGTGGGAGTGGGGGGCCACCTGAGAGTTAACACCTGTGAGCTACAGCCGAGAATCTGTGAGTGGTCAGAATCTGTGAGCAATTGCTCACGTGCTCACATTAGTGGGAACACTGCTCCCGTCTCAGAATCCATCACTGGTTGGCTACTATGCTTAAGGGAGAAAGGATGAGGCCCTTTCCCCGAGCAGTGCACAGATTCTCTACCGCTTCCCTCACCCTGTTCCTCCCACTGCTGCTTCTGGGAAGGAGCCACCTTCAAGCCCTGGCCCACACAGAGCGCCACCCACTGGGACAAGGCTGCTTACCGCTCCGGCCCCATTTTGAGTCGGGAGGAACGTCGCCTGTATAGCCAAGGGGGCCACAGACGACTCCCAGAGGTAGCAGGAAGGAATTCTAAATTTGTTGCATGTGTTGTTATGCGAGTTGCCTTGGGAACACAACCCTGAAAGGGGGAGGAGCGTAAATATTTAAATAAATAAAAAACTAAGGCTTGGATCCAACAAGCGGTTTCTGCGGATGCCCATGGGGCACAGCTTTCTTGCCTTCCGGCTCCCACAGCAGCCATCCCCCATGAAGCCGTTTGAGCTGCCGTGGGAAGGGGGAAGGAGATAAAAGGACCACTGCAGAGGCAGAAATCCTTTCACCTGCAGGAACATCCCAGTCGAAACGTCCATGTGCTGTTGTTGGTGGTAATAGTAGTGCAGGCCTCCATCTTGAAAAGCTCGAGGAAGTCAAAACCATCCAAAGATCGAGGACATGTCCTATTCACATGCCAGAAGGAAATGCATCACAACACAGCAGGCACTGCAGAAAGAAAATCCCTCTCATTTGTCGACCACAGTATTGTTACTGCTGAGCACCTTTGTCCTGAAAAGTGCTGCTCCAAGCCATGTGACTAGGCCATGGCTGAACAGCCAACAATCACCTGTGACTTTGCAATAGCCGGGGGGGGGGGCACTAGCTGCCTGGGATCCCTGCCCTCTGGCCTGGGCCAGGACAATGTCAAACACTCTGGCAGCACTGAGAGAGCAGGAAGGATTGTTGGAGGAAGGCTATCGTGTCAAACAGACAGGGTACAAATGTGTGTGCCGTGAAGCGTGCTCTTGCAGGTGAGGAAGAGTGAACACCCCCGGGAACTCCTGTTACTGGCAAACTCTTAAGACTTAAGCCTGTGTCATGTTTTAAAGGTGGAGTCAATCCAGTGGGGTTTCGGTCAAAAGTGGAGCAGGTTGCTGCAAGCCTTTCTTCCGGGAAGCATTACAGGCTTTATGGCTTAGCCATAGATGGCAGGGCTTTTTTTCAGCTGGAACGTGGTGGAACAGAGTTCCGGAACCTCTTGAAAATCGTCACTTGACCGGTGGCCCCACTCCCTGCTCTCCAGACAGAGGGGAGTTTAGATAGCCCTCCGCGCCGCTGTGACACCATTTTTTTCAAGGGCGAGTTAAATTTTTAAAAACTCCCTTGTTCCAGTTGACCCAAAGTGATGTCATTGTGCGGTCCTGGGAGCGTGCACGCACTTTGCGCACGTACATATGGTACCAGGGGCACCACCTTCCGCCAAAAGTTGCCCCCTCTGCTGTCAACCCACTGAATTCCACCACCTCTTTTCCCAGAAAAAAAAGCCCTGATGGATGGAATACCTTATCAGATGAATTGGTTGACGTTATCAAAAATAATCGGTACCTTTGGCTTCGCTGGTACCTTCAGAGAATTTTATCACAGGTAAGTGACGGGGGATTGACAAAATTCAGAATAACTTGATGCATGTTTTCCAGATATCCCATTAGAATTTTTTTTTTTTATTAGAGAACATGAAAGTTTCCTCTTCCAGGACAGTTACACAATTCTCTCTTTATTAGGTCATTTATAGGAATATGTGGAAGTTTGTACAAGCATATACAGCAAAATGATTGGTGTGGTGTGTTTCTGAAATCAGTCATCTGATTTGTTCTAGAACTCCTCGTATCCCTTGATGCTGGTAGCATGGACAATTCCCCAGCAGAAGGCCGACATGCATCATTCTGCATTGTAACTACAGTAGGCTTTCGAAACATGCACATTAATACTGTAGCAAATTTTGGCTATCTAACAGACATAAAAAGGGTTATTCCTGATATGAAAGTCTGAAAATCTGCATAAATATATAGTGTAAAATTAAATTAACATACTTTCCTTTTTTTATTCAACTAGAAGTATTAAGAATGCCCACATAATTCATATACACATATATATATTATTTATGTTTTGTTAATTATTCAAATATTCTGTATCATACACTGACTCCGTATTTAGCAGTAAGAGAAAGACGGTGAGTCATAAAATATGTACTGAAGTCAAAACTGGGTGTTAACCACATGCAAACAGGTTTTTGTTTACTACAGTTGTTAATGTAGCCACAGGAATGTGAATCTCTACAATATTGTGATTGCATGTGTATAAATACTTTACATTTTCACAGTTACAAATTCCCCCCCAACAGATATTAAACACATTTTAAGAGACAATGAACTGTAGTAATTTGGAGTGGCTTTAAGTGGATCCAAACTATAACTGTTACAGGGAATGTAAACATTCGTTAAAGTGCCTACGATACAATGCCTTCACTTGTTAGCATACTATTAGTCCAGACCTACGCAGGTCTACTTGGAAGTAAGACCACTGAATTCAATGGGATTTACTGCCAATTACGCATGCATGGGATTGCAGCCTAAGTAGATTCGGCCCACGGGCAGTCTTCTGACCACCTACGGCAATCATTTCAGCAGCATTTTTCAGAATAACGGCCATTTCCACACACGTTGAATAATGCACTTTCAATGCACTTTAGCAATCCTTTGGAAGTGGATTTTTTGTTCCACACATGGGCCGTTTCCACATGCTGTTAAAGAGACGGTCTACTTACTGAAGGCTGGCGTTTTTTTCCACAGATTCCAGATGCCTCCGATTTCAAAGCAGAAGCAGGCCGTTTGTCTTGCGTCTAATCAGCGTCCTTGATCCGGCACAGGAAAGCGCGGGAAATCCCGGTCTCAGAAAAGACGCTGATTAGACGCAAGACAAGCTGCCTGCTTCCGCTTTGAAATCGGAGGCATCTGGAATCTGTGGGAAAAAACGCCAGCCTTCAGTCAGTAGACCGTCTCTTTAACAGCATGTGGAAACGGCCATGGAAAAGCAGTTCCAAATGTTGACTAAAGAGTATTGAAAGTGGATTATCCAACGTGTGTGGAAGCAACCATCAACTTCATTTAGGCCATACGAACCTCATACAGCACTTTCTGATGATCTAATTTTTTACACGACGTGATTCTCTACTGCATTGATTTTACAGGTGGTGTTTATGTAAAGTTAATTTTACTTTGCTACCGTTCCACATTGTCATGATTAAAAAAAAATGACAAGAAGACTTCCCTCTACGAAGATGTTTATGGTGTCGAATTCATTACAAGCTCTGTTTTTTTAAAAAAATTAAAAGATGGTGCTCTTGTGACACAGGGCTGAATGTTACAAGAAACCCACTTGGCTCTCAAAAGGCAAGGAAGCCCAGGCAAAGCATAATAATAAAAAAAGAATACCAACACAAGAACAGACAAGTGTGAACGATTTTACAACAGAAAGTACAGGTGACTCTTATCCCATTCTGTGTGGATGAACCCAATACAAACAACCATCTCATTAAAAGGGGAGCTGGACAGTATTTTAAAATCCTGCTCCCCTTAGAAGCAGCATGGCTTATAGTGGCAAAAATAACATAAAAAGACCACATGTTGCAAAGAACTCAGAGCTCATAGTGAGTGATCGGCTGCTACACTTGACACCATGGACAGAGAGAGAGAGAGAGAGAGGAGAGGCGGCCACCTTCCAATCCTCAGAGCTTTGGAAATACAGGAGAGTTGGATTTTCAGTTTGTGTGCTGGAGCTTTACACCACTGTAGCTGGCCTGCGGTCCATCTCTGCTTCTAGCTTCACCATCTGCTGCATCTCCTTTGCCTGCAAAGCCAAGACAATTGTGGCATTTGTATGACCGAGCATAGAAAGTGAGACTAGACATCTAGGACGACCCACTTTGGGAGAGCAACGTCGCTTGTTTTCTTGACATGAGAATTATTACATTGGGATTACACACACTCACGTGTGCATCAGAACTCCTTGTATAGGCTAGGACCAAATAAATGAGGACCACATTATCTGTTTGCATACCCACCTGATAAAGGTCTGAAGCACAGTTCTTCACAAGGAAAACAGATACATAAGTTTGGGGCATGTGCTATTTGTTGCGTTTCTCTCCGGAAACCTTTTCACCTAATATGTTGTGTCACAACATGGAAATTGAGTGCCATTATACTTTTTATCCATGGAACATCTCAAAGCAGAAAGTAATAGGGAAAAATTATAAATGAAAATATGGAGAAGTAACTTAGGAATCAGGAAGTGCAGAGTCTTTTGAAATGATCATGCGGACCTACACAGATGCTTGGAGTAGAAAGTTTGGTGTAGTGGTTAAGAGCACGGGGCTCTAATCTGGAGAGCCAGGTTTGATTCCCCACTCCTCCACTTGAAGCCAGCTGGGTGACCTTGGGCTAGTCACGGCTTCTAGGAGCTCTCTCAGCCCCACCCACCTCACAGGGTGATTGTTGTTGTGGGGATAACAACAACATACTTTGTAAACTGCTCTGAGTGGGCATTAAGTTGTCCTGAAGAGCGGTATATACATCGAATGTTGTTGCTGTTATTATAAAGTTCCAACTGGGCTCCATTCATGGAGCTTGCTCTGCTCAGGAAAGTAAATGGACAGATAGGTGATTTCAACCAATCCATCCTCTTGTTGCAGTTCTGGAGGGATCTTGGACTGGGGGAAGAGAAAGGCAGTGCAAATCACTTCCATAAACTCCCTCCATTCACAGAAGCCTGGAATCTGACCACCGGGTCAATTTTGTCCACTTTTCGGCTCATGCAAGAAGGAAGAGGAGGAGGAATATTGCCAGATTCCACCTCCCCATGGCTGCCCCCTTCTTGTGTGACCTTTTGCCCACATAGCTCCCATAATTCTCAGTGTGGCCTTATTGGGGGGGGGGGGGGTCAAAAAGGGCCCTCTCAAGAAACTGACTTGTCTCAGTCGGTTGTTGGTTCAGTTCAGGCTTTGGGTCTGATAGAAGCCTGTAAAGTCATCACAACGCTGCAGTTTCAGAGCTGGGATTGTCCTACGCAGGTGCAAGGATGCCATAGCTTCAAGGTCTTGCACCTAAACTGCATCACTCTAGCCAAGAACCCTGGGTGAGAGTACGTGCACTGTCCTTGACTGGCTAATTAGGATCAGGTCAGTTGCTACAGTTTGGGATGAAACAAGGGTCTTCATTCTAGCTTGCACTCCCCTAATAGACCCCTATTACTTTTGGACCCTGTATGGTTGCCGGAGGATTTCTGCTACCTGCTTTTGTGCTCTGGACCTGCTCACTTAGATTGGTGCTAGCACAGGATTTCTGTCTCTGGATTTTGAGACTCTGGAACATTATTTGGACTCTTTTGGTTTAGCCTGAAAGGTAACCTCAGGCTGAGAGACTGGAAGTCTGTATAAGTGTGTTCATTTAGTAATCTAAGGTTTATTGTTTTCCTCTGTGCATACACAGTTGTATATCTGCACCCATCTGCACTTTAGTTAATAAACTCTTTGGCACCTGAAAGACTAAACCTTACAATGGCACGTCGTGACCTAGAGGCCCTTTCAATGCATCAGACCAAGTTTATGCTGCAGGATATATTATGATGTTTGGAAAATGACATCTCTTGTGAAACAGACGAACCTCAATGGGATTACAGGTCCCGTAACATCTTAAATTGCTAGAATGCAAGAAATGGATTTAAAGTTCTAACTAAATGTCATCTTGCTCCATGTAGGGGATAAAACATTTCAACTTGAGACCTAACAGATCTTCAGAGGTTTATGATGGATTTATGATGATTTATGCTGGATAAACTGGGCTTTATGATGGACCTAGAATGTTGATTCAAGTGTATTGGTCATGCTTAGTTTGACTTGCCCATTTCTTGAGAATTAATGATTGTACATACAATTGATTACAGAACCTAGTTTAGTACAGCTGGCCATGATCCCAGAAGAGCAAACAGAAGCACTGCACAAGGGACCTCCCCTTTGGGGTGAGTACCAGAATGAAAATGGCTACCTAGTGGAAAGCTCAAACCCCATCTACTGTTAGAACTTGACACAGAAGAAGAGTGGGGCCACTTCATCAAGGACATACTGACACATTACAGCTTAGCTCATACTAAACCAGATGTGCACTTCACTGTGCTTAGAAACTGTAAATATGAGGGGGAAACAATCTGTAGATTTGTGGGACAGATGGGATGTAGGAAGTGTCAACAAACCCAACTCCCAATTGTCCTCTGCTTCCTTTCCGGCTCTCATCCCTCTAGACATAGATTCAGAGGAGTTAGCCGTGTTAGTCTGTAGTAGCAAAATAGTAAAAGAGTCCAGTAGCACCTTTAGGACTAACCAACTTTACTGTAGCATAAGATTTTGAGAGCCACAGCTCTCTTCGTCAGATGCATCTGAGGAAGAGAGCTGTGGCTCTCGAAAGCTTATGCTACAATAAAGTTGGTTCGTTTTAAAGGTGCTACTGGATTCTTTACTATTCCTCTAGACAGGTTTCTGTCAGAGCCCAGTTGGGGCAAAGACTTGCACAGGAGAACTCGAAGGGTGGGGGTGAGAGGCTTAAGCAAACATGTTCTCCCCTCACACACTCAAGTTACTTTGGCAAATATGGATAGAGAGGCATCTTTTTGTTGAGGTAACAAGCTGTTTTGCTTTCAAAGAGCAGGCACTCTCTGTGATTTTTGCTAAAATATATGGACATTTGTTAAGAGCGTTAGTATAATACGGCTTGAGTCTCCTTCGGGGATTAAGAGAGCGCTATTAATACCTCAACAATTTTCTTCATCAGTAAGCTGTATATAAACGAACCATGAAAGATGCCATGTATCTGTTAAAATGCTTTTGGATTTCTTATAGACTCAATAGACTATGCGCTTAATTTAAACTATGAATTTTGCCGAGAAGTGTCTGACAGTCCAACTTACCACACTCAAAAGTGTTGGTCAGATGTGGGCTCATCACCCAGCCCTCTGGGGCACTCGGCTGTGAATGCCTTCTAGACAGGGGTTTGCACTGGATTTTTGCAAAATCTCACCTGTGCAGAGTTGCCACTAGTGACTACTGAGACTAACAGGGTAGGATTATACTGAAATAAAGCATTTAGTTTTAACAGATTTATATGGTCTGTGAATGATGTTTGTATTTAAATAAATGTCTGCTGAGTGGAACAGGTACGTGGGAAGGATGTCAGGCTGTGGGTGGGCAATAGAATTTAATCAGGCTGTGTGAAACGCACATGCATAAAAAGCCAATTGGGTGCTACTCAGGGCTTTTTTTCGGGGAAAAGAGGTGGTGGAACTCAGTGGGTTGCCCTTGGAGAAAATGGTCACATGGCTGGTGGCCCCGCCCCCTGATCTTCAGACAGAGGGGAGTTGAGATCACCCTCCGCACCAGAGGGTGGAGGGCAATCTCAACTCCCCTCTGTCTGGAGATCAGGGGGTGGGGCCACCAGCCATGTGACCATTTTCAAGAGGTTCCGGAACTCCGTTCCACCACGTTCCAGCTGAAAAAAAGCCCTGGTGCTACTGCATGGTTAGTAAGGAATACAGCAAGGCATCCTGGCAAACAACCATAGACGAGGTGAAAAACAGTTGAACTGATCACCCCAAAAAATATCAGCTTGCTATTTGTGATCAGTGAACAGGATATGACCCAAATTGGTGGGTGAGCATTTGGAGCATTGCAGCTGCTGACATACTCTTCATCGTTTACATCCATTGGAGTTAGCCATTTTAGTCTGTAGAAGCAAAATCGAAAAGAGTCCAGTAGCACCTTTAAGACTAACCCACTTTACTGTAGCATAAGCTTTCGGGAATCACAGTTCTCTTGCATCTGACGAAGAGAACTGTGATTCTCGAAAGCTTATGCTACAGTAAAGTGGGTTAGTCTTAAAGGTGCTACTGGACTTTTATCGTTTAGAATTCTCTTCCTAGTGTCCATATTAAAGTTCAGAATAGCAACTCTGAATATTGGGGTCCCGTTTCTTCCGGAAGTACCGCTCTGGCTTGGAATGTTAAGTGAGTTTCTGCTCATATGAATGAGCCTTCAGCAAACTGGACCCTTCAAGCTGGATGCTTTGTGGGCACATACAGAGAGGTTCATTTAACTCCTTGCTCCTAGTGAAATCCTGGACGATTGCTATGAATCGACCGGAAGCTTTTCACCTGGGCATGAAGTTGAGAAAGTCACAGTGGTGGACAGTCTGAGCTGTGGCATTGCAGCCTCTACTGTACCTTCACCACAGCATCACACCTTCCAGGGGCAATGCAGTCAATGCATACTGTACCACTAGGAAATTTGCATGAGCAAGAACTGGGAGAAAAGGGGTCGTTTTAGGTGGTTAGCCGTGTTGGTCTGCAGTAGAACAACAGGATTTGAGTCCAGTGGCACCCTCAGAGACCAACAGGATTTTCAGGCTATCGGCTTTTGAGAGTCAGAGCTCCCTTCTTCAGATACCCAAAAGTTCCAAAAGGGAAGCTCATCTCAACTCTAGCTGCATTGGTAAAAAGCATCTCGGTGATAATCATTTATTTCAGAGAGGTCAAAAGAGTTTGCTCAGTATAGATCATTCCTACCTTGAGTCTGAGAGACTGCATGACAGGATTTCAAAAGCTGTTTGCACAAAAATAATCGTGTCAAAATTGAGTAATACAACCAAAGGCAAACAAAAGGCATGGCAACTGAGGGAATACAGAAACAAATGCAAGAAAAATAAAAAAAAACCTGTATAATTTACAAACGATAAACCAATAACATTTTATAAAACCAGACGAGTTTCTACCTGTAGTTCTCCAATTCTACCTGTTACATTAATCTAAGTTATTGACATTGGAAAAAGTTTCAGAAGCTCACTGAATAGAATTTAACACATCTTTAGCAAGAAAACCAAATTAAAGATTGCAGTCTTGGGCCTCCATAACGCTTTTTGCTGCTACACAGTAAAAGCCAAAAACATTAAAATTAAACCAGGTGTATTTTTTTTAATACAGACATAGAGAAACCAGGCAAGGCCAGGTGTGTGTGTGTGTGTGTGTGTGTTTGGATGCATCAATCCAGAAACCAGTTTCTTAATTAGGCAAAGAAACGACATGCAGATAAAGACGGCAGCAGAAACGATAAACTATGAAGGAAACGATGATAGAACATTATTTCTTCTAGGACAGGAAGCCAGGCTCCTACTTTGCCATTCTACATCCCAAACCGTTCTCTGATATGAACATAAATCCGTAATAGCCAGATATGCCATGTCAGAAGTTTTGGGATACTAATATATCCAGACAATTGCTAAAGCTTGCTGTGCCTTTCTGTACAGAAGGTGTTAAAGTCTTTGGTTTCCATTGTGACGTACTTTACTAATCGTAGGACTTGCCATTAAAAAAAGAAAGAAGAACGGGGCTAACCATCTAAATGACATGCAGTTTTCCCTTTATGCTCTCCAGTGCAGATGGTGTACTGCAGGCTGCCTTGGGGTGATGGTTCACGTACTCTGCAAACTGCCAGTGGGAGAAGGAAGGAGCTGCTGCTCAGAAATTGTAAAAAACCTTGGGCAGATGGAGAGGGCATCACTCCTTTCAGACTGCAGTTAACCTGGAGAGCGACACTGCTGGAACTCTTAGGACTACTCTGCACAGCAGCCAAGAATGTATCCTGGACAGGTCACCTGGTGGAACTGCCAACCACATACAGCCTCCTGCCAGCTGCACTTTAGTGGGGGGGGGGGGTAGCTCCCCCAAAATGGAGTGGACAGTACAGAAGTAGTGGTATATACACTCAGTTGCCTATCATGTCCAGATTGGTGGCTCATGCATCTCCCCGCCGGTGGGCTGGTGTGAGAATGGATCCTCTCCAGGGCTTTTTTTCTGGGAAAAGAGGTGGTGGAACTCAGCGGGTTGCCCTCGGAGAAAATGGTCACATGGCTGGTGGCCATGCCCCCCTGATCTCCAGACAGAGGGGAGTTTAGATTGCCCTCCGCGCCGCTCGGCACGGAGGGCAATCTCAACTCCCCTCTGTCTGGAGATCAGGGGGCGGGGCCACCAGCCATGGGACCATTTTCAAGAGGTTCCGGAACTCCGTTCCACCGTGTTCCAGCTGAAAAAAAGCCCTGGTCCTCTCTATTCTGGATACAGAATTTAGATGATAAAGCAGGCCAATTCAATCTTCATTCTAAATTTAAGTCCAAACTGCCTCTATATGATTA
This sequence comes from Eublepharis macularius, assembly GCF_028583425.1. NCBI lineage: Eukaryota > Metazoa > Chordata > Lepidosauria > Squamata > Eublepharidae > Eublepharis > Eublepharis macularius. Next base: position 13,373,146 of record NC_072790.1, read on the forward strand.
TACTGTATTTCAGTTGCGTTGTGTAATCCACCTTGGCTCTCTGTGAGAAAGGGGGACTATAAATAAATACTTGAATGAATAAATAATAACTGAGGATTGTTCTGATGGGATGAAAATTAGTGACCCTCAATCCAAAATTTTAAAAGTTAGCAGTAATGGCTTTTGATTTGAGAGAAATGCATTAGCCCTTATCAGATTCTTAAAAAAAGAGGAGTATACTTAAAAGTGCAATCCTAAACAGATTTTTGTCTCTACTAAGTCCACTGAATTCAGTGAGCTTAGAAGGGTGAAACCCTGCTTAGGACCGCACTATAAGCATCATGGTGCCACAAATTTTAATATTCTTTATCATCTGCGCATCAGAGCAAGTCAGTGCAAACGCTTTTCACCGATGGACAAATTGGGCGTCTCTGGCTGGTTTACCAAGGCAGGACTGTTATCAAGGCCATGTAGCCTCAAGTGAATATAGGTTTTCAGCAAAGAGAGTAGTTAGTGCTCCCCCCTCACCACAATTAGGAGGTAGAGACAGGCCATCAGAAATGTATATTGACACGAAAAAGCAGGTGGTTCAACAGAGGAGCTCAGTTATCTCGTCAGTCTCCTAAAACATGGGAAGATGGAGCCACATTAGTGGGACTCCTTGATTTTTAAATAATCCACTTATAACCAACACTTCACAAAATTAATAGAAATTATATTCAGTACAGAACTGCCGAAGAATGAGTCAGATAAATAATCAGCACATCTCCGTACTAAAATCAGCCTTGTGGAAGAGTTAAACATTCCTGTAGAGTTAGTGAAGATCTTGGGTGTGCGTGTTGAGCCTGTGGTACAGACCGGTTCCGAGGACTTTTGTGTAAAGATTCTTAAGCTTTTATCTGGTGCTTGTTTAATCACAATATAAATCTGATATATGTGGAATGTGACACCAGAAATCTGGTGCTAGTGGAATAGAAGATAGTGGCCATTTCCACACGTCTTACCTGCCTGCGGAACATTGCGCGAAAGACCCGGAAGACAGTGTCTTCTTGCGCGAAATTTCGCGCGGGAAGATGTTGTCTTCTGGGTCTTTTGCGCAGTCTTCCGCAGGCAGGTAAGACATGTGGAAATGGCCAGTATCGGAAATGTCGACTAACCTATAACTATAACTGAGATCCTCTGGTTTTCTCTTGGAACATTGCTAGATGGCATCAGTGCTCTTTAATGGGAGAACTGAACTGTAACCACTACACACGAACTGGTGCAGAGCGGGGAACTTGACGATCTGAGCCATGATTTATTTTATGGTTCTATTATGAAAGAAGGTCATGAAGAAAATTCAACTCTGTATTTTATAAGAAAAACTTCTTAAAGGACCATACTCTGGATTGCTGAGGGAATCTAAATTCGCATTAATTATGATTCATACTATTTCAACTACAAATTAAAATGGTAGTCCTTACTAACTGATTTGAAGGGTCGTTAAATTATGGGCAACAATGATTCTACCTAATTTGATTCTTGAAAACTATATACATCTTTTAAATTATTTTTGTTACGATCCACAGTTAAGCAATATTGCTATTTCAATACAATTACCTGTTCATTTTGTTTTTCCAGAATTCTTGAAAACTATATACAACTTTTCAATTATTTTTGTTACGATCTGCAGTCATGCAATATTGCTATTTCTATGCAATTACCTGTTCATTTTGTTTTTCTAGAATTTCGAGATGTTCAAGTTGAACTTTTTTCAGTTGATCCATTTCCTTGGATTGCTTCATGGCCAGCTATAAGCAAAAACCAGACACATGCAGGTAAAAATGCATCAGAGAAGTCTCTCTGCGGATGTCATGGGCTTAAAAAAAAGGCATTCCCCTCACACATTGCTTTTAGAGTGAAGCAAATCTTAAGGCTGGATAGAGAAGAACGCAGTGAGAGAATTAGACTGCCGCACAATTCTCATTTCAAGAGATATTAGCTTGGTCTTTTTTCCTTCCTCTGATACCAGTCTGGTCTCTACTGCAATGTATTGTAATCAAGAACCTGATATTTGGGCACTGTCTTTTTTAGAAAAACAGTTTATTTTGTAGTGTTCCCTCTTGTATAAGATGCCATCCAACCTGTTTGTACCTTGCAGACCAATCCGTTTCATCGGCCATTGGCAAACAGGGGAGTTTGGATATGCATGGGGAAGTCTTTCACAAACCAAAATTTCTGAGAAGTGCAACCAATTCAAAACAGCGAATTATCAACTTACCCGCTTTCTTTCTTCTAGAAATTTCTTTGTGTTGCTACTGTTCAGTTCCCTGACACGCCTACAAAAGATAGTTTGATGCTATCATATCTGCTTGCTTTAAAAATAAAAATCTGAGTGAGAAGAGGATAATTTAAACTTTAGTCTTATGTTATGTTACTAATGATGGCTGGTTGGTGAAAACAACTCAAGTCTCTTTCATCTTCAGAAGATGAAAGTGGCTCTTCAGAGCCACCCAATCACTATTCTAATATTGGGATAGCCAATTGGGGCAGAATACAACCATTGGGATAGCCAATTGGGGCAGAATACAACCATTGGGATAGCCAATTGGGGCAGAATACAACCATTGGGATAGCCAACTGGGGCAGAACACAGCCACTGGGATAGCCAATTGGCAGAATACAACCATTGGGATAGCCAATTGGGGCAGAATACAACCATCAAATCAATTTTATGTCCGATACCTATGAGAACACCCACGTTAATCAATGGATAATCAACTTTCAACTGGAATAGAATATTGTTATAAAGTTGTGCAAGACAGAGACTTTCCCGCATTTTCCCTGTTTGGGGTTTTATATAAAAAAATAAGTCTCATAACTATTAGATAGCACTAAGTTGGAGTCTAAGTGCCAAGTTACAAGTGACGCCTTACAAAGGTTGGACACTTGTCAGCTTCCCTCAAGTTTTGATAGGAAATGTAGGCGTCCTGGTTTTACAGCTTAGCTCTTCATTACAGCTGCAAGACCAGGATGCCTACATTTCCCATCAAAACTTGAGGGAAGCTGACAAGTGTCCAACCTGTGTCAGGCGTCACTTGTAGCTTGGCTGTAAGAGTCATCAAGAGAAATCCCTTATTCCTCTCAAACTAACTTAAGAACATGTAACTGAACTGAATGCAAATTTCTTCCTCATATCCATGCCTCCATCCTCCACCCCTCCGTTATCTCCTCTGTGTCAGGCTTTAGTTGTTACTCTGCATTTCTGTCATCACACATGCATTGATTGTGCAGCAGTACTAAGGATAACAGTAAATATTTGGGGCAAAACACACCAACAAACCACTGTCTGGAAAAAGAACGATTCTTAAGCTTACTGAATACAGTCGTCCATACCTTACATTCGAATAACATGTGATTAATACACCGCCCTTCAGGATGACTTAACACCCACTCAGAGCAGTTTACCAAGTATGTCATGGTGCGGAGGGCAATCTCAACTCCCCTCTGTCTGGAGATCAGGGGGCGGGGCCACCAGCCATGTGACCATTTTCTCCAAGGGCAACCCACTGAGTTCCACCACCTCTTTTCCCAGAAAAAAAGCCCTGCGTACAGTCATAACCAAAGTTACAGCCTTTTAAATCCAGAGAAGTCAGTGGGCTTAGAAAGGTGTAACTCTGTTCAGGATTGCCCTGTTAAGGGCACAAGTTTTCTTAAGCGGGTGGTGGTGACTTCACTATTCCCCCCCCCACTGCAGTCTGCTGTACTCCCCCCCTGCCCCCCCCCAAGACTGTGTCTTGAGGGTCAGTGAACATGGAGCTTGCAGCAGAAGGGCAGAATCAGCGGAAACTGCCACCACTTGTTACGAAAGCGTCAGTGCTCTTAAGGCTGCAGAAGGTGCAGAGGGATACAGGTCACAGGCTTTTATTAAACAGACGATGAGCATACTCACAGATAGCCACAAAACAGAAGCCTTACCTCTCTCTTTCCGCTTTATTTTTAATAGATTTATCTTGACTTATGGCTTTACCATTTTCCATTGAAATTTTTGCTTGGTTGGCACGCATTTCTTTACTTTCCCTAAAAAAAAAAAAGCAACAAGATGACCACAAACATGTAGATTAATTAACTGATATCCTTTTGTACTGGATGCAAAAGCCCAGATTGCTGTGTTCATTCTTTTCAGCAGGGCCCTTGTTGTTTCTCCCCAGCCACATTTCCAGCCTCTCTCACTATGAAGACCTGCACCATAGCAAGTCTGTGTAAGAAATGCTTCTACTTGCTTGAGTAATTTGAGTAATTAATCTGCATATTAAATGGCCTCTACATGGAGCTCTTGCTTGACATTCCTCCCCAACCTGTAGCAGGTTTATGAGGGGAGGGGGTTCACACAATATAGCTGTACAGTTGTTCACTGTTCAGTTTTTCCCTGATTCCACTTTCCAGTTTCTCAAATATGCTTTTCTTTAAAAGCTGTATTCAAATGTCATGTATGCCAGCATCCGTGCCATTGTTGTGTTCTACATTTTATACTGAGAGTGACAGAAGCATCCATGCCATTGTTATGTTCTGCATCTTACACTGCATCTTGAACTCATGCTGATATAACGTCAAAGTTAAGTACTGTATCTTATGCATTTTCTATACGTCATCTGAGGGTGTGCTAATACTAATTTCCAGAGAAGCCAGTGGCCTCTTTGTTATCGCTAAGAAATATCCGCTTTCACTTCTGAGTGTCCTTGGACCGGAGCTGCAGCTGTGTACTGAAATGTATCTTTTTCACAGGAGGGAATGATTCCTCTGTACTTTGTCTAGACTAAACTACTTTGTTCCCATGTAACTTTTGGGGTTTTTGTGCCTGAATGCAAACGGGCCAGAGGGTAGGAGGACGTCCCCCATAATCAGAAGTCCTATTGTTTGAATATTCTCTTCTGCCAACTTCTACCTACGAGTGCATACCTGAACTGAATAGATCTCTAAATACAGTTTCTTCAACCAATGCACCTGTCTGCTTGCTGTGAGGGGCTTGAGGATCTAACTGCCAGGGACTGCCACCCTAGGACTGACATCAAATTGGGTTTGGGGGCAATGTGTACAGGGAAAGTGTGGATTACCACACTTTCTCACCCACACCTGGTGCCATTCTTGTCCAATTGTGCTAACCATAACCCCTGCCACCAACTTTTTTTTTTTGCTTTTTAAAACAGTTGTAGATAGATCACTATAGCAACAAACTATGGATTAGTTTCCCAAAGGGCCGATTCCAGACGGCCCTCTCCATGCCGAAACGTCGCACCTCGTCGCGCGGAAAACGCGAAATATTGCGTTTTCCACGCAACGACGTGTGACGTTTTGGCATAGAGAGGGCCGTCTGGAATCGGCCAAGGTAAAAAGCCCACTGGAGGCAACACAGGAAGAGAAGGGGGTAGTGCTAGAAGGGGGAAGCATGGAGAAAACCCCAGTGTGGGGGTTCTGCTGCCTCTGTGAATGCAAAGAAAATGTGAGTAAAATACAGAATTGGACCCATGTGGAAGCAACCTTAGAGGAAATTTTACCTCCTCATGCAGACGGAACCAGTCGTGCAAACACACATTCAAATTACATATAGTAATAGCTTCAGACAATGATCTCATAAGAAAGCTTTTCCCACTGACAGCTGTTGCCTCCATGTGTCAACCAGGGTGCTATCTTCAAATGATGAGACCCCTCGAACATAAGGTGCCAGAATCCACCTTTGGTCTCAGAGACGTAAAGACCAACAGCTATGAAGGACCGCCATTTCGTATTTTACCATGTTTACTACTACAGGATGTATTTACACAACAAATTCTGAATTTCAAAAGTTATCTAGCATTTACAGAAAAAAAACCCAGCTGGCTACCAGCAACTTAAATAATTTAAATAATTTTCAAATGGCATTATTTTATGAAGTTTTAGCTGTAAAATAAATAAGGACACGAGAAATAAGAAAACATGGAAAAAATACTCAGAGGGATCATAATCCTGTTCCTTTTCACAACATATTAAACTAACAATTGTTAGATGATAATTGGACAAAGAGCAAGCAATGACAGATAATTATATTTTTAATGTTAGAAGCAACAGAATCTGGAACATTTTATTGTAAGCTTGGGAAATAGAGAACTTTTCTCACAGTGGTTTGAATCAAACAGATTTTTTTTGCTGATCCCCCTTCCTCTGACTCTCCTCTTATATGGTCCCACAACTCTCCACTTGGTGCAATTCAAGAGGACATTTGAGGCTGCAATGGCGGGGGGGGGGAGGGGGGGGGGAGAGACAAGGAAGCCAGGCTCCACGGATTGAAATCCCTTCCATCTGCAGAGATTTTATGCAGGATCCATCCAAGCAACTGTTTCACTTGCTGGAAATGTGGTTGAGAGTTTCTACATTTTATATAAAGAAAAATATCTGAGATCGCTGTGGATTACTGCTGATTACGAACATAGTGTGAACAGAGAAAGAGAAAACAGCTATAAATGGCTGTGCAATGGTACGTTGCACCCCTCACAAGCATTCTAGATACCAGTAAATATCGATATTTTCTTTCCTCTGTAATAAATTTGTACATGACAGTTTAACATATCTCACCCCCCAAACCAAGCATTTGTGATTTCCCCACTGTTTTGACTGATGCTGAGGAAGTCAGATGGGTCATTCCCACGGAACTCAAAAAAAGGGTTTGCAAGGCTCAGTTACACGGAGTCCCCTTTTCAAAGACGGGCATCTACTAACCTGTTGTTCTAAACAGAGGCTGTTTTCTCACTGCTTACCTTCCCTCGGAATGACCCGGAACGTCGCGCAAAAAACATGGAAGATCGTGTTTTCTCGTGCGAGATTTGCACGACGTCGCGCAAATCTCGCGCAAGAAAACGCCATCTTCTGCGGTTTTTTGCACGACGTTACGGGTCGTTCCGAAGGAAGGTAAGCAGTGTGAAAACAGCCAGAGTGCCTTCCTACAACGGTGCCACAGTTTCGTGAGACCGGCTTAATCAGGCCCCTCCCTCAGGGCCTGGGCCTAACCGGACGCAAGGCCCGCCATGTGGCTCACCTGTCGTGAGAAAACTTCAGCTGTTGTGTCTGCTGCTCGTGCGCACTGATGAGCAATTTCTTCAACAATTCACACTGCTGGCTCAGGTGCAAGTCCCGCATTTCTTGCTCTTCGGCACTGTGCGTGTTGATCATTTCGGACCACTCTTTGGTGTGCTGAGCCACAATTTCTTTTACCTTGGAGAAACGAGAAGCGTGTCAGCGCCCATGCTTGCCTTTGAAAGACCTGAAACAACGACAAAGTCAAGGAGGTGGAATCAAAAATGTATACACAACATAGATATTTATCCAAAATCTTTTTCAGTGTTTTAAAGTGCAAAATATAAATCATGCAATTCTCTATACCCAAGTAATACAGTACAATTATAACAATAATGGTTGGGGAGGTTTTTAAAGTCTGTCAGGTTCAGTTGTAGACCATTTCTATGATATTAATATTTTTATTATAGCTTATGGAATTATGCCCGTGAGGAAGTCTAGTGTACGAAACGGGAATGGAGAATCAGCTGGCAAAAGACACGCAGGCTGTTCTTGAAGATTCTTTACAGCTCCATTTCCATCTGGAGGATGGTCTACTCTGCAAAATGCAAATGTGGAAATATGAAACATGAACTGTGAATAGTGATTGCACTTGTTCTTTCACCGGTTGGCATATGAATATTCTCTACGAATGATTTGGTTCTTGATTGCGGGTTGTTATAATTGTACTGTATTACTTGGGTATAGAGAATTGCATGATTTATATTTTGCACTTTGCACTTTAAAACACTGAAAAAGATTTTGGATAAGTATCTATATTGTGTATACATTTTTGATTCCACCTCCTTGACTTTGGAGTTGTTTCGGCTTGTTGTTTAAGGAGGTGCCCTGGTGTTTCTGCCTTTGAAAGACCAGCTATCGCTGGGGGTGCTTTGCGGGCCATCTCTGAAATAAGAAATCTCAACATGCAGAAAGGGATTTTTGCAACCAACCATCAGGCAGCTTCTCCTTGCCACTGAACTACCGAGGACAAAAGACCAGAAGCAACCAGGTAGAATTCCATTTCTGTTCTTTTCTACACATTCTGAAATTTCTAAAAGGAAGCTTACAGAAAGCTTTATTTATTCACCTCTACGCTGCGTTTACAAGAAAACCAAATCTTAAAATTGTCATTATCTGATAATATTAAGACAGGCTATATGCTAAAAATGCATAGCTTTCTCCAGTCCCCAGAAGAAAGTATAAGAAAGTTACAGTTTTGTGTGGAATGTTTCCTAGTTCTGTACTCCTAGGGCCAAGCTAGAAGTGACGAATGATACTTGAATGGCAAGTGAACAGACTTGTGTGTATTCCTCCCTGTTCACTTGCACTCCACTTGCACTCCACTCAGTCCTACTACGTGATCAAGTGGAGTGCAAGTGGAGCGCAAGTGAACAGGCAGGAATACACACGAGTCTGTTCACTTGCCATTCAAGTATCATTCGTCACTTCTAGCTTGGCCCCTAGTCATACCACACTGTTTATTGGAGGTCTTTGCTGACTGACTGAATTGTCTTTCATATTTTGTAATCTTTTGTAATTCAGCTTCAAGGACCAAAGATTCCAGCCCAAACATGTGGTGGACTGTGGAAAATATATAAAGATGATGATATCCACTGATTGCACCTTTCCCTCCCACTATATATAAACAGAAAAGATATCTAACAATCTGGCAAATAAATATACCCCCTCAGGAAATTTTCACCTTTCTCCCTCCTTAAGAAGCCTCGGGAATTTGGGGTTCCCAAACTGGTACAACCAGTTACAGTGTTAACAGTATAGAACAGTCTAAAGTGTATTATACCCAGCTGGTCCATGGAGGGCAGCAGTGCCTGACCTGCATTGCCTGTTACCAGGTGCTGCGCCCCTTCCTAACAAGACAAAACAGACACCCAGCAGTACCTTAAAGACTAAAAGCATTTTGTCCTCTACTAACTTTCACGGGACAGACAGCTGCAGAAGAGAGCGCTGTTTCACAAAGCTCTTAAGCGTTGCTAGGGTTTAAGGTGCCACTGAATTTCCATTTTGTTTCACTAAAATGGACTAACAGGGCTACCCCACCAGAATCTTCCCGATGAGGTCACCAGACACACAATGCTGGGTGCGCGTGTGTGGGGTGCAACACAACTCCAGTGTGGAGTTGCCAGTGTGGAGAAGTGGTTAAAGTGTCAGATTAGGATCTGGGAGACCCAGGTTCAAATTCCCACTTTGCCGTGGTGACCTTGGGTCAGTCATACATATTCTCAGCCTAACCTAATAACATTATAATAACATAATAACGTTCGATTTATATACCGCCCTTCAGGACAACTTAATGCCCGCTCAGAGCGATTTACAAAGTGTTGTTATTACCCCACAACAATCACCCTGTGAGGTGGGTGGGGCTGAGAGAGCTCCAGAGAACTGTGACTCGCCCAAGGTCACCCAGCTGGCTTCGTGGAGGAGTGCGGAATCAAACCCGGCTCTCCAGATTAGAGTCCCGTGCTCTTAACCACTACACCAAACTGGCTCATAGGGTTGCTGTGACAAAAAATGCAGGCGAGAAGAATGATGTCAGCTACTTTGGGTCCTCAGTAGGAAGGAAGGCAAGGAATAAATGAAGGAAATAAATAAAACTCTGGCCCAAAAACGAAAATGTTTGGGTTCCTCTCCACACCAAATTTTGGAAACTTTCGCATCAGCTACAATCATGGCCTTCTTTTTCCAGGCTCTGAGAAGACGGCCTACAGACGTTTCCTGTTCCTTGTGGTGGGCCTGAAATTTATTTGCCGCATTGACGAACATGCAGGCACGTGCTAAATCCTCAAGTGAGGGAATGCTGTTAAAATGCGTATCTTACCTTAGAGGTGTGATCTGACGTTAATGTTTGAATTTTACTTTCAAATTCTTTCTTCAACTCAAGGCAGTTATTTCCCCTGGGGACAAGAACAAGGAAAATCCCAAACAAGCACTGTGCATTGAAACCTTTTAACAAACGTTAGCCAGATCCCAAAACATACTGGACTAAAATTATTCCCTTTCAAGCATTAGTCACAAATTACCAATTACTGTTGGCTTAGAGATGCCTAAATTAAACAAAGTACAATTATGCAATTATTTCCATGTCAGGACAATGACTCAACTGCATCAAGAATGTGTTAGAAGTTCCATTAACTAATCGCATCTAGAAGAGCCCCGTGGCGCAGAGTGGTAAGCTGCAGTACGGCAGCCCAAGCTCTGCTCACAACCTGAGTTCGATCCTGGCAGAAGCTGGGTTCAGACAACCGGCTCAAGGTTGACTCAGCCTTCCATCCTTCCGAGGTTGGTAAAATGAGTATCCAGTTTCCTGGGGGTAAAGTGTAGGTGACTGGGGAAGGCAATGGCAAACCACCCCATAACAAAAAGCCTGCCAAGAAACGTCGTGATATGATGTCCTCCCATGGGTCAGTAATGACTCGGGGGTTGCACAGGGGACTAACCTTTTCCTTTTACCTTAACTGCATCTACTTAGGAGATGTTTTCAAGAATAAGAATAAAATTCATATTTGCTTAAGGACTGTCATAGGATAACATAATGAAATGATCATTTTTGCTTCTGTCTTTGAATACACATTCTGTCCTCATCGCATCTAGCAAAATCCGTACTCCGTTAACTGCCGAAGACCGTTTCAAGACACCCAGAAGAAATTGTTCACTTTTGCCCTTCCCATCGCTTTGCAGGTACAGGGAAGAAAATATGGCCTCTATATGGCACTGCTGCGCACCACCCATGTGGCCCACGGAGTCATTTCCAGTTTTTGATGGGCCCAGAGCCAAGAGTGCCCAGTGGTCCCCTCCCCTCCTCTGCTTGCCACCAGGTCCCTCCCCTGCCCATGTCATTTTTCCTGCCCGTCCACCTGCAAGGTCCCCCACTTGCCTGTGCATCCTTCCATTACCCATGCCCGCTGCCACCCACATCCACTTTCCTCCACAGTGCTGGCGTTGCATGTTGTTGAAAGTGCCGCTACTGTGACCTCAAGGAGCACCGCTGCACACCACCCATGTGCCCTTCCAGGACAGGCAGCCAAGGGCACAGGTGGCAGAGCGCTCAGAAGGGAATGGGTAGCAGAGGAAGGGTGCATGGGTGAGCGGACGAGGGAGGCACATGAGTGTCAGGGTCATGGCCCCTGCCATAAGCTATACTTTACAGGCTTCATGCTCTAGCAGCCCCTGCCGTACTTTAGGGACTTAATGTTAACTATTATTCTGGGGCTTGATATTCGTTGACATGCTGTGCAAAATCTTGGGTGTAAAGGATCCTGTTAGCAGACACGGCAGAGACTATGTTATCTGACTGTGTTGAACTTTTATCAAGAGAAGAGCCGTTGGGCTTTCGAGGACCACAGTTCTCTTTGTCAGATGCATCTGGCGGGGAGGACTGTGGTTCTCGAAGGCTTGTGCTGCAGTGGAATTGGATAGTCTAGGTGGTGCTGCTGAACTCTTTTTGATTTTGCAACTACAGACTAACACGGCAAACTCCTTTGAACCTTTACACAAGCAAACTGATCCCCACACCAAAAGGAGCTGTCTGCATCTCCAAATCAAAGGAGTTGTTTACATCCCCCCTCTCCTCCTTCCCCCCTTCCCCGCTCTCCTCCTCTATATTTGGCCAGTTTCCTTCTGCCCTCCATGCATCTGACGAAGAGAACGTGATTCTCGAAAGCTTATGCTACAATAAAATTGGTTAGTCTTAAAGGTGCTACTGGACTCTTTTTGATTCTGGACTTTATAAAATCATTCTCTTTGCTCGCATTCCTGTAGATAGCTACTGTAGCTAGATTCCTTCCCATTCGCTGTAGCTAGAAGGGGAGAACGGGGCTGTGCAGACTTTATTCCTAACAAAGAACGTTTTGGGATGCTGAACTGGGGATCATCAATAAACCTTTGACTCATGCAGTCTTGGACTCTTGCAGTGAAGTTACTGAGATTCAAATGGCAGATCCTTACAATGGGCTGGGGAGGGCCCTGCCAGAAGACCTGGGCCCCAGCAACTGCCCCACCTCAGGGTATGCTGATACCCTGATTGCCCCACATGTCTATGTTTCTTGGCATGCACTTGTTTCCCCCTGAAACTGCTCTTTCTTAAAGCAAAGAGCTTTCCTACATTTCAGAAGATGCTTCTGAGGCACCCCCTTTGGGTCTGCAGGAGAGACTTATAAGAAAACAGGCACCCCATTGGAGGAGGATGCTTGGCTTAGAATTTCCCAGTATTCTGTGACTGCTCTCCATGGCAACCATTTTATGATTGGCCCTGCTTCCCTCTGCTCCCTCCCACAACCCTTTCTCAAAATTCCACAAGTCTGAGGACCTCCCCCATATGGGATTAAATGTGTGACACCTGGGTAGTTCTGAGGAGCTTGGCAACCCAGTGGAGATGTCATTGCTGACACATGTGGCTGGTGACATTTTGTTCCTAGGTCTCTGGAAGGGACATTACAGTGTGGCAAGCCGTTCCTATGCATCTGAGAGATGCACAAAAGAACTCCATGCTACAATAACCTGGCCCTCTTGCACAAGCGGAGAACCGCAAAGCTACCTGGCCTGGTATTATTTGTGGGGCAAACATTGCCAGGGAATGGGTGACCATGTTTGCGTAGAAGTTCTCAGAATCAATGCACAGAGGGGAAGAGGCACGGAGCCAGAGGACTGGATTACCCTCTTCTCACTCATGCTTTTCTTTGGATGCTAAAGACGGATCTCCCCAGCTCACACTTTCTATGTAACTGGGAGCCAAGCTACAAGTGACGCCTGACACAGGTTGGACACTTGTCAGCTTCCCTCAAGTTTTGATGGGAAATGTAGGCGTCCTGGTTTTACAGCTTGGCTCTCCATTACAGCTGCAAGACCAGGATGCCTACATTTCCCATCAAAACTTGAGGGAAGCTGACAAGTGTCCAACCTGTGTCAGGCATCACTTGTAGCTTGGCTCTGGGGCATGGTAGTCATCGGGGTTCATGCAGAACAGGAGAGCCCCTTGAGGAGGACGTCACATGCTGCTTCAATTGCTGGATGCATGGAACTGCCCTAGGGTCATGGGGCACAAACACAACCCTGCAATTAACTAAATGGATGCAGCCGTCGCATTTGGCTTGTCCAGAATACAACCATGCGAGAGACACCTTGCTAAGTGCAGCATGAAGTTATTTTCTATACTGCTTATTCATTTCTACATCGAGAACATGAAAACCTTACGGCTGTTGTAGTGTACCTTGCTCAAGCATACTAGCCCATCTGTCAACATACAAATGTGCGATTATATTTTTTCCTCCTGAAAATGATGCATTCAGACCTTTGCTACATCACACATAATTAATATGGAATCTGCTGCTACTATGGTGCAGGCTATGGGCTTTGATGGTCTTAAAAGGGGATTAGATTAATTCAGTCTACCAACAAATATGTAATCTTCATGACTAAATGGAGCTTCCATCTTCAGAGGCAGTATGGCTCTGAAATCCAAGAAGGAAGGGAGGGATGGTGCCAAGTTTTGCCTCTGGAAGCATCTGATGAGCTACTGTGGGAAACAGAATGCAGAACCTTGGTCTGATCCACTAAGGGCCAAGCTAGAAGTGTCGAATTATGCTTGAAAGGTAAGTGAACAGACTCACATGTATTCCTCCCTGTTCACTTGCACTCCACTGGATCGAGTGGAGTGCGAGTGGAGTGCAAGTGAACAGGGAGGAATACATGTGGGTCTGTTCACTTGCCATTCAAGCGTAATTCGACACTTCTAGCTTGGCCCTAAGGCTCTTTCCCTAAATCTACAAAGGAAATCCTGCTCAGGGTATGCCTTTGTATTGCCTATGACAACACTACCTTCACACAGATGTTAAAAACAAGTAGAAATGAACATAAGGGAGGGGGGAGGAATTGTGGCTACTGAAAGCCACCTCCTTGTGATTGCAAATTGGCAATAGGGGCCCATGTACATACTCTTTAATGCACACAAAAGCAAAAAGGTATCCATCTGCATTTAGCTGTTACGTGATGGTGGGCCTCGGTAAACCTGACCACTCCAGGATAAATTAACAAAAAAAAATTGTAACTCTTGCACTACTAACATTTCAGTGACATACAACCCCTTTCCACTTGTTACGTTTCTCTATGCATATGGGGAAAAGCACTACATATTTTCAGCTTCGGTAAATACAAACCACAACCTTGGAAAAAACAAAGTTCTGGTGCGTATGTACCGAAGCGGAACAGTGCAATTTCCAACAGCGAAGCCTCCAATTTTGCTTGTATTTAAGCTAATGTAAAAATGGCACAACTTCTCCAATACTTCCCAACCCACTGCAGCAGGATCTTGCTTTCCCTGAGGCACTTGGGATTGCCTAGGCAACTGCAGACAACATCATGTGGTCAGTGGTTGTGTAGAGTGGTTAGATTTTGAAACTGCAGTGAATGGGGAGAGGGAAGGAGGAGTGTGGGCAGCCATCAGGATCAGAAGGAAGATTTTATGGGCAAGTGAGTGAAGGACAGAGGGAGGGAGGCAAGAGGAACAAAAGGTGGTGGAGATGGGGGCTGGAGGGAGTGAAAGGAGAAGATGTGGGGTCTGCTGGGGGAGGGAAGAGAGGATAGGAGGGGAAGTGGGGGAACTGAGGAAGGTAGAGGGAAGGACACAAGGAAGCAAGCAGGGAAAGGGGAGACAATGTAGAAGCTGAAGGGACATTAAGGAGGGAAAGCCGAGATAGTATGACCAGGGAGGACAGAGAGCCCCTGACAGGGTCCCTGAATCCCTCTCCCTCAAATCTGGAGAGCCGGGTTTGATTCCCCACTCCTCCACTTGAAGCCAGCTGGGTGACCTTGGGCTAGTCACAGCTCTCTGGAGCTCTCTCAGCCCCACCCACCTCACAGGGTGTTTTGTTGTGGGGATAATAATGGCATACTTTGTAAACCACTCTGAGTGTCCTGAAGGGCGGTATATAAATCAAATGTTGTTGTTATTATTATTATTATTAATGAATGCAACTGATATACTCCAAATGCCAACACTGTTTTGCAAGTTGTACGTCACTTTAAGAGGCCTTACCCCTTTTTCTTGATGGCCTTTTCAAGGATTTTCTCATAAGCTAACTTCTCTTTGTTATACTGTGCTACTATTTTGTCAACCTGTGTGCAGTGCAACTTCTGCATAACACTGTGTTCCTGCAAAATTTAAAAAAAAAGTCTTGTTAGGCATCAGGTTTGGTTATTAGGTACTAAAACGCATGTCACAGCACATAGATAGGATTCCCTGAAAAGCTATGGTTTTTACCATAGAGTTTTGAGGACATTATAGAGTGTCCCATGACGTGATGATGTCACTTTTGGTTATGTGGCCAGAAACGATGTCGTGGGACGCCATTCCAGGGAGTCTCTGCTTCCCCAGTCTCCTGGGACAAGGTTTAGGGGTGGAGCCTTGGCTTTGAATGCAGAATGTGTCAGGTTCAATACCTAGCATTTCCTGCTAAAAAGATGAAGCAGAAAGTGATGGGGGAGGCCTCTGAGATACGGGAAAGCTGCTGCTAATGAGCCGAAAACACTTGACAGACCGAGGATCTAACTCAGTAAAAGGCAACTTCGTGTGTGAATGTTCAAGACGAGGCCAAAAAAAGGAAGTAAGAACGTAGAACTTTTCAGAATTTAAGACTTTCTCATCTTGTATATTCAGCAGACTCCAAAACATCGTTACATGGATTATTATATACTCTGCATGACATATACATTATTTAATTTTTACTCATTCCAAATTTCCATTCTTATTGCAGCTTTCATGAGTTACATCTGTTGCTTAATCTACACAGAGTCCCCTACAAAATCTAACAAGAGCACTTCGCATTGTCTTTAAGACTAGGCGGATGGAACTGTAGCTAATGCTTTGAAGTTCTGCCATTAACAAATGAACTAGGCTTCCTAAATATATTAATTACATTTCTGGGAAACAACTCCAAGAGACTCTCTGTAATTCACATTGGGATGAAAGCATACACATTCCTATTTCATAGGGATCTGAGAGAACATTTTTTTTCCAAACAACATCAACAAGGTGGCCATTTTATTATGGGATACACTACGTTTTTTCCTTCTTCACCGGCGGCTTAGAGAACTGAAGGAGGGAGCTGCTTGCCTCGCCTTTTATAGCTAGGCTGGGGAGAAAGACGTGTGAAAAGGCTAGAGATGGGCACGAACCTAAATACGACCCAAAAAAACCCATGAACCAGGCCGGTTTGGCGTTCTGGAACCAGGGTTCGTGGAAGCTCCTTTTCATGGAACTTCCACGAACTGTATACTGGTTCGTTGAGTCGTATTTACAGGGGCATTTAAACTGCCCCTTTAAGGGACTTGCAAGGGCAGGTCACTTTAAACTATCAGCCTGCCAGCTGATAGTTTAAAGGGACCTGCTGCGGCAGGTCCCTTTAAACTGCCCAAACCCTAGCCCCCTACCCCCAGCCCCACTCTTACCTTCCCCTGCAGTGCGGCATCCTTCCTCTCCTCCCAGGAGGGGAAGGAAGGCCATTTGGGGGGGTAGGGGGGCTGGGGTTTGGGCAGTTTAAATGGCCCTGCCACCAGCAGGTCCCTTTAAACTATCAGCTGGCAGGTGGTGAGGGGGGGAATCCCCCCTGCCGCCTGCCAGCTGATAGTTTAAAGGGACCTGCCTCTTGCAAGGCAGGAAAGGGCCCTTTAAACTGTTAAATGCCCCTTTCCCTGCCGCTGTTAAGGATGGAAAGGGGTATTTAAACCCCACGAACTGGTTCGTAACTGGTCCAGGTCCGTGGTTCATGGTTCATGAAACCACGAACCACGAATCTCCTGGTTTGTTTGTTTTTTGTTCCGTGCCCATCTCTAGAAAAGACTAGGCAAGTATCTTGCACCTTTAGGAACTTTGGAACGTCTGTGGCTGGCCTGTACATGTGCAGTTCCCATGTGGGACTGCACAGAAGACACGATGATGAATGACTGGCTCTCACCTATTGGCAAACAGAATCAGCTGGGAGAGAGGACTTCACCAAGAGACTATTCCCCAGATTCTTCAGTTCTCCCTCTCTTACAGGTCAGGTTGACCAACAGCAGGTAACAGGCCATGCAACTGATGCTAGTGTTGGTGGTTTCAAACTCACCTGTACAGCGTCACCAACCAGCAGACTAAGGGCCAAGCTACAAGTGACAAATGACACAGGTTGGACACTTGCCAGCTTCCCTCCAGTTTTGGCGGGAAATGTAGGCAGCTTGGCGGAATGTTGGACAAGTGACAGTTGAAAAGTCCATTGGACAGCAGTTGGAGAGCCAAGCTGCAAGACCAGGATGCCTACATTTCCCATCAAAACTTGAGGGAAGCTGACAATTGTCCAATCTGTGTCATTCGTCACTTGTAGCTTGGCCCTAACAGCCTTACACAAGGGGAAGACAGTCTGCAGCTAAACAAAAAGGAGATCCAGGGAGTTTGCTTCCTCCTTCCCTGCCCCAAAAACTTGTCATTTCAACTGCCAGTTGCCCTGAGCCTGGAGAAGGGAAGGGAATCCAGGCCTCTGCCGCTGGCCAGAAAAATAATGGTTGTAGGATAGTTCTCCTACTTCCGTCCAAGCAAGACTACGGAGAGAGGGAAGCTCTCCCAGGCCCAGCATATATCAATTCTGGCAAAATGATCTCCCTTCTCTTCCCTTTGGTGTTTACATTATAAGTCTGAGGGTGGGACCCGTATCTGTATTTACCTACGCCACTTTGGAAGATGATGGTGACAATCGATTCCATCATTTTTGCTGCAGATCACATTTCCCCCCAACTCTGCTAACTTATCCCCCCAAAAAGAAAAGTGGAAACTAGTTTTTAAAAACAACAATACCTTTCCATGCCTCTTCTTTAAAGCATTTAATTCTTTTTGTTGTTTTTTCATATGCTTTATATAGGCCTGTTACAAACAAACATACAAACAAACAAATTAATTTTTGTTCACAGAAATACCACATTGATTGCACAAGTAGCTTTAGTTGGGGGACCGAAGTACCACAGGCAGGAATTCAGTGTAGAACCCTAACAACAACATTTGATTTATATACTGCCCTTCAGGACAACTTAATGCCCACTCAGAGTGGTTTACAAAGTATGTCATTATTATCCCCACAACAAAACATCCTGTGAGGTGGGTGGGGCTGAGAGAGCTCTGAGAGCTGTGACTGACCGAAGGTCACCCAGCTGGCTTCAAGTGGAGGAGTGGGGAATCAAACCATGTTAGAGATTAGAGTCCTGTGCTCTTAACCACTACACCAAACTGGCTCTCTGTTAGCTTCCTTTATTCTGCTGGGCATATGAGGGCTGGGGTAAGGAGCACTTGGCACCTGCCAAGCAGTTCTGGTGTATCTCACTGCCTTCCAGTGAATAAGCCACAGCCAGAACCAACATAGCCGTTTAGAAGAGGGAGGGGAGGGAACCGGAGAACAGAAAGAGGCAGGCTTTGTATCTGTGATAGTGACAGAGTCTTCCTGCTGCCATTTTAACAGGGTATTCTAGCAGTGCCATCCCTAAGCAGAATAACATGCTTTTAAGTCCATAAAATTCAAGGATAGCATCATAAGCACAGCAAAAGGCTACTCCAGAAAACGGAGATAAGGCCAGCAAAGCAACATTTTGGAATTTTGAAGGGAAGTAAAGAGAGGCCAAGAAAAAACAGTGAGCCAACACTCAGTGGAGAGTGAGCTCACGGAGCAAGGCAGGTTCCCAATTAAACAATTATAAATTGTGTGAAAAATTTATTTTCACATCCAGCAAACCATTCAATCTTTTGACACCCACAGTTTAGGAAAAGATTGCTAAGAAACTTTTGCAAGCTTACCTTTGTTTGCTTAAGGTCTTCTAACCTTACTTGTGGAATGAGGTCAATCCCTAGGAAAAAACAACAATACACAGTCTAGCCGCATTTGTATTTTCATGGTATCTTAGTGAGTTAACATTTTCTGAAAAAGGTATGTGGATTTCGCTAAAGAAGGGTAAAAAAGGGAGTTTTAAACTGATGCTCCAGCAGAGATTGCAATCATCCTTTACTATGTGATACTGTAAGACACCTTTGGAACCCCAGATGCAGACTTACCCTTCTTAGCTTCCATCCCAGGTCCAACGCCGGAAGCAGCATTTGTTCTGAGTTCCGAGCTCGTCTGAGGAGTAACATTTGCTTTGGGATTGTTTGTTTTACCTTTCTTATCATTCTTTGAAGTGTCATTTGGAACATCCGCTATGTCACTCTGCAAGAAATAAAGAACCCAAAGATGACAAACCTAGAAAAGAGCGCAATATAGAGACCAAGGGAATCACACATGTTCATACACGGGTGGTAAAGTACAGGTCAGGGATTATGGGAACAGGCACGATCGCCACTCTTAAACCACAACCCATCATATCAAATAAGTACATGAAATCAGTTTATCTCACTTGCATTAAGTGGTATGTGAAAGGTACTTGCATAACTTCAGCAGAAGCAGATAACCCCAGTGTACAAGCTGACGGCCATTTTGTGTATAATTTAAAACTGGTTTTGGGTACACTCCACATCACTAGCAAACTTCAGGTGCCACCTAAGCCACAAACTGAAGCAGGCCCACAGCTTCCTACTCCCTGCTTAATCTAGGCCTGGTTTAAGAATCTGCAATACTTCCAGCAAATCTTCTCCCACCATTTTAGCACAGGGTAGGCAATTTCTTCTTTCTATATAGAGACGGCCACTGTTCATTTTGTCACTACATGTTTAACACAACTAGGAAATGTTTTACAATGAAAAAAACCTGGATTATTTGGAGCCAAGGATCTGCAATTATATTTCAACTATAGTTCAGTTAACTTGAGGAGGAGGATATATTTAGCAACATAACACAGAGAGACACAAATACATAATCTAGTACCATCACCACCCCCAGTCAGAAAATAGTAAAAGAGGAGCCAGACCGAGAAGGCCAAACAATTATTTGAGGAACTGACAGTGGAAAATCCACCTGAATATCAACAGGGGCGAGAAGATTTAAAAAAAAAACACTAGAAAGTGAGGAAGGAAAACTGGATCAAGCAGCGGCATTTTAACAAAATGGGAAATGTTTTAGTATCTTATCAGTAAATATTAACGGTCTGAAAGTGGATGATGAAGAATTTAAATTGAAATGTTATGCAGATGATGTGGTTTTGATAATTTTGAACGCACAGAAGACACTGCAACATGTTATGGAACACCTTGAGAGCTTTGGAAACTATTCAAGATTTAAAGTCAACAGGAAAAAAACCCCAAAATAATTCCCAAGTTTCTAACAAGAAAAGAAGAGGGAAAAGTTCAGGAACTATCAGGATGCAAAATTGCAGTAAATCCAGTAAATATTTGGGCATAAATCTAAAAGGAAAAAAAAGCAACTTTATTTAAATATAATTAAGAAGTATTATGGAGGACAATTCAAAGAGATTTAGAAAGATGGTCCAAGCTAAAATTTTCCTGGATAGGAAGAATTTCTGCAATTAAAATGACTGTTTTACTGAAAATTAACTTTTTGTTTCAAATGTTGCTGATTAGTATAAAAGATAAGACACTGAAAGACTGGTAAGGACAGATAAATCAATTTATTTGGAATGGCAAAAAGCCAAGAGTAAGATTTAAGGTACTGCAAGATGAAAGAAGTAGAGGAGGATTGGCAGTTCCAAATATCAAGTTATATTATGAAGCAGCTGGTTTGGTTTGGATTGCAGACTGGATAAAAAACCCTACAGACAGACTAATATGTTTAGAAACGGCTGACTTACCTGATGGGCTATATAATCACCTTTGGGAGAAAAGAAGAGCAAGGACACAACGAAAAGTTCAAATCTGATTCAAATCTGGGATTCAGTTAGAATGAGAATAAGCCCTATGACATCTCCAATATTTTCACCAATTGACGCCTTTTGTGATAAGAATCAGAGAAAAGATAATGACTAAAATTTATCAAGATATGATAAACTCTCAAGGAAAGATAAAATCATGGCAAGAAATTTGTGATGAAGGAAAGAAAATACAATGGTTGATATACCTTCAGGCAGTCTCCAGATTAAAAGAAGTCTTTAAGGATTACAGAAGCCAACTGAGGGATCTTACCGATTTTGAGAAGATAATCGTGCAGAAAAAGAATCACATATTGGGTCAAATTTACAAACTTTTACTTCAATATGATACAGAAACAGAACAACTTAAAATTTGTATGATAAAATGGATGCAGAATTTTGAAGAAGGTGTAACATTTCAACAATGGGAAAATTTATGGACTAAGGATATAAAATTTACCGCATGCCAATCACTTAGGGAAAATGGGTATAAGATGTTTTTTAGATGGTATATTACAACCAAAAGACATTGAAAAAATGGACAAGAAATATGTAGGATTGTGCTGGAAGTGTAAGGAAGCAGATGGCTTCTTTCATATGTGGTGGACACAGGGCTTTTTTTCTGGGAAAAGAGGTGGTGGAACTCAGTGGGTTGCCCTTGGAGAAAATGGTCACATGTCTGGTGGCCCTGCCCCCTGATCTCCAGACAGAGGGGAGTTGAGATGGCCCTCTGCGCCGCTTGGCGGCGCAGAGGGCAATCTCAACTCCCCTCTGTCTGGAGATCAGGGGGCGGGGCCACCAGACATGTGACCATTTTCAAGAGGTTCCGGAACTCCGTTCCCCCGCGTTCCCCCTGAAAAAAAGCCCTGGGTGGACATACAAAAAAAAAAAAAAAGGGGGGGGGGAATGAAAGATATACATGCTGAGATTCAGAAGATCTTAAGAGCTAATTTTGCCATGAAACCCCGGATCCTGCTGTTGGAATACCAGATAACATCGATAGAACATTACATGAACTACTTCGGTATTTGCTGACGGCAGCAAAAGTAGTCATGGCAAGCAAATGGAAAGAAGAAGAATGCCCCACTAGAGAAATTTGGAAGGATAAAATGTCAGAATATGCGGTGATGGCAAAGTTGACGAATTATATCAATAGAAGACCTATCAATAAATTTGAAGAGAAATGGGCAAGACATTTTGTTTATAATGAATAAAATTTATATGAGGTTTTAATTCTGTAAATTGGAAAGCAATTATATATTGATATATTTTATAATTGGATTTTAAGATAGTTAATTATCTAAAGATAATTGGTAGTTTAGGTAAATAATTGGTAAAACAGATTGTATAATTTGGAAATATTGGTATAAAGTTAACACGTTTATTGAAAAGTGAGGTATAAGCACAAGGTAAAGAGATGCAGAAGGGATATAAGGATTTCTTTCTGTTCACAATAAGGAACAGAAATAGGTTAAAATCTTTTATAGTATTTCATATTTATACTAAAGGTCATGGTAATCAGTTACATCAAGAAACAAGTAGTGATATTGCCAATAATTGTAATTGTTAAAAAGGAAAAAGATAGCATGGAGTAATAATGAAATAACGAGGTCTTTTTTACTATTATTAATATTAAATAATAAGCAGGAATAGGCTTGAATTTTGCTTGTGTAGTACAGATGGGAAAATATATACTAGTTAAGCTTAATAATTAATTAATAATTATATTAATCTCTATTTTAATATTGGTAAAGGTTTTGGTTTTTGAACTCTGTATTTTAGTAACCTTTGTAGCACAATCATATATTTGTCTTGACTTTCCTCTCCTTCTTCCCCCCTTTCTTTCTGTACCCCCTTTTGTTCAAATGAAATAAAATAATAAAAAAGAGGAGCCAGACAACAGAAAGGGCATGTCTGTGTTCAACAGAATGTAATTCCACATTCCTACCCTGGCTACCTTCCCGTTTGCTAAATTTTTTCAAAAAGCTTGCAGCTTGGGCCAGTGAAGGTGTGGCACTCCTGGTCTGCTGGGGGCCAGCATGGCCAGGTCCAGCCAGGGTGGGGCAGGAAGTCGACAACTGGATCTTGCCCAACTTCCTGCCTAGTTGTTTTCATTTCCATTCTGAGTGGCCGGCCAACATAGGCTGCCTGTTGGTGGTCTAGAGGGGAGGTGCGTTGGGTGGGTCTGGATCTTGCGGCCTCTTCTTACATGCCTAGGGTAATGCTGATCGCCAGTTTGGGGTCAGGAAGGAATTTTCCTCCAGACCCGATTGGCCCATGGTCCTGGAGGTTTTTTGCCTTCCTTGGGGCATGGAGCAGGGGTTCACGGGTGAAGGAACAGGATCTTTCAGCTACCTGTTTTTCACATATGTCTGGACCTCTTTGCAGAAATGGGGGGTGGTTTCCGGCTGCGGGGGTCCCTCCTACAACTTCATATGGGTGGGCATGATTATGGGCTTAGGAATTGCACTTGTGATTTCTTTCTTTCTAGTTGCCACAGGTTGATGCAAATCATTCTGGTTCACGGTGCACAGCAGTAGGTGCTGAATGATCCCCAGGCACTGTTACCGGGTGAAGGAAGCTTGTATGGCAAGTCAAAGCCATTGCTTAGAAGGAGCTGGTTCCTGTGTAAGGCTTGAGCTGCCTGATGGCATCCTCAAGGCTGGCGAGAGGCACGCCGAATCGAAGGGTCCGGCATTGGTCGGATGGTGCCAGCAGCTTGGCCTGGGGCTCCAATGCCCCTGATTCTCCAGCTTCGGACTGAGATGTTCTTTTATGACAGGGGGGCCTCCTCTGTGGCCCCCCCAATCCAGGCCCCCCATACTGTGATCAAACTTTAGAGGTGGCCAGGAAGAAATGCACAAGGCCGTGGAACAGTTCATGAGACTCGAGGGGTTTGGTGATTATTAACCCAGACATTGGCAGTGGGGAGGCCTTGTCTTTTTAATTTTAAATGGGTAAACCACTTTTTTTCAAGGATTTACGGCGTCAAAATAACCCCCTTTTCTTTGGGAGGTTAAAGAAAAGTAACCTAACACCAAACAACCGTGAAAGTTGGGCAGAACCAGGGCTTTTTTTCAGCAGGAACGCAGTGGAACGGAGTTCCGGAACCTCTTGAAAAACGGTCACATGGCTGGTGGCCCCGCCCCCTGATCTCCGGACAGAGGGGAGTTGAGATTGCTCTCCGCGCTGCTGGCATGGAGGGCAATCTAAACTCCCCTCTGTCTGGAGATCAGGGGACGGGGCCACCAGCCATGTGACAATTCTCTCTCTCTCTCTCTCTCTCTCTTTTTAAAATGTGACCATTTTCTCCGAGGGCAACCTACTGAGTTCTACCACCTCTTTTCCCAGAAAAAAGGCCCTGGGCAGAACTGCTTGCCAGCTTTTCACACAGGGAGGGAAAGAAGATCCATCCAACACATATTTAAAAACTTAACCAGACAGAGATGCCGAATGTTTAAGACGTGGGCACTCCATAATTATATATTAAGAGCAAAAAAAATTTCTCATGAAGTGGAAGCGGAAGGGGAGAACGGATTTTTGAGCTTCTAGACAAAACGCAGCTGGATCTACTTGACCGACTTAAGCCAATCAGGGCTAAATGTCCTCCTGCTATAGAGCTGGCATAAGATTATGAAAGGGAAAGCCGGCCACTCTGTTCCTTGTCAGCCACCCTCATCTTATCCCGTGAAAGCCTGCAAGGATAAACGTGAATCATTTTGGTATCCACGGTTAATTACGACTTACGGTTTCAATCCCCATCGCTCTCATCTGGTCTGCTCTTTTCTCCATGACAGATAAAAATTTCTTGGGATCTGACAAGGCATCCACAATGTCTAAGAGAGATTTAAAATAAGCATTTGAGCTATTTGGCACTTGAGATTCCTTTGCAAAAAAGTGTCATGCAATTTCTACAAAGGCTGCATGATTAAACTTTGTCAGACATTGCCCACCTCTCAATCATAGACCGATGGGGAAGAAAGGCACAGTAAGAAGAGGGGGGAAACATATCATCGATTTTCTGTACAAAGCACCATGCGAACATGGGGCAAAAACTACACACACCATTTCCTTGGAACTTCTCTCTGCAATGGCTGTGACAGCTGGCAAAACAATCCACTTTGTAAACTGGGTAGTGTCAGGGCTCATTTTGAAGGGGAACACGCAGGAATGCAGTTCCAGCAGTTCCCCAAAGAGGTCACATGTCAGGTGGCCCTGCCCACCTGACTTGGCCATTTTGGGCCCATTTCGGCCTGGACTGGGCCTCTGATGAGTGGTGGTTCACTCTCCCGCTCAGCAGCGGCCCAATCCTGACCATTTTAGGCCCCTTTCCGGCCATTTTCAGCCCCTTTTTGCCATTTTGGGCCCAATTTCGGCCCTGAATGGCCTGGCTTGGATCCAAAACAGCCAGGATAGGTGATTTCAGGGGGTGTGGCATATGCAAATCAGTTATGCTAATGACACACTTCTGGTGATGTCAAGGGGTGTAGCATATGCTAATGAGTTATGCTAGTAAGTTATGCTAATGAGTTCCTCCAGCTCTTTTTCGACAAAATGACCCCTGGGTAGTGTGGTTCTTCCTGAACGGCTGAAACTGTTTTTAAAAACTAGTAGCACTTTGAAGAACAACATTTTATTCCCCTATAAACTTTCATGGAAGGGAGCCCATTTTGATGGCATCACAAGAAGCAGGTTCTAATCCACAGAACCTTATACTGGAACAAAATTTTGGTAGGTTTTAAGGTGCCGTGACACTCCTCTTTGTTTTTGCAAGAACATACCAACATGGCTACTGTCCAGAATTAATAAATGCTTTGGATGTTTAGCATACGGCTTCTCTGAATTGCCACTTAAATACACTCAACATCATATCTACTCTAGATCCAGAGGAGTTAGCCGTGTTAGTCTGCAGCAGCAAAATAGAAAAGAGTCCAGTAGCACCTTTAAGATTAACCAACTTTAAGAGTGGTAAGCTGCAGTACTGCAGCCCAAGCTCTGCTCACGACCTGAGTTCGATCCCGGCGGAAGCCTGGTTCAGGTAGCCGGCTCAAGGTTGACTCAGCCTTCCATCCTTCCGAGGTCGGTAAAATGAGTACCCAGTTTCCTGGGGGTAAAGTGTAGATGACTGGGGAACAAACCACCCCGTTAAAAGTCTGCCAAGAAAATGTCATGATGTGACGTCCCCCTATGGGTCAGTAATGACTCAGTGCTTGCACAGGGGACTACCTTTACCTTTAAGCTTTCGAGAATCACAGTTCTCTTGTCAGATTGCATCTGACGAAGAGAACTGTGATTCTCGAAAGCTTATGCTACAGTAAAGTTGGTTAGTCTTAAAGGTGCTACTGGACTCTTCTGTATCTACTCTAAAAAGTCTTATTCCTTTGTTTGCAGGCACAACTAAATCTCTATTAAATAGATATGTTGGCTGCAATACAGAAAAACAGAGACTTCCACTCTTTCCCCAATTCACAAGCAGGAAAGAACTGCTTGCTAAAATGACCCCAATGCCTGGGTGGCCAGGATGTAGAGGGGTAAGTTTTTGAACACCCCCTTCCCTCCCAGAGATGCAAGACGAAGTGAGCCTTTCCAAACCCAGCCCTAACCCATTATTCCAAAGCAGGCTTCTATGCCTTAAGAAGACGTGATTCCCTTTTCTAAGCCCCAACTACCATGTAGGATTAGTGAGGAAACAATGGCCATTTCCACACACGTTGAATAATGCACTTTCAATGCACTTTAGTTACCTTCTAGAAGTGGATTTTGTGTTTCACACACAAAAACCCAGTTCCAAATGATCACTAAAGAGCATTGAAAGTGCATTGTCCAACGTGTATGGAAGCAGCCAACAACTTGCATTCCCTCTTCTCTTCTCCCTATTCACAAATTCAGGTGTTTTTTCGGTGTGTGGGGGGAAGGTCTCAGAACATGTACACATTCTCTATAATCCAGGATCAGGAGGGACCCAGCTCCCCGCAACGTATCTGGTATCCCAGTTTGTGGTGCCTGGGCAATCAATGTTAGGGGTAGTGGGCATGTTATGACCTCACAGCAGAACTTCCCCAAATTCAGCAGGCTAAGCCTGGGCCCTGTTCTGGTTGCCCCAGCCTTTAAGAGTCAAGTCTGTTGCAGCCTATATATCCGAGGTAAGCCTCTGAGAACTCTAAAAAAGGGCATACGGGGACCAAAAACTAGCTTTGGAGACTTACATGGCCAGTGAGTCATATCTGGCTTAAATATGAATAACCTGAAATAGTCAATAACCATCTGGCCAATTATGTCCATTAAGATATATCTTCACAAGCATGAAAACTCTCTTTTTTTGGCAATTATTCTTTTAAAAAGCCTCTAGAAATTCTCTGCTTTGCATGTGTTCTAAAACATACTCTTAATTCCCTGCTTGCTAAAATCCTCAGAACCACAAGGCACCGATTCAGTTGTTTTTACCTCCAAAACCATCTGGCACGTATGTTTTGAGCACAATATTGCAGAAGACTGTTGGCAGAGACAAAGGTTTGTTGCCTTCATTGCGAAGGGAAATGTGTCTGTAACCTGCCTGAAGACCATCCAGAGGCAATATCCTTTGGCCAATCAGTTTGTTGTTATCATCGTAAACAGCTATCCTCAAGACAGCAAGGTCTGGGAGAATAACCTAGGAGATCCAAGAACAAAGGTGATTATTGATAATCACAGTGTAAGATATTCTATAACTCTCATCTTCGGAGGAATCTTGGAAACACATTCAGGGCCAACTGAGTCATGGAAGATCTCCTACCTGGTCGGGTTTTGACTCTGGCTCTTTCCAGGCGACCTCCTCTGCCTGCTGGCCCCACCCCCTGCCTCTACATGATGGCTGGCCCGGGACCACGACGCCTACATGAGGAGGAAGTGTCCACACTTATGCTCCCTTCCCGTGGCCAATGGTGCTGCTTTCCAAACAGCGTTGATCACGGGGCAGGAGTGAACTTAGACTCTGCACACAGGCACCCTTCTCATGAACTGGCAGTCCTGGGGAGGGGGCAGTGTGCTCTTGCTGCTCCCCCTCCTCAAATGGTCTATCAGCACATAGATGGGTCACCTGAATGGAGCTAATATTAGCCTGTATTCCAGAGGCTCTGGAAGAGTGTCTGTCTACTTCTATATAGTACTTGTCGTGGGCTGCGAGAGATTAACTTGAAACTATCTTACTAAAGAATTCTGCTCGTTTTGACTGTTTTGAATTTGATGTTCATAAAAATATAAATGCAAGTAATCTGAATGAGAAAAAGTAAGCCCAGGGTGATAAACTTAAATAAGCTTTGGCTATTGAAAAGGGCAGGGAATCCCAGATGACTTGTGGCTAATCAGTATTCCGATTCAGGCAACACCAGCCTTGGTGGCATTTATGTGTGACCCAGAGAGGTGGAGGTGCCCCCTCCTCTAAGGCCATGCCCAGTAACATCTACACCCGTCACCCCTGAGGTTTGGCTGGGCTGTGTGACCACGATTAACAAAACCACCTGGACAAGTGAAAAGACTTCTCTCTTTCAAGCACATGTAAACTTGGGCCTCTTAATCTGTGAACACACACAAATCGGGACTGT
The DNA here is from genome assembly GCF_028583425.1 of Eublepharis macularius. Lineage (NCBI taxonomy): Eukaryota > Metazoa > Chordata > Lepidosauria > Squamata > Eublepharidae > Eublepharis > Eublepharis macularius. The sequence goes on from NC_072790.1 coordinate 13,401,594, forward strand.
ATTCCTTGCTCTTCAAACCCAGCAGGACTTCCCGGCCCTAGGAAATGTGATTCTTATGGATGTGGGACCAGCAAATACTAAAAACCCAAGAGGTCAGGAGGCTGCATGCGAGGGGTGGGGGAGGAAGGGGGTGGAATTGCCCTCTCCTTCCTTTTCTCTTGGCAGAGCACAGTTCAGCTTCCTGAAGGTCCCATAAACCCAAGGACAAAATCTTTCCCAGGATTAGATCAAGATGGGTAGCCGTGTTAGTCTGTCTGTAGCAGTACCTGAAGAAGTGAGCTGTGACTCGTGAAAGTTCATGCCCTACCACAAATTTTCTTAGTCTTATAGGTGCTACTGGACTCTTGCTCTTTCTTAGAATTGGGAGTGATGGGGGGGGGGAGGGACTGATGGGGGGCGGGGGGAGTGTGGTAGCAAAGGGACCTACATCTGACAGCACCTTCTACAGATGGGATGTGGGATCCAATCCATATATCCAGGAAAGCAGGAATAATAACACATGAGAAAAGGATACAATTTCTGGCTACAAAACACTAATACAAAGGGGAGGGGGGGGGACGAGACCTGCTGTGAAGTTTTGTTCTGGATGGAGGAATCGAACAACGGAGGTTCCCCCCCCCAAATGTCACTAAACAATGGAGAGATGGCAATCTACTTTGAGATAAAAAAAATCTCCATCTACTCCTACAGGAATTCCTTCTCCTTCCCGCTTCCCAGATAAGTACAAGCAAGCTAAAAAGTCTAAACTAGTAATACGTCAACTATTAACAATACTGCAGTATTAGAATCAGCAGCCGTCCACCCAAAGAACATGGCGTGGTAGGACAGGAAACAGTAAAATGCTCAGGGAATCTAAACTCAGTGATGCCCATGTGAAATATCCCATCCTCAGAATTCAGGTGGGACAAATTAACACCACAACCCCCACCGAGAATGAAATTTCATGCCAAGTCCACTTTTTCTCTCAGCTGACAGAGGACAGAAGTTTATTTGGTCAAGATTCAGGTCCAGCCGCACCTTAAAGACCAACTAGATTTCCAGAGTCAAAGCTTTGACAAAGGGAGCTTTGACTCTTCAAAGCTTATACCCTGGGAATCTAGTTGGTCTTTGAGCAAGACTCGGATCTTGCTCTTCTGCTACAGACCTACAGACTGCCCACCTGAATCAGTTTACCTGGGAAAAGCAAGAATGCTATCATTCTGGGAGGGAGAGTTCTATCAATGTCATATTTTTATAGCACCTTCCCACTGAAGGCTGCATCTGTACAAGCATAAACATGAATCCACAGTGCTGAGCGAAGGTATGAATAGAGGGCCATGATTGGTGTGCAAATTTCACCTGTGATATTCACCCATCTCACTCTCTCACATTGCTTCTTTCCAGCACTTATACCCTGCCTTTCTACCAATAAGGTGCTCACAAACTCCTAAAAAACATTTTTAAAGGATTTTTTAAAATTAAAAAATGGGGGCTGCAATGGCTCAGATTCTCCCCCCCCCCATTTTTGTGCCCCTGTGAGTGGGCTGGAGAAAGATGACAAGGGTCCTTATCCCACCCATCAACTGATCCGACTATTTCCCCAGTTGCTGCTTCCTTAGGGCTGCTGGGAATGATCACTAAAGTTGCTGATGGATGGAGTTTCTATAATGTTCTGAGCGTGTGAAGAAGAGGCTGTGGCTTGGTGGTGGAGCATCCACTTTTGTGAAGGAAGTCCGAGGTTCAGTCCCCAAGACTTCCAGTTAAAAGGATCGGATACTGGATGATGTGAAAGAGCTCTCTACTTAGGAGATCCAGGAAAGCCACTGCCAGGCAGGTGGGACGATGCTGACCCAGTAATAGTCCGGTTCAGGGCACTCTGTGAACATACCTCAGAAATGAATCTCTCGGTTAAAGTGGATTTTGACATCTTTGCCCCACAAGGAAATACTGTAAGGGAACAAAGCTCCTCTATTTTTCTGATACATGTCTTGGGATTGTTGTAAAAATATAAGGTCCTTCAGGCATCATGTCTGAACAACGTGCGTGTACATGTTTTGCACACAAAGGAATTTTGAAATCTCTAGAAGGTAGAGTTGACCCTATGCTAAACATGGAGTCTTGTACTGATGACCATTTTACCTGGATAGATGATATTTTTAATAACTAACAGGCAGGGCTTTTTTTCAGCTGGAACGCAGTGGAACGGAGTTCTGGCTCCTCTTGAAAATGGTCACATGGCCGGTGGCCCCGCCCTGTAATCTCCAGACAGAGGGGAGTTGAGATCGCCCTCCGCACCACTCCAGCGTGGAGGGCAATCTAAGGGCCAAGCTACACATGACAAATGACACTTGAACAGCAAGTGTATTTCTCCCTGTTCACTTGCCCTCCACTCAATCCACTTGCCGTTCAAGTGTCATTCGTCATGTGTAGCTTGGCCCTAAACTCCCCTCTGTCTGGAGATCACGGGGCGGGGCCACCAGCCCTGTGACCGTTTTTACTGAGGGCGACTTAAACTTTAAAAAACTCCCCCCTTGTTCCAGTTGACCCAAAATGACATCATTGTGCGGTCCTGGGAGCTGAGTTCCACCACCTCTTTTCCCAGAAAAAAAGCCCTGCTGACAGGGATGTAATTTCTGAAAAACTGAAGGCTGGGGACACTGCCCCTAAGAACAGAGAGCTAAGAGAATGCTCTTTGAAGAGAACCTTTGCCATAGGCTTGAGTGGATCTGTAACAACCTTTACAATGTGGAATCCTGGGGGCTGTGGGAGGTTTGACTTGTTCAGATATTCTCAGGAATCTTGTAATTTGTGGGTGAGAAATGAGAGGCGGTGTACAAGTAGAATCAAACAGATTTACATCTGTACTGGCACCGTTCTTTCCTAACCAAAGGAACTCGGGTATGTCCGAGGGCTCGGACGGACAAGTCCAAGATCATGCACCTCCATTGGTCTAAAAAATGCAAACTGCAGGCTCATGCTTTGGGGCTGTGCAGCAAAGGGAGAGGGGATTTAACCCTTCAGCCCTCCCACTCAGTTTTGTTAACCGAAACTGGACTCCTTGCTTTGTTAACAGCATTTTAAAGGGGAGGGAGGGGAACCACATCTTCCTTTTAAAATGCCAACAGCAGAGCAGAGAAGCTGGCAGCAAAAGACTCCACAGATAGGCAATGAGGCTGAAGGCAGATGCAGTGAGCCCCTGCTCCCCTCCATCCACTAAGGATAACATGCCACCGTAGTTAGGCCGTTTAAGACTGTGGCTTGACCCACTGCAAAGTGTCTGTTACTTGTGGCTTGCTCCACCTTCATTTTAAACCTTTTCTACAGTTACAGAATCAATTGTTTATTCAGCAATATCCCAACTCGCATGCATGTTTACACACACCCAGACTGATCCAACATAAGCATTAAAAGATACCATCATCACAGCTTCCCACAGTGGAATGACAACACAGAATATGCATCACAACAGTGGCACCTTCATTGTTTTTTTTTAGTAACAGGAGGACAGTAATACACAATCCACACATTACCTGCTAAGAGATTGCATGAAGTCTGTGCAGTTAAAGGGAGGCACAATAAAGCCTAGACTTACTGCTTATTCTAGCACTCCGCTGAGCAAAATCTGAGGTCTTCCTCCAGGCTAAGGAGCCTTCTGCCAACTTAAGCTGCTCTTCGTTTGGAGGAAGACCCACTTTAGTTCCCCCACTCTTTAGGCTGGGGGAAGGATCCTTGGAAGATGGCTGGATCCACCATGGTACTAAAGACGTTTTTCTTTTGCTTGCAGGGCTCTGGCACCGTGCTTATTTGAAACTACCTTCCAAACGGACTCTGCCCCTCCCTAATTTTATTAGCCCAAATATCAGCTCTATAAAACTTGTGCCAAACTACTGAAAAAATTTATATCTAATGTTAACCCACAATCATCTTTTCCAAAAAGAATGTGATCGCTAGGGGAAAAAAACCCACTACTAAAGAAAAAGGAGCAGGTAATCATTCTGCATTTCGGACAACAGAACAAGTGAAAGCATCAAAGACATTGTCGAAGACAGCACCATTAATGCACATACTTGGGATGAAACTTTGGCTGAAAAAAATAGAATGGGATATCAAACAGACACTGCTCACTGCAGCCAAGAGTGAGGACACGTGCCGTTCTGACAGATCTTTCCACAGACGAGATTGTAACTGTGTACCAAATACGGTGCAACTAGTTTGTGTTAGTTTCCTCATTACATAAGGTTTGGTACTATGAGTACCGCAAAATGAACTGAGAATTAAGTAGCAGAATCTTCCAAATGGTAGGACGGAGTGGGATATACTGCTTTTAATATGCAGGCAGAGATTTCCGTTCTTTAATATGAAAAGCTCCTGCAATTTAAAAAAAGTAGCGTAGCAATGACAGAAATATACTCCTGATGTGGTATTTATTTAGTTAAGGGGGGGGGGGGGGTTGTCTGGAGATGGACTCGTGGCACCCCCGGACTCCCGGCTCAGCCAACCCCCAACCCACTGCGGCACTCACCGGCCGGGATGACGGGCCTTCAGAGCTGCAGGGAGGGGCTGCACGACAAGGAGCTGGCAGGGAGTGCTCTGGTGGAGACTCAGAGCCCGGGAGCCAGGCAACAACATAGACCGGCGGGGAGGGCCAGCAGCAGTGTGCCGTTCTCCACGAAGCTCCCGGGCTGAGCCAGCTGGGCAGAGCAGAGCAGGTGGAGCCTGGGAATAGGATGCCGCCGCAGGCTGCGGCGGAAGCAGCTGCAGAGAGAAGCCAATGGTGGTGCGCTGGCCCCAGCAGGGCGCCAGGGCTGAAGTGCTGCAACGCAGCCGCCTTGAACACTGCCCCAGGGAGTGCCCAGAAGTCCGGCCCTCAGCCCAGGGTGAAGAAGTCAGCTCAGACTTCTGTGCCCCACCCCTGCCGTGGGCTGGCATGGGTGCCGCCCCATTTGTCCCTGCGGGGCCCTATCAGTGTCCCCGGGGATCCTGACTGGCTGTGGGGGGGATGAATTGGCTCCACCCCAATTCATCCCCCCCACAGCCAGTCAGGATCCCCGGGGACACTGATAGGGCCCCGCAGGGACAAACAGGCGGCGGCACCCATGCCAGCCCCGGCAGGGGTGGGGCACAGAAGTCTGGCCCCACTTGGGAACCACCTTGGAGGTGGGACAATGGGAAAGAGGGCAGGGGTGGACATGAGGGGAAGGATAAAAGGAAGGCTCCAGACTGGCCAGGGAGGAGAGAGCAGGTCTGCCCCTGATGCTAGGGGACAGCCTCAATGGTGGTGCCAAGCAAAGAGGGGGAGAACCCACAGGACCACCCTTTCTGAGGCTAATGGGGGAGCCCTCACTTGGTGGTAGGCCAGGGGGAACCAGGGGCTGGCCAGGCGGCCTGTGTTAGGAACACAGGATGGAGGCAGAAAGTCCCACCAGAGAGCTGACAGCCAATGGGTGGCTGAGTGGAGTGAAGACAGGCATGACATTTTCTAACAGAAGGAATTTTTAAAAAGGTTTCATCTGTCCCCACCCATTCCCATCACCATCCTACCACCTCAAAATTCTGCTCTCTCGGAGTTCCGGCAGGTGAGATTAAGTCCAGCTGGTCTGGTCTGTCTTTAATATACAGGTTGCTACAGCCTCAATTGGTCTCGGGCCATGCACGGAAGGGAGCAGGGATTTACCCCTTCCATCTCCTCAGTATTCAAAGTACTCCAATTTGATCTTGGCATGTTAAAGGAGAAACCATGAAGCCTTTAAAACATATTTTCTCCTTTAAAATTTCAGCAGTAGGACAGAGGAGCGGTTTCAAACAGCAAAACTGATGGGAGGCTGACAGGTTAAATGCCCTGCCTCCTTCATGGCCCCGAGGAAAACTGAGGCAGCACCTGCTTGCAATTTGCATCTTATGGATGTGTGTTCATCTATGTAGACCAGTTTGGGAACACAGAAACCGTGTAGCTTCTTCTACTGTTATGGTGAGAAAAGTTCTGCAAAACAACACGTGTGCACTCACCATCCTTTAAGAATTGTATTTACTAAACAGTGTTGAGAACATTCTTGGTGGAAGAGAGAAAAATGTACATGATGCACACAGGTCGAGGGAGCTGGCCACAGATGTGGGGCGGGGGCAGCACCCTCCTGACTCATTCCATGTAATGACATTGACCTTAGCGTTGGATGCCGCATCTCACCTGCCCTCTTGGCTGAAGGAACAGTGCAAGATAGCAGCCACTGCCAGGGCAGGGAAGACGTCGTGCTCGCCAAGGAATGCGGAGGGTCGCCAGTTGGAGCTCGTTCTGAGCAGAGGGCATACCTGGAACACAGGCACAGCTGCGCACGAGATGAGCTCCTCCAAGGAGGAGGAAGCGAGGAGGAGGAAAAGCCAAACAGAAAAAATAAAAATCACGTGATAGCGACAAGAGAGTCTCTCTTTTAAAAAAAACCCTCCTAGGATTAATTCATAGCCTTAATCATGTCGAAAAGCGTACCGGGCGCCGCTTCAGCCTACAACCGCAGGGAGGATGTTCTAGCAGGACTCGGCCCTTTCTAAGTAATCCTTGCTCAGGGTGCTCAAACTCAAGCAGAAACATCCCTCACGATTAAGGCTGCAAAACGCAAGCGTGCTTTCGGAATACCGTGTCATACCTTTCGGAATACGAACGATTCTTCATTGTAAACAGGATTCAGACCGTTGTTCATCACCATCCGTGTTCGGAATTCTTTGCGGATTGTGTCTGTAGGCAGGCCGTACATATCCACTTCTACGTAAGTGCCAATTTTTTTGTCTGATAAAAACTGACCGGATATCACCTTCAAAGGAAAGTATTAAAAATAATTAGAGTCCTTAGGTTAGCAACAAACTATAACACGCTCAAGATGCAATAACTCAATAGATAATCAACAGACAGTGGAGAAAGACCTTTACAGGATTATATGAAGCTGCCTTTGTCTGAGACAGAGCAGCTTTACATGAGCGGCCACAGCTCCCCTGGGGCTCTAGCAGATATCACACCAGAGATCTTTCTGTTGGACTGAATCTGGGATCTCGGACAAGCATGCAGTCTACCATTGAGTCCTCCTCTTTGATTCCTTTTCATTTGGATCTTTGTATATTGAATATCAACTGCGGGTGTTTTTCTGTTTAATAGGTTCCTGCCCGCTGGCTAGAGAAATGTGCTTGGGGGGCCAGGATGGGGTGAGAGATGGTGCCACAATTGGATGGGGTAGGGGGAGATGTGGTGGTGAGAGAAGAGCAGGCCAGGGAAGGGGAAGGGTCAGCAGACAATTGCATGCTGTTGCCCTTTCTGGCTCTTCTTCCAACCAAAGTGATGGTGGCAATCGTATAAAAACTCTGCCAGGCTACAAAATCCTGGTGCCAAATGCCAGGTCAGTCCCAGGCAAACCAGCAGCCACCCAGGATTTAATCATGGATAAAAAGGCTGACCTGGTATGTATCACTGAGACTTGGCTGGGGGCGGGGGCGGGTTAACCTCTCCCACCTGTGTCCCCCACGGTACTCAGTGATACATCAGCACAGATCTGGCCACGGAGGTAATTTCACTGCTGTCTATAAGGACTGCATCATCCATGCAAGACACTTCCAGCTTCGAGGCTGTGTACCTAATGTCGGGGTTGAGGGACAGGATTGGGATTCTGCTGGTGTACTGCCCACTGCCTGAACTGCTGGAGGCAGTCTTGGAGCGGTGCCAAGGACCCACAGGCTTGGTGGCTCAGGGTTTCATGGCCTCCATGACAACCGTGGGCCTGTCAGGTAATAACCAGTCCGACATATTGTGCAGGTCACACTCTTGATCCCCTATTTGGTTCTGAGCAGGTGGAATGCAATCTGAGGGCGGAGGAACTGACAAGGGTTCCTTTGTCCTGGACAGACCCCTGCTCACAGGGACACCAAGACTCTGTTAAAATGAACTCCCCCCACAGCCAGATGGCTTTTTGACTGCCCAAAGGAGAGCCAGTTTGGCGCAGTGGTTAAGGGTGTGAGACTTTAATCTGGAGAGCCGGGTTTGATTCTCCACTCCTCCACTTGAAGCCAGCTGGGTGACCTGGACTAGTCAGGGTTCTTTGGAGCTCTCTCAGCCCCACCCACCTCACAGGGTGATTATTGTTGTGGGGATAATAATGACATACTTTGTAAACCGCTCTGAGTGGGCATTAAGTTGTCCTGAAGACTGGTATATAAATCAAGTATTATTATTATTTATTATTGTCAATGCTCTGGTGGACTCAGTAATGAAGAAACGTTCTAGATGGTGGACACAATTGCTCCCAGGGCCCTCTCTCTAGTATCAGAGCCCAGGTAGCCCCTTGATTTACTGCAAGTGATGAAAAGACAAGGGAGATGGCTACATTGATAGCGGAGGAAGACGGGACAAATCTGATAAAGCGGAAGTCCATTTTAAAGCATACTCCGTGGTGGTGATGACGGCAAAGAAGCGTCACTTTCCTACCACCATTGCATCTGCACAATGTAGATCAGCGGCCTTTCAGGTTCTGGCCAGCTGCGACCATTTTGCTCAGCACTCTGCAAATAAAATCCCCTGCAGCCATTCTGCCTTGGATTCTACATTAGCAGTGACAGGGTCGGATGGCACCAAGGTGCCAACCTGCCCAGATGTCTTTTCAGTTTACGCAGTCTGAAGACATGGGCAGGATCCTTGGGGGCTGAGGGCTGCCACATGCTTCTATGACCCGTACCTTTCCTCGCTACTTATATCACCTGGGCAGGGGGGGCTGGCTGACTGAGTCTGAGAGGTAGTTAAAGCCTCCTTGAGAGATATTACCTCTGTGTCCCAGCCCTGAAACACTTTTAAGGATGCCTACCCTGGACCCAGGAAATCTCAACAATCCGCCAGTCTCAAATGTTACATTCTTGAGCAAGCCGGATGGTGGCTGGACAACTTCAAGCACTCCCGGATGAGGCAAATTGTTTAGGTGCTTCCATTCAAATCTGGTTTTAGGCGTGCTTAAGGGGCTGAAACAACCTTTGTTGCCCTGGTGGATGACCGGTGGTAGGAGACAGACAGAGCGAGAGCAACTCTACTGATTCGCTTGGACCTCTCAGTGGCTTTCGATACCACTGGTCATGGTATTCTTCTGGACCACCTTTCCAAGTCGGGATTAGGAGGCACCATTTTGCAGTGGTTTCGGTCCTACCTGGAAAGTAGGTTTCAGAAAGTTGATGCTGCGGTACTGCTGATTAGCCCTTTGGTTTGCGGGATCCTGCAAGGTTCCATCTTACTCCCTATGTTTTTTTATCATCTACATGCAACGGCTGGGTGAGGTCATCTGGAAATTTGGTCTGGGTGGTCACCAATATGTGGATCACAGTCTACTCTATCTTGTGCTCCTGGATGATTCCAGGGAGGCTGCAGACACTCTGAACTGGCATCTGGGGGCAGTTTTGGAGTAGAAGGGAGCTCATAAACAGAAACAATTCTGACAACAAGATCCAAGTGCTGCTAGTAAGCAGAAGTTCTGACCAGCGACGGAATTCCACAACCCTTAAAGGAACAGGCCTATTGTTTGGGGTGCTCCTCCTGGACTCGGGCCTACTGTCTGATAAGCAGGACTGCATTTTAGTAGGTTTCACTGGTTAGCGAGCTGAGACTTTTACGGGGCAGAAAAGATCTGGCACGGGTTTGGGCTGAGTCATCCTATAAGAGTTTCCCAGGGTGTGGAATGCTAATGGAGGGAGGCTTCACTGTATCCTGAGGAGGTTCTTTTGCATATGGATTGGTGCTTGAGAGAAGATTGGTGCTTGAGAGAAGATTAGCATATCAAGCACCAATCCATATGCAAAAGAACCTCCTCAGGATACAGTGAAGCCTCCCGCCATTAGCATTCCACACCCTGGGAAACTCTTACAGGATGACTCAGCCCAAACCCACCTTTCTGAGTAGATATAAATTACCTGCCAACATCTTTTCCATACTGTGACACTGAGAGATCTCTCTCTTTTGGTGCTACACCTCTGAAGATGCCAGTCACAGCTGCTGGCGAAATGTCAGGAACTACAATGCCAAGACCACAGCGATACAGCCCGGAAAATCCACAACAGCCAAGGATCATCTAGTCCAACCCCCTGCACAAATGCAGGAAATTCACAGCTACCCCCCTCCCCACTCGGCACCTTCCCACCTCCCTGGGAACCCCTGCTCTATGCCCAGAGGAAAGCAAAAAACCTCCAGGATCTCTGGCCAATCTGGCCTGGAGGAAATTTCCTTCCTGACCCCAAAGTGGTAGCCACTTTGTCAAAGTGGCAACTGGAAAGGGCCACGAGAGCCTCACACTAGCTCATGCCCTCCCTCTCCTGATCTGCCTACATTCGTATTGAGTCACAGAATCATCATAGCGATCAGGTGGCCACCTAGCGTCCAAGGAAGGAGACACTGTAGGTCCAAGATCCTGGAGGTGTTTCTCCATCTTCTGGGCATGGAGTAGGGGTCACTGAGCAGTCGGGGGTGGGGTGGGGATTTGTGAATGTTCTGCATTGTGCAGGGGGTTGGACTAGATGACCCTAGACGTCCCTTCCAACCCTATGTTTTCCTTAACAGCATTCACCAATCAGATCCAAAGGGGAGAGAGCCTTTATGTTACTAATAAACTCTGTTGGTGGGAAGGGGGAATGTGGACAATACACACAGACAGACCCAGATGCCAGCTCTGCCCTTGTATCTACCCAGGGAATACAATTACAGGACCCAATGGCATCAGCTACACTGTCTCTGGCTCTTACAGCTGCTCATCCTCCAATCTGATATATGCCCTCATGTGCCAACAATGTCCATCTACTCTGTACATTGGACAAACTAGCCAACCTACGCAAAAGATTAAATGGACACAAATCTGACATTAGAAATGGCAATGTCCAGAAATCAGTGGGAGAACACTTCAATCTACCAGGACATTCCATCAAAGACTTAAAGGTCACAGTAGTTCAACAGAAACCTTTCAAAAACAAAATCCAACGGGAAGCTGCTGAATTGGAATTCATATGTAAATTTGACTCTGTCAAGCTGGGACTGAATAGGGACTATGAATGGTTATCTCATTATCAGAGGTAACTGATTTCCTTAACAGAAGCAAACTGATCTCTATATCAAAAGGAGCTGTTTGCATCTCCATATCTGAAGGAGCTGTTTGCATCTACTCCGCCCTCCCCTCTCCTCCTCTATATCTGACCAGTTTCTTTTTGCCCTCCATGCATCTGACGAAGAGAACTTGATTCTCGAAAGCTTATGCTACAATAAAATTGGTTAGTCTTAAAGGTGCTACTGGACACTTTTTGATTTTGCTACTACAGACTAACACGACTAACTCCTCTGGATTTAATTTGTTAGCTGCTTTGCTGGCCCTTATGATGGCATAAAGGCGGGGTATAAATTTTGCTAAATGAAAAACAAATTTACTATCAAGCTGTACATTGCCATCTCTAGCCAAAGTAGTTTTTTGTCATTGTCATGGATACTCTTACCTGTACTGAACATGTTGCTGCAATTACACCATCTACAGGGGTTTCAGAGAAAGGGTCAAATGTCCGATCAGGTCTCCGCATAAAATCTGGTTTAAGAAGATACCTTAAATTTCAAAAAGACACACACACACATGCACAAATAGAAGACATGTTTTTAACAACAGAAACTTCATACTGAAAATGTACAGCAGCTGCCGAGCATTTGTTTTTGAAACATATGTTTGAAGCTATACACTGAGAGCTACTGCAATTTTAACCCATTGAACCATGAAAAATAAAGCCACAATAATCAGAAAGAGTTACTTACATCATAGGCTAATCATTTCCGACATTTACAGTGCAATCCTAAGCACGGTTACTCCAGTCTAAGCCCACTGAAGTCAATGGGCTTAGTTCGACTGAAGCAACTCTGCTTAGAATTGCACTGTTGTTCTCAAACAGAGTGTCCCTGGACATGACTCAGAGCCCTGCCTCCCATCTGTGTGGGGTGACTGGAAGACTGTCCCTTAAGCAACCAGCCTGCCTCTTCCCTTGCTTTTTGCAAACCATGCAAGTTAAAAGGAATTTGGGCACAGAGAGGATTTCTTTAAAAATGTAATACCAAGTTGGGAACACGACTAGTATGCATTGCATGTGTTAGGTAGGAATTGTGCCAAATGCTTTTACATTGAAATTTTTTCATATGAATTATCAACCTTTATGAACCAGCAGTATGAATTGTACTGCATAAAGCCATTATCAATTGTCAACCATTACGAACTAGCAATATGAATTGTACTGCATAAAGCGATACACAAATGTGTTTGCAAGGATCCTTCTCAAATACAAATTCCACCACTTGGCCACAACTTCCCACTTGTAGACATTTTCCTGGGATATGTGCACAGCAAAGTGGGGGTGGGGGAGGGGGTCTGATTTTAGAGATATCTTGATAATTGGGTTTGCACAGAACAGATGTAATTGCTTCTGTTTTTAATTGCACCATAATTATTTCAATAGTCGTCCCTGTAATGCACAATACATAATTTCACAAAAAGAAATGTTAAAAGTCACAATGCATGAAATACAACTGAAAGTGCCCCTTGCAGATAAATCCTATGTTAGCCCTGCACATTTGCTATCTGTGAAGAATCATCACAGAGGGCAGGGAGGTGGGTGTGTCTTCATGCCGACGTGCATCGACGGAGTCATCTGCAGAAGGTTTAGACAGGATCTTTCCATATGAACAATACCCCATGTTTTCAGTAGGGTACAGATTGCATGTACCAAGCCTATGTGCATACAGTTTATATGATGGTGAGATTGCCGCACAGGATTTCAGCGATGTGGAAGTGTCTTTAGAACAAGGAAAATGCAGTAGGTGCAGTGAACCCTCTCAATACTGAGATGGAACTACTTGGATCCAAGACAATTTTCCACTCAGAGTGTGATCTCAAATTATTCTCCATCAGTACCTGGTGGTAGTTCTAAAACCTGCCTTAACTTCTGAATCAATTAGAGATCATTCTCCCATGCTGAGATCTCTTCCAGAACGTTCTAACAGAACACGACGAAGGCAGAGGTCCTAATTTTTTCAACAACATTCTCCAGCTGTTGTCCCCACCCCCGGGTCCATCCCTGCTGGAGATGATTTCCATTCAGGCAGAAGCACACAAGCTGCGCGCTCATTTTCACCTCCTCCCTTCTCCTCCCATATCTGTATGTGAAGAATTATGTGGCATCTCTCTTGTAGAAATCTTTCAAACCTATGCAAGCATACATGTATGAGTTGCAAGGAAGGAGTTTTGACTGCATATTTGTTTCTCCTATTTAATTTGAAAAGAAGATCGCATGTAGCTATTACACAAATGATACCTGGAAAACGTTAACACTTTAAAAAGAACTGTGATCTGAGCTGCCCAAACAATGATGCACTAAAACTCTGTTGCTCCCCACTCATGTGATAGATCTCAAACAGGACCCTGCAACATACCAAGAGGTCTGGGATATTACAAATTAGGAGAAAGGGTCAGCATGTCATCATTTCTTCCCCAAAAGTTTCACCTACAGAACTTTTAAAAATACTCTATCAGCCAAAGAGCTCTAGTGTAAAATTTTCAGCAAATATACACTGGTTATATAACTGACATTGTCGGTAAAATTGAATCTGACAAGACCTTTTTTTTTTTTAATAAATTTTTTATTTTTCAAACTACAAAACACTACACAGCACTACACAAGACTATCACAAAGAAAGGGGAAAGGGAAGGAACAAAAGGGATGGAAAAAGAAAAGGGGGGGATAACCTACAAACACTAAACACTAAACACTACACTTCAATGTTTTCCCTTCATACTGTCATAATACAAAAATAGCTCCATAGGATAATGATGGAGTGGTTAATCATACAGAGAATAGGCATTTCAAATTCTGATTAAACTTTCCTCCCCCTTCTAGGTCCCGGACGCAATTCTCTCTGTGCAACCGCTGTTGCAGTGCTCTCCTCCTCCTCCCCCCCCCCTCAGGCTTCTCCTTTTCTTCGTTCTCGGTGCAGCAGAATTCCGGGTTTTTATCCTCAAAATCCTTTAGTTGATCTTCTGATAGTATCTTATAGGCCTGATCTTTATATCTAAACCATATTCCTTCCGGGAATAACCATTTGTACTTTATTCCATGGTCCCTCAGAAGAGCTGCAAACTTTTTATACTTAAAACGTCTTTTCCGGACTAGAAATGGAACGTCCTTCAAAATCTTGACTTTCAAACCCATAAAGTCCAAATCCGCATTGTATGAGTTATATAGGATGGTGTCCCGAATCTTTTTAAATGAAAAGTCAATAATGATCTCACGAGGCAACTGTCGCTTTGTTGCATATTTTGAAGAAGCCCGACGGACCTCCAAAATGGCGCTTTTAACCTCTTCTTTAGTCGTCCTCGCGGGTATCGCCAATAGTTCTGAGACCGCATCCCACAGATCCTCATTTTCCTCCTCTTTCACGTTTTGGAGACGCAACATTGTCTGCGTTCATTCCATCTGTAGCCCGATCAGCTGGTTCTCAACCAACTTCAGCTCCTTTTTTGTAGCCTTCCCAAGTGACGCACTTTCCAGAGCAGACTTCTCGGCCCCCCCCCGCTACTTCCTTAATGGTTTTCACTTCGCTTTCAATTAAGCCCACCCTTTGATCAGTTTCGTTCAGCTTGTCAACAAAGGGTTTTATAGCTTCCACCACCGCCCTGCGCACCAACTCTTCGAGCGACTCTCCCTTCAAGGTAGCCGAGATTGACTTACCGAGAGCGGGACTTTGCTTCTTTGCTGCCATTTTGGGGGGGGGGGGGCGCCAACAAAATTCTGGAACTCACCGAAGGGGAAGAGCGAGTCTTCTTCAGATCAACCTCTCCTTCACGAACGCTTGTAGAACAGAAGGGATTCGCTTGTTTACAGGCTTCCGCCTGTTTCTTTTATTTGCCGTTTCTCGTTGCCCGGCGGCACTCAAGGCGCCGCGCACGTCTGCCGGCCTCCATAGGGACAAACGGGCAATTCCCCCCCCCCGCATTGATTTCGGGGGGTTCTTCCCGCAGCGTCCCGGACCCTGGCTCCCTCCCTGGGAGTCCTGGGGGCTAATCCTTGCCAATCAGCCGCCCGGTCAGGGTGCCCGGTCGTTTCCTCCCGGACCAGCCGAGAGGAGCGTCCGGCATGGCTGAGAAAACTAAACTGAATCGACAAGACCTTCCTTGTCGGGGGAATCCCAGAGGATTTCAACTGTCGGCCAACACCCCGCTGCAGAAGCCACGCCATCGCAAAACGGAATCATATATCAGCTTGGCCCAAAGCCCTTTGCCAATGAGACTTGATTTAAAATAGAAGCTGGAAAAGCTCTTGATGACTGTGACAGTGTCTTCTTGGGGCGGGGGGGGGGGCGCTATTTGAAGCTAACAGTGATGCAGTTTCCCTGCAGTTGTCACCAGCAAACAGAATATTACCGTTATTATGTAAATCATTAGCAGAGTAACAGGCACCTACTGAACAGAAAGTTTGAAATTAATAAAAATGTATAGTTAGTTGTAGATTTTCCAAGCTGTATGACCGTGGTCTTGGAATTGTAGTTCCAGATGTTCCACCAGCAGCAGTGATTGGCATCTTCAGAGGTGTAGCACCAAAAGACAGAGATCTCTCAGTGTCAAGGTGTGGAGAAGATGTTAGCAGGTAATTTGTATCTATTCAGGAAGGTGGGTTTGGGCTGAGTCATCCATCCTATAAGAGTTTCCCAGGGTGTGGAATGCTAATAGGGGGAAGCTTCACTGGATCCTGAGGAAGTTCTTTTGCATATGGATTGGTGGTTGATATGCTAATCTTATCTGCAGGGCTATTGTAACATGTAGAGTATTTTGTTAGTCTGGTGTTTTTCAGGACTGGAAACCATGCCCTATTCATTCTTAAACTCTCTTCTTTCCTGTTGAAATTGTGCTTGTGCTTATGAATTTCAATGGCTTCCTATGCAAACTTTCAATAGCCCTGCAGATAAGATTAGCATATCAACCACCAATCCATATGCAAAAGAACCTCCTCAGGATACAGTGAAGCCCCCCCCCCCACATTAGCATTCCACACCCTGGGAAACATACAGGATGACTCAGCCCAAACCCTGAGCAGACATAAATTACCTGCTAACATCTTCTCCACACATTGACACTGAGAGATCTCTGTCTTTCAGTGCTACACCTCTGAAGATGCCAGTCACAGCTGCTGGTGGAACGTCAGGAACTACAATGCCAAGACCACGGCAATACAGCCCAGAAAATCTACAACAACTAACGTTCTCCGGCCGTGAAAGCCTTCGACAATATATAAAAATGTAGTTCTTCGAAGAATGTGTATGAAAGAGACTGTACCCAATCCTTGTGTAATTTATTGCCATCTTTCTTCTACCTCTGCCACACAAAACCCTTTCAAATCCTTCCAAAGGCTACATAGATCAATGTCAACTATGTTTACATGGCAGCAATGGACACTGAGAATTAAATGAGGGAGGGTGTGCACTCATGCATGAGCAAAAGAGAGGTGAACGATTAGTAACAATCTGTTCTTTTACAATCAGTGAAACAGATTTGTTCATATGTATACAAGGAGACAAATGGAGAAGATTGTCTATTATAGACATTGGCAGGTCCTCTACAGTTTGTCCAGCCTCACCATGACATATAGAAGGTGAGACCATCAACAGACTGGTCATTCATCAATGGGACTACCAAAATTTGCCTCTCAATTAAAGATGTCAAATTTCCAGTACTTTTGACGTTATGGGGAGCGGAGGGGGGGATACACCACTTTTTCTGTAAGAAGGTAATTTCTTATCAGGTTTAAACTCATTTCACCGCTTTATGAACATAAAAGGCATAATGTATTTATTTAAAATTGGCAACCAATTGCCAATACAGCTTATACTCAAATCTTAGCAATGCAATACAGTGTTGCTCCATTGCTATTACACAAAAAAGAGTTCAACACAACTTTGACGTCCTTGTCAGTTTTGTAAACAAACACATATGCACCAAATCAGTTAGGGCATCCCCAACCTATTCACTATTTTAACTGATCTAGAGAAAATGGCCTTCCCAATCTGTAATGTCATTCATATCGCCAGTATCAAAAACTAGTCCCCAAAATCAACCAAAGAAATGTTTGCTATATTGTTGAAGGCTTTCACGGACGGAGAACGATGGTTGTTGTGGATTTTCCAGGCTGTATAGCCGTGGTCTTGGCATTGTAGTTCCTGACGTTTCGCCAGCAGCTGTGACTAGCATCTTCAGAGGTGTAGCACCAAAAGACAGAGATCTCTCAGTGTCAAGGTGTGGAAAAGATGTTAGCAGGTAATTTGTATCTACTCAGGAAGGTGGGTTTGGGCTGAGTCATCCATCCTATAAGAGTTTCCCAGGGTGTGGAATGCTAATAGGGGGAAGCTTCACTGGATCCTGAGGAGGTTCTTTTGCATATGGATTGGTGGTTGATAAGCTAATCTTATCTGCAGGGCTATTGTAAGATGTAGAGTATTTTGTTAGTCTGGTGTTTTTCAGGACTGGAAACCATGCCCTATTCATTCTTAAACTCTCTTCTTTCCTGTTGAAATTGTGCTTGTGCTTATGAGTTTTAATGGCTTCCTGTGCAAACTTTCAATAGCCCTGCAGATAAGATTAGCATATCAACCACCAATCCATATGCAAAAAAACCTCCTCAGGGTACAGTGAAGCTCCCCACCACCACATTAGCATTCCACACCCTGGGAAACTCTTACAGGATGACTCAGCCCAAACCATGAGCAGACATAAATTACCTACTAACATCTTCTCCACACATTGACACTGAGAGATCTCTGTCTTTCAGTGCTACACTTCTTAAGATGCCAGTCACAGCTGCTGGTGGAACGTCAGGAACTACAATGCCAAGACCACGGCAATACAGCCCAGAAAATCCACAACAACTAAAGAAATGTTTGCTCTCAGATTCCAAGTCTTGCGTAAATATTCCATTCATGCTGATAATGTGTGTTTATGCGAGAAAAGAGAATGAACATTTCTGATCCCAACATGGGACTATTAATGTCTCAAAAGAACATGACGTTATCAGACACAGTTCACATTCACATGCAGGTATAAAACAAGCTGTGGGAAAACAGTCTGTTAACATCGAATGGGTGAAGGGAGATGAACTGTTTCCCCAGTTCACTTCTCTAGGGACTGTCACTCAAATACTGTTCTTCCCCAGACAAGTTTCAATACTACAAGGTCGCTGAGCCAGTAGAAATTTAATTGAGGGTAATGGCCCTCAAGAGAAAGATGGTGGAGTGTTTCGTGCCTCCCACCCACATGTTCCTTTTGATGACCAACTGACAGGGTGACCCTAAAAACAGCTTCATGGGAGTAACGCCTCCTGAATAGATTCAAAGTAGGATTCTGAAAAAGGATATTTTCACACTGATGTTATCCTATGTTTGGGTGCTAAACTGCAGAGTCTTTTTCCCGCTTTGAGCTCCATCAGTTCCTCGTTTTTTATTGGTCAGCTTCCCATGTTGTTGTTTCTTTGCACTTTCTCAAAGCACCACTGACCTACTTTGTGAAAGCACAACAGAACAATGAGGAAACCATGGAAAGACAACACCTTTACCTCTCTTTGGTAAAGTGGAACAAACCCAGATGCTATGTGAGTGATAAGAAGGGTATATTCCTCCTCCCTTGGTATGGCTTCCATTTAGTTGATGCCTACACTATGACACCATAATCACATGGAATTTTATAGGCACTAATCTCTCACCCACATAGATTCCAGTTACTCTGGAGGGAGGGTTATCAATCGAATGCACCTGTTTCATATTTCCAGAGTGATTGGTACGTTGTGGTTGCCTTGGGATAAGTATAAAGTTGCCTTGGGATAAGTATGGTTCCCAGGAACACACATTACCTGTTCCATCTGCATGTTATTTAAAGTGCCAGATTGTTTAATTCCCATAACTTCCCTGTCAGTGAAGTATGGCCTATCCCAATATCTGTTCCTCCTGCCCCCTTCCCATACATGCACATAGGATCAGCCATTTCCTGTTAAAATATAGCTTTAACAGGGGAATATCCCTCATGCCTGACCTTTATCAGTCCATGCTGGCATACGTTACAAAATTTGTATCAGGTGGTCTTTCTTGAGTTTGATCTTCTCGGGCAACTTGGAGTGCCAGCACTGCCCTCCTAAGGCCCCGCAGCCAGCAGGGGCAGCAAGAAGCCCATGAGGGAAGGGAGCCCCCCATGCTGCACCTGCCCACCAGCACTGACGGCAGGCCTCTGAGGGCTGTGGAAGCAGAGGGGAGGCACAGCCTCACTGCCGGCAGAGGTGTTCGGAAGGCTGTGTGGGGAGGGAGCCCGCCTTCTTCCTTCCCAGCTGTGTGGTCCGCAGGTGGGCTTTGCTGCCTCCCCCTTGCCCACTGGTCAGTTGGGCAGGGCTCTGCTGCCACCACCCTTGCCCATGGATTAGCTGGGCAGGGAGAAAGTTTTCTCCATGTCCAGCTGAGCAGCAGGCGGGCAGGCTCTGCTGCTGCCCTCTTTACCCGTGGATCAGCTGGGTAGGTGGACAGGCTCCATAGCCGCCCCCCCCCCTTGCCCACAGATCAGCTGGGGAAGGAGAAAGCCTTTTCCCTGTCCAGCTGAGCAGCAGGTGGGCAGGCTCCACCGCCACCCCCCTTTACCAGCAGATCAGCTGGGAAGGTGGCTGGGTTCCGCCGCCACCCCCCCTTGCCCGCGGATCAGCTGGGCAGGGAGAAAGAGACGGTTCACCTTCTCCCTGCCCAGCTGAGAAGCCCCAAGGCAGTGGGAAGGCTTACTTGTTATCCCTGCATTCTGCACATGCGTGGGGATAAGAAGTGAGTTGTTGGCAACACGGTTTGCGTTTTATGTCTTAGGATAAGATTGCTCACTTGACTACTCTGCCCCAGAACTCTACTTGATTAATCTCTAGAAATATTTAAATTTGCTAGACAGCTATATGATAGAAGTCTCTGACCCAAATGAATCTCTTTTTTATACTTCTCAAATGCCCCCTCCCTGTATTCAGAGAACATGATCCCATTATTCCTTCAACTCCGCCCCCCAGGTGTAAATGAGCCCAGATCTTTCAGCTTCCTTTTATAAAACTGAACAGAAAACCCAATTTCTACATCCCTTTCCCGCATTGGCAGCACATAATTAAAAGTGACAAAGTTCTACATCATAGTAACAGTTTAAATCATTACTCACCCGCAAGATCCATTATATTCAAATTTCCCCTGATTCAATTGCATTGCTAAATCTGTCAAGAGACAAGAATAGTTTAGTATCTCATTCACCAAACAACAGTAACCTGGAACAATCTTTTAATCTAAAGGATTGAAAGCCCTCAATTGGTCCAAGATAGACAGTTTAACAAAAAGTAAAATCCTACAAACTCAGTGCAAATACTGAGCAGGATTAAAACTTCTCATTGACAGCTGAGAAGTTTTAATCCTACTGAAGTCAAATTTGCATTTTTGTGGGCAACATAATTCAGGTTATGCAATTTCAAAGTCTACCATATCAAGAAGTTTGAGAGAGGGATGACAATGAACCAGCTTCTATTTCTTGAGAGCCAGTGTGGTGTCGTGGTTAAGAGCAGTGGGACTCTATTCTGGAGAACTGCTTGAAGCCAGCTGGGACACCTTGGGTCAGTTACAGCTCTCTGGAGCTCTCTTAGCCCTGCCCACCTCACAGGGTGATTGTTGTGGGGATAATAACAACATACTTTGTAAACCGCTCTGAGTGGACGTTAAGTTGTCCTGAAGGGTTGAATATAAATTGAATGTTGTTGTTGTTGCTATAAGATTATTATTGTTATAGGATTCTTTGTTAAACCAGGATTTAATCATAATAATGTTTACAAGGATGAAGCACTTGAGAACATTTAAAAATTAGAGAGAGAACACTACAAGAAGTTTACATTGCATCAAATCACTGTTATATATTCCCAAAGTTGTATAAATAATGATAAGTGAAGAGACACACGTCACAAAGCCATCCCACATCCTGAGATGAACCCTTTCTGAAAAAGCCCAGATTTAAACAAAAAGAAAATGGCTGAAAATATCCACACATACTCAGTTGTGATCTTTCTGGCCAAGTAGGCTCTAGTCCACGGGTCCCCAGCTTTTTTGAGCCTGCGGGCACATTTGGAATTCTTACACAGTGTGGTGGGTGCCCACCAAGGGGGTGGTCTGCAGTAGCCAGGTGCCAGGTAGTAGGCGACTGGGCACAAGGCAGAGCTATCCTGGAGTTCCAGGTTACCACTCCTCTTTTAGCTACCTGCTGACCCAGGGGATTCCATTCCTAATGACCCAGAACCAACTTACAGTTCAGCCAAGAGAAGGATGCTTCCTGTGTATCATAGCAGTAGTTTATTTAAGGTGCGGTAAAAGCAGTCATCTTTCCCCTTCCTCGTGGGAGATGCTCAGTACAGACAAAGGGAGTGCGGCAAGCCTGGCCAGAGATGTAGGGAGTCTTGGCCTTCCCTACAGGCAATTCCCTCAAAGGCAAAGTGGTGGCAGCAGGTGGAAGAGAGAAGGAGTGAAAGCTCCTCAGAGGGTTGAGGGGACACCATGTGGGAGGCATGGGCCAGGCGGAGACTCGGTCATTGGTTACCCCATGGCACCCCAGTGGGCAAGAAGGGGCAGTGCTCACAGGCCAGTGGGCCTGTTCTTTGGTGGCAAAGTTGGGATGAGAATAGAGAACTTGATGGGCTAATTTGGTACGCACAAGCACAGAGAGCAACAGAAGGTTTCTTTTTTTTTCAAGTCGACGACAGAAGGGTCAGATGAGGCTAGCTAGGATGGCGTTAGCTAAGAAAGGGAGAAAGCAAGAGCTGCAGGAAGAATGCCAGGAGCAGCAGATAGCTTATGAGAGCCCACAGATGAGATGAGGCTTCTCCTGATATGCCCTGGCAAACTAGTGGGGGCAGCTGTGGCTGAGCACTGAGGACAGGGGGATGAGTTCCAACTCCAGGAGACACAGCTGGAGAAGACGGGGTTACAGGCAGAGCAGGAAAGAAGGGAACAGGAGAGGGAGATCCGGAGACTGAGGATGCAGGCGCACTAGTGGAAGGAGGAAGCCCACAAGAAAGAGCTTGAGAGGGAGGAAGGCAGAAGATGCAAGAGGAGCAGCGGGAACATGATGATGCACCTGCAGGCTGAGCAAGGCAGGACAATAAAAGTTCCCCCTGAAGATGATGTCCCCCATCGGGAGGTGGAAGACCCCTCAATGTATCTCTCTAGATTTGAGAAAGCAGCTCCCTGGTAAGGGATTGCAGAGGCAGACTACATGCCCTACCCCATCTAGCATCTTAACTGAGAATGTTGCAGTAATAGAGATTAAATTTTATTTTTATTTATTTATTTATTTTCGATTTTTATTCCACCCTCCCCACATTTCCAGCAGGCTCAGGGCGGATTACAAGATACATAAAGGTTAAAATATATAAAACAGTTGTTATAGTTAACAATTCTAAAAACATCCAATTTACACAGTTAAAATACAAATATAAACATCGCACATTATACAAAGCAATACAAAGCACTACACTTGTATTCTGAATGAACTTCTGCACTTTGCATTGACTGTCTTGTGTTTTTTTCAGAGAGCAGTGTAACAAAAACAGGTGTGCTTTCATCTTTGGCAACCAATTAAAAATAGTGGATATTATTTAGAGTAATGTTCGCCAGTCACTGAATAGACCAATGGTGATCTACCAACTTAACTCTTTCTGCCATTTCTCACAGATTTATAGTTTTGCAAGCTGGATATAGTGTCACTTTTTGGCTAATTAGAATGTTATACAATAGAAAATATGCATATTAAATTAAGCATTAAATCAGTCATAGTTTATCTATGATATCACATGAAAAAGATCTTAGATATTTGCATAAGATACCTATAAAACATGCAAATACAGATAGTATGTTAGAGTTCTGATTGGAAGAAATCTCTTGAGAATCTAGGTGAGAATTTTACCATTGCTTTGGGAATCTTAATGCATTGCATAGAAACTTTGATTGTTTTAAGCTTAGAGTTAATTAGGAAATGTTAACAAACCTAATTCTTATTGCTTTTCCGTGTGCCATCTTTGTAGGAGTTGTATTAATAGTCATATATGTTTTGATATCTTGCTTCTTTAAGAAACTAGAGCGTAATTTCAATTACAGAAATAAACTTTTGAAGGTTTCTGTGTGTGCCTTTACCAATTTTACTCCAAACTCCCCAGAGAGCTAAATTGTCTGGTAAGGCCAAAAGATGCCACTGAGGAATCAGAAATTGTGGATCAGCTGATGCTAGACATGAAGAGGTTGGACTGGAGATCTTACCAGCTGGGAAGGAAAGAGAAATGGTCCCAGGGGGTGGGAAGGTCGATTCTCAACCCAAATGGGAAGGGGCTTCTGTGTAGGCAGAGGCTTAGAAAGCCCCTGATTCGGCTAATTAGATCCAGCCCCAGGTTAGAAAACGTTTTAACTGTGGACGGACAGACCACTTGCAGGCCGCCTGTCTGAAGAGACAGAGAGAGAGGGTGAAAATTTCACAAGAGTTCTTGAGGGCAGCGAGGCTAGTGTCGGCTGGAGGAGCAAATGGTTGAGAGCTTGAGAGAAGCAGAGGAGCCCCAGCGTGACCCTACTGTGGAACCACTTCACCAAGTAGCTATGGATCAAGAAGTGAAATTTTCTGAGACTCTCTCTGAACAGGCTGTCTCAAAGCAGGGCAGACTGCATAGCCTCTGGTTGCCACAGGACAGACAGGTTCCTGAAGAGTACAGGAAAAGACTCGTGGAGTTGGTCCATGATATTCCATGTGCAGGACAGCTGAGAATGGACAAAACTAGGCAGAGGCTTTCGCTGAATTTCTTCGAGCTCAAGTTAGCACAGGAAGTGAGAGGCTACTGTAAATCTCATGTAACTTGCCAGAGAGTGGGCTGGAGTGGATGCCCAGTAAAGGCACCTTTGGAGTTCCTTCCTATCACAGGAGAGGCTGGGCTGTGAGCTCTGACTGATGTACAGGCAGTAGCAGAAGCTTTAAAGGTTTTCTGTCCGTTAGGTTTCCTGACTGAGACTTCGACAGACAGGAGGCGCAGAGCTGAGGGAGTGTCTCTGGAAGTGGTGTGGGGCGATGCACCCCCCAGTCATATGGGCTGACAGAGAGGTTCAAGGGGGTGTTGAAAGGGATGCTTGAGGCTTATGTTGCAGCTGTTGTTTGTCCATAGGGAAGCTCGTCCGGAGCCCACAGGTTCTCTGCTTTTGACTTGCTTGGAAGGAAAGTCAGAGGACTGCTAGATCTTGTAAAAGACTGGTGGGAAGAAAAAAACTCTTATGGCTACAGACTATGCCTTGTCTTTTAGAGAGTGGCTGGAAAAAATAAGAGTTGTCAGGGAGAATTTAGCTAATGTTACCCTATGACGTCTCCTTGCGAATTGGGGGAATTAACAACAAGAAGCAGTAGTGAGAGGATGGGTAACTTAGGATCTTTTACACCTATGTATATGGGGGTTATTCCTCTAGAGAACTCTTTCAACAAAGAAGCAGGTGTGCAATCAAAAAGGAACTTTTATTTAAAATAATAAAGATCAATTGCACACACAACACACAGCACACACACAGAGCTAACTAGAAAAACATGGAGGAAAATTGGAGAAAGTTGCAGGGTTATAATTACCAGTCCAGAAGAGGGTGTTTGAAGAAGAACAGCTTCAGTGACCAACACTTTGCAGCAAGAAGAGGGAAAGGAGCTCAGACATGCAGTCCAAGGATGCACGAGAGGGTTCAAAGCTGTCAAATGCCAGCAGCATCAGCCATACTCATGGTTGAGAGCTGGGCCTGGATGTTATGATTATCTGTACAATTAAGTTGTGTGGGCCGGAGTAGGCATGCCACACAGCCTCCATTAATTGCTCTTTTACATTTCTACGTTCCTGATCTCCTGGTCAGTTGGCATGCCACACGGGAAGACTCAGGGAGTAGTTTAAATGTGTAACAATAAGTCTCTCATCATTCACAGAGCACAATACTCTCATACACTCTAAGTAACATTCTTCTATGCTCAGAAGCTCATGATGTACCTTTCATTCGGTTATGCTTCCTAGATAAGACAAAAGTCTGATCACAGCAATATTGTGCTTCGTTGGCTGAGAATGGAATGTGTGACTTGTAACTGTTGTAATAGCCATATTTGGGCATCCGGGAGTTCCTGAATACAAGTTAATAAAACTCTCGCCTCCATTTTGGAGGGAGAGACTTTGCATCCAGACCTTGTCTCGTGTCGTTCCTACAAAGTTGTGCTGTAAGCTGTTTCTTCACTCTCACGGGATGTGCATCTCTTTGTTCCTGAAATTCTCTCTCCTAGACTATGCTCGCTCCTAGCCTCTGAGAAAGGAGCCCACATAACTGTATGTTCTGAGTTGAGGTAAGGAATGACTTCTCCCAGTTAAAAATGAGGCCCAAGCAGGAGACTGTTTGTGGTAATATTAACATGTCCTGGAGTAGGGTGTCAGATCATGCTACTAGGAGCCAGTCCTCTAGGTATGGATAGATGGAACACCCTTTTGATCTAAGGTGGGCCACGACCACGGCCATGCATTTTGTGAATACACAGGGTTCTGAGGACAATCCAAATGGGAGGACTGTGTACTGAAAAACTTCCCCTCGGAAGGCGAACCTGAGGTATTTCCTATGCTCTGGGTGTATGGCAATGTGGAAATACACATCCTTTAAGTCCATCACAGTGAACCAGTTACCTGGTTCTAAGTATTTTAAAACACCAGACAGAGTTAACATTCTGAACTTCTCAACTTTAATAAACGTATTTAGATTATGGAGATCCAATATAAGACAGAGCCCTCCATACTTTTTCTCTACTACAAAGTATCTCGAATAAAATCCAAATGGGAACAGGCTCCAAGTCTGCGGACTGTTTTCCTGCTGACATTTGCGATTTTGCCAGTCTTGTCGCTTTACCCTGGAGGGTCCTGATCAGTGCTCTACTATCTTCTGGAAGATCTCGGGTGTAGTTGGAGAGGCAGTCCCATAAGAACAGATTGTAAGAGCCCATTATGGCTCGGTAATTTGGAATTCTAAATTCAAGTGCAGCTGAGGAGTATATCTTTCTTCCCAGTGCATCCAGTTTCTTTCTCTCTTTGTCCACTGGGAATGAGTGGGACCCATATCGGTGTCTGGATTGTATCTCCTCTGTTAGTAGAGAGGAGGGGTGAGGATGTGTAAAGAGGAAGGCAGGGTCCTTCTGTTGCAACTTATAGCAGTTTTCAATTTTCCTGGACAAGGCGAGATGAGGCTGGTTTCTTCCACACACCACGTGCTACGTCTAAAAAGTCTTCCACAGCTGGAAAGGCGACAGAGGCAGGGGTGCTGCTGCATAGTGCCTGGAAGACCTAAGCTCTTAGGTTTAGGTGTTTCTGAACAGACATCGAGGTTGGGGGCTCAAGCCATTCATGTTATTTATTCAAAGAACAATTGGGAGTCCTCAGTAGGTGAGGGAGATGTTGTGTCTCCGATTGTCTCTTCAGGTGATAGATCTGATGCCAGCTCTGAAATGGCATCTGAGTAAAAACTGACTTCTTCACCTTTGTCATAGTCAGAAGGCATTAATGATCGGACTCGGTGTGCTCATGCTGATGAGAACGAAGCTGCCGCTGGAGCCGACGTCGTCAGAACCGACTGGCTCGGAACTAAGAGAGTCAAACCCAAAGGAAGAACAGGGGTGGTTTGCAACCATGACAAGAAGTCCTGCCAGTTGGGAGCCTGAGAGTAAGCCATGCCCATAGGCCACTGAGAGTTAGCGGGTAGGACACCTGAGAGCATTTTGTTCCAAGTGGTGCTCTGTTGGCGGGTCAGATCTGGGCAATCCCCTGTTGGAACCAGGACTGCAAATGGGGCCGGTTCCGAGCAGAACTTGGTAGAGCTTTTCAGTTGAGCTGAGGCCCTCCTCCTCTCGTTGGAGTGATGGAGTGAGGGGAGGGGGTTAATGGTGCCTGGAGAATCTCCTCCTCTATGATGAGGGAAGGAGTTGAAGTTGAGGAGTGGTGGCAATGATGGTGTGACGGAGCCGCGGCAGGGCATTTTGGGTGTTTGGTTTTTGCCTTTGCCTTCTTTGCTGGTGGCTCTGATGCGGCATGTACCCCTGTTCTGGGGAATGGTGCTTCTTCAGATCCGATTTCTTAGAATGTTTGCTTGGAACTGGGGCATCCACAGGTGGTGCAGTCTTTGGAACCGAAGGCTGGTTCCGGTGTGGATCTGGGGTGCCCACTCAAAAGGGGTTCTGTTCAGATCGCGATTTTGGTTCCTGCTCGGCGGAGGATGCAGCTGTCCTGTTGGAACCCGTAAGGGACATCTCTCAGAGAGCTGCCTTTAAACGCACGGTGCAATCATGTCTTCCCTTAGATGTGAAGCGCCTGCAGTGCTGGTAGGCACCAAGGTTGTGTCCTTCGCCCAAGCAAAGTAAACAGAGATCGTGCTTGTCTGAGTGTGGCATTTTAGTGTCACATTGGGAGCACTTTTTAAATAATGCTTTCTGTGACATTGTTTTGGTTGATATTCCAAAGTGAAGATAAGAAAGAGAAAGAGACTCGAAAGAGTGAGAGAGAGAAGAGAGAAAAGAACCTTTCTCAGCAGCAGCGAGAAAGGAACTGAGGGTAGGGGGATCGGTCCACCCAGCAACACGGCATTCCAGTGGGAAGCCTCTGCAGATGCCGTGTAGCTGCGGGGAGCATCCCTTACTCTTTGAGAGCTTTCAAATCTTTCCTGACAGTTGGCCTGCTCCTGCGCAGGCTCCAATGTGGGACTGCACTGAAGACTGATGACGAACAAGAATTATCAGTTGTAATCTGAAGTGCAGCTGTGCATGTTGTCATAATCATTTCTGAGAATCAATCGCTTATCTATAACGTTATCACATGATAAAGTTATAACGATTAATTTATGTGGTGACTTTTACCGGCGACTATAAAAAGTGTCACTCAGAGAATTAATTAGGATTCGGTTGAAGGAATTCTCAAGATTTTCAGGTGAGACAACCCTAACCACTGGTCTTATCAGCAGGGCTTATCTAGTATTTCAGGCAAAGGCACTGTTTAACAGGATGCCTTTTTAAATGAACGTATTGAACATACCTTCAGTCAGGGCTTTTTTTCAGCGGAACGCAGTGAAACGGATTTCTGGCACCTCTTGAAAATGGTCACATGGCCGGTGGCCCCGTCCCCTGATCTCCAAATAGAGGGGAGTTTAGAGTGCCCTCCCCTCTGTCTGGAGATCAGGGGGCGGGGCCACCAGCCATGTGACCATTTTTGCCGAGGGCAATTTAAACTTTTAAACCTCTCCTTGTTCCAGCTGACCCAAAGTGACGTCATTGTGCGGTCTTGAGTTCCACCACTGAGTTCCACCACCTCTTTTCCCAGAAAAAAAGCCCTGCCTTCAGTCATGCAGTGACTATCCTGGTGCTGGGGCAGCTGCTGCCAATGCAATGTTCTAAAGAATCTGCATAGCCAGTCAAATCTCCACTGGCCAACTGGAAGCCCTGTTAAGCAAAACCCCACCTGACCCTGCCATACTTTCTAAAAACACTTGGCGGGCCCGAGGAAACACAGGGGGTACCACAGCATCCACAGATGCCCGGCTGGAGACCTCTGGTCTACATGGTTGGTTGTTTTCAAATACTGAGTATGCGTGCACACTGGTTGGAACACAGAAACACAAGAAACTTTTATCAGTAGGCTTCACACAGTAGATACAACCTTGTTATCTGCCCCATTTACGACACAAGGTACCCTCTGTTTGAATCATCTTGATCACAGAGTCACTTGACTTCCTTATCTACTTGTCTGCTACAATCATTATTATTCCAACTACCATAGCTTTCAAGTCTGGAAATAAATAAGTGTAAAGAAAAAGCACAGCTCCCTTTCCCTTGCATTGCTTGAATTCAGAAGCCACACGTATTGGTTGTCCCAGAAAAGGCATTCTGCGGCTGTCACAATGGTGAGCCTTCATGTTCTGAGTCAGTTAATCTTGCAATGGAACAACCATCCCGTGCATGCCATTTTATTTCCTGCCTGATTCGACGGGCATTGTCATTTTCAGCCACGTGGCTGGCATCCTCCCATTATGCCCAGAGCAAAACTGGGGCATCTGCTGCAGAGATACTGCCCAGCTTCCCATTTTAGATTTAATGGACATGTCTGCCTACCTGGGGTCTGGTAGTTGAGTGAGACCATCTGGCATCCAGCGTTCCAGAAAATCTGAGGCATATAATTGCTGGAATCCACTCTGCCTCCCTTTGGGTATATCCGACTCATCTGCCGTTTATTGTAGCTGTGTTATTTGTTAAAGAAAATGAAATAAACCGAGCAACATATAGGCTATAACCATCGTCAGCTCAAGTCTTTATTTTCCATCACAGACTATTGGCAACATACAAATATAACACCTTATTTCATAAAAAAGGACTGTGTCATTGCTGAACTGAACAACTACCTCCTTTGCGGTGAAGACCCAACATCCCTGTTACACCGCCTCTACCTGCTCCAGTGTAAGGATACTTCACGAACTCGATTGCGTGCGTTTTCAAATAACCAAGCCCAACAGATTCATTAAAAGAGGACATGTTGTAGTGAATATTACGTTCTAAAAAGAGAATAGTAAAATCTATTGTAAAATTATGGGAGCAAGGTGCTATTTATTAATTACACTTAGATCCTGTCTTATATCCCACATGGAACTCAAGACAGCATGCACAAAACTGACAGGAAGCTTCCACATCCGACATATACCTGCTTAGCGTCACTAAGACGGCTGGGGCACCCACCCTCCAACCGTACCATGGGAAGCAAATGGCAGGAGAATGTCAAACCTTACAAGGAATTGAACTAAACACTTGAATGTAGATCTTTCTTAGCACTAAAAATATATGTAAAAATAAATAAAACAACATAACTAGTACTCAGATCACTTAGCAAGACATCTCTCCTGATGCTACAGAAATTCATTTTCTTTGTGAAACTATGAATGCTTGGTGAAGAGCTGTGGTGGCATGAAATCTGAAGTATTCGTTTTTTTAGAGAGGAATGTATGGTATTACAAACCAAACACAGATGTTTATGACACAATTTACTGAAGAAAGAAAAATCAACTAGCAGCATCAGAGCTGGGTGAGCGTGCTTCTTGACAGGGTTCGACATGACAGATACCCACGTCCTCATAATTTGGTGCCTCCATGTGGACAAAGAATGAAATGAAATGTCAGAAGCATTCTGTTAAAAGCCATACAGTGGACTTCCCTTTCTCGGTAGGAAGGAACATTAGATGCACATTTAAAAGGGGGGGGAGGAAACCCAGAATATATATTTGACATGGATTGAACAACTTTTCAGATTACCTTCTGCTACAGTGAAACCTTGAAACTTAACAGGCTGCGCATAGTTGATCAGTGTTGACAAGTAGGGGTGTATATTAGTTGTGGCACCTACATATTTGTAAGAAGCCATCCACGCTTGTTCGTCTTCTGCTGTTATGACACCCTGAAAGCAGATTTAGACAGATATCAATCAATGACAGCATTCTCCCTGCCCCCCCCCCCGGGTCCCATGACAGTAAGTTCAAGGGACAAACCACGTCAACTTTCTACAAGCAAGCAGAAATGGAACATGACACAGACAAGGCCCAATCTATGAACAATACAAGCACATGATGCTCATGGAAGGAAATCATTCATATATGAGGGGCGGAGGCCAGAGAGCACTTCTGCATCATTATTACGTAGAGCTATCCCTGTACAAGGGGCTTTACTGAGCAGTGCCATGAGGAAAGGGGGCAAACTGAGTTGGACTGGGGCTGCGGGGTATGAGTGTGCTGGCATGGGGAGCCAGAGTTATTTCTTTCATATCCGTCATCCTCAAAGAGCAGCTATAAACCCAATGCCGGAAACATACATTCTGTGGCACAAACAGGTATCTGGTATGTGTGTGTGTTCACAGCAGCTCTGTGGGGATGGCAGTGATTAGAAAAAAGACACACACGCAATCGAGGTGGGCAAAACTGCCTGTCAGCTGAATATTAGCAGCCGAATGTGACACACCTCAGAGTCCTTTGGTGACTACTCTATTTTGAGCACTGTCAGACTGACCTGTCGAAAACGACTGGTCAATGGATGGTTCATTGTGTTCATCCTCAAATACTGGTCAAGCATTTTTAAAAAATTAAACATAGTTATTTCAGAAACGTAAGAACACTTATACCGATTATAGATACAAGTTTTTATCGCCGACTTAATGAAAACAAAGAGTATTTCAATCACCAGCAGGTATGATATTGTTAATTACTACTGAATTAGGGCTTGAAGTAAATTTAATTTCTAAACGAACTTCTATAAATTTTAATAATATTAAGTAAAGTCTACATAAATGTGAATAGATCTCTAAAAAATATTTTCTCCTTAGCTTTTTCCCTGGAATGACGGAACTTCAAACAACGGTTGGGGTTTTTTTTGTAACGCACCTTGCATTTCAGTCGGAATCGTGAACTACAAATCTTTTATCTTACTATATAATTGAGTAAGCGTGTTTCAGACAACTCACTTTATACCCTGGTGCACCACCAGAGGGTGCTGCTGCAGAGGAAAGCCCAGGTAACTCACCATATCGCTCCAGAAAATATGCTATGGTGGGAAGCCCAGGCAGGGAACAGGAGCAAAGCAGGTGGCAATGCCCTCCCTGCACCTTAACCCGACTGGTATCAGGTGTGGAGCAGGCGGCAATGCCTACCCCCACGTTAACCCAGCTAATATTAGGAGCGGAGCAGGGGGCAATGCCCAACCCCTCTTCAGCCAGCTGGTATTAGGAGCGGAACAGGGGGTAATGTCCACCACCACCTTAACCCAGCTGGTATTAGTACTGGAGCAGGTGGCAATGCCCGCCCCCTGCCTTAACCCAGCTGGTATAAGGAGCAGAGCAGGTGGAAATGCCCACCCCTGCCTTAACCCAGCTGGTATTAGGAGCGGAGCAGGTGGCAATGCCCACCCCCACCTTAACCCAGGTGGTATTAGGAGTGGAGCAGGAGGCAATGCCAGCCCACCCCCTTCAGCGAGCTGGGATCAGGAGCGGAGTAGGCAGCAGTGCCTTCCCCCCTTCACCTAGCCATAATCAGGCGCAGAGCAGAAGGCAATGCCCATTTTCCCTTCACCCGGCTTTGATCAGGAGTGGAGGAGGTGGCAATGCCTGCCCCCTTTACCTGGCCTGTGTCAGTCATGCAGCAGGTAACAAAGTCCACCACCCCTTCATGTTCCTGAGATCAGGTGTGGAGCAAGTGGCAATGCCCACCTCACTCCTTCACCCCGGGATCAGTGATGGAGGAGGAAGGAATGCCTGCCAACCCACTCTCCCCTTTCTAGAGCCTGTTGTATTTTTTTTCCCACAACAGGCTTTGTTTCTACTAAGTATAATTGGATTTAAAGTAGTTAAATACCATAGCGAAGCACGGGCATCAAGCTAGTCTATATATATATAAAGACAAGTGTCCTTGCTGACTCATCAATGCCCAGCCTAAACCTCTCAACCTAGAAACATGAAATTTGTGGAGAACATTCCTTTCATGATGTAAACACCCACTAAGAAGAGATTTTAAGAAATCTGCCCCCTAAGGGGGTAAAAAGGGTAAAATGTGTTTTCCCAAAGAGATACAGTTTTCCTGTGTGGCTGGCAGGCTGCTGCCTGCTTGCACCCCCGCCCACTGCCAGCTCAGCCACTCTTCCGTGATTGGGCAAGCCTTTTTTTGTTTTTTCTTTTAAGTTTTTATTTTAATTACTAGCATCAAAACTACAAACAGAAAAAGGAAAAAGGAAACAAGGGAGGAGGGAAAAAACAACATAAGAACATAAGAACACAGACTACAACTACAAGTATTGAATTCCCTTCATAATACAATTATTTAAAGTTAAACTTTCTAATATGCTATTAGATTGGTAGATCTTATAAGATACGAACTACAGTCAGGATCCGGTCTTCTTCCCCCCGCCCCCTGCGTCTCGGTCTCAGTTCTCTTTGAACAGCTACAATAGCTGCGCTCACTCCCTCCTCCCAACTCCCCCCTTCAGATTCTGGATCTTCTTCTTGCTCGAACTCTTGATGACTAAGCACAAAATCCTTCAGCTGTACTTCCGATATTATCTTGTAGGCTTGGTCTTTATATCTAAACCAGATGCCTTCCGGAAATAACCATTTGTATTTTATATCACGCTTTCTCAGAAGAGCTGCAAACCTTTTGTATTTAAATCTTCTTTTCCAAGCTAGAAATGGAACGTCCTTCAATATCTTAACCTTGTTGCCTAGAAAGTCCAAGTCCACGTTAGTCGAATTATATAAAATGGTGTCTCGAGTCTTCTTAGATGAAAAATCAATAATAATCTCGCGAGGCAGCTGACGCATTGTTGCATATTTTGAAGATGTCCGACGGACTTCCAGAATATCGCTTTTTAACTCTTCTTTAGTTGCCTTTGTGAATGACGCCAAAAGTTCCAACACCAGACCCTTTAAATTTTCACTTTCCTCCTCCTTCACATTCTTTAAACGCAATACCGTCTGAGCACGATCCACTTGTAGTCCTATCAATTGATTCTCCAAAAGCTTTACTTCTTTGTAGCTCTCATGAGTGTTGCATTTTCACGAGTAGATTTCTCTGCCTCGAGCGCTACATCTTTAGTGGTTTTCACTTCGTTTTCAACTGAACCAACCCTTTGTCCGATTTCATTTAGCCTATCAACAAAGGGCTTCATAGCTTCAACGACCGACCGTTTAACCACCTCTTCAAGAGTCTCTCCCTTCCCCTGCAACGCAGCCGAAACCGATTTGCCCACAGCAGGGCTCTGCTTTTTCGTCGCCATCTTAGGGGGGGGGGGGAGTCCGCCAACTAAGTTCCAAAACTCAATGAAGGGGAAGTTATCTGAACCTTCTTAAGCTTCAACTCCCACCAATCCTTCGCATACGCTTAAAGTAACAGAAGGGATCTGCTTACTTACAGGCTTTCACCTTAAATCTGCTTGTTGCCGTTCTCCATGGCCCATAATGCAAAAAGGAGGGAGGTAAATCCCACAAGGAACAAAATAATCAATTTCATGCAATTTATAATACAACAAATTAATTTATAGGTGCAATTGAAAGTGCGAAGTGCTAATAATTCATAAATATTCCAACAATATAACAGATTCATAAATATCCATTCACAAATGTCCATACCAGTCCATACAAGACAATATTTCATATATGAGCATTCTCCAAATAGTCCACAACTTCCGGGTGAAAATCAAGGTCTGTTCACTTTCTTTCCAAAACTTCTTTCTCATACATTCATAAATATAAAATAGAAAGGCTTTCCTGCCATGAGGTGAAGTATAGGACCAGCAGTCAACCTCACTCCTGCATGACACTCGTGGAGTGAGTTGTAAAGGCAGCAGTAAATCTCT
The DNA here is from genome assembly GCF_028583425.1 of Eublepharis macularius. Taxonomy (NCBI): domain Eukaryota; kingdom Metazoa; phylum Chordata; class Lepidosauria; order Squamata; family Eublepharidae; genus Eublepharis; species Eublepharis macularius. The sequence goes on from NC_072790.1 coordinate 13,436,078, forward strand.
TACAAATAGCAACTCAAAGACAATTCAAAGACAAACAGCTATTTATGAGTTGCTATTTGTAACAGGGTGGAGGAAACCGCATGGCTGTAATGTGACAGTATATCTTTAAGAGACAGATGAAGTTTGTTTATTTAAGGGAACCGCCCTTATCGTTAGGCGCGCGTGAAGAAACACCGCCACCTTGTCCTGGATGAGTGATCTAATTGCTTAGGGAAGTTCCCCATGGGGGTTTTGGGAGTATAAATGTACCTTAAAGAAAATATTTTTTAAAATTTTTATTAGATCCATATGATAGGAAAATTGACAGGACTTATGTTCTATTTAGGAAATAGACTCCTGAAGTAACAAGCGCGAAATCTGCTTGCAGCCGGCCACAGATTGTTATGCAGGAATGAGGTTTACTGCTGCTTTTACAACTTACCTCATTAGTGTTATACAGGAGAAGGTGACGCAGAAATGAGATTTACTGCTGCCTTTACAACTCACTCCACGAGCGTCATGCAGGAGTGAGGTTGACTGCTGGTCCTATACTTCATCTCATGGCAGGAAAGCCTTTCTATTTTATATTTATGAATGTATGAGAAAGAAGTTTTGGAAAGAAAGTGAACAGACCTTGATTTTCACCCGGAAGTTGTAGACTATTTGGAGAATGCTCATATATGAAATATTGTCTTGTATGGACTGGTATGGACATTTGTGAATGGATATTTATGAATCTGTTATATTGTTGGAATATTTATGAATTATTAGCACTTTGCACTTTCAATTGCACCTATAACTTAATTTGTTGTATTATAAATTGCATGAAATTGATTATTTTGTTCCTTGTGGGATTTACCTCCCTCCTTTTTGCATTATAGTTCATTACAGGGACAGCCTATTTCTCTGTTTGTTCTCCATGGCCCGGCAGCACGCAATGTGCGCGCAAGTCTGCCGGCCTCCATAGGAGCAGACGGGCTATTTACCCCCTGGATCGACTTGAGGGGGCTCTTCCCGCAGCGCTCCGGACCCTGACCCCCTACCTGGGAGTCCTGGGGGTTAACCCTCGCAGGTCAACCACCCGGTCAGGCTGCTCGGTCGCTTCCTCCCGGACCTGCGGAGAGGAGCGTCCGACATGGCCGGGAAAACGAAAACGAATCCGACTGGGCCAGCCTTTCAAGGTCATTTGTGTATGCAGCCTGATTGGTCCTCACCCCCCACATTCTAAACAGTATGCAGTTACTATTGGGAGCCATTGAATGTGTCCTGAGATAAAATGAACCTCCCAGTCTTCCCCTAAAAGTTGACAAGGCTTGCCAATCTCCCTGGGGGGCCTGGCTTTCCTATGTGAACCCCCTCTCTCTGCCTGCTTGCACCCCCTCTCTCTGACTGGTCAGCTGTGGAACTCTGTGTTCTGAGGTAAAAATCAGGTAAAGGAAACTGCAGACAGTTGAAGAAAGATGGTACAAGACTCCTGAATAGGGATAACACGCTTCACTTTATTCAAACACCTTTGTGATGCTCAGGTACTATGCTATTTTACTATAAAACCAACTTACTTATTTATATCATATTTGTATTCTGCCCTCCCCGCAAGCGGGCTCAGGGTGGATAACAATCTTAAAATAATTTTAAAACGTTCCATATTAAAACATTAAAACATCATATAAAAATAGCAGCAGTCTTTGCCTGGCAGCAGCAATGCAACTATTAAAGAACAATACAGCAGTACAACTAGATATAGCAGCACAGTAACAGCAGCTGAAAAACAAACAGTGGTGGGCAGCTTTCACAGGGAGGGGGGTAGATGTTGCATCCTCCAGCCAGCGGAGGCCCAACCTCAGCCATGAGCCTAGCGAAACAACTCTGTCTTACAGGCCCGGCGGGAAGATAGTAAATCATGCCGGGCCCTGGTCTCAGTAGGCAGAGTGTTCCACCAGAAAGCCCTGGCTCTAGTCGAAGCGAGGCAGGCTTCCTTGGGGCTAGGGACCGATAATTGTTTTTCTCCTGATCGGAGGGTCCTCTGGGGAACCCTAAACCAAAAAATGTTACATAGCCTTAAGTATTGTAACTGGATTTAAAGTAGTTAAATACCATAGCAAAGCACGAGTATCAAACTAGTTATGTAAATAAATTTTTTTTAAAACAAATGAAGTCAAGAAATGGTGATTATTTGAAGAAGTAACAGAAGTACTAGAAGAAAGCTTTTAACGGCAGCTATAGTGAGTAGCCAGAGACCAATCCTTCCTATTAGGACCTGCCTGCAGTTATAGCAGTCAGCCACTAGGGGGAGTTAACTACATGCACAACTCGGGGTCTGGGAACCATCACACTTGCCCTTCCTTGCTGACCAATAGCTGACACATATAACTGGTATGATGCCCAAGCAAACTTGGCAGAACTCAATCAGCAAGGGTGGCACAGTTCCCATGACTCCCACGCCTCTGCTGCCTGGTTCGGGTGGAAGGTGACTGTTTCTGCAACCTGCCTTGCACTCAGTGGAGCAGCTGGTGAGGAAGTGTGCCCCCCCCCGACCTGTGCCTTCTGCTTCGCCACTCTGGGCAGCAAGAAGCTCTGCGCCTCCCGGATGCTTATACACAGTAGCATTCCCTGCTTCAGGGAACACTGTACCTTTTTCGACCCCAGCCAAATAACAGGCAGTCAAATATTCAAGTGATATTTTGGTGATAACTCTGGAATACAGGCCTACGTATTTTGCATTTCTCTGACAACAGACATTTAATTTTTGCTTCATAGTTATCAAAGAATTTTCACAGATAGTGTCCTATAACAATCAGCAATAAGGTGTGCTCTCCATGGCCATCCAGACTCAATATTTCATTTCCGTTCCGAAATGTGAAGAGTGGCTGACAACAAGATTGCCAGCTAAAATAACACAGAGGAAAACTTTCCAGACACGGGTGCTTTCTAGAGCTTGCAAGGCACGAAGGAAGCCCTCCCTCCCCCATATCTAGTCCTTCTCAAATAATGTATTGAATCGAACAGACCACTACCTAGTTCTCCTGCCTGCCCTAATATAGATGTAACTTTCATGAATAACTTGACTTTCATGAGTATCTTGAATATCAGCCAAACCCATTAAATAAATTGCAATGAAGCATAAAATAATGAAGTTTGCACTCTATGTCAGAAAAGTACGACAAGTGCGATGATGCCGTTTCCAACAGGATGACGGATAAAAACAGATGCAAAAAAGAGCAGGGGTGGTCTAAAGCTGGGAACGCCTGGGTCAGGATCTCCACTCTGCTGTGGATGCTCAACGGATGACCCTGGAGTTACCCTTGCCTACCTCATAGGGTTGTTGAAATATTAATGGAGATCTGTGTATGCCATCCTGAACTCTTTGGGCAGGACGAAAACGTAACAGATAGAGTGAAGCACAGAATACGTTCTTACATGGAAAGAAAGAGCAAGCTCTCAAATTTAACATGTAATGATTTCCTTTAACATTTCTGCTGACGCATAATCAGTAATGAAATGTGAGATAGTCCTACAGAAATAATATCAGTAAGGTTGAACTCCTGTCTTTGTTTCTGTTAATAAACTAAACTGATGATTCTGACAGAATACCGGGGCATCGTATCCCAGAATCTTACATGTATAATAACGTAACAGCAGAAATCCCATAAAAGATGGGATATCTAATACTAACTAGGCCCGAAGACAGGAAGAGAGAGGAAAGTATGGAGGAGATGGAACAAGGAAAAAGAGGTCACAACAAAGCATTTCTAGGCAGGAACTGGAGAAATTCCCAAAAAGAAAGAGAACGAGGGTGACCTCAAGAGGGTAGGAAGATGCCAACATGGTTTCCATCTCTCTCCGCTGAACTGCCAACATTTGTGCATTTGGCTAAGATACAGGAGTTCTGCAGCCCAACTAGAATTCAATCATCCCATACGAAGAAGGGGAGAGGAAGACCGGCTCCCCAGGACAAAAGACAGCGACTCCCACAGCCCACAGAAGCAGCTCCATAAAGAGAAAGATCAAATGATGCAGCGAGTAAAGAATGCATTCTAAAAAGCAGATGCAGAGAAATAAAACTTGACAGGTTATAACGAATTCTACGGATCACCTTTTTATTGTTTTCTTGTTCAGAGTCATCCACAGCCTAAAGGAAACAAAATACAGATATTATATCTCAGAGATATAATTGCAACATTCACATACTCATAACTCAAAGCAAAAAAGTTCCAGGCGTGTATCTGACACGTGACCTTCCAATGCGGCATGTGTGCGCGTGTGCACACAACTTAACAGCTGTTTAACTTTCAAAGGCTGGCCGATGGGGGGAAGGGAATGCAGTGGTTCGCTGTGGGAAGGCCTCTGTGCCGAAGGGAGAAGAAAATGAGGAACCACGTTCACAGTCATAACCTACTCAGGGGTCCAGATAACCGATACTGTTGCATGTAAAACAAAGCGATGAAAGTTGCACAGCACAGTACTCACAAAGCAGCTCTTAAGAAACACATCTTGTCGTTTGCTTCAAGAGATTTGAAGAGTGCTCGAAAAATAGTCCTGGTCAAAAATTCGGGACAATTTATTTGCAATATTATTCCTGAAACTGACCCTTGGAACCAGAGGCTAAGATATGAAAATACTCCCTTGGAGAACATATCATGAAGCTAGTCATTAGGAACGAAAAGCCTAGGTCAAAGCCCAAGGGCCCACTTTACATGATGGAGGGGATTGTGTACCACATGGGGTACGAAGTAGCACAGGAACAACGTTCTTCTCAAACTGGATGCAATTTGAAAATTACAGAGAAGGCAAAGAGAAAGCTAGCACGGGGTGATATTATTCATGTGTTGGCAATTCTGCTGCAGATTTTTTAAAAAATAAAAAAGCTTTAAAAGTTGGGAAAAGGAGGGCTTCTTTGGATATAGCTGCCTGGATCAAGTTCAGAAGATAGCCATGAAGAGAAAGAAGAAGGCAGTTACAGAAGCAGAGTTTTCAGAGGAGGTTATAGAGCTCGAATGCTTCCCTGTGGTGACGCATTTGCTGCTGATACATGGAAATGTCGTAGAACAACAGAGATTAGCAAGCTAAACCAATAAAAAACAACTGGAAGAACTATTCTGTTAACATGCTGTTGGGGCATCCTGTCAAATTGCAAACGTGGCTTCAAAATCTCTTGATTTTTATTACGTTAGTTGTGTTATCCTGAATTTACAAGAGGCAATGCTCCATGCACTTCCAACAAACGCAAATAAAAAAGCCACTGACACGCAATGCACCACTCGCCTCCCACTCTAGCAGCAGAAGCAGCAGCCTGCAATGAGTACAGCCACGGCACTCCTTTCTAACTTTGGCCACATCCTTCTACACCTACAGGCTGTGGATCATTTGGTGGGAGGGAAGGATTTCCGCTTGCAGAACGTGATTTTCTTGCCTCCCCCTTCTGGCTGCAGCTCAAAATGCCCCCATGAAATGCTGCTCCCAGGGAATCCGAGGCCGTACATTCTACCCAGGAAGCAAGAGGAAACTCCACCCCCCTCCGCAAGTTTTTACATTTTTCATCGTTTGTTGCTTCTGCAGAGCATCTTTCCAGGGTACAGCATCTGACATATGAAGGGGAAACCCTCCCTGAAAAAAGGATAACACACTTTCCCCTAGATGTCTCCGTACATTTCAAATGTCAGCAACTACGTAAGAAACGCCTTACAGATTTTGTTACCCACAATCTATACACGCTGTCATCCCATCTCTTCCAGCCACTGAACTCAATGAAAAGTCATCTAAACTAAAATATACACAGCCAAAAAGATATTGTACCTTCTTCATGTTGTTGGCCACAGATTCTTTTGGGCTCAAGTCATCCGCAGACAGCTCGCTTCCAAATTTGTACTCGGGATGGGCTTCTTCTTCTTGGTCAGCTACAATTCAAGCCAAAGAGAAATACGACATATTAGGAAACATATCAGAAGAAAGCAATAGTTGTGAGACTGGCCACTGCTTTTTCCTTAACCTTTTTTTAATGAACTGAGGTCCAAGCAGAAAATGCAAAATGGTAGGCTTGGCAGACTAATCTCATTTCACGCAAGTGCAATTTGCTACTCTGGCACTGCCTGTTGTGTGAGAGGAAGTGCCAATTCCCTTGGTACTTTAATTTCCCACCTTCTACTGAGAACACAGCTTTTTGGCTTAAGAAAGCTGACGTAGATGGCCGTACAAAAGGGTTATGCACATACATGGGAGAAAGCAGCTGAGAGATCTAACCAAGATCACTAAATGGAACCTCCACATTCAGGGGCAGTTGCTGGGGGGGAAACAGTGCAGTGCCACATCCGACTGCCTTCTCCCTCCCACATTTGCTCCTCCCTCCTCCACGCTTCTTTGTTCCCCTTGCAGGTATCATTTAGACTGGCCATTTTCGGCTTATGCTCTTCTCCAAAGCATAACACATATTGATGCAAGAGTAAGTCTAAATTCAGAAGATTGCAGCCCAAAAAAGACTGACCTTGTTCAACTTGTTTTTGTCAAGGTAGCTCAAACCCAGCTGCAAATTCTTCTCTCTGGGCCCTCTTGCAGGCTTTCTCTTGTAGACACTAGAGGGGAGCTTGGGGGACCAAGCGAACTGCTGGCCTTGCTCACCTGACCTTTACAGTCAGACGATATAGGACATCCCACCAGAGGGACCTACTCATGTTCTGCTCTTGCCTGGTCCAATCAAACATCCTACGGCTTGGCCACTGGGGGGGGGGGGGAGAGCTCCACTTGCTGGAGCGCAAGTGGAGTGCAAGTGAAAAGGGAGGAATACACGCGAGTCTTGCCAGGCGAGTGTAATCCGTCACTTGTAGCTTGGCTCTCAGTGTGTTATCTAGACTTTGAAGTTAAACACTTTCACTTTTAGAGACAACATCCTTGGGACCAGCTGCACCTTGCCTAAACGATGTCTTCCCTGGGGACAGGGATGATTTCATACTCGGTCTGTAAATGCAGTCTAAACTTTGGTACTTTTTGTCTCTGGCCTTCGCACCAGAATTCTAACGGGTCCCTAACCTGAGGGTGGGACCTATATCTGACTATACTTTCCTTTACCACGTCACTTCTGCCAATTCCACTGTGCGAGCACCTTGAACCTGATGGATCTCTTAATAAAAGTTACTTCAACCAAATCACCTGTATGTTTGCTGTGGAGAACTTGACGGATCTACCTGCCAAGGTCTGACAGAATTTCTGTGGGCACACTGGTTGTTGTTGGTTTTCACCAATGCCCCCCTTTTCCAGGGGATACCTCAGATCCTCTCCCCACAAGCGTTCTTGGACATATCCCTGGAAGTCAGTGTCCCAGTTTACAGTGCAATCCGATGCTGACTAACTGCAGTATATGCCCGATGGGCTTAGTAATTCTGCATAAGATTGGGCTGTTAGACTGTACACAGATGCTCAATTAAGCACGTCCCTTGCAAAGGCTTATTACAGTAAAATGCAAGTTAAGGGTCAAGTTCAAAGCCTCACTGCCAGGAAAGGTGTCAAACGAGCAACTTAATAATCATAACCATCAGCAAGAGGAGGGAAAAAGGAGGAAAAAATCATGAGAACTGCCTTACCGCTTTCTATCTCTTCTTCGGTGTCGTCTTCCAAGATGCTGACGGGAGCAGCCGTTTCACCTGCTTCCATCATACTTTTCAAAGTTTCAAGCTGTTCTGTTTAAAGCAAACACACAAACACGACATGCATACCAAAAACTCCACACACAGAATAGAAACCAGGGTACAGTATAAACTCATCCAGTTAAGAAACTACTAAGAGAACTAGCAGAAATCGCTGGGACATTCTTATGACAGCCCCTTCCTCCCAGTTTGGTACAGAAGGGCCTAACTCCAGAATCTGTACTGCCATTCTCTCATAAATGAGGCCTCAACGGCGAATGAAAGCAAAACCAAGCCAGTATTTCATTGTCATTATAAGTATATACCAAGGCTGGATGCGAAAGCACTTATACAAACCGAAGCCATCTTCTGACCATGCAAGGGCTTTCATTCACTCCTTCACTATATCGTTCAACACGTACTGGACAACTAAATTCAAATACGTTCCATTTGTTGTGCAAGCATGAGAACTCGGGATATACAATTCAAAAATTATCATTTTGATTCCTTATTGGAAAGCTGGGAAGAGCAGGATTTCTTTAAACATCAGGAGCATTGTTATTCTTCCGGACTACCAGAAACAGACTTAGACAAGAGACCAAGCTGTTGCTCGTCTAAACTGGTTTGAGTCTCAATGTCTGTATAACCAACATTTGACTTACTTCTTTCTACTTCAGGTTTCAACCTCTTATTTTTAATAAGAATCTTTCTTTTAAGGTCATTTGGGGACGGCAAAGGTCTTCCGGCTTCAAGCTGCATCCAAGGAAAGAAGCATCATTAGGAACAGCTTTAGCATGTGCACAATTAGGTTCTTAAAGAATTATCTGCTTTGCTTACAATAGTTAAGCTTGGCAAGAATGCCAACGAGCAGACACAACAACGGCATGCAATTCCCAGAAGCCTGCTCAGCCCACAGCCCTGTGCTTCTGCCTCTCTCCTTTACCACGCTGGTCTGATTATGGAGCAAGCAACTCCTGCCACGCATGCGAAACAGCAGCACACAGGCTGGGGGGCGGGGGGGGGACATGCTCTTGTTTAGCATTTGGGGCCCTCTCTGTACCTGCACCATCAATTCCGAGAGGACATCAACTGGTTTACACTGATACATCTATTTAGAAACTGTTCACGCTGCCTCTCCAGACCTGCTCAAAGCAGCTTACAGTTATAACATTTTTTTTAAAAAAAACAATGATATTCCAGGGTTCTTCTTGGGCCTCCTCCGGCTACGTATAACTCTCACCTGCCTGTCCACCCATTTTGCTTGCCAAACACCACAACAGGGAGATGTTGGAAAGGCTTGTTTCTGCTTTGGGACTAAAAGGATTGCCTGCCCTGGGTCTAGGCGAGGCCAACATCTTCTGACACTAGGTACTGCCCTGTCTATGCTGCATCCCATTAAGTAAAGCAAAGGAAACTAAGAGCGGAACCACAAGTGACAAAAGGCATAGATTGGACACTTGTCAGCTTCCCTCAAGTTTTGATGGGAAATGTAGGCATCCTGGTCTTGCAGCTTGGCTCTCCGACTGCTGTCCAATGGACTTTTCAACTGTCACTTGTCCAACATTCCGCCAAGCTGCCTACATTTCCCATCAAAACTTGAGGGAAGCTGACAAGTGTCCAACCTGTGCCTTTTGTCACTTGTAGTTCCGCTCTAAGTGGCTATAAAGCTAGTTTTCTTTAGGAAACAATCAGGCAGAAAAATGGCTAAAAAAATATTTATTTTGCTTAATTTATAACCCGCCTTTCTTCCCAAAGGGGACCCAAAGTGGCTTACGTTGTTCTCCTTGTGTCCCCTTTATTCTCACAACAACAGCAACCTTGTGAGATACTTTAGGATGAATTGTGTGTGACTGTCCCAAGGGCACCCAGCAGGCTTCCATGGCAGAGGGGGGATTTGAGCTGGGGGTCTCCCAGCACCTAGTCTGACTCTCTAACCACAACAGCTCTTAAAATAAATGGATACATGATGAAGAATAAGAGAAGATGGCAGAAGAAAGAGACATTCCGAAATCTGTCTTTACTGATGAATTGTCTATCATTGTCTTTTGTCACTGTTTTTTTGGTGTTTCCTCACTAATGCTCCTTCCTGCTTATGGGTTTTAAAAAATTATGTATCTGTCTGTTTTTCTTAACTGTGGCTTAAATATATATATATATATACATATGGGTGGGTGGGTGTGTAACACACATTCTCTTAAAATTTCATTTGATTGTTCATTGTCTCGGGCACCCTAAGTTGAAAATAAATACCGCCTCCTCCAATATAGACCTAGGGCACCTGGATCAGTCCTGAATCCTGATCCATATTCTACCACCCCCTGAAATCTGGTGAACAGACGCACAGAATAGGGGCTTCTCAGGAACAACATCCAAAATGTGCAACTCCTTCTCTGAGGACATACATCTGGGCCCACCTCCTCTCTCTTAATTTTTAGGACTTGCATTAAAGCTCTCCTTTCCAACGGGCATCAGGAGTGCCTTGGGGGGCTTTCCATGCTGCCCTGATCTTCCTGAATTGAAGGAGCACAAGAATAATTCAGGATGAAAAACAAGCAGGAGCTATCGTTTATACCTTCTGAAGCCAATACACAACAGCTCCAAAATGCATTCATCTGACGTCGAGCTTTGAACACGAAGCCTATTGATACTCATTACTCTTGCCACCACTGCAGAAACGTTTTTACAGTACAATGATGAACAGAAGGTACCTACTGGATGTGTCTCAAGCGGTTGCTTCAAAAGGAGGTCTCCAAAAATATCTTCACAGTATTTTGACATTTTGTACTGTTGATATTTGCTGAAAAGTTTTAAGAGGCATGGTTATGAACCAAATAGTACATGGAATATACAATATAGCTTTTAATGCTCTTTGCCTGCTACAGACACAAATTATGTCAGAATAGCTTAACCATTCATTAACACCTGAGCGCAAAATCAAAAACCGCCACTGGGTGGTTGATTTAAAGGAATTTAGTTAAAGTGCCTTTCAAGGGTATTAATGCAAACACAGAACGCTTTAAAAGAGAACCCTGATCTTTGCCATTCAAGGAAGTACTCAGGGCTTGAATTTGATTTAGTCCAATAACCTTGATATGTTTTTGGCAACCATTTTTCCACTTTTGACGCTTGCTACACATAAGATCTTTATCTCATCCGTGCAATATGCAAGACGAATAACCCTTCAGTAAATACCTGCAGTGATTTTCAAATGACAGGATGACCGGATACTCGGATGTCACAAAAGCTGTTTCCTTAATGGCTTGAATCACGTCCTTTAAAATGCAAAGAAAAGGTTAGAGAATGTAACCCAGTATAACCAAGACAATATTTAAGCAATATGAAAGATGTATTGTCGAAGGCTTTCACGGCCGGAGAACGATGGTTTTTGTGTTTTGTGTTTTGTACAGCCCGGAAAACCCACAAAAACCATAATATGAAAGATACATGCATGCTGAAAAACAAACCCTTACTCATTTTGACAATTTTGTCCCTCACCATTAAACTCGACTGTCTGTTTCACAAAGTGCTCATTGGAGGTGAAGACTGACAATGGGGAAAAGACAAATTATCCTCCTCGTGTTCGGACTTACATTGGTCAACCAATCAAGCTGATTGCAAAACAACAACAACAACAAAAACCCTGGCCTGTAACAATTCTTTTCAGAAATGTCTGAAGCCTTCTGTGGTCAAAATTTTAGAGTTTGGATCGATCTGAACCCAAACCCATATCCTAGAGCCAGTCCTGGCCCAAGAAGCAACTTCCAAAAGTTCTCACTTTGGTTCATGTATGTCTCTTCTCTGTGAGAGCTCGCAGAAGTCTGCAGCAGCCCCCCCCCCCCCTGACACAAACCAGGCAGGGGCCATAAAAGAACGTTAAATTGAGGAAAGGTATTCGGCTTTGACACATAAGACTGATAGAAAGAGGCCCAAGCCATGTTATAAGGGCTAAAGTTCCCCTTTAACCTATTTGACTAATCATAGCGGGACAATTTGCAGGCTTCATGAGGTACGCTGAATCATGCTGACTCTTCAATAAGAGCATCTATACAGTGAAAGTCACGTGGGCAGAGACTGGCTCAAAACAAGGGCTATTCTAGGCACAAGGACAAGGAACTCCTGAACATCCGAGAGAGAGCAAAAGTACTGCTGGGCCATATATGGCAGCAGGGTTCTGGAACCACCCATGTCAGAATGCCACTAACCAATCAGCTGTTAGAGTGCTACTAACCAATCAGCCATCAACCAATCAGAAAGCTGAGGACTACTGTATAAAAAGTCTGACCAAGGAGCTAGTCCTCGCCACTCCTTGGAAAGGCACAAGTCTTTTTGTGTCTGCCAACTGGTGGCCATTAAACTTCCTCTTGGGAACCCATAAGAGACCCACTTTGGTCCAGGGGTTCTCCAGGAGGTAAGTCAGAAAAGGCTTTTTCTGTGGGGTTTTAGTCACTTTGCTATAAGGTTTTAATGTACTATTTGCTTCTAAGTTAAGGATTTATAAGTTAATACATAAGTATAGGTTAAGGATTAAGCACTTAGGATTTTAAGGGGAGTTTTACTATAGAAGTGATAGAAGATTTGCTTAAGGGTTTATATTATAAAAGTTAAGTACTCTGTTAGTTCTCTCTCTATAGGATAAGGTCCATAGGTTAAGATATTGCTAACGGCACGCTTGCATTTCTGTACCATTATCGGTCTGGCTGTGTTTCTGTAACATTCAAGGGCAGATAGACCAGAGGTGACTGGTCTCGAGACTAAATGTACCATTTGTACCATTTGTCAGCCAGAATAAACCTTGATGCTAGTTAAAATCTTCCCTGTACAAAGCTGATTATTTACGTCACTGAAGACAGACCAGCGAGGGGGGAAAAGACGAAACTGACTCAGGGGTTATTCCATCCACACCTCATAAGCCTTGGTAAGTGGCTCATCAGAACAAACGAACAGAGGTGCTGCCGGGGGGGGGAGGACGCAGCAGGAGAGAGAGAAGGAGAGGCTCATTCCCATCCACCCCATTCTCACAACACCTTCCTTCATCTTAAGAAGCCTTCTTGCAAGGGGCAGAAGCGGCAATTAAACTGCAGGAAAGCTCCAAGCTTTCCAATACAGGATATCATTCATTCATTCAAATCAATCAATCAATTTCATTTCTATCCTGACTCTGGCTCTGTGGGGACCCAAGTTGCTTAAGCAATTGTGATCAGCAGGAGACGAATACTGTGGCGTAGAAGAAGGAAATCAACCACAGGCAAGTTACAAATACTATGGGGAGGGATAAAGATAGAAGAATCTTTAAATACTTGGACAGTCGCATCATCAGAGAGGAAGTTTACCCAACAGACAGCTGTTTTCTTGGTAAGACAAGAGAAGAATTTACAGATCCAAGGTTTACAGTGCAATCCTAAACAAAGTTATACCCTTCTAAGTCCATTGAGGTTAATGGGCTTAGAAAGGTGTAATTGGATTTCACTGTTAACGTTTTGTATTAAATGACGACTAATGTTTACCTTGAAAAGAATGTCTGTACACATTGCCTTCCCATGTGTGATGATTGGTTCTTGGTCTTCACCCTTTCCATCCCAACAATCAAGTTCAACACATCTGGAAGCCAAAACAAAAAAGTAATGAACCTGCTTTCCCTTTGCTGAAATTATTAACACTGAAGATTCAAAGAGAAAGAATGCTTTGCAAATTATTTGACTTAGAAAATTGAGGCTACATTCATACACATTTGATGAGGGCACAAAACATTTGAGGGAAAAGAATTCACTACCACGTACCAGTATTTCTTTGCTTTCTTTGATGAGAATTTACTACAGAGATGGTACTCTACCATCAAATATACTAATTTGAATGCAAATTAGCTTAGATATAGCTAAGCTTAAACAAAAGACACTGAAATGTGTTCAGTTCCAATATAATTTACATGTTGCGGTGTCGGGGGGAAAAGCATCTGGATTCTCCAGTTTGGCCGCAGCTTTAATGGAGGGTATCCCTGCAAAATTGCTATTGTTTTGGCACCTTCCTTGAATTCTTTGTTTGTGGCATCCACACAACATATATAATATGCAGTGATGAATCAGATAAATGTAACCGGTTTGATAACACGGGGTTTTGCTTAATATTCATTTAAACCACCATGTTGATGTCCAACCTGCATCCGGCTAAGAGGACTTGTCTATACATCTCCACAGAGGACTTCCCGCCGAACTGCCTTCCTGTGAGATATGTATTGTGAGAAGAGCTAATGAAATAGTGAGCCAAAGGTTGTTCCATTTCTTGGTACAATTCTAAGCGGTCAAGGAAGACAGGCGCATTCTCATCTGACATCAAGTACCGGCAAAACCCGTCACTTGACATGAGACCTGAAAAGAAGAAGAAAAAACAGCGTTTATGCAGGAAAACCAGCTTGCGGTTATAAAAAAAGAAACCTCCATCAAGATGATACTGCCTCAGTTTTCTATGAAATCCGGCTATTGCAAAACCTGGATCACCCCATCTCTTGAGGCGGACTGTCATGTGTGCCAGCATACCTGCCATGATTGTATTCTGCATTTTGTACTGGTCAATGCTGTCTGCCAGAGTTATATGCTGTATTCTGTGTGGATCACCTGAGAGTGTCTTAACGGCTAACATTAATTGCAGGAGGGCCAGTGGGCCTCTCCGTTATCTGTTGAAAAGATGTCCTTTCACTTCTTCCAGCAAGTGTCCTTGGAGGAGAGCTGCTAGCAGCAGACATCGTATCTCTTCCCAGAGACGGGGATATTTTGCTTTGTTCTTCATGTAGTCTAAACTGATCTGTTCCCATGTAACTTCTTTGGGGTTTCGCACCATAATGTCAACGGACCCCGAAGGGTGGGAAGTTTCCCTATAACTAGTAATGCCTTTGTTTGAATTGTCACTTCTGCCAATTGCCACCTTTGGGTGAACATCCTGAACTGTATGGATCTCAATAAAGTCATTTCAACTGGAACACCTGCGTGTTAACTGTGGAGGGCTTGAGGGACCTAACTGTCAGGGACTGACACTGACTACTCTAAGTTAAAATGGCCCTTGGTGAGTACATCCAGATAGTGACTCCCCTTCTCCCTCAGGTGTACCACAACTGCTATCAAGATGTTGGTGGTGACCTCCCTGTAGGAGATAGATCAGTCTCAAAAATATGAACCTGTACATCAAGTGGCCCTTCCTAATGGATACATGGAACGGCTTAATGGCTGCTGTGTTTCAGAGCTCCTGCAGTGAATCACATCAACTTCAGAGCAGCCACTTCTGCACAAGAGCTTCCGGCAGTTCCAGGAAGACCTCAATGATCTTAAGCTTTCGTGAGGGGAGAGGTGGAGATCAGCTTGATAGATGCTTGGCTGCTTAGGACAACTAGTGGGACTTTTGTGCTTTCAAAGCCTAGGAATAGGAGAAAACAGCAATTCCAAATCTGGGTCAAATTGTTTGCTGCTCTCTGTCTAGATCCTGAAAAATACCACCAGACTCTAACAGGAAGGGGTCTTCCTAGATAATTCTGTTGACTACTGATTAGGATCCCCAACTGTAGGAACACCAGTGTCAGTCCTTAGCAGGTAGATCCCCAAGTCCCTCACAGCAAGCACTCAGGTGCATTGGTTGAAGTAACTTTTATTAGAGATCTATACAGTCCAGGTGATCTATACGAATGCAGTGGCAGAAGTGACTATTCAAAAAAGGACAGTGTTAATTATAGGGAAACTTCTCACCCTTTGGGTCTGTTGACATTCTGGCACCCAAACCCCAAAGAGTTACATGGGAACTGATTAGTTTAGACTAGACATAGTACAGGATGAAATCATTTCATTCTCTGGGAAAAGATACATTCCGAGCTGGCTGTAGCTCTCCGTCAAGGACAATTGCTGTAGAAGTGAAAGTAAATACCTTTAGCAGATAGGAGACAATCCGCCCCACCCCCACCCCCCTTGGCTGAGTACACTGCAGTTCAACATTTTACACACTCTCAGAAACCCAGTATGGCCCAGCAAAGGAAACACACACAACTGGCAGGTATGCAATCAGGCATACCTGACAACCAGTGACTGTGTGTCTTATAGGAAGGAACTGGGTTCTGGGGCGGGGGCGCGGATCTGGAGAAACCCTCTGGAATCTGAGGTACCTGGCTTCACTAGAAAGCAACAGGGTTTCTCAGTTTGTCATAGTTAAATCAAAGAACTACCATGGCCTGACAGCTGGGGGGAAAAAAGTAAAGGAGAAGTTTGGCTCTCTTCACCAGTTTCAACAATTGCTTTGGAAGACTGAAAAGCTGTTAACTGCCACCTTTAGGCACTGACTATTTAGAGAGCATTTGAGTGATGATGGCGTTCTCTCATGGCCTTTATCATGCCTAAACCATCACAAGTTCACATGAAACTGTAAGGCTGAAATCTGAATCTGGAAGGACTTTGAACAAAAGTAATTTAAGCTAGGAGAAGAGAAAGAAGAACCGCATTTACTGTGGCCAAGTATCTTTTTTAATGAGTTGCATCTGGGTTCCCTGGACCACCAAACTCACTTTCACCTTAGTCACATAGCAACTGTAGGGAAGGTAATTTTCAAAGCCCGCAGGATCCGATTAGCCCAGGACAGCAATGTAGAGGGAGGACGAGCTCCTGCCTTCCTCCCCATGCCTTTTTCTTGAGCCAAAATAATTTCAGAAGGGAGTAATTTGCATAACTTTGGAGCTGCATGTGGAGTATTCCAAGCACATGCAGCTACAAAGTTATTCAAATAACTCCTGACGGGGCCATTTTGGCTCAAGAAAAAGGCCCGAGGGGAGAGCAGGGGTTTCCTCCCCCCAACACCACTATCTTGAGCTTAATCAGCTCCCACAGGGTTTAAAAATGATGTTCCCTGCAGTTGTTGCTTGATTTGAGGGCTCAAATGCACAATACACCTGACACACGTTGGGTCATGGGTGCGTGACCACACTCTCAGTCCAGATGTACCTTAAAAAGCACAAATTCCCTCAGAGCTGTGAGGGAGTGCTAGAAGGGGAGGAATTTCCAGCTTCCCTCCTGTCCTGCTTTTGGCAGCAGAAATCGGGGGGTTGTGCCTTTCTCTGGCTCCAGGTGTCCTTGATGGGGCATACAAAACCAGAAGAAAGGGGGAAGGGGGGCCCTCCACCACCATTTCCACTGACAAAAATGGAGCCAGAGAGAAACCAGAAGCTCTATCTCCCCTCCTCACAGCACTCCTTCACACTGCTGAGTGAATGAGTCGTCTATAAGGCGAGTTCCCCTGATGTATGTCTGAATCCACTTGCACACCTGTGACTCGACTCGTGTTGTACATAAAGATTATTCGAGTCCTGAGATGAAAGCCAGTCAGGTCCAGGAAATCCAGACTCAACTCGTTAAAAAATATACTGTGTCGTTTGACCCTCGGGTTGTTCAATGTGAGTCACTTGCATATAATTTTGTAAATATGAAGATATGGAAATGTTGTTTAATTACCAGGGTTCAAAGATCAGAACAGCCTACAAACCAAGGAGGCCGCTACAGAGAAGACCAAAAAGTTAATAAAAATGATCATCTCAAAAGACCCAGAGAGCCAGTTTGGTGTAGTGGTTAAGAGCAGCAGGACTCTAATCTGGAGAGCCGGGTTTGATTCCCCACTCCTCCACTTGAAGCCAGCTGGGTGACCTTGGATCAGTCACAGCTCTCTCAGAGCTCTCTCAGCCCCACCGACCTCACAGAGTGATTGTTGTTGTGGGGATAATAATAACATATTTTGTAAACTGCTCTGAGTGGGTGTAAAGTCATCCTGAATGGCAGTATATAAATCAAATGTTGTTGTTATTATTATTAACCTGGCTCACCTTTGTTTTTTAAATCTTCATCTGGCTCATATGTGTCAACTATTTGCATTGCTCTTTTAGTATCATAGAAGGGAAATAAAATCTCATTCAGCCGAGGGTCTCGTTGATGCTGAGGTCAGAGAAAAACAGAAGTTAGATGATGAACTACTACACAGCTTTATTTTTGCAAACATACAATCAATGAAGAGGCAGGGAAGGGATTTTGAAATACAAATCTCAACTGTTGGCAAACCCATCTTCTTTCCTTTTAATTTTAAAAAGAAATTACAGACAATTGAAGATAAATTTATGTCAACACACGTCCAACGTAGCTGCATAATGCGTATTACTGTTCATATGCATAAAGCTCATGCCAGCCGTGCATATAGCAAAATCACATCGATCGCTTATTGCCCCCCCCTCAGGGCTTTTTTTTAGCAGGAACGTGGTGGAACGGAGTTCCGGAACCTCTTGAAAATGGTCACATGGCTGGTAGCCCTGCCCCCTGATCTCCAGACAGAGGGGAGTTGAGATTGCCCTCCGCGCCACTCTAAACTCCCCTCTGTCTGGAGATCAGGGGGCGGGCCACCAGCCATGTGACCATTTTCTCCAAGGGCAACCCACTGAGTTCCACCTCCTCTTTTCCCAGAAAAAAGCCCTGCCTCCCTTCACAAATAAGTGCATCTCTCCAAGACTCAAACTGATTTGAACAGACTTGCTGAATTATTTTAGCAACAGATTACTCCTGAATCTCCCAAGTATCATATTGTATGTATCTTCAAAAAGCACTCAAACGTAGAAAACATAATGTACTCTACTGAAAGATGACTATTACCATTTTAAAAAGAAAAAGGATCCCACACAGTTTGTAAATTAGTTGTTAAATTTATTTGGATGCATTAACAGTTTATATGGTGAAGTGAACTAAGTCAGAAATAATGAGTTGGATTCAAAAGAAATGCAAGTAGAGTTCTACTTTTCAAGAGAACTTCCGGTCTGCTCCTCAGCATCTCCCATCATCGAAAAACCCTTCCTGAATATCAAGAATGGTATGGGGTGTCTTGTGGAACTGGTGGAACCTCTCCCACCCCCCTAGAAGAGAACAATTGTTCTTCCATTTGCAGAAGTAGAAGGTTCTAACCCCAGAGAGATTAATATTGGTGGCACGAAGGAGGAAAAAGGAGTAAGGATATCCACGGATATCACTAAAAATAAATGGTCAAGATTTAAAGTGCCATTTGAAAATCCCAAAAATTCTAGGGATGGAATTGGCCTTGAAATCATGGAGTACAAAATCCTCCAAGACAGCAAAATGAGTATCTGAGGGGCTCTCTCAAAACAACAGTTTCCCAATTAAAAAAATATTGTATAAATTTTTAAGGTTTTTACTTTTTCATGGAGACAAAGCTGCATACTGCATGTCCAATGCATTATTTTAAAAAGTTTAAACCCCAAACTATATGCATTGCAGCTGACTGGTATATGAAGCAGATCCAAGCAACATGAATCAACGACGGTGGAAACATCTCTCACCAGTCCCGAGGAGTTAGCCGTGTTAGTCTGTAGTCGCAAAATAGTAAAGAGTCCAGCAGCACCTTTAAGACTACCGATCAGACGAAGAGAGCTGTGACTCTCGAAAGCTTTTGCTACAATAAAGTTGGTTAGTCTTAAAGGTGCTACTGGACTCTTTACTATCTCTCACCAAGGCCCAGATCTGAACATTACTTATGAGGGTTTTTTTAAAAAAAGAAACTCAGACTGCCGCATGAACCAAAAGACTGAGTGCCTGTCTTTTCTAAAAACCAAAACGTTTCACTACCGTCTAAATTCTAAAAACCAAGAAGGGTTTTACTGCTGAGACCAAGATGACATACACAACTGAGAAGACATCAGCCTTCCTCATCAATGCCACCACTAATGATTCATATCAGACTGAGAGTAATTTAATTCACTCTGTGTGGGTTCCTGGACAATTATGTTGAAGCTGATGAAATCTGACAGTGGCTGGATGCAATCTGTCCCTTGTGCCGCAAGCATCCCTCAGAAATCAAACATTAGCATGAAAATGCACAGCCCAACCATGAAGCCACACTGCAAAGGAGCAGGGGAAAGCTTTGCTTTGTACTATTCCAATACCAGACTCAAAACAAATGAGACAAAAAAAGAGGGGCAGCTTCCGGAATGGTATGGGATGCCGTGTGCAACTGGTGGGAACTGCTCCCCTTCTAATGAGAGCAAAGTTTCAGGGCTGGGACACGAGGTCACGCGGGACTGACAAGTTATTCTCCAAGCTGCTGGAAGTGGCTCCTCCTTCTGGGCTGCTGTAATCACTTTCTCCCCCTTCCTTTTAAAGTAGCAGGTTCTCGCCTCTTTCTCTTTCATGCACAGGAGGAGACCATGTGTACAAGCACGCACACGCACATACCTTTGCTCTGAAAGGGGCGTCCAACAGCACCACCACCCTTTCCCACCCAGCCTTCTTTCTCCTTCATGTGCATGAACATACACCCTTTCTCATTCCCCAGACATCAAAGCTGCTCTTTGTCTTTTCCAGGAAAAACACAGAGGTAACTGTATTTTCTCACTGTAGGGCAAAATACAGACAGGGGGCGGGTTTGAACTGTTTTGGAAAACTGCAGAGTAAGTGCTTCCTCACCTAAGCACTGCAGACCTGCCCAAAAACGCTGTAATTTTTGTGCAAGCCACAGTTTGTGACTGGCTGTATCTGCTGAGCTGCTATTATGTGTCTGGTAACTCCCAAGACTCTTGAAGAAGCTCCCAAGATTCTTGAAGGAGCTCCCAGAAACACAAGCCTACCCTCTTCTGCTCTACGCTACACATCAATCTCCTCCACATACCCAATGAATAAGGAACAGTGAGTCAGCAAAACTGAAGCAAGAGAATAAGAAAGCAAGCTTGTGTACCTGCCAGCAAGTATCTCGCCCCCCGCCCTCAGAATATAATTTCGTTCATTGCTACTGGGAAACTCACACTGAAGTTCCATTTAACTTATCTGGTTAACAGAGGTGTGCAACTGGGGCCAGGAATTGGGTATTGAAGTTGGATTTGTGCCAATTCAGCAAAAATCTGGCTTTCATGTATCAATTAATTTTAATTTAATTTATTAGATTTCTTGCCCACCCTCCCCACATGAGGGTTCAGCGCAGGTTACAACACCATACATTAATACAGTAAATTAAAACAACAATACACAATAAAAGATAAAATGCACAATTTCATAGCTCCAATACAAAAGTTAAAACCGTAATCTAAGATGCAGCGTGTGATGGTTCACCATCATACATCCCACACACCAGTATCATGGAGGCAGGGCAGGCAAGTCGCCAGAATGTAAAACAAGCAGACCAGAGGCTAACCAGGCAGTTGGCCCCCGCCTCAACCACCACAAGCCTGGCAGAACATCTCCGTCTTACAGGCCCGGTGGAATTATAACAAGGCCCTCAGGGCCCTAGTCTTGACAGAAAGAGAGTTCCACCAGGCTGGTGTCAGGCAGGCAGGGAAGCCAGCCTGCCTGCCATAACTGTGAATGTATGTCTACTGGGGGGGGGGATGGGCTTTCTTCCTGTCGTGTAGCTTCCTTCACTATGCCTATGCTTTGTTAAGCTATGCTTTGCTAAGACACCTTATCAGTGCGGTTTATAGAGTGTGGGAACCAAGTGTGGGAACTTCGGCTGGTCATCTTTTGCAGGACTTTCGCTGACTTCACCTGACTTGTTTGGACTAGGGAAGAGGAACTGCAGTATAACCTCTCGGGGAAGACTGTACTTCTGGGCAATCTCTATGTATCAGTGCACTTCTAGGGAGTTTTATCTGAATAAAGACCCTTTTAACTCATACCACTGTGTTGGATGAAGGGGAGAGTCTGAGAAAATCCTCTAGCCAGGCTTGGCATTTTGCCTAGAATCCCATAGTTACCTCGGAACTGGAGAGATCCCCTATCTGTGCCATGGCAGAAGGAGTGGGCAATGGAACTCCAGCGATACCTGAGGATTTATGGAAAGTCCCCGCAATCCCATGTGAGCCCACCACATATGCGTTGGTAGAAGAGGGGGAATCCACCCCTCCTATGCTTCCCAGATGGGATGTCAGTTTACTTGACTGGTTGGAGGCAACGCTGCTGGACTGGACATCTCCAGAGGGCTCATCGGTGAAGGCGAGAGTGCTGAGGAACTGGCAATGAAGGAACCTAAGTAAATGGAGTCTGTTCTTGGGGAAAGGAGTCCACGAAATGGAGGACAGCAGAGAGACAATGAGTGCGGGAAGGAACACAAAGGCTGCACTCCGGGAAAGGTTGAAGCTGCTGAGGTGTGATCGTTGTGCCCTCACAGGACTGGCCCATGAACTGGTGTGGGCAGCAAGCCAACCAGAATCATCCGGGGAGTTACTGCAGTCGTTACCTGTCAATGTCAGGTCTTGCCAGGTATTTCCCCCAAGCACTTCAATGTATCACTCAGGTGTATGAGTTAAAGTTACTTTATTAAAGAAGAATACCAGTAACAAGATGGTCGTTACCTGCCATTCTGTGAGGCTGTTACCTGCCATTCCTCAAGGAGGGTCGCCGCCAGGAGGGGCCTGACGGTGACTGGAGGAAGGAGTGCTAACTCCGCAGCCGTTGGAGCTTTGCAGACTGGAGGCTCGCTTTGAAGGGAGTTCTGATGATTTGGGATATTTCCTCGTACAAGTGGTGAAATTCCTGAGGGAATTGATTGCAGGTGCCAGACTGTCTCTCTTGACGAACAGCAACGAACGAAGCTTGCAACGATCACCTGTTCGTTTATAATGGGGCCTCGAAAACAGCTTGTTCGCGAACAGCAGATTGGGCTGTTTGTGGATTTTTTTTAGTTTGTATTGCTGTTCGTGCCCATCTCTAGTCTAGACTCGCCAACGAAGCCAGCCAAGTGAGTAACATAGGCTCATAGCTGGGAGGGGTGTCCTGCAGCTAAATGGTATGTGACTCTGTATGCAACACAAGCCCCGGAACTGAGGAGCATGGAGGCATCCATCCAGGCTCTCAAGGAGCAGTATGAGGACCCTCTCGAGGAGAGAGCGAGAACCTGCCTGAGGAGGATAAGACAGGGCATCTGTCCAGTCCAGGAATACGCTGCAGAGTTCCGGGAATATGCAGCCAAGCTGAGGGACTGGACGGAGGGGGTGAAGATTGAGATTATTAGAGCTGGCCTGAACCCTGACCTTGTGGCTAAAGAGATGGTGCAGGATGATCCCCAAACTGTCCTCGGCTGGATTCAACTTGCATGTGAAATTGAGAACCGAGAGCAAATAGTGTAGTTGCTGAAGTTGCAGCATCATGTCAACCAGTGGAGAAACCCGACGGATGCACAGATCCAGGAGCGAGGGAAGCCGCGACCTGGCATCGCCCTGGCCGAGAAGGACCAGAGGAGGAAACGGGGGCTGTGTTCAAGATGCAGGGAATTGGGTTACTTTGCTGCTGAGTGTCCAGGTGAAGGTAAGAGCCACCAGGAGTAGGAGCCCAATCCAAGGTGCTCAACGGGGCACTCGACAGGACAACCCCAACCTACTTCCAGGAAGGAAGCTGTCGCAGCGGCCGCAGCACCAGAGGAAGGAAGCGACACTGCAAGTGAAGAGCTCTCGTCAGACAACGAAGAGGAATTGAAATCGCCGAAATCACCGATGGGAAATGGCGGAGACCTGCCATGAAGGGCACCAGCCGGCAGGTCACGGAAGTCCTGGTGCCACAAAAGGTGAGACCTAAGGGAGCATTGTTTTTCATAGTAATCACTCTGTTAAACCCACGGAGGGGGACGAACATCAGGGTAAGCGACTTAATTGACTTGGGGTGCAGCAGAGACTTGATTGCCTCTGTACTCATGACGGGTTTGGAGATGGAGGTGTCAAAGCTACCTTAGCCCCTAGTCTTTGAACAGATGGATGGTATGGTGAAGGGGGCCCCCTAGTTACGAAACAGAGGAATCAATGCAGTCTCGATGTCGAACTCGTACCCCATCCCGTTGATCAGAGACTGGTTAGGGGTAGCGGCCCAGGGAAAAATATTCACAAAGCTGAACCTCTGAGATGCATACTTTAGAGTGAGAATAAAGGAGGGGGACGAGTGGAAGACTGCTTTTAATACCCCCTGGGGCAATATGAATATCGAGTCATGCCTTTCGGGTTCAAAGGGGCCCCTGGGGTGTTTATGAATTTAATTAATGAAGTTCTCCATAAGTACCTTTATAAGGGAGTGATCGTTTACCTTGATGACATGATGGTATATTCAGAGGGTTATGAATCCCATGTGAAATTGGAGCGGGAGGTGCTAAAAACCCTGTACCAACACAAACTGTGTGTGAAACTGTCCAAAGTGTGAGTTTCATAAAGAGGAGATGGGTTTCCTGGGGTACCGAGTATCGAGGAGCGGCTTAGGGATGGATCCAACCAAAGCGGAAGCTGTACTCAGATGGGAAGCCCCTCAGACAAGCAGACAGCTATAGTCATTTCTAATTTCTACCGACCCTTCATAAAAATTTTGCTCAAATAGCCTTGCCGCTTAGAGACTTACTAAGAACTAAGGGGAAGGGCACTGAGAAAGTGAAACCGAGCGCTAAACTAGCCTGGTCTAAGGAATGCCAAGCGGCCTTTGAGGAATTAAAAGCTTGCTTCTCCTCCAAACCTGTGTTGCGCCATCCCGATGACAGCCACCTGTTCGTGATACAGGTGGGCGCGAGCGATGTTGCCATGCGAGGAGTCCTCCTGTAGGAGAGGGAGGATGGGAAAATGCACCCCCGTGCTTATGTGTCCAAGAAATTTTCTGAGGACGAAAGGAACTGGGCGGTGTGGGATAAGGAGGCAGCAGAGGTCAAACTGGCCCTAAGTACATGGAGGCACTGACTGGAGGGGGCTAAAGTACCATTTGAGGTATGGACTGATCATAGAAATCTGGAGTCACTGCGAGAGCCTCGCAGACTGGGAGCCAAGCAACTGTGGTGGATGGAGTTTTTCTCATAATTCAACTTTGTGATTAAACATTTCCTTGGGAAGTCAAATTTCCTGGCAGATGCGCAGTCCCGCCTTCCCCAACACAACAGCCAGAGGGAGGAAGTGGTAGATACGATGTGTTCCCCTGCCCAGCTGGGAGGGGCCATGATTACCAGAATCCAAGTGGCCATGGCGAACCGCCTTCCCCCTTCTCCCCCCACCCGCCAGAGTGGGAAGAGAAAATTAAGGCGGAACTGGAAAAGGAGGGGGAGGAAAATTGGCCAACAAACAAAAAACCTCTCACGGAACATCAAATGTTCCTCTCACGGAACTTCCAAATCCCCACTGCTGCCACCACTACAGACCTACTGCTACTTGCCATTCGGCAGCTACCCAAGCCTGACAGTGGCGAGGTAGGGAGATCTGAGGCTCAGCCAGGTTGTGGTAGTCAAGCACAGTGTGTTTGCCCGTCAAATGGGCCAGCTGAGAAGTTCACAGCAGCCCTTCTCTCTCTCGCTCTCCTCAAGTGCCAATTTTTGTATTACATGACTGAGAACATTCCACACGGGCACTTAATTTTGCATGTTAGTGCCATTCTTTCTAAGGAATATGCCAGCATTTTGAAAAACAATGTTATTTATCAAAATATTAGTTGGAAACTTTAAAAAAAAAACCTTAAAATTTTACACAAGAAAAGACCAATTCTTAATTTTCCCTTCCGCTGTCCACTCAATATTTAGAACGGCCAGCCTATAATCACTATACCATTTTAGATAAAACTTCACAGGGCATAACAATGCAGTAAGTTAACACATGCAACAGTTACACACACCACAGCAAGTAATCAACGCAAACACTTGCAAAGCCCAACATGAAGAAGAGCAGAAGAGGCGTCACTTTGGAGCTGATCTTTGCACCCGGAGGCTCCCCAAATGGAAAGATCAGCAGGCTCCGAAGCACAGCACAGGGTCGAGTGGAACATGCAACGAGAAAACTGAAAGAAGCAAGCCACTGCAGACACACTGGTATAGTAGTTAATGTATGAAAAAGCTTACTTCATTTAGAAAGCTCACTAATTGGTCTACCGTTAAATAATCAGTTTTGTCGCCATTGCTGAAAAGAAATTTTTTAGACAAAGTAAGTTTTCATGTAAGTTGCTACAGCAGATATGATTTACATGTTGACATTTTTGGTATTCTCAGCACCCATCTACTATTCTACCACTGTTGTAAGCTCCGCTTTTTTGAAATGGGCGCTATGATTCGGACTAGTCTTCCTACAAACGGCAGCCCCCCCCTTTCATTATTCTAACAGATTCAAGTGATTTAAAAACCAACATGTAAGTCTTCCACTTTAAAATCTTAGTGAATGAAATTTCGTAGAGTAAGACTTTCTTAACCCAGTTAGTTCACATACTATGTTAATAATCTTAAAAACAGCAGGTTAATATTGTCGGTTAGTAAAGCCAATACAAAACCAATTCCCAGGGCTTCCTTTCACTTATCTGAACTTTTGTTTCCTTTAAACCCCTAGAGAAAAAGGTACATCTGACTGCGAATAGCGATATGGTACACAGTTATAACACAAAAAATATTTATCATGCTTGGGACAGGATCTTACAATCAAATTAATTTCACACTCGAATCTGCTTACATCTTCCTAAAAAGATCCTCGATGTCGGTACGAGGACATATCTTCTGTGTCAGTTCATAAAACTTTTCGTAAGTAAAAGCGGAAGGCTCTATTTCATCATTCTGGAAAGGAAAGGATAAGTTGACGGGAGTTGTCCTAAACACTTACTTCATATTTTTACTAAAGAAACCCAAAATTACTGGCAAGAATCCAACTTGTTGAGTTCACCCAATATTATATTTCTGACAATACTCAGATCTAAATATTGTTTACAACAAACCCAGCACAGGAGAATAACCAATTATCCTAAGTTCAATGCCCAGATTCATAAGCTAACAACATTTCAAGCGTGGTTGGAAAAAGGCAACTGGGCCACCCTTTCAGTGAGGCTCACAAATCAGGTTTAGCTGTTACCAACAATATTTTACACATGAGGGTCATTAAGGACGGAAGCCCTCAGCATCTTCCACTCGGAACAAAAAACAAGAGAACTGGAATTAGGGTGCATTTATAGCCAACTCTCTACAAACAGCTTCGTTGTAAATATTGTGTAAAAGTTAAGAGTTTGAGATGATACTAATTAATGTGGTTGAAGTGTGAATTATCTTCCACCAACACCAAAGAGTATGTTTGCATCAGAAATCTAATAAAATGTCATGCTTGAAAATTAAATAGAAATACCTTGCCGCTGGGAAGACCCAATTCCTTAAGTGCCTGAAAGATCACCTTTTCAGTTTTACCTGAGGCAAAAGTTCTGGTAATGCTAGAGAAAAGAGAAAGGAAAGTTATTTGAAAGGCATTCAGCAATCCATCAACAGAGCTAAGTCAAACACTGCAAGGGTTTGTTTTCTTCATGGTTTCCTCCTCTGGAGTTTTTACAAAGGTAAATTTAGCAAAAGGCTCCTAAAGAACACCGCACCCCCTAATAATTGTGTATCCTGATTTAGTTTTTCATACAAGTCAGGGATAACTCCCAGAAAAACTATCAGTATAATTGACCAATGTTATGATTTTGACTAAGTGGGAATACTGATAAACAATGTGATTGTGTTCGCCAATTATATTACCAACTAGCAACAAAGCCCGTTGTGGGAAAAAATACAACAGGTTCTAGAAAGGGGAGGACAGGAGGGCATTGCCTCCTCTTCCATGACTCATCTCGGCCGGGTGAGGGCAGGGGGCTGCAGTTGCCACCTCCTCTGCTCCTGATCTCGGCCCGGTGAAGGGGGGTGGGTATTGCCACCTGCTCCTCTCTTGATCTCAACTGGGTGATGGCGGGTGGGCATGGCCTCCTGCTCTGCACCTGATTCTGGCAGGGTGAAGGGAAGATGGGGCATTTCCTTCTGACAGTGTGACTGGTGCCTTTTCCAGCTCTGTTACCCTAATGTCCATATTAAATCCTGCCTAGCACTGTCTAACATTCAGGACCAATGGTTGAATTTCCCCCAAACATTTACCAAAACAGAAACAGACACACACACTGTCGGGTCTTGCCAGGTACTTCCCAAAACACTTCACTGCATCACAGGAGTGAATGAGTTAAAGTTGGTTTTATTAAAGAAGAGTACCAGTGTCAAGATGCTATGACAGGAGCACTGGCTAAAGTGGCTCAAGGTAGCAAAGCAAGGTTAATTATAGGTCAAAGCCTCCCCCCACCCCGGTGGAAAAGGAAGTCCGTTAGGATTTTGGCACACAGAGGAGAGAAAGGATGAGCTCTGCTCAGTTTCTTAGAAGTTTGGTGCAGTCTCTGCTGAAACGTCAAGGCCGCGTTCTCAGGCCGGCCAGGAAATTGTAACCAAAACACCTGCAAGATAAGCAGCTAGCTTATTCAGCAAAACAGGTTTCCCTCTGCATGTTCTCAGAGGTACACTAAACCCTGCATCAAGAAATCCATAACACAAGACAGATATGCTGGAGGCGTATCTGACACACACCCCATGCATATTGGATTATATTTTCTTCCATCAATAACAATTTTGGGCAACAGACACCGAAAGCAGTAATTGGTTTACATCCCACTTGCTTCTGCATATTCTTCTCATCTCCTATCCATCAGTCATTTCTTCAAATTGCCAAGCGACTAGCCTTACTGGAAACTAAGATGATGAAAAATTAGCAATAACGGGGAAACGGTCATTGCACTGAAGATAATGCTGGATTCTAGAATGATACAATCATAGGGACCTCAAGGGTCATCAATTCCAACCCCCTGCACAATGCAGGGAATTCATAACTACCTCCCCTCTGCACCCACAGTGACCCCCTGCTCCAAGCCCAGAAGATGGCAACACACCATCAGGATCCCCAGCCAAACTGGCCTGGGGAAAATTGCTACTTCACCCCATGGTGGCAATCGGCCTTACCCTGGGCATGTAAGAAGGGGTCACAAGAACAAAGCACTGATGTAACCCTTCCTGCCCTCCTTCTCATGATCTACCTAGAATCACAGAATCAGCACTGCTGTCAGATGGCCTCTGCTTAAAAACCTCCAAAGAAGGAGAGCCTACCACTGCCTGATTCTACTAGTTTATTGAAGCCAAATGTCGTAATAACAGATCCAAGTATTACTCCAACTCCTACTAGTACGCCCATGTACTGCAATGCAGGGAGAATTCTTCCTCTAGAGATCTCTCTCTATAAAGCTCCCATTTGCCCCCACCCCCGCCCCCACAAGGATTTGGGCTTTCAAATTGAGCAACTGTTTGGGTGAGTGATTTGGGTTCACACTTTGTCAGAGACCCAATTTTCCTTTCACTTGGAGATGGAGAGCTAACCGTCCATCCCAGGCATGGGTGGGGGGAGATGTCGGGCTCAAAGTTGGTACACTGAAGGCACACTGTCTCTGAGTCTGTGTGGCTTGAGCTGTGCAAACACAATCACAACTCTCATCCCTCGTCAGGGCCAAGGGGTGAAGGTAAGCAAGTATGGGCCGGTACCGAGTACCAGTAAGAAAAGGGCTGAAGTGGTACCTCCCACATTTGGTTTTGAGTCCCCAAAAGCAGACAATGCCAGCAAGGATACTTTCAGTCCCAGTCAGGACTAATGCCCCAGTGTTTCCCTCTGCTTCAGGAGCTATTCCGCCGCTGCAAAAACAAGGGCACGTATGCTATGCTTTGCTAGAGCTGGTTTTGGGAACTTGTGGGGAGTCGACATTCCCTCCAAAATGCAGGAGCCTTGGGGGGAGGGGATTTCTATCTTTAGAAACCCACTGCAGAAAGCTTCTGCTGCTACTGAACGTCACAGAAAAATATTTGCCAAAAGCAACCTTGAGACCCCTCTTTTACTGATGCTGTATCAACATGTAAAAATCAACAGATAATCCCAAATTCCCAAGCGCCGCAGGAGGCCAATTTGGATTGTGCCCTGAATACAACACGTGCAGTCCCCCAACAGAGCAGACAATGCCCCCCCCAGCAGCTGTTTAGGGACCTTTTCCTCCTGTCCTATCCCAAATTGGGCCCTGTAGTGCTTGGGTATTTAGTTCTCTGCAGCTGCCGTGTCACTAAAGAGAATTTACCATTTAGTTTGGCCTAAACAGAAATGAAGATTATGGTTTTGGTCCGTCTCCCAAGCCTGGAGATGACCATGGATCAGGGCTGGCCCACCCATTGAGGCTGGGCCAGCAGCTGCCTTGGGCCTTAAGGCACCAGAGGAGGCGCCAGCCCGAGGGCGGGGGTGCATGCCACGGAGCTCAATTGCACCGTGCTGCTGTGGCCGGCCAGGAGCGCATGCTGGCGGTGGCAGCACGGGGACACTGAGTGGGCAGCCTCCCAGCCCTCCCACCCAGTTGTTCTGTGCTGCCGCCACCGCTGGCACACAGTTGCGGCCCAGATGCAGCAGGCGGCTGGGGCGGCACGTGAAGCATCTGAGCCGGAGGGCTGGAAGGTTGCACGCCACCCTGCACCGCCCTGGCCGCCTGCCACACCTGGCCCGCAGCTGCTGCACCTGGCCAGGAGTGCGTGCTGGCGGCGGCAGCATGGGGCAGCTAAGTGGGCAGCCTCCCGTTCAGCTGCTGTGTGGGCCCAGGCACAGCTGGCGACCAGGATGGCCGGCTGTGCCTGGCCCGCAGAGCAACTGAACAGGAGGCCTGTGCGTGTGCCAGCCGACGTCCGTGCGCACGTGCGTGCAACAGCACCCTTAAGCTGCCTCAGGCGCCAGCAACGGTGGAGCCAGCCCTACCAGGGATCTTTACAATCTCAAAGTGATTCTTTTACAGGATAGCCTTTTTCAAATTCTTAAAAAGCATGAGCTTGAACAATGGAGGCAGCAGACCTCCATTTTATAGTGTGAGATTTCTGGAGGGTGCTGCTGAGGGCTCTTGCACCTGTCTGCTCTGGGAGCCCCTCCTCCATGGATTACTGGATTTCTGCTGCCTGCTTGGCCAACTGAGGAACTGCTTGGAGCCGCTTGCTTGCCTCAAAATCCGAGGCGAGGACATTCCCTGAAGTCTTGGTTTGAGATATGGCCGTCTCCACACGACTTACCTGCCTGTGGAACATCACGCGAAAGACCCGGAAGACAGCATCTTCTCGCATGAAATCGCGCCAAGAAGACGCGATTTCACACAAAACTCCCAGATAACCTCGTCTTCCTGGCGCGATTTCGCGCGAGAAAACGTTGTCTTCCAGGTCTTTCACGCGATGTTCCGCAGGCAGGTGGAAATGGCCATTGTATTGAAATATTTTAAACTTTTACAGTTTTCCTAGTTTGGGGGGGGGCAGGGGGGATTTGGTGGTGGATTCTGTATGTTGTGGGGAGGACTAACCTGGTTCTTCCTGGTTCTTTTTATACTTTATTTCTTTGGCCTTTTGGTCGGGGAAGTGCACTGGTTGTGAGTGGGGCTGCCAATACCCCTGCTCCAGACTCTGTTCCTCATGAATACTTACCTGGCCAGCAGAGAGAAAAGGTGTGGGGCATGGGAGGCAAGGAACCGCATGGGAAAGAGCACAGCAGGCATGCTGCCTAGCAACGGGCATGATCCTGCTCTTAACAGGCGCCAATTTTGATGCTCAATAGGCTGAACTGGCCCTGCGCAAATTGTGGGAGCAAGCCTGCTGCCAGCATGATGGTGTCACTTCCTGGAAGTGACATCATTGCATTGCAGCAGGGAGTGTGCATGCTTTCATATTCACAGGATTAAAACCAAAGGTAAATGCCAAGTCTCCCCACCCCCTTCTGTCAGAAGGACCTGGCAACCCTAGTGGAGAGCCAGTTCGGTGTAGTGATCAAGAGCGCGAGCCTTTAATCTGGGGAAACAGGTTTGATTCCCCACTCCTCCACCTGAAGCCAGCTGGGTGACTTTGGGTCAGTCACAACTCTCTCAGAGCTCTCTCAGCCTCACTCACTTCACAGGGTGTTTTGTTGTAGGGATAATAAAGTCAATCCTTGTAAACCGCTCTGAGTGAGTGTTAAGTTGTCCTGAATAAATCAAATGTTGTTGCTGTTGTTGTGATTATTATAGTTGTGAGTTAAGGACAATTTGTTACGGTGTTTTTTTTAAAAAATCTGTAATTCTTTCTATTGCCTGGGAGGGGGCCTTTTGATTTTATTTTTCTGCTTTTCGTGTAAGTTTGGTGCTGTTTACTTTTAAAGGTTATTTTGCGCTGCTTTTAAAAAATTTAAATCTGGGGAGGTCCAGATTTCTTGGGTGTTTTTCTTCTTGCCTGCTTGCTGGTGGTGTGCCTGGATTGTGCTGTTCTTGTAGTTTTATATTCAAAGGCTGGGGGGGGGGGCTTCAGGATATTTTGCTTGCTTGTTGTTCTGTTGGTCGCAGTTTAATATTTAAAGGTTGTTGTTACTCTTGGCAGGACATCAGGGGGTTTTTTTGCTCGTTGTTTTATCTGTCAGTTTAGTGGAGTTTTGGGGTGCTATGGTTGGTTGGTCGAGGTTCTATTGTTCTAGGAAAATTTTTTGCTAGTTTTAAATAACATTCAATTTAAGTGAGGTGGTAGGCCTTTTCAAAAAACTCGACAAATTAAGTTTCCCCCTAATGTGATTTGTGATAGACCATTAAGAAGAGGCTATGTGCTATTTAAAAAAATAAGTATGTAATAGTTGAACTGTAAAAAAAATAGGCTGCAGGGCTGACTTTGCTCTTGGCTTTGGTGCAGCCACCTCAGGGGGTTCAGAAAAACAGTGTTTGTAGTCTGACCTTTAGTCTTCTAGGTTTCAAGAAGGAAGTTGCTTGAATCTTGAAAAAGAATTAAGGTTTTTTTGCTAGTGTAGTTAGAAATAATAACATTAGTAAGTCCCAGGGCCGATTCCAGACGGCCAGCTCCATGCCAAAACGTCGCACGTCATCACGCGGAAAATGCGAAATATCGCGTTTTCTCAAGCGATTTTTGCACGACGTCGCGCAAAACTCGCGCAAGAAAATGCGATATTTCGCGTTTTCTGCGCGACGACACGCGACGTTTCGGCATGGAGACGGCCGTCTGGAATCGGCCCTGGTTAGAGTTGCCAGGCCCCTTCACCCTCCCAATGGGATCGGGGGCGGGGGGGCGGACCCAGTACTCACCTTCTTCTTAGTCTCTGCATACTCCTGGGGGCAGCACGATGATGACAGCTCGGAGAATGACGTTATCAGACAGGCCCCAGGAGCGCTCCTGCGCGTCACATGAGGTCAATTTGGACCCCAAATTGGACCCGTGCAAAGAGCGGGAGGGCTCCTGAGGCAGCGTGATGACATCATTTCCAGGAGTGAAGTCATCATGTCGTTCCGGGAACGCATCTGGGAGGCCTCTTCCCCCGTCTTTATCCCCTGCCGGCCAGTTGAGTAGTGGAGGGGCAGAGGGAGGGAGGGAGGGATCCCCCACCAGGGGACCCAGCAGCCCTAGGTTAGAGCCACAACTATTAGATAGCTTTTAGAGTAGGAGGTCAGACACTGATTTTTTTAAAAAAGTTTTGATTTTTGGCTAGCTGTTGTTTTACAAACCAAAAAAATTGGGGGTGTATAAAAAATTTGTGGTAGTAAGTATGATGCAGCTCAGCTAGGCCTACTTAGTGAAAGTAGTAATAGTCAGATGGGGGACAGAATGAGTAACAGTAAAGGAGTCCAGCAGGATCCTGGAGGAGGGACAAAGCAGAAGAGTAGCAGGGCAGAGGGGAGCGGTGAGTGGGAGGGCTGTGGCATTCCTCCCATCTGTGCAGAAGCCTGCCACACAGACACCTTCCACCACCCCAGCCTCTGCTTGGGTGATCCGAAGAAAAGACGTTGCAGGAATGGTGCCCGCAAAGGTGCGAGTAGGTGCTGGTACTATGCAGGGGCTTGTGGCTGGGGGTCCCCTCCTACAACTGTTGTGACTCAGCAATGGGAGGAGCAGCATGAGGTGTTTTTGGTGTGGACTTGGGGGATGTGAGTTATCTAGTTCTCATGCACACCCCAAAGACCCAGGGGATGCTGGAGAAACCGGAGGAGAAGATTGGCGATGACCCTTCAATGATTCCTTCAGAGTTGAGCAGCAGGCCTTCCAAGGAGAGGCAGGAGGTGGAGCAAGAAGAAGAGATGGAGGAAGTGCCCCCAAGGTGCCCTCACAGGAGGCGGCTTCTGGGGTGTCACAGCTGCCCTGGAGGTAAGTGCCCGTACCCCTCCACGGTCTGAAATTGCTTCCAGAGGACAGACAATCCCTCAAACAGACAGTGCCTCTTGTGTAGGGCCTGGATTAGTCGAGGAAAACTAATACCGACTCAGGAACCACTTGAAGAAGCACCATCAGGCAGTGCTTCTTTGGGTGGGAGGGAGGGAGGGAGAGGCTGGTGCTGTTGAGGAAGGGACACCAGCCAAGCATCACTGATGGAGATGCCTGGTAGGGTTAGCACTAGTATGTCAAAGGAGAAAGCAGGGAAGAGGCTCATTCGCATCACTCGTGAGATGATCACCCTAGACGCTCTTCCATAGCTAAGCATGCTGGGTTCCGCAGGCTGCTCCGAGACACTACATGGCTCCTGCCCACACCACCCTGAGGAGGACAGTGCTGCCCTCCCTTACAGGCCTGTCAGGGAAGGCACAGTTGCCCTGTGATAGTGGGAGATTTGTACACTTCACACCTGACCTCTGGACCTGCCCTCAGTCACAGCGTATGTACCTCTTCCTGACTGCACACTGCTGGCAACCCGAGGATGTTCGGGGGGGGGGGGAGACCATTTGCACGAGGTAGGTTGAGATGGGGGCTGCCAGGCCGACCACCATAATCTTTGGTCCACGCTGAGGTCCTTGACAAGGTGTGCTGCTCAGCAAACATCTCTGCTGCCATCTGGAAGCAATTAGTGGGTGGGTAGGCAGGGATGACACCAGGAGCTAAACAGTGACCAACAGCAGCACCAACCTCTGGGCAATGGCAGTGCAAGCGGCCTTCCGCACCTATCCTTGGCAGCCTGCAAGCTTTACCTCATGGTGAGAGACATGCTGGGTTTGGGTCCTGCAGAGGATCCCCACTGGATGCTGTGACTCACGAATTCTGGCATCTCGTGAGCCACTTCTTGTGCGGCACGAAGGCTACCCCCATCAGCTGTGCCCGAAGCAGGTCTGGCAAGCATGCGGCAGCACCACCTGATCAGCGTCCTTGATCCAAACGCTTCGGAGGAAGAAGGCTGCCCTTTTGGACTCATGCACAGGACATGGAGACTTCGTTCCAGGAGTGCCCATGTCAGTGGGGAGGTTGCTAGAGGGAACTGAGTCCCAACTGCAATGTCCTACCGAGCACAGAACGTACAAGCCGGTAACTGTGTGAGATCCACACACCAAAGGCAGCCTTGTCAAACCGACAGGCCAGCTTGAGAGACAAGGGCTGATTCCGCACACGTTGGATAATGCACGTCCAATCCTCTTCAGAGATCATTTGGAATTGAATTTTTCGTGTGCGAAACAAAAAATCCACTTCCAAACGATTGCTAAAGTGCATTGAAAGTGCATTATCCAACGTGTGCGGAATCAGCCAAGCTCTCTCAGCAGCTGGAGCATTTGCAAGCTGAGAGAGCTCTTACGTTGTACCCTACTGTCTCTCCTTTTTGGCAGTATTCTCCCATGGCCCCTCGTTGTCCCTGGAGATGGAGGACATCAGGGAAGCATACTAACTAACTGTGTGTGGGTGTCTGTTTGTGTCTGCCATTGCAAGATCTGGCAGGCTGTGCTATTGCCAGATTGGTTCTGCTGCTTTGATGTTGGTTCTGTTGTGTTACAACATGAGCCCTGGGTTCTGTCTGGCTTCCATGAGTGACACTGGTTCTGTTGGGCTTCCCCCCTAGCTTCAGTTGGTTCTGCTGGCATTCTCTGATTTGACATGGGCTCTGTTGGGCTTTGTCGGTAGTGTTGCATTGGGAGACTTTTGGCCAGTGGCTCCTTTTGTGTGTTTGGAAAAGGCTTCTCTGTGCCCTGCAGAATACCCAAGAATACAATGGAAAGTAGCTGGGGGTGCTTTGTTCAGGGGCCAATAGAATTGGGCCCCTCGACTCAACTGACTTGGAACTTGGGGGGGTCTGGAGTGGACAGGCAGGACTAGGTTCCTTGCCATTTTGGTATAGTTGGCTTGAAAAACTGCTCCTCCAATGCCCCAGAAAGATTTCCCCACAGGGAACCATGAAGTCAAATATGGTCGGATTCCTGAATAAAATCTGGACCCAAATAAGAAACTGGTAATTTTTGACCCGAACATCAGGAATATATACGGTATTCCGGATGCCAGAATACGAAGAATACCATTTTTTTAGTCCACACCCATAGCTATTATAACACTAACATAAATTCCACCTCTGTAAGAAAATATGATCAGACATCAATCCCAAACGTTAGAAGAGACCTTATCAACTCTCTCCTGGTGGCAGCTAGGAGTGCAATAGCAACCAAATGGAAAGACCAGTCTCCACCTACTACAGAACTTTGGTTTACAAAATTCTGGAACCATTTGATAATGGAAAAAGTAACTGACAACCTACATCAGTCAGAATATCAATCTTCGGGATCAAACTTCTGGGAAAAATGGATCCCATTTTATGAATACATAGAAGCAAGAGATCTGCAACCTCCCTCTTCACACCACTCATTATTGATGTATTAAAGTTGAAGCACCGTGTTAATATTTGTAAATGCAAATATTATATATATTTGTATTATATTGGTTTGTTGTTTGATTATTGTTACAGTTCTAAAATTGAATAAAAATTATTTATTCAAAAAAAAAAAGATGGCGTCAGGGAAAAGACATAGAGCACCCGAGGCTGCAGCCAGTAAGAGGAATCTGGAGGTGATTTCTGTTAGGTTTTTCTCACCTTCTGCCAGAAATAATGAGGCTCCTGGGGGGGGGGGACCCCTAGGAAATGCGTAGGAGGAAAGAACTGTTTTCATATTGATACTTCCAAAGCTAACCAAGAAACCAAGAGACACCACATCGATCTAGAAAGCACCAAAATCACTGAACAGTGTATGCCAAGACAAGAACATCTTAACTTACTTAAATAAGTAAGCACATATTTTAAAGTATGATGCAACTGTACAATACTTGCTGGGCACATCGCGAAACAGCAACTGCACTTACCTCCTAACTGGAATCTTGCTGTTGGTGTTAGTCAGAAACGCCAGTTTCATCCAGCTAAAATATAAGAGAAAATAATTATGTAAATGTATTCCACAGGAGGAAAACAGCTAGAAGGGCGGGGGGAGTCAGGAACAAACCTGTGTGGCTTTCCATACATCTACTGCAATGTATAAAATGAGACTTCATTTTATACATGTATAAAATGTATAAAATGAGATTTCATATGGAGCAAAATGAACGGGATGCCCTATAAAAATGACGAGTAAACGTTTGCAACTTTCTACTTAGAGCAGATCCAAATGTTTACAATTTTCAATTACCCTAAAAACGTCTCCATATTCCATGAGGGAACTGCGTGTTCAATGAGGGAGGAACTTTTAATACCTTCCCTCTCCCAGCCTAAGTTCCTGATGAGAACTCCGCCCATAACCCTGCCTATGGTCCCAGGGGAAGGACGGGTGGAAGGACTTAATTATATGAAAAGAGATGTTGCCTGAACTTTTCTGGTCAGGAAATACTCTGGAGCTTGGTTAGAAAGTTCCAGGACTGCACAGCTTCTTTGCCCCTAAGGCCCAAAATTTCTCTGCGCTTTGCCATGTGGGATACTTGGAAGACTGCACAGTTCCTTGCACCTTTAACAACCAGACTTGGAGCCTATTTCCTATTTATAGCCAGTGTCCAGGAACTGGAGTCCCCCCCTGCCCCCAAGCCAGACCAAGATCCCGGGGGAGAGCAACAAGCACGCCAAAATGAAGACATACTTCAACCACACTAGAAAGATTTCTAGTCTAGCCGCATCAACTTTCTTCAGAACTGATGACCAGATTCTAGTTTTCTTGAAGATCTAATTTGTTTAAAGTGTTCAAAACTTTGAAAATAGGCAGCCTCTTAACTAGGCTTCCCAGATGCCCACCCGTTTACCCGCCAAACACTGGTGATTGGTGGGAGGTTGTAAGTGAGCAGAGAGTATGCTCAGGGCAGGGCATAATGACATCACTTCCGGAAGTGATGTCATCAGGCTTCGTGCAGGACTACTCCCACGCATTTTGGGATCAATTTTGTCCCCCAAAGGACAAATGCGATGATGTCATTTCCAGAAGTGATGTTACTGCCTTGAGGCCAGGAGTGCACATGTGCTTTGTGCATATACCAAGATCATCCTGCCAGTGAGTACCAGGTCCCCCACCCCGCCAGCTGGGAGAGTATGGGCACCAAACAATCCTAATCTTCAGCGGGTTCAAATGAGAGAGAAGAAAAAGGAGCAATGGACCAAGGCGGCTAATAGAGGCGTTCCATTTGG
This sequence comes from Eublepharis macularius, assembly GCF_028583425.1. NCBI lineage: Eukaryota > Metazoa > Chordata > Lepidosauria > Squamata > Eublepharidae > Eublepharis > Eublepharis macularius. The sequence goes on from NC_072790.1 coordinate 13,473,920, forward strand.
TATATCACAACAGAAAATATACCCAAGGATTACCTTACCAGTATTTTTCAGGTATATTCAGGAATCTTGCGTATGCTGATAAATGCATTCCTGAATAATCCAGAAATATTTGGGTGATTGTTGGGGAATTATGGGGCAGCCATTTTACAGGTTGCTGGAGCTTTTTTCTCCTTCCTTTCTCTCTCCTTCACAGGTCTTCCAGGTAAACAGGTGAGAGAGCTGAGTGGTTGTTATTGCTTTGGGGGTGAAGCTTCTGTTTGCTTTGTGTGTTGCCTTTGTTGAGTTGTGTTCTGCTGTGCTCTGTGTTTTGTGCTGCACTGCACATTAACTTTAGAAGCTTACTGCTTGGGGAGAGAATTGTTGCTTGCTATTTTCCTTCTTTGCTGGTTTAACTTGCTTTCAGTGAGGACCTGATGTGTTCCTTGTTGGTTTAGCTTGTTATTGCTTGGGGTGGGGCGGGGGCGGTTGCAGGCTGCTGCTCTGTGTGTTGCTTGTTGATTTAGTGGAGTTTTAGGGTGTTCCTGTTGGTTAATTGTTCAGAAGGAAATTTCTTATTTTGTTTTAATCATCGTTAACAATAGGTGAGGTGGTAGATATTAAAAAAACAAAATAATTTTCAGCACAGGGCACACAGTTTCCCCCTAAATAGGCTTGTGGTAGACATAAGAAGAGGTGTTGTTTAAAAAATAAACAGGAGCAATAGTTGTTCTATTAAAAAAAATACTTGGTTGACCTTGAACTTGGCTTCATTGAAGCAGAAGGGGTGCAGAAAAAGTAGGGTTTTTGGAGGCTGACCTTTGGCTTCCTACTTTCCAGAAAGGGAGTTGCTTGATGGGGGCAGCGGGGGGAGTTAAGCTTCCCTGTTAGAGTAGTTAGAATCGGGGCTTTTTTTCAGGGGGAATGCGGGGGAATGGAGTTCCGGAACCTCTAGAAAATGGTCACATGGCTGGTGGCCCCGCCCCCTGATCTCCAGACAGAGGGGAGTTGAGATTGCCCTCCGTGCCGCTGGTGCGGCGCGGAGGGCAATCTCAACTCCCCTCTGTCTGGAGATCAGGGGGCGGGGCCACCAGCCATGTGACCATTTTCTCCGAGGGCAACCCACTGAGTTCCACCACCTCTTTTCCGAGAAAAAAAGCCCTGGTTAGAATTAATAGCATCATCTAAATAATGTTCTTAAAAAGAGATCACATTTTCATATCCAGGTTAGAGCCACAAAAGTCAACCAGCTTTTAGAGTAGGAAGTCAAACCCTGTTTTTAATTTTTTTTTTAAAAAAATGGTAGGTGTTGTTTGTTTTACAAACGCTCTCAAAAGTGAAGGGGGTTTGAAAAAACGTGTGGGCTACAGCTGGTCGGACAGGGAACAGAATGAGCGAAAGTAGAGGGGTGCAGAGGAACCATGGAGGGAAGGGGAGGCAGAAGAAGAGCACGGCCAAGTAGAGAGGGAGGGCTACAGGCTTTTTCCCAGCCTGTGCGGAGGCCACTTGCCCCACAGCCTCTGTCTCGGGTGCTCCACTGAAGAAGCCTTGCTTAAAGGCCCCCTTCACTGCGGCTGCAGCTGGAGCGCTGGCACTATACAGGGGTCTGCTGCTGACGTTGCTCGTCCTGCTGCTGCTGTGAGGTGTTTGGGGGGGAAATTTGGGGGGGAAGAGAGATTTCTGGCTCAAAGCTCATCCCAGGGACCCAGAAGGTCACGAAGATGCTTGAGGAACTGGAGGAGAAAACCGTCGGAGCCTCTTCCCTGGTTCCTTCAGAGTCCAGCTGCAGGCGTTCCAGAGAGAAGCAGGAGGTGGTGCGAGAGGAGGAGCCGCAGGTGTGCCCCAGGATGCTACCCCCTCAACCCCTTCCCTCCAGGGGTCTTGGGGGTGGCACAATAGTTCCCCCTTCTCCCACTCGATCCTCACAACCACCCTGTGAGGTAGCTTAGGCCGAGAGAGTGCGACTGGCCCAAGGTCACTCCCCAGAGCATTCTCTGCAGAGTGAGCAGGGAACTCCGTGCAGATGACACGAAATTGTTCAGGGTGGTGAAAGCCAGAGAGGATTGTGAGGCACTCCAAAGGGATCTGTCGAGGCTAGAAGAGTGGGCATCCATGTGGCAAATGAGGTTCAATGTAGCCAAGTGCAAAGTAATGCACATTGGAACCAAAAATCCAAAATATAAATACAAGTTGATGGGGTCTGAACTGGCGGAGACTGACCAAGAGAGAGATCTTGGAGTCATGATAGATAACTCACTAAAAACATCAGCACAGTGTGCGACTGCCATAAAAAAAGCTAATGCTATGCTAGGGGTTATTAGGAAAGGGATTGAAAACAAATCAGCCGGTATCATAATGCCTCTGTATAAATCGATGGTGAGGCCTCATTTGGAGTACTGTGTACAGTTCTGGTCGCCACACCTTAAAAAAGATATCATAGCACTGGAAAAAGTACAGAGAAGGGCAACTAAAATGATTAAAGGGTTGGAACACTTTCCCTATGAGGAAAGATTGAGGCGCTTGGGGCTCTTTAGCCTGGAGAAAAGACGACTGAGGGGAGACATGATAGAGGTTTACAAGATAATGCACGGGTTAGAGAAGGTCGAGAAAGATGTGTTTTTCTCCCTTTCTCACAATACAAGAACTCGTGGGCACTCTATGAAATTATTGAGCAGTCGGGTTAGAACAGATAGAAGAAAATACTACTTTACACAAAGGGTGATAAACACATGGAATTCGTTGCCACAGGAGGTGGTGGCAGCTACAAGCATTGCCAGCTTCAAGAGGGGACTGGACAAATATATGGAGCAGAGGTCCATCAGTGGCTATTAGCCACAGGAGATAGATGGTATTCTCTTTGTGGGGAGGTGGTGCTCTGTTGTCTTGGTGCTGGAAGGAAGGCAGTGGGAGGGCTTCTGGTGTCCTGGCCTCACTGACAGTCCTTTAGATGGCACCGGATTTCTAGCCACTGTGTGTGACAGAATGTTGGACTGGATGGGCCACTGGCCTGATCCAACATGGCTTTGCTTATGTTCTTATGTTCTTAACTGGAGCCAGCAGGCCTTCCAGCTCCTAGTCCAGCATTCTGAAACTACCGTGCCGTGTAGGCTGGTGCGCTAGTGAGGGCAACTTTCCAAACTAGTTAGAGGCTCATCCCCTAACTGACTTGTTTTTCCTCAGCTCTCTCTAAGTCAGGTTGTTGTTGTTTCTCTGAGAAAGCTCAGAATGTTGTACTGTATAAAAACATTATTAATATTATTCTCTCTACTTGGAAAAAGGTATGCCCATCGCCAGAGGCTTGTCCCCTTCTCCATACTGTGCCTCTGGAGGGTGCAGTTATTTGCCCGTCAGAGTGATGGGTCTCCTTTCGGTAAGAACATTTGTGCTTAACTGGGGAATTGTTCTCCCTCCTACCAGGGAAAGTTTAGCCAAGGCCAAGAGCTACAACAGAATCACTCAACAGATTATTCATCTACCCATGAACTCTCTCCATGAGAGTATGTTTGACTTTGAGAACTCTTTTATTTGTGGGGGAAAATATGAACAATAAATTAACACCACATTTCTCATGGATGTTTGCATCTGAGGGGAATGTCTCCTGCAAACTTCCCAGATATTATCTCTTTCTGGACCAAGTAAGGAAAGGAATTCTTTTTTTGAAATCATATGTAGCCAGGAACGAAAATATGTGGCCAGAAACAAAGGAAGAAAAGACTTACTGTTTCTTGAGACAGGTCATTGGACAGACATTGTTAGCTCTAAAGTTACGGATGATTGCTCGGAGTCCATCGACCCATTGCTGGAAGACAAGAGATTAAATGGTCAGCTCTGGGAAATGCCAAAAACAACAACAGGAGCAGTTTCTAACTAAAGCAAGCTGCCTCTCCATGGAGCTTTATAAAGGCCAATAATAATTATCACATAGCTCTTGGAAGCTTTCTTTATTTTATTTATTTGGATATTTATACCCTACTTTTATCCCTTACAGGGACACAAACAGCTTAAGCGGTTCCTCCATTTTATCCTTACAACAACCCTGTGAGGCAGGTTTGACTGAGAGCACGTGACTAGCTCAAGATAACCCAGCAAGCTTCCATGTCAGAGTAGGGATTCGAACCCATATCCTAGTCCAATACTCGAACCATTACACCATGCTGGCTCACACGTGGATTATCTTGTAGCCCTGATGATCATCCCACAAGACAGGCCAGTATTATTCTACCTATTAGCTCCCTGCTCTGCCATGGAAGCTAATTAGGTGATTTCGGGCCCGTCACAATCTCTCAGCCTTACTTTCCTCCTAGATAGTTGTTGTGAGGAAAAAGTGGAGCCGGGGAAAAGAATGTGATAAGCCACTTTGGGACCTTATTAGGAAGAAAAAAGGGATATAAATAATACAAACATAAAAATAAGTATTTCAGATGGGGACAAACACCGGGATTACTGCTTGCCTAATGGAGCCTCCACAACAGAATTCAAATTTGATTTGTAAACTTTCTTCATTTATTCTCCTCCTTTCTCCTTCAATTCAATGACCTGTTCTCTCCTCTCACTAGAAGCCACATAACGCTGCTTTCATTTGGTTACCACCGTTTTTTGCTCTCTTCGCATCACTGAAAACCTGAGTATTGAAAGCCTGATATTTATTTTCTGCCTCCGACATCAGGAGAGCTCTTCCAAGATGCACGCACACACAGGTCCTTAGATGCTTACCTAGCCAGCTACAGAAAATACTACTTCTTTAGTAATAACAACCAAGTGTGAGAACTTAATGAGTCCCTTTATTAATTACAGCATAGCCTCTGGCAACCGTACAAGAAGCCCCAGAATTGAGTAGTCGAGGATGCAAAGCTACGTACAGCCACTTAGAAACAAGCCTCCGTCAAACTTGACAGCACTTTTACTTCAAAGGAAAGAAGCACAGGATGTGTGCATAGATCTTATTTTACAGGGAGGCCACCAGGTGTCAGTAGAAGTACAGCCTCACAACAAAGGAGGTATAATAAAGCCTGCGGGGAAACCAAGCCAACAAACAAAATGCCGCAACCACTCGAGTAAGTTTGGTTTTGAATCAGTTACATAACATTGCTGATTCTAATAACGGATGGATTTTTTTTTAAAAAAAATATACCACAGAAAAGCCACAGAGATGAGGGACTCGGGTCAGGGAACCCGATGCCATTTATCTGCCATTGCAGTGTGTTTTATTTTTATTTTTAACTAAAGTTGCCATAAGCAGCAATAAGATCAGGCCCATCATTTGGTATACCACTTATAGCAAGAAGTAATTCCCCAAATATCGTTCTTGAATTTGACACTAACATTGGTATCAGCCCGAGGCAAAGAGTGGAGGCTTTCTACAGGAAAATCTATGCAGGCTTAAATTTTTACACGACCAAACATCACAGTCACGTTACTCCTTTCTCCACAATGAGATCTAATTTCCACCTCAGCAAAATTTACATGAAAGGGCCCACAAAAAGACCTGGGCCACTTTCACACGACTAACCTGCTTCCGTGATGTTGCGAAACGTCGTGCAAAAAACATGGAAGATAGTGTCTTCTTGCGAGAGTTTTGTGCGATGTCGCACAAAACTCTTGCAAGAAGACGCTATCTTCTGTGTTTTTTGCACAACGTTTCGCAACATCACGGAAGCAGGTTAGTAGTGTGAAAATGGCCCTGCTCTCTTCCACCACCTCAATCTGTTCCTCCTGTCCTGGTGCCCCTCCAGAATCTCATTACAACGGGATCCGATCAAACAATACCGTGAGTGTCTTCACACAATAAGGGTGAAATCTCATTAGTTGTGCTTCTTTCCCTCTACAAAAGCCACCAATAACATCGCTCAGGAAAGAGATTACCAATGAAATCAATTATCGCATCAAAGATCTAGACATACAAAATACCGAAAAGGAGCTGGGGCCAAGGTGAGAAGCCAGCTAGCCAAGCGCCGGCCGACTGTCCCAGCTTTTGAAATGATGGTGAAATGAAGGACAACCGATTTTGTCGGTATACGACAAGTGATGGGGCAAGGTGGAAACAATGCACAAAGACTCCATCAGGATTTGAAGCAATAAGCAAGGATAGCAACGAGATGGTGTGTTAACATTTCACGTTGGATGCCAACGCAGCCACAGTTAGCCCTACACAAACGTGCATCCGAAGAAAGGAGCTTTGGCTCGAAGGCTGGTACCCTGGAAATCTTGTTGATCTCTGAAGTGCCACTGGACTCAAATCCCCCTGTTTTACGGCAGACCAACATGGCTAGCGACCTGAAAGCCCTCCACAAAGCTGACTTTGATCAGACTTATTGCGCAAGATGTTTTAACACAATACCCTAAACACCTGCCTTGGATATAGACCTCATGTTCTTTTACCAATCACTTAGGGAAAACTGACATGACTTGCTCTCATTTTCTCCATTACAGCTTAACTATTGGGGCAGAGTTAAAGAGCTGCCAAGTTTTCAAATCAAGGTTATAATTAAACTTGAATCCTTGAATTATGCAACTCCTTGGTTTCAAGCTTTTTAAAACAAATGTATCAGCTTGAGTTCCTTAAAATGTCAGGTCTAATTGTCTTATGGGGTGGGGTGGAGGGTTAACCAAGAGATCAAATCAGGTGTTAAACGAAGAGACATATAGAAAACTGCAGTGCAATGTAACTTCTCATTTACTGTTCACTTCAAAACCTAATGTAACATCAAAGTGAGAGGTATATAGTTTTAACTAGTACATACCAACCTAACAAAAAGTTGCTTCAACATACAGCTAGGTCATCATTACACTTAAAATACACCACCACAGAGCCACAATCGCCATTTTTAGTTTCAAGAGAAGATGAGACAAGGGAAAGGGAGACAGGCGGGGAAAAGAAAGGTACATCCAGAAATCAAGCAGGTCTCATGTTACAAGCTAAGATTGTTTGCAAAAATCTGAGATGAAAGGTGAGCCCCATTACTTCGAATTAAAGCAGAGGCCGTGGCTCAAAGGCTGAGCATCTGCACAGCGTGCAGAAGGTCCCAGGTTCAGTCCCCGACAGCTCCAGCTGAAAGGACCAGGCAGGAGGTGATGTGAAAGACCTCCGCCCGAGACCCTGGAAGGCCACTGCCCGTAGGAGGAGACTTTAATGGACTGATGGTCTGGTTCAGTTCAAGGCAGCTTCACGTGCTCATGTGTGACTGAAAAGATCACAAACCATTATTTACAGTCTGGGACTGGGACTATTGTTGTGGCGAAACCATTTCAAGCAGTGAGAAGTTCGAGTGGCCTTTGGATAAGAGATGGTACAACAGACTGACCAGGCATGATCATAGTTGCTTTATTTACAAACGCATAAGCAGAGCATTGTGGACACAAATAGGCACTCAGCAGGTCCCTGGAGAGCAACTTGTGCAGCTTCCAGCTAGAAACGCTCAGCCCCTCCTTTTCTTTTCCCACACGGCTGCTTTTCCCACACATCTTTGTGAAAGACTCTAATCTCCAACCCTGCAGGTGGACTGTCCATTCAGAAAACACCCAAGACCATCATGATAGTTTTGTTGCATTTCTAAATTCCCGCAGGCAGCAATTTAAACCCAAGAAGACTCAACACAATAGATAGGTTCAGCCGGTTTTGTTTTCAACCATGGTTAGTAGGAGTCAAGATGCTGGCAGTATCTGCCATACCCATACCGGGGGGTGGGGGGGCTGGAGGTTATGGTGTTATGATTGTCTGTTGCAGCTGTGCTTCTTCACTCTCCCAGGATGTGAATTCCTCCTGGGATTATCTCTCTTAGACTATGCTTGCTCCTACCCAATGGGAAAAGAGCCCACGTAACCTTGAACCCTGTGTCCTCCCCTTGGCACTCTGGGTGTGTGTGTGTGGGGGGGGGGAATGTTAGCCTGTAAATGATGTATGTTCTTGATATTTGGTTGTGCCTCATTCCAGATAATGAACCCAGTAAGATCACGAACTAGCAACTTCTCAATAAAGCTCTTACAAACAAACAGTGGATTCTTTTGAGGGTTACTTGGTAGATCCTTACAGTAGGTGAAACTTGCCTGGTCAAACAGTTTTTGACCTCCTGGCTCTGTCAGCTGGAGAGTGAAGTGCCAAGGGTCAGTACTAGGGGTGTGCATGGTTTTCCGCTTAGGGTTTCCTACTTGGGGTTTACCTGAAGCGGGAAAACAATCTGGAATAACCCGAATCCTGAAGTGGCTAACTGCTTTGAGATTCGGGTATTTAAGCCGCTTCATTATGCTCTGTAAAGATTCGGACTGGAGCATACTGAAGTGAAAAAAAATCGGTGGAAGTTTGCCCCCTTGCTCCAGCTGACTAGCAGGCTCTGCTAGTCAGCTGGAACAAGGGAGGGGTTAAAGTTTAAAGCACCCCCTGCACTGCTTGCAAGCGGCGCAGAGGGGCACTTTAAACCCCCCACCAGTCAGCTAGAGCAAGGGAGGGGGGCTTAGGCATGTGCACACCCACCCTGTATCATGCAGGCAGTGCAGGCTGCAAGGCCAGCTGGCTGTGGCAGCAAGCACAGCTTGGCTGGGACCACATGTGCCCACTTCTCAGCTCTCCTAGATGGCGCCAGGAAGGAATCCGGCCAGGGCCACAGGCGCTGGGTCTGCCACGCGCCTGCGGCCCTTGTGGGCAGGAGGTGGCAGGCTGCGGATCAGTTGGCCATGCACACCCAGTGAGGCAATTGGCCCGGCTGGGTGCTGTGGCTCAGCAGGGCTGCAATGTGTCTGCCCCGCAGCCTTTCCAGTGATGCGAGGAGAGGGAGGCCAGCCACATCACGGCTCTCCCGACTGGTTGCCGGGGCACAAACCCTGGCCTGGCTGGGGCCTGCACGCACCTGCCCTTTGGTGCTCCTGGGCTGTGCTGGGAGTGAAACTGGCCAGGCGCCTCAGCGATGGGCTGGAGTACAGCCAGGGTCAGGCACGTGGGCTCTGCAGAGCTCCTGAATAGCGACAGGAGGGAAGCGGGCAACACGCTGGAGCGGTGAACCATGGCTCGGCTGGGCATGCCCACTCCATGGTATTGTGGGCAGCACAGAAAGGGGGGCTGACTGGGCACCCTCCTAGGCAGCAGGGGGGAAAAGAGGCCAGTGCAGCTCATTTGGTCAGTGTACACCTGGTGGGGCCCAGAAGGGCTGAGCTCTGGACTGCAGCACAAGTGGGGCTGCCGGTGCGCCCGCTCCACTCCCCCACAGAGCTTTAAACCCCCTTGCTCCAGCTGATTTGCGGAGCCCACCAGTCAACTGGAGCAACCTTAAAGTGCCCTCACGCCGCTTGCAAGCAGTGTGGGGGCACTTTAAACTCCCCACCCTTGCTCCAGCTGACTGGTGGAGCCCACCAGACAGCTGGAGCAAGGGTGTGGGGGTTTAATACCTCAAAGCTTTCCGAAGCAATCCAAATCGCTTAGGCAAGCTTTGATTTGGGATCCCGAATCTTTACAAATCGGATCCAATTTGGATATTTATCCTGAATCGGAAAATCCAAATTGCACACTCAGCTGCTGTAGTCATCTTCTAAGGCCCTGCTGAAGGCAGTCTTGGCTTCTGAGGACTGCCAGCGGCAACCTGAAAGAGGGTATTTTTGGTCGTGGCCTCAGAACTATGGAATCCCCTCCCCAACAATATTCAACTTTCTCTTCTCACACCCTTCCACCGGCGGTATTTCTTCTACCATTCCCTCAATAATTTCTCCTCCCAGACTGATGTTTTCAACTGGTATCTTGGTTTATATGTGCATTTGTGCACTGAACATGTTTTAAGGTATATGGTTCTGTTTTTAACTGTTAGCCTCCCTGGTGGTCCCAACTGGGGTGAAAGGCGGGATATAAATATTTTAAATACACAGGTATGACACATGAAACCATAGTTAAGACTAACTGTAGATAATAAACAGGCTTCAAATAATGGGTTTCAGATCCATTGTTTGTGGAATGGCTGATGGTTGGATGTTTACACTGGCCACAGTTCATCTAATTAAGCCACAAAGCAAAGCAAGGGACAGAAACATCTTGATTTATTTTAATGGAATGTGTTTAAATGTTGCCACCCACTTAAAGTGCCCATCCAAACATGAGGGCCCCAAAGAAGATGACTAATGCCTCAATCTCCTCACTCTAGTAGTACTTGCACTTATGATCTGATTACCATTTAAATAACCGTCCTCCACATCTAATGAGAATCTAATTCCTTCTGGAATTTAAAAGAAACCCAAACAACAGAAGAAAAAGCAGTCTATTTCATAACCACCAACACTTCCTCAGCACACAGTATATTAACCAAACCATAGCAAAAGTATACTCCTATCAATGAGTATGGAACTATTCCCATTAAATGTTCATAGCTGTTTTGCAAGTATGTTTTGAGTTGAAGATGCAATTAAATGCTTCTGGCTATTAAGCTAAACTTGTGTTTCCCCTGATGAACTATTTGCACTTAGGTCGTGTTCCCTAAAGTACCATCTTCTTGAGAACATTATCTTTCTCCATATAAAATGATATGTATACGTACTCTAATGCCCATAAGCAAACTGAAATTGAGCTGGCAGTCAGCCTACGAGTATTTGGAAACAGTGGAGCATGTGTGTGCAACTGCCCTTTACGTCTCACACTGGTTCCTTTGGGGAGCAGCCAGACATGACTTGAAAAGCGTTCTGTCTGTCTAGTTTACCCTAAGTTGTTACCAATGAATGTGAATGAGAGCAACACACCATCTGCCACAAGCAATGTTGTTGCTGTATCATAGATCTCTTTTTCTGTCATAAGCCACAAATGATTGCACAGGATTCCATATGCCTAAACAGTATCATTTTCATGACAGATATAGGATGTAAAGTAAAACAAAACCATGCTATACAAAGCAGAAAGCAGACAGAGGAGGACCCATAGTGCAGTGGCAGAACGGTTGCTGGTCACGTCCAAGGACACAGGTTCATTTCTCAGCACTTTCACCAACAAGATCTCCAGCAGCAGGCTCGGAGAAACCTTTTTCTGCCAGAGACTTTGAAGACCCATAGCCAGTTACTGCAGAGAGCACTGAAGTAAAGAGAAGAGTGGACTGCCTCGGTTTAGGACAACTTCAAACACTCCTATCCCCTTAATCCACAAGACCGTAATATTATGCATTTTGAGACTGATTTTTTTTTTTTGCACTTTGTGAAATGTCAGATGATTTATTTTCCCATTCTGGCTCCATGGTGTGCAATGGATAAATACAGCAACCCATTAGAGTATTATTCTTTCAACTTTTTTTTTATTTAGACCAAAGCAGAGTTCTACTTCTAACAGTCATCCAGCAGTCCTACTCTGAAGAGTTACAGATAACATCTCTCACTGTAATTTAATTTTATCACACATCTACACACTTCCTAAACTGCCACTCAATCACCTTCCCACGGGGTGGAGGAACACACTCAGGCACTCCAGAAGCCCCGCACTGACTTATTTGTTTAACTACTTTACTTGCTTGTTTATTGTTCGGTTTGGTTTCCTTAAACTGTGCTGTCCTACTTCCAGCAGATCTGCATTCAGTAATATTCCACCGACTATTTGTTACTCTCCTGTAGAGCATAAGGGATTTATATAAAGGAACGCGGCCATGAACGCCCAAGCGCTTAACTGTGCAATACCTTAGCTTCTTCTGTGCTTTCTGCTACCATGTATGTGAAGCTGATGTTCACCAGATCTGTGCCACTACAGACACACACGATACGCCCTTCCAGCTCATTTTCTGCTTTGCCAACAGCTTCAAGAGCAGCTAATATTTTGGGGTCCTGTTAAACACAATACGCACCTTGTCAGACATTCGAAACTAAAGCAGAAAAGAACGCCCCATCTTTTCATACAATTAAACTGCGAGCTTCTTCACCTATGCTTAATATTTTCTTAAGTACATCAAGTGCACAAATCAGAACATCTGCCCTTCGGGACCACTCACTGATCAAGAGAGCTGACCCAGGAAAGCAGAGCTTGGTATTTTAAATGCAGTCAATGATTCTGTACAAGTCCTTTTCATGTGGCAGCATCCTGATGTTCCATAGATCCGGGATTACAATATTAACATTTTATCTCCAGGGGCCAGGGCTGACCCAACTGGGATTACACCAACTGTAGATGGATGAAATACTCAGATCACAGATCTGGCGCAAAACAAAACATCTGGAACCAATGTGCAGCATCTGTTCCTTTCTGAAGGGTCCCCTGGCATGACCCACTTGTTTTCCTGGTAATGTTAAGCTGCACTTTGGGTATAATGGGAAGGGCTGTGTCTCAGAGCGTCAGTTTCCTGCAAGTTTCCATGGCAAGTGTAGCACGAAAGAACCTCTGCCAGGGAAAAGAGGGAGAGAAGAGGAAGAAGGGTTCTCTGCCTCTTCTCCCTAGCAGAGGTTCTTTCTCTAGGCGTCTCGTCTCGACTGCTCGGCTCCCTCTTGCCGTCGCCCACTCTCCTTGCTCTCCTAAAAGCACTCGACAGCCAAGTGTGCGGGTGGCGGAGAGAGGGAGCCAAGTGAGCAGGCGGTAGTCAGAGGGAGCTGGTTGCGGCAACTGGCTCCTTGTCCCTCTTGCCCCTACTAGTGCCCCTCAGCATCACCCTCCCGTTGCCCCCCTAAACGCACTTGGCAGCCAAAGGGAGCCGAGAGCACTGGCGGCGGTGAGAGGGACAAGAAGTCTATCGCCACTGCCAGCTCCCTCTGACTTCCACCCGCGCAATCGGGTCCCTCTTGCCACCGCCCACACGCTTGACTCCCTCTGGCTGTGGAGTGTTTTTAGGGGAGCTGGTGGCAATGAGAGGGAGCCGAGTGGACTAGACAAGATGTCTAGAGAAAGAACCTCTGACAGGGAGAAGAGGGATTCTCTTCTCTAGGCATCTTTTCTAGTCCGCTCGGCTCCCTCATGCCACCAGCTCCCCTTGCTCCCCTAAAAGCACTCCACAGACGTTTAGAGCATTTAGGGAAGCAAGGGGAGCACACTGCCCAGGGGTGCCAGCGGGGGCGAGAGGGACAAGGAGCCGATCACTGCTGCCAGCTCCCTCTGACCACCACCCGCACAATTGGCTCCCTCTCACCATCGCCCACATGCTTGTCTCCCTCTGGCTGCAGAGTACTTTTAGGGGAGCAAGGAGAGCTGGTGGCAGCAAGAGGGAGTTGAGTGGACTGGACAAGGTGCCTAGAGAAAGAGCCTCTGCCAGGGAGAAGAGGGATTCTCTCCCTCTTCTCCCTGGCAGAGGTTCTTTCTCACTATACTTCTCGTGGAACCTTGCAGGAAACTGACGCATATCCTCCATGCGTCAGGTGTCTCGTCTGTTTTGGCTCTCACAGGCAGAAGATCTGCTTTGAATGCAGACGTCTCTGGTTCAATCCTCAGCATCTCCGGTTACAAGGAGACCGGGACATGAGACTCTGCTTTGCCCACAGAGAGGGTCCCAAGTGCAGACTGCAGCATCACATCACCTGTGGAAAAGCTCAGACGGAAGGTAAGTAATGTGGAAGGCCTTCACGTGAGATCCCGGGTCTTTTCCACATCAGCACAGGCTTGTATAATTTACTTGTTGCTGTGGCTGTGCATGCTTCCACACAGGGCTTCCGCACAGGGCTTCCACGCAGGGCTTCCACACAGCAGGTTGCCCTATTCATTTTTTTATAACAGCGATTTAATTGCACTATATTAATATACATTTATAGTAAAACATCCATCAGGTTTCTCTGAGTTCCCAGCTTTCATTTCTTTTCAAAAGTCTTTAGCCTGTTCCATTGCAGAGAGATGTTTTCCCCAATACATCTCAACAAGGAAAGGGGCTAGAGAATAAGAATAACAACAACAACAACAACAACAACATTCAATTTATATACCGCCCTTCAGGACAACTTAACGCCCACTCAGAAAAGTGTACAAGGATTGCCATTATTATCCCCACAACAAAACACCCTGTGAAGTGAGTGAGGCTGAGAGAGCTCCTAGAAGCTGTGACTGGCCCATGGTCACCCAGCTGGCTTCAAGTGGAGGAGTGGGGAGTCCCACGCTCTTAACCACTACACCAAACTGGCTCTCTCAGAATCACTGGGAATTCAGAGAGCTGCAAATTCAGAGAACTGATGCATATTTTTGTATGACAATGTGTCAACATAATGCTCTTAAATTACTATTTTTTAAACAGAAAAGTCCTCTGCAGTCGGGAGAGGAAACGGTTATCGTGGGAGAAATGGCTGCTGTGTGGCCAAGCTCATGAAAAGTTGGGCTTTGTCACCCGCGTGGTAGCCACCCAGATTTTGCTATGATCTTTCCACAAGTACAGAACAAAGCAGGTTTGAGAAAGATCAGAGAAAAGGCAAGGAAACCCTAGAAGGTGCACAAATGCTGTGGGGAAGCAGGAAAAAAAAACCCACTTCTCAACAGCATCAAACGTGGGGCAAATAACCCAGGCAGAAACACTCCTAGAGAACCACTGCCAATCAGAGTAGACAATACTGACCTGGATAGGTGTCCATGCCTGTACCCTCCAGTCCTACTGATTTAAATGGTAACATTGAACATAAGCTCAGATCTCTGCTGCATAAATCAATGACTACATGATTAAACTGTGCTCTCTGCAGTTTTCATGCAGGAGGAGTATGCTTACATGTCCTTTCTTCATTTGTTGTTTGTTTGTTGTTCCATCCCAACCATGGGCTGGATCCAGTGCAAAATATCTGCTTGTGCTAGAGCTCCTGTTCAACCAGAAATGCAGGGAAAAGACCACGGTCGCTGCCTGCACTAACTTACTGTCTCGTCACTTGTATTTCCACTTGTGCAAGATCTTGCACAACCACGTTCTCAGCACTATAATATTTAGGGAAGAAAGTGCTGGGTGTAGCACAAGAACTTGCACAACCAGAACTGTGCTAAGGCCGTTGATGTTTCCACTCACGAACCCCTGGATCCAAGCCAGTGTTTGTTGCAGGTGTCCCAATGTACTTCTTTCCTTTATGGTATTTTAAAACTACTTCACTGACATTTTTAGATTCTACACCATTAATACACAACAAACGCAAAAACAACTTTGAAAATTTAGCTTTATAAAAAGAGGTGCAATTCGCACAAGAAAAATGGAATGGATTTTCAAATTGAACACAAGGGACAAGAAATTCAATTATATCACTGTCTTTAAACGTTCTGTTCTATAGCCTTTATTCTGTGGCACTTTAATACGCTTGGCTTTAAATAATTAGATCCCAATCTCCTCTACCAGTTCCAATACCAAATCAACACTTTTAGTGTTTCAAACAATACTTTTAAAACGAATTGCAGACATACCTTTGGCACTGCTCCAAAACGAATACTGTTGATAAGGGAACATTCTAAAACCTGCCCTTCCTGGAAAAACAAAAGGAAGGTCGTAAGTTTCGAACTATGATGTAATATGGTGCAAATCCAAACAGGAAGCGAAGGAAGTCCAGAGTAAAAGCATGATCACAATTAACACAAAGCAGTACAGATTCTATTCAGTGAGATTAAAACATATTCATAATTTCCCTAAACCTGAAGAGGGAAAACCACATAAATAATGGAAAATTTACAAACAGTAATTAACTATGACATACGAGACTCAAGGTGAAGTGGTTCCCATCATAAGGGTATTCCCACAGAACTCTTAGTGATCGTCCAAACATAGGCAGAGGGGCTGCTGCAACAGTGTCTACCGCAGCCACCAGCACAGAAGTGGACAAAAACAGGCAGGTGGAAACACCATCAGCACAATACATATTCCCAGTGCCATCAGCAGGTCAACTACTTTAATGCAACTCTCTGCATTTACGCTCCATTAAGTAACTCCACGTATTCACAAATCTCTCTCTCCCCCCTACATGCCTTCCTGCAACACAAAGAGATTGGGGGTTTGGATGGGAAAGGCATCAAGATGTCTGCCACCATTCCAGGAGCTAGGATCAGAGCTTTTTTTCTGGGGGGACGCAGGGGGACGCGTACCCCTAAACATTTTGTGAATCTAACGGGAGAAAGTAAAAATTTTAAAATGTTGGAATTCCCGCTAAACCAACTCCAAACGTATTATGGATATTTATGTGATTTGTTAAGTTTTATGTTGCATATGTTGGCAACAAACATGTTTAGTTATATTTAAACTCACTAGGAGCGCTGTTCATCTTACAAAAAATGGAACATCTTTGAGCATCGAACACGCCACCGAGATCGCTGGCATAATCGGTGATCGTTAGGGTGCAGACAAATACAAACAAGTCTTCTCTAAGCTACTCGGAGCTCTGGTAGTTGGAATCTAGCACGGTGATTGGTCAGTCTTGTTGCTACCCCCGATGGCGGTGACCAATTTGTGTATTTGTGTATGTTTTGTGCAAAGAGTTTGTCTGTACCAAAACTCTTTGGTTGTGCACACGTGTCACTATATAGGGGCTTGGTTGGCAACACCCATAATTCTCATCACCGACAGTCTTCTGACGTCATTTCCTTTCACGGTGTTTCCTGAGTGTGGTGTTTTACTGATGAAATTTTGGCCACCAAAAGCAAGCAGAGGAATTGGGAAGATGTTAGTGAACACGACCTCATGCCAATCTGGAAGTTATTGTGAGCTGTGTAATGTGAGGTAATGCATGTTCTTGGTAATTCTGTCCATTGACTGCATTTATTTTTTCCGATTTGAACAATATAATGCTGATTTTCTTGCGTCAAACTGAGAGTACCCCTAAACATTTTTTTTAGAAAAAAAGCACTTGCTAGGATATATGAGAAAACTGTTTCCAGCTGTGGGTTTCCTTTAAAAAATTAAGGCCCTGATTGTTAGGAGTGGAGGCTAATAATGAAATGGATAAGACCGTGTTCCTTTATATACATGCTTGCTTCTCAGGCTGAGGATCGCTTCCAAAGAGAGCAATGTTCTTGAAATCACTGTTTACGGTACCTTTCCTTCACTTTTCCATGTTAGAAAAAACCCAAATTCATCCACTTTAAAAAGACAGTTGGGTTCAAACACAAAAGATTCCTGTTGAAAGAGAAACATAAAGCATTAATTTAAAAGATTCATAGAATACCCAATGCATTTTTTCAGATCATACACTTTGAACACTGTAATACTCAAACCCAAACAAGCAAAAAGCTGTGAAAACTAACTAAGAATTTTTTTTTGAAAAGACTAAAGTTCAATTTTAACCAACACTATGTTTATATTTATTACTACTCACAGATAAAGCGTTCTATGTATATTCATGCTAAGCCAAAAGCAACTTTGGGCAGAAATCAGACCAAGAAGAATATGAATAAATATACAAATATTCATATTTATTCATGTTTATTAGGCACTTGCACTTTAAACCTTGAGAAGATTCTTAAATTGTACATTGATACAGTTTTTTAAAAAGTTTTCTTTGGGGTGTTGACTTATATGCCTGTCTGCATATCTTCCATGAATATATTCTGTATTCATATCTGCCATGAATGTATTCTGTGTTCTGTACTGGCCCTCGGAGGGCATGAGAAGTTTCTTATTGATGTTAAGGCAGCAGGTTATCTCACAAGTATTTGCTTTCTCTTTCCCCGCTGCCTCCAGAGAATGTCCTTGAAGGCCGGCTGTTGCCGGCATGAATTGTATCTTTCTTGGGAACATGCTTTGTTCTGTCCAGCCTAAACCTAGCTTCTCCCTTTCACACACCCACCCTCCTCTTTCACACCCAAAAACTTTAACGGCCCTTATCCTGATGGCGGGAACGTTCCCTATAACTAACATCACCAACCCCATTTACGTCACTTCTGCCAATTCAGCTGTCTGAGCACCTTGAACTTGCTGGATCTCTAATAAAGTTACTTCAACCAATATACCTGCGTGTTTGCTGTGGAGAACTAGGGGATTCTACCTGCCAAGGACTGACACGTGTGTTCCCGTGATACTCTCTTTCATCTTTCATAATACCTGAAGCAGCGGACACGTGTAGTGGTCTGATGCAATATTCAAAATATACAATGACTCAAATGACGAATCCAACAAACTAGTGTGCCATTTTCAGAGTGTCAAATCAAGTTCTCTCCATCATATCATACACTGTCTAACGCAGCAGGGCAACAGCAGGGCCCTACAGTATCAGACGTGTAACTTGACCCATGCAGATACACTAGTGGCCTTCAATGACTCAAACCCTGGACCCACCCTCACCTTTAAGCCCCAGGTGATAACACGGGACCCAGTGTCAGGGTTAGGGATGTGTGTTTTGATATATCTGGTCTAAAGATATGCATGAAAAATAACTTATTAGTATTTCTCTGGTATGTTTGTTTATTCAGATCAATATTTGGGATTCTCAAGTATAACAGTCCTCGATCCTGAATATTTTCAGAAATATTTGGAAATATCCAAGACCGGCATTTTAAAGCTCCAAATCAGGGGTGTTCCTGGGCAACAGGAGGGAGAGGGGGAGAGGCAGCTCTCAAAGGCAAATGGGCTCACACAATGGCCGTTTTCACACTACTAACCTGCTTCCGTAACGTTGTGAAACGTCGCGCAAAAACCGCGGAAGATGGCGTCTTCTTGCGAGTTTTGCGTGGCGAGAAGACGCTACCTTCCGCATTTTTTGCATGACATTTTGCAACGTTACGGAAGCAGGTTAGTAGTGTGAAAACGGCCAATCACAATGGTTCTCTCATTCTGACCATAAGGGTAAAGAGGATAAAAAGCTGGCTTGGCTGCAGCCTGACTCTATTTTTGAGTGAGATTTTTTGGAGTGCAGGTGTGTGCATCTGGCTGTTCGGGTCTGTCTGTGCCTTGTATAACTGGGAAGACCATCTTCTTGCTCTGTGCCAGCACTGGGTTTGCTTTGTCCTTTATTTTAAACTATTGTTTAAAATATTCTTTGTTTAATCTTTATTTCATTTTCAATCCCTTCAACCGTAGGTTAGTGGGATTATAGATAGAACAGAACAGAACAAATCAATAAAACAATAAATACTAAGATCATTTAAAAACATGCGCAAAAAAAAATCTAGCAACAGCTTCCAGCCAGCCCACATCACATGAAATATTATTTAAAATATTATTTCAAGTTTTTCTGTTTTATTTTTGCCTGGCGGGATATTCTGGTTCTTTTTTAAAATACCACCCCTTGCTTCAGTTGATTGGTTCTGCAGGGAGCCTCTGCTTTGACATTGTTTCAGTCGGGCTTGCTGCCACATCGGCCCTGGGTTCTGCCTGGCTTCTGTGATTTGACACAGATTCTGTTGCGCTTACAATATTGTCTCTTGCTTCAGCTGGTTCCACTGGGATTCTCCGGTTCGACACTGGTTCTGTTGTATTCGTTGGTACTGTTTGCATTTAGAGGCTTTTAGCCAATGGTTGCTCTTGTATGTTTGGCTTTTCCTGGTATCTGCTGTAGGAGGAAACAGCATTCCCCTATGGGGAACGGTACCACAGCAAACTGGGACAGTAATTGCAGAATCAAAAAAATAATTAGGGATGAGCCCTCTTGCAAATAACAGCCGTTTAGCAAGCCTGACCTCTTTAGCTTATTTGCTGCCGATGTGAATGTGGGGGATAAGATCTCTAGCTGCCTTGGCAGGCCTTAATGTTCAAAAATACCTTTTCTTCATTTCAAGAGATTAGAGAATGAAGTCAAGTATTACTGAAGGGATTTATTGAGACTAATTTTTTTTTGGTCTGTTATTCTTCTTGTTAAATGGATCCTCTGGCTAATCTATCAAACGCTGGACAGATTAAGCAGCTGTTTTGTTTATGTGAAGACTGTTAAAGCACCAAACAATGCCTGCCTGTTAAATTCTGTTAATCTGTTCCTAAAAGGAGGGCTGAGCATATGATTGGCTAACGGGTGTATGTGGCCTTCCACATACACACTGGCACAGTTCTTTTTTACAAGTTCACAAAGATGAAAATCACATTGAATGCTCTTGTTTGTCATTCTCCCTGGAGCTGAATGTCTAGTTTTTGATTGTGCAGCCAGATACTCAGCTGCTCAGGTGCACTGGAGGGAAAACAGGTTGGTCTTTAGTAACAATGCTGTTACAGTTGTTATATACAGGGTTTGCATATACTGGAATTTTCCACTGGCAGAAGAGATTTGTGTGGACGGAATTCCCCAGTCACGTTGCTCCCTTCTGCTGCAGATGTCAAACTTGCCCGCCCCCCCCCCATGCTGTTCCTGGGGGTACTCTGTCCCCCAGAAGCAGCATTTCAGGGGGCATTTGGAGCTGCAGCAAAAGCTGGAGAGGTGAGAAAGTTGTGTTGCGCTCAAAGAAATCCCTTCTGCCAGCGGAAAATTCTGGCAGAATTGTATGCATTTCTTAACAGGAAATTTTCAAGGCTATCAAAAGCGCTAGTCTTTTTGAAAAAAGAAAAAGAAAACCTGTGTTCACTTTCAAGAAGTGAAACAATCGCACAAATGAATGGCACATGAGCACCAGACTCATTCAAAACTACCATTTAGCATCATGTCTGAATGAGCACCCAGGGTACATGTTTTATTTAATAAAATAAATACTCCAGGACAACAGGTGCTTGTACTAAGGGAATAGGACTGGCATCTATTCTACTGTTTATTGTAGGCATCATCTTGCTCTTACTTCCTTGCCCTCTACTGCTGTAGTTGCATCTTCTGCATTCTTTATGGTATGTCATGTCTTACATGGTTTTTTGATTGCGTTGTTTCCTAATGCGACAGATGCCTGTACATGTGCATTCTCTATTGTGGCTCCGTTCTTATGGAATGGCTTGCCTGAGGTCAGGAAACAATCCCCACCCACCCCCACCCCACGATAATTCTGCAAAACTGTGTAAAACAGAATTGTTCAAGTGGGGGGCACTTTTTACAAAGGCAGTAGGCCAATAGAATCATAGAATGGTTCCGCAGGGTGCTACGATAAAGGGAACAGGACTAGAGTCTATTCTACTGTTTACAGTATTCTTATCTTGCTCTTACTGAATTGTTTTCTGCTTCTGTACTTTCATTTATTTGTTTAGGGCATATTATGGTTGAAACTTTTTTTCTGGCATTATTTGTTGCTTTTCTGTAATCCTGGTCCTGTAGCATTGAACATCTTATGCTGTCTGACTGCATTGTTTTATATTTTGCTTTGAGTTTCAATGAGAAAGGTGAGCTTTTTTTTTTTAAAAAAAAGTAAATATATATTATTTATTTGGGAAAACGTTATGCCGCCTCTCCAGGGAACCTGCCCAAGGTAGTTTACAAGACGGAGGGAGCGAGGGATGGACAGACAAGCAGGCAGGCGCTCTGATAAATACACATTGCTCGTGGGAGGAGGAGATGGCCTCCAGTCACATCAATGGAAACGTCCTTATACATGCAAAGAGTCTGCTCCAGCTTAGGAGTTCCAGGAGTCTGATGCTTGAACAGCAGCCAAAGCTCATGGTTCATATGCACGAGCTTTGGCAGATTCTCCCTGTCATCTCTAATCCAAGGAACTTCATCAGAAAGAACACTGCATAAGACTTTGAAGATCAACTGAGAGTTGGAGTAGACAGCACTAGGATGGTTTGACTTAGTTTGGTTTAGTTAAATCAACACTAGAGAGATAACCCCTAATAATAATTACACATGTGAGACACACAAAACTAGAGTATTTGTTAATGCAATGAGTAAGTTATACGTTCCCAAATTACTGCATGATTTTGCACTGGCAAAAAATGCATTCCACAACCTCACTCTAGCCTGGAAGATGGCTTCTTATCTTGACACGGCTGACCTGGCCACTTGGATCCGTGCTATGGTAACATCAAGACTTGACTATTGTAATGCTCTATACGTTGGCCTCCCATCTAAGATAACTAGGAGCTCCAATTAGTGCAAAATGCTGCAGCTTGACTGTTATCAGGAGTGAGCAGCAGCATGAACATCACTCCCATCCTACAGTCGCTCCTCTGGCTACCCATCATTTACCATGCTCAGTTCAAGGTATTACTTATTACATACGAAGTTCTTCACGGCTTTGGCCCAGCATACCTACAGGACCACCTCCCTCCTTATGTTCCTCCAGGGCAGCTTTGCTCATCTGAACAGGGTCTCCTGCAGGTGTCAGGCTGCACACAGATGAAGTCAGCAGCAGCCCGTACAGGGGCTCTCTCTGTGGTGGCCCCTATGCTATGGAATGACCTGCCTGAGGAAGTCAGAAGAGCCCCCACTCTCCTGGCTTTCTGTAAACGATGAAAAATCGAACTATTCAAAAAGGCTTTTTACTATAATGGGAGGGCTGCCTTGTAGGGATGGGGTCTCAGATGCTTCACTAACAAGTTGGGGATCATAGACTTCATCACTATATTGCCTTACATATTATCTGCTGCTTTAAATATGTACTCCTATGTACAACCAGCGCTCCATGTTGTCTAATGTTCGTCCTACAATGGATTATGTTTTGCTCCAGTATTTTTTTCTACTCTGTCTTGGATCCTTGCTAATGCTATGTCTTTTAAACTTGTATCTGTTTACCTTATGGTATTGTATTGAAATATATTTGATACTGATTGCATTAATCTCATACTGTGTAATCCGCCTTGAGTCTCAGTGAGAAAGGCGGACTATAAATGATGTAAATAAATAAATACAATTAAAAAAAAAAGATGCTACAAAATGTTCATTATTAAAACTGAAAATCTCTCATAAGCTAACACTAAATTCCATCAAGATAAGAGGCTGGTCTGCTAACACATTTTAAAATCCATCTTCTTCAAAGAGCTCAAAGATTACCTGACAAATTGATGGGGGTATACAAACAAAATAGATCAATACAAGCAAAGTGACATTTCTGTCTCTATCGGAAAGAACCTTCTCTAGGTACGGTAATCTGTTTGTTTCCTGGTTAGAACGTCTAACCAATCACAGTAGAATATCTCAGGTCTCTTGCTGCTCTGGAAGAGAAGACAATCCCTTTTTTTGAGAACAAAGCAACAAGGCACTGGAGCCAGAGGCCATTTTCTACAGAGGGAAGGCACTTCTGCTAGCACAACGGGACTCTCCTACCTCCTCTAAATCCTGCTCCGAGGGGACAAGGGACCCTCAGGAACATCATGAGGGCATCTTGGGGATCTGTGTTGAAAGGTGGGAATCGGTGGAAACTGGCAGAAGGTGACTTTTAAATCCAAGCAAGAAATCTCGCCATACAAGAAGAGCGATATGTAGGATTGTGACCTCCTAAGCTCTTCCTAAGCAATCACATTTTGCATTACTACCTTGGTTGCAATCAGGGCTTTTTTTCAGCAGGAATGCGGTGGAACAGAGTTCCGGCACCTCTTGAAAATGGTCACATGGCTGGAGCGGCGCGGAAGGCAATCTAAACCCCCCTCCGTCTGGAGATCAGGGGGCGGGGCCACCGGCCATGTGACCATTTTCACCTAGGGCGATTTAAACTTTTTAAAACTCCCTCCCTTGTTCCAGCTGACCCAAAGAGACGTCATTGTGCAGTCCTGAGTTCCACCACCTCTTTTCCCAGAAAAAAAGCCCTGGTTACAATATATTACGGTGCAATTGTTGGAACACCTTCCTGGGAGTAAGCCCCATTGAACAGAGCAGAGAGGGATTCCGAGTAGACCTGCTCGTGCTAGTACTGCTGTTAGTGTTGTGTTGGCTCACTGTGAGTAGGTGCCAGGGGCAGGCCTTGACAGGCACCTCTTTCTCTCTCTAGCTTCTCTCCTAACTAGCCGAGTACCAGGCTGTCTCCTTTGTTCCTCATTCATGAGGCTTGAGATCAAAGGCAGATTTCCCTTCCTTAACGTTTGGGGGCAATTCCCTGTTTTTGTATTTGTTATGGAATCTGCAATTGTTACAGAAGAGAGGAGAAGAATGTGGCTTTCTTTGCTGGGAATCTCCCTTAGACCAGATGTACCCCGGAAAGCACCATGGTACCTGGCTGTCACC
Organism: Eublepharis macularius; assembly: GCF_028583425.1. NCBI lineage: Eukaryota > Metazoa > Chordata > Lepidosauria > Squamata > Eublepharidae > Eublepharis > Eublepharis macularius. The sequence continues at coordinate 13,497,761 of NC_072790.1, forward strand.
ACTCAGGGACCTCGTGAGAACTTCCAGACTGACCCCTTGAGAAGGGGCCCTTCCAGCACAGCACTGGGACAATAACCAAGTAACCCGGTGAAATCCCTGGAAAATACTTTATCGTCACCCTGTAGCACCCGTGTGATCTGGTGTGTAGGAAAGCGATACGGAGAAATATCCCAGATAACTGTATTATACTAAAGAAGGCGAAAGGGAAAAAGAATATCTTTTTTTAAAAGGTTCATTACAGAAGAAGAGGGCTCCTTACCTCCTCATATCTGTCAAACGTAGCACCATCTTGAAGGAAGTGAGGGACTGGCTTTTGCCAGTTAAATTCATACGGTTTCGCCATTATTTTTTTAAAAGCCTGAAAGAAAACAAATGAGATAAATCAATGTTTGCCTGTTGAAATGCAAAGCAGTTGAGTAACAAGCGTGTTTCATTTCTTGATAGGAACCACAATAAAGTGGTTCATTAGAACTTTTCCTTGCCACCATCTTTATGCTATGATAGTTTACCCCAGAGAAATAGTCAGTACTTGAGAAACACACACATGCTTCAAATAGCTCCGTCCGAGGCTAGGAGAGAGACCCGAATCCCCCTTGCCGGCTTTGGCATGGGCGCGGCTGCGCAGAGCACCAGTGGGCCTGAACTACAGCGCCCAGGCACAGACAGGGAGAGCACAGGTTCCAGCTCTGTGGAAGGAGGGGAGGTATACAGCACCCTGGCTCCCTCTCTACCGCTCGCAGGCCTGCTCAACCTGTGGAGCACCCTTCCAACCCTGCTTCTGGCCTCCAACCCTTGCCGCCTCCCCCCCTTTGCTTGCATCCTCTCCTAAACTCTCCACTCCTTTGCCGCTCTCCACCTCTCTATCACCACTCCTACACAACCCTACTGAGCTTGCCTTCATAGGGCTTCTCCCCACTTCCCCCTCCCTTCCCCCCAGGCTCTACCCTATCCCTGATGCCCTCCTGCTGGGTATGCCCTCAGGTGTTTCCTCCCTCGTCCCAGTCTCTCCCTGCTCTCCTATTCTTTCTTGCAAGGCGGGGCTAGATGTAACCCAGCTGGTGGCCCCCTCCGGTGTTCCTCCTCTCATTCCTCCTTGCCCCCTTATCCTTTCCTGCAGGGGGGGGCTGGCGGGGCCTTTTCATGCAATGCGGCTTGGCTGCCTCTGCTCACAAGGAGCCACCCTGGCCTCCTAGGTTCTGGCCAGTTCCCCGGGGTAAGCTTGGCTGCTGGTTCCCCCCAGGACTTGGCCAGGGGCATCTAGCCCATTTGTCCTGGCGTCAGTGTCCCAGGTAGGCGTGTGTGCCTCTTGCCCTTTCAGGCTTGGCTGGGCAGCGTGTGCCTGGCTGGCTTCTCCAGCTGGCTCCTTCCCCCCCCCTCCCTCTCCACTGGCTGGAGCTGCGTCAACTCCTCTAGGCTCTCTGCGTCTGCCGCTGGGGTGCCGTCAGCCTGCAGGTAAGGGGTCTGTGGCAAGTCCGGGGTGCTTGGGGTACTCGTCCCCGGATACCCCCACAAATATAATGGCAACTAAGAACATAAGAGGTGCTCTGCTGGATTAGACCCGCTAGTCCAGCATCCTTTTTCACAACATTTAAACATCTGGTTAAGCAATTATTAGGGATATGAGCGCACTGTCAAAATACGGCAATTTGTGAGCAGAAGTCAAAAGCAGAAGTCCACATCACTGGTCCAAGTACTACCCCTTTGTATATGTACCTGGGAATTCGTGCTGCCCACCGCAGCTGAGCATTGATCCATCGAGCCCTCCCCAGGACTAAATGGGTTGAATGGTTCAGTATGCAAAGCACACACTCTGCCCGTGGCTAAGAGACTTATGTATTGCCCCATTTCTTTGAATTCGGGGAGGAAAAAAGGTTCAGGGGTTATAACATGTGCACAGATGCTCTAGTTAAGCAAGCAATAACCTGGTTTTAGATCAGACCTTTTTTTTAAAAGCTAGAAAATGGGGAAAAGGTGTACTTCTAATTGTACTTACTGAAATCAGCCCCAAAAGAAGCACAAGAGCACTCCCTCCGCTGGTGTGACAACATCACTCCCAGAAGTGACATCGGTATATCCCCCCTCCAAGAGCGCGCGCACTACACATGTTCCCATGGTGCCTGCTGGTGGCGGGTGACTTCCGGGGAGGGGGGGGCTTGCCACCTCCCGCTGATCACTGGTGGATTGGCGGACAAGGAGACAAACCCCTGGGAGTTTGCCTGCCCCGGTAGGCACCTGGGAACCCTGCTACAACAACACACAATACATTTATCCCAAAGTTGTCAGCTTCCCCATACATCAGAAGAAGAGGTGTTAAGGGGAGCAAACGGCGTCTTAATTGCTCTGCTCTTCCTCCCCCTCAGAGTTTGATGATGAAAAGGCAAATCAGAGGCCAGTTTGATATTTAAAGACCCTCGCCTGAACATAACAGTGTTGGTCTGCAGAAGAACAGTAGGATTTGAGTCTAGCGGCACTTCAGAGACCAACAAGATTTTCAGGGCATACGCCTTCTTCAGAAGGGAGCTCTGACTCTCAAAACTTGCTAAAAGGATCTCAGGGTAGCCAGGCTCCACTTGAGGCCTTGCAGATATGGTAGTGACTAGACAAAGAAGGCAGCTTCACGTGTTTTCTCTTCAAGCTCAAAACAAGCATGATTTTTAAAGTAAATTAGGGAAAAATCAGTTCTGGCCTGGAAAAGCCACGTATGTATCCTTTATATTCTGACTTGCTTCATGCACTGCTTTAGCAAACAGCCAACCGCAGACACTGAACATTCATTAGGTTACAAGTTATTAATAAATTGTTCAGCGTAAGTGATGAAAGTACAGATCGTTACTACAAAGTACTGTACTGTAGAAAGTATTCCCAGCTACACCGACACTCAAATTTACCAATGTTCCCTCAATCCTCGAACAATATTTATTCCTAATTCTTCAGACGGAGGGAAAGCAATGACCGTTTTCTAAGAAAAAACACATGGCTAGAAGACAGAACGTATGGATGCTTCAGGACTCCAGAGAGGCTGTACATACTTTAATGAATTTACGATCTCATCATACAAGCATGACGAACAACAATAACAGCAATAATTCTGTGAGAAATGTTTCAGGTGGGTAGCCGTGTCGGTCTGAAGTAGAACAGCAAGATTTGGGTCCAGCAGCATCTGCCTAAATCCTGTGAGGAATGTTACTAGACAACACAATTTTTAGTTGAAAGATCTAAAAATAGATTTAAAATTTCGCAATAACTTCTATTTCAGTCAATCACAACTGATTGTAGGATTTGAGTCCAGTGACTCCTTAGAGACCAACAAGTTTTTCAAGATTTCAAATCCTGCTGTACTACTGCAGACCAAGGTGGCTACCCACCTAACAACTGATTGTATTAACCAGGGCTCATTTTGAGGGGGAACGCACAGGAACGCAGTTCTGGTAGTTCCCCAAAGAGGTCACAAGTCAGGCGGCCCCGTCCCCCTGACTATGGGCCATTTTGGGCCTGTTTCGGCCTGGATTGGGGCCGAAACGGGCCAGATCGGGCCTCTGATGGGTGGTGGATCACTCTCCTGTCCAGCAGCGGCCCAATTCTGACCATTTTGGGCCCCTTTTTGGCCATTTTCAGCCCCTTTTTGCCATTTTGGGCCCAATTTCAGCCCTGAATGGCCAGGGTTGGGTCCAAAACAGCCAGGATAGGTGATGTCAGGGGGTGTGGTACATGCAAATCAGTTATGCTAATGACACGTTTCCCATGATGTCAAGGGGTGTGGCATATGCTAATGAGTTATGTTAATGAGTTCCTCCAGCTCTTTTTCTATTAAATTACCCCTGGTATTAACAATCAGCAAACTGTATTATCAAAAGGAAAAAATGGTAGGAACTGATAAATCGGGCTTTTATTTATTTCTCCATCTCCCACAGAATTTAAACAAGCCCTTTTCTGGTTTAACTGAAGATTAGGAAGACATTTTACCTAAGGCACTGAAAGCTTTTTTTTGGAGGGGGGGACTGGGAACGAATAAAGACATGGCATATTACTTTAAGCAAGCTTCACAAAATTATGACTTAGATTAGAGGTTTGTGTTCCTTGGAGACAAGCAGCCAATACAAATGCATGACGCTGCGGGCTAATGAAAAATATTTCAGACCTTTAAAGAAGGGCAATGGAAATTATTGACATATGAGTGCACTCTCTCCCGCTTTTAAGTTTTAATGTCAAGCAATTAGTTTTGAAAATAGATACATTAACAAACAACTACAACTGAAAGTGAAGGGGAAATAACCCTAGCTTAACCTTTCCTTCTCTTCTCCTTGCCCCGACATCCTCAAAATTCCTTGGGGATAATCTTGTCTATGCCTTAGTTATTAACTATGCCCAGATCCTCAGTTATTACAATTTTATAAAAGCTCAAGATCGTATTTCTGCAATACCTTTTAACAAAGTATTGGCAGTAATCTCTAGTATGATGAAGACAAACTTTATTAAAGTTGGACATGACTTAAAAATTTAAAGCTTTAAAATATAAACGTAAATAATGTTGTATTTATAAAAGTAAACTAGAAAAGCAAATAGAAAGCTTAGAAAGCAAGCTTAAAACTTCAGAGGATTAAAAATTGGATCCCACAGAGGATTTCTGCAGATGGAATGTTGGCAGCCAATTCCACCCCTTCCCACTAGAGACCTCTGACTCCTGAGGGGGTTCCTTTTCCCCCAGAAGCAGCATGGAGGGGGGTGGAGAGGTTAGGGGGAAGTGGAAGGGGAAGCTGTGCTCCACTGATGGAAATCTCTGCCAGATATGCATGTCAACATATCAGCCATGAAGGTGTTATGCCTATAATGCTGATCCTCTGAGAATACGCTAAGTGTATATTGCATTCTGTGTCATGTGTCATGCCTTTTGCAGCTAAGCTTGTATCTATTACACTTATCTCGCAGGTGGCTACTTTCACTTTTGGAGCAGACTGGAGAATGGCCTTGGATGCCAGGCGGAATCTGGGAGCTAAAAATGACTTCATTCTCACTCTCTCTTTCCCAGGATCCTTACCCTTCCCCCCGCCCCGGCTCCTTCATGCCAGAATCCTAACCGTCCCTATCCTAAGAGGCGGGAACTTTCCCTATAACTGACCTGACCCTTCACACCCACGTCACTTCTGCCAATGCTATAGCTAGTGTGCACTGAACTGATAGATCCTGAATAAAGCAACTTCAACTCATGCACTGAAGTGTCTGATGTGAAGTGCTATTTGGGCCTAACTGCCAGAACCTGACAATTTCTTCCACCCACCAAGATCTCCACTAAATCAAAGCCTAAATACGCAAATACACTTCACATCCTTGTCCATTCTTTTGGAAGGGGGCTGTGCTTGCAAGACACCCTCCAAACCCTGTTTCACACCCTTGTCCCAAAATTCAAATTGTCAGCAATTGTCCTGATTGCTTTATTTATTATTTTAGACATTTTAAATATGCCTGCCTGACTACTGGCTAATATAAACCATCAAGGTGGCTAATGAAGGCACCTGGTGAGGGAGAGCATCATCAAGTTGTAGCCGACTTATGACAACGCCCGCGGTGGTTTTCAAGGCAAGAGAGGCCATTGCCTGCCTCTGAATAGCAACCCTGGTCTTTCTTGGTGGTCTCCCATCCAAGGACTAACCAGGGCTGACCCTGCTTAGCTTCTGAGATCTGATGAGATCGGGCTCACTTGTGCCATCCTGGTCAGGGCACAAAAGGTACCTAATGATCTTTAAAACAACATAAAATTTAGCAAGGGGCTATAACTTATTAGTAGAGCTTGGGACCAGATTCATCCTCTCTATTTTAACAAATTTGCGGTAACGGAGTTAGGAAGCCTCCCTGCCTGAGACAATGCTAGGCTATATGGACTAACTGTCATGTATGCCAGCATCCATGCCATTGTTTTGTTATATGCAAGCATCCATGCCATTGTTGTATTCTGCATTCATGCCATTGTTGTATTGTATGCCATTATGGTATTCTACATTTTACACTGAGAGTGATATAAGCATCCATGCCATCATTGTGTTGTGCATCTTACACTACATCTTAAGCTCAGACTGATATAATGCCAAAGTTCAATACCATATCTTATTCATTTTATATAATTCATCTGAAGGTGTCTAGATTGCTAATACTAATGTTTAGAGGAGCCGGTGGCCTCTTTATTATCTCTAAGAAATATGCACTTTCGCCTCTGAGTGGCCTTGGGCCAAAGCTGCAGCTGTATACCGAAATGTATCTTTTCCCAGGAGGGAATGATTCCACTCTGTACTTTGGCTAGACTAAACTGCTTTGTTCCCATGTAACTTTTGGATTTTCGTGCCTGAATGCAAAGGGGCAGGAGAACGTCCCCCTAAATCAGTAGTCCTATTGTTCAACTAATTACTTCTGCTAACTTCTACCGATAACAACAACAACAACAACAACAACAACAACATTCGATTTATATACCGCCCTTCAGGACAACTTAATGTCCACTCAGAGCGGTTTACAAAGTATGTCATTATTATCCCCACAACAAAACACCCTGTGAGGTGGGTGGGGCTGAGAGAACTCCATACCCAAACTGAATAGATCTCTAAATAAAGTTTCTTCAACCAATGCACCTGCTTGCTTGCTGTGAGGGACCTGGGGACCTAACTGCCAGGGCCTGACACTCCAGGACTGACTTCATAAACAATGGCTTCATTTGCTGATATAGTCATATTCCTTGAACATCCTTGGCTGTCTAAAAAACAAATTTCACCAGATCTTATGGGAAAGCACACCAAATGATGCAAGAACATCAGAACCATTCATCACATCCACACTGGACAGCATGTACAACACAGGGCTGCAGCAGCCAAATGGTTACAGACCACTTCTCTCAGGCTGTCTCATATGCACTTTTGAGCTCAAGAAAGCCATCCTGGTGCAGGAGATATCCACTAAGCACTCACTGGTTGCTATCAAGCAGACAACAAGACGCATGCACACCTCACATACTGCAGATGCAACCACTCCGAATCACCTCCCTCCCTGGTCGTGGCACAGCATATTTTATAGTGGAGGCACTATATCACCTTCAAAACAGCTAGCCTGGGCAAAATGTTTTGTGTACTGAAGCAGGAAAATCCTTGCATGCAAGATGGGAAAATGAACCCTTGTTTCCTAGGCAGGGCTTTTTAAATTTATTATTATTTTATTTTATCAGGGTGGATAACAGAATTAAGAACATTTAAAACATTCCATATAAAACATTTAAAAGCATCATACAAAAATATATGGAAAAATATGGGGAAAGAGGTGGTGGAACTCAGGACCGCACAATGATGTCACTTTGGGTCAGCTGGAACAAAGGGGGGAGTTTTTAAAGTTTAAATTGCCCTCGGTGGAAATGGTCACATGGCTGGTGGCCCCTCCCCCTGATCTCCAGACAGAGGGGAGTTTAGATTTCCCTCCACGCCACACAGCATGGAGGGCAATCTAAACTCCCCTCTGTCTGGAGATCAGGGGGCGGGGCCACCAGCCATGTGACCATTTTCAAGAGTTGCCGGAATCCCATTCCACCACGTTGCCGCTGAAAAAAAGCCCTGTTCCTAGGCAACCCAGCCTCGCCCTGGGAGCATGAAGCAACAAAAGGCCAGTAAAGATCAAACGGCCCAAAGCCCTCCCTATCAGTCCTCAACTACTATTGGGCTTGGTAAGGTATTTGAAGAGATCTCATGAACAGGAATCTAGTGACACACTAAAGACTTATAGGATTTTACTCCACCATAAACATTTGTGGCATTAAGCCCATTTCATCAGATGCATGTAATGGATTCCTAGACAAACATTTATATATGAGGTTATCAGGGTTGGGGAAAGGACCACAAGGTTATATAATTATGTTAAAATTCAAATGCAATCCAGAAAAGTACAGAGACTATTCACAATAGCAGTATTGGACTAATTCTCTAGTTTTACTAAGCTAACTAACACGGGAGAAGCTTTCTAATTGGTTCCTCCTTCTAAAATGTGAATTAAATTTCAAGAGAAAATGTTTTCAGCAAATATTTGTTTTGTTATCTTCTGACCCCTTCCAATGCTGCCCTAATGACCACTCCCCCTTTTATCAGCATTAAAGCCAGAGCACACATTACATTTTCCATAAAAATGCTTCTGGAAAATGATTAACCTATTAAACTGGAGACAGTTCACCTCACAATGATTTCATAATTATCTATTTCAAACAGCAAATAACCAAATATTCATTGGTTTTCTGATATAACTGCAAACTAAGGCCTGCTCCATCACACTAGACATGGCCTCTACTACAGAGACGACTGCTGAAAATGACCTGCTACAGGTAACCAAAAGGAACAGATTTCACCTGTGGAATTTAGAAGGGAGGGGAACAGAAACAGCAAGCAAGCTATAATCACAACCAACTAAAGACCACAAAATAATTACATCAAAGACAAGGTAGTTCTGGTGCCCCCACCCCAGATAGAGTAGGAAAGTATTTCTTCCACCCTCAAAGGGAGGAAGAAACAACTCCCTGCAGAAAATTTAAATTGGATTTTGTCTGATAAAATACTTTTTGAGGAAAAATATATTTAAAGATAGTTTAAAATACAATACAGGCCAAAGGTTTTCCATCATACAATAAGGATTCATTCATTCACAAATGACCTACATCTTTTCCACACTGTGACACTGAGAGATCTCTGTCTTTTGGTGCTACACCTCTGAAGATGCCAGCCACAGCTGCTGGCGAAACGTCAGGAACTACAATGCCAAGACCACGGCAATACAGCCCGGAAAACCCACAACAACCATCGTTCTCTGGCCGTGAAAGCCTTCGACAATACATCGATTCATTTTAAATTATGTAGCATGATACTGTATGTTCGTGCAATGTTTTTTAAAAAAATGTAAATTAATTTTATTAACTCATTCATCAGGGCCCCGATATCAAGCTGTCCCAGAGGTTTCTGTAAGATTATTTTGGGTGATTTCTATCTAGAAGATACCATCACAGATGCTTGGTTTTGCAGTTCTCAAAACTGAATTTGTGTCTGCAGAGATCACATGCCTCCTCTTAACAGCAAAAATGGTTTTAAATTAATTTACAGAGATGAGGAAAAGACCTTAGCCCTATCGCTCCTCTGTAAATCTGTGGACACAGAATCAACGCCTTAAGTGGTAAGTTTCAAGAAGCTCAATTAATAGAAGACTGTTTGGGGTAGAATCGTTCTGGATAAGGAGGAGATGTTAAGAGCTAAGTGGGAGGAGGGAGGGGCAAGTAGTATAAACAAAGGGGAAACTTTTGGAGCAGAATATTCCAGGAGTCTTGAGATCTTTAATTCTTGCCTTTATCTTTTTAATCTCTCCCTTAATAAGAAAACGTATAATGGCAGCAGGCCATAAAAGAGACCCAGTGGGAATATTTTTGTTTAACCATGTTAGTTAGTTAACAAACATGGATGTTTAAGCAAATATAAGACTATATATGCTATATGATGTTATTGTTTTAGTTTAAAAAAAATAAAGGTTATTCTTACTGTTAATGATTATTTTTCTCTTTCCCATAAAGTACAGCAGAAAAATTGTCCAAATATGAATGATTAACCTATGGAACTTGAGATAGTTCTCACAATGATTTCATAATTATCTATTTCAAATGGTAAATAACCAAATAATCATTAGTTTTCTGAAATATACTGTAAAACTAAACTGAGAAGTGTTCTAAAAAGGAAACCTTTATCTGGGTTGTAAAAATTAAGGTTGTAACAAACAGCAAGAATGCGCCTTTATCTAGAAAACTACAATTCTAGAAAACCATGAACCAATCACTAGTCTTACTGACTGACTAGTGATTTAAATCAAATGTTGAGAAAAGTTTGTGGATACCACCACAAAATAGATGACACAGAATACAGCCACCCACAACATTTAAGCCTGGGGTCTCCAGGCCCCTCTCCTCTCCCACTGGCAGGGTAGGGTTCCTGGCATTTATCTTGTGCCAGGAATGATGTTCCCCGTGGCTGACACAGTGACATCACTTCCGGAAGTGACATCATCATGCCAGCCATGTGAGCACTCCTGTGCTCCACATAGGGCAGATTCAGCCCACTTGGGGCCCAAATCAGCCCCCAAAGAAGCACAGGAACGCTTCCAGGAGTGACATCACCACACCCCCAGGAAACATGTGCACGGCGTGTTTCCTGGGTGCTGGGGGCAACCTCTGGGGGGCTTGCTACCGCCCACTGACTGCCCAGCAAGGAGACAAAGGCCCAGGAGTGTACATGTGCTTTGCAGCAGGCCAACATGGGCACTCAAAAGGCCTGTTTCCCTGCCTTTCCCCCCTGCCAGCCTGGTGAGTACGGACGGAGTGGGGGATCCCCCACCCCCATCAAGGGACCTGAGATCCCCAAGCCATGTGTTCTTCCATAATAGAATCATAGAGTTGGAAGGGACCTCAAGGTTCATCTAGTCCAACCCCTTGCACAATGTAGGACATTCACAATTACCTCCCCCCACCACCACACACACACACAGTGACCCCTGCTCCATGCCCAGAAGATGGCAAAACACTTCCAGGATTCCTGGCTAAATTGGCCTCAGGAAAATTGCTTCCTGGCCCCAAAATGGCGTTCTGCATTACCCTGGACGTGTATGAAGGGGCCACAAGAACTAAGCGCTGATGAAATCCTTCCTGCCCTCCCTCTCAGGATCTGCCCAGGTTCACAGAATCAGTGTTGCTATCAGATGGCCATCTAGTCTCTGCTTAAAAACCTCCAAAGAAGGAGAGCCCACCACCAAGTGGGCACTTCCTGCAGACACAAAGGCAGCCAATCCCAGCTGCTTCTAAAGAACCTCTTGCACCAAGGAGGTGAGGGGAATCCAGAAAAGGCTCTTTGCTTTGGAAAAGAGATGCTGTTTCATTTCTGTTTTCAAAGGGGAGGGGGCACTCTCAGAAAGCCTCTAAAAAAGATTGCCAAGCCCAGAGACAGGATGCCTGTGTTTATGGGCATGACACAAAACACATCCATCCTGAGTGACAATAAGTCACACAAATTCCTGTATTGAATACTGCAAATAAAATGCTTCCCATTCAGAGACACAAGGAAAGAGGGAACTCACTGCATGATATTGAATGTATATACACTGGCAAAAGAATTATGAAATATGTGCAATCTCCTTGAGAAAGGAACGCTGAAACAGGAAAAATTTAAGCTAGCATCCTGTCCGGACTACTGGCACCTTGAAATATCCTTCCCCCTCGGGGGATCGGAAGACTGTCTTTGGAGACTTCCATCTCATCTCCTTTGGACTGAGGAACCTAAAAAGTATAAACATCAACATAATTTATAGTGAATTACTTTACTTGAAGAACTTCTGCTCGGAGTCATGAGCACTTTAAATTGGTCTCTTGGTAGGGGCTGAGAGAGCTCTGGAAGAGCTGTGACTGACCCAAGGTCACCCAGCTGGCTTCAAGCAGCAGAGTGGGGAATCAAACTTGGCTCTCCAGATTACAGTCCTGCCGTTCTTAACAACTACACCAAACTGGCTCTACAACTTGCCAGTCAGAAAGTCTCTGACTTTGGCCAGCATTTTCCTTCCTCTCTCCGTTCTCTCAAACAGATAAAAACAGTATTATCTGTTACCACATTTGTCACATTCTGAAAATACCCTCCTGACTTCTTTATCAATGCTCTGGGATCCAACAGCAGCCTTGAGTGAGGTGTGAAGAATAAACATTGTATGTTATGCAGTCCTTGGTTGTTGTGCAGCAATGAACCTATCTACCAAAATCGCAGCACAGGGAAAAGAAAAGAAAACCCCAGAGGAATAAAGATGCAGCACAAAATAAGGGAATTGCTAGAAGAAATTTCTCACGCAAATCCTCAAATAAGCACAAGTTAATGCACACACAACAGCAGCAAGGAGAGAGAAATATTACTATTTTTAAAGATATTAGTCTACGGTGTTATATTCACAATCATGTAGAGCATCTTAATCAAACACAGATCACTTCATTCCATGTATCGTAATCCCCGGCTGCTTTACGAGGAATTTTCATTTTTGAGCAGCTGCTTATTTGGGTTAAGGAGAAGCTCAAATGTAATTATAATTCTGATAATTACAGAGACATTGCTGGTTGCCCTCATGGACGATCTTTGCAGACACCTGGATCGAGGTGGATCAGCACTGAAATTATTAGATCTCTTGGCAGCGTTCGATATGGTCGATTACGATCTTCTGACCCACCGCCTCGCCAATGTGGGGATACAGGCGACGACACTACAGTGGCTTGTCTCTTTTCTCCACGGTCAGGGACAGAGGGTGGCGCTGGGGAAGAAGTTGTCATTCCACCACCCGCTGATATGTGGTGTGCCGCAGGGGGCAATACTGTCCCCACTATTGTTTAACATCTATATGCACCCCTTCGCCCAGCTGGTGCGAAGTTTCGGACTCGGGTGTCACCAGTATGCTGATGACACCCAGTTATATCTGTTGATGGACGGATGTCCTGGCTCGGCCCCGGATGTCCTGGAGCATGCTTTTGAAGCCGTGACTGGATGATTGAAGCAGAGTCAGCTGAAATTAACTCCCACGAAAACGAAGATCCTGTACTTGAGTCGTGGGTGCATGGATTTGAGACCCCAGCTTCCTGCCCTCAATGAGGCAGTGCTTACGCCAGTTCTGAGACTCAGGAGCCTGGGGGTGATCCTGGATGCCTCCTTGAAAATGGAGGCTCAGGTCGCCGCGGTTGCCATGTCTTCTTTTTTCCATCTTCGTCAGGCCAGGCAGCTTGCCTCCTGACCTGCGATTTAACTACAGTGATTCAGGCAATGGTCACCTCTGGGATAGACTACTGTAATGCGCTCTACACAGGGCTTCCTTTGAGTCTGATCTGGTGGTTGAAGCTGATCCAAAATGCAGCGACGCGTGTCATCACCAGGGTGCCTAGTAATATACATACATTAGGGCCTTTTGTTTATTTTGCTTTCACCCATCTATTGTTGCTAATGCACCTTGCTTCTTGTTTGCTCGGATATGTATCTGTGGAACCTCAACTGAAGACTTACCACACTATGTTTTAAATTGTCCCTTATATCAGGAACCACGGAGAAAATTTCTCACGAATATTTTACCTAGTCTCCATCTTCTGACTGACTTTGATAAATTATATTCTTTCAGATACAGACCCTTTTATTTCAAATAGGATGGCTCTCTATGCCCTGGCTGCTAGGAAAATAAGGGCAAATGTGGTAGCCAGGAGAGTAAACACCTGACATAGATTAGAAACCGTTCAGTTTTAATGTTGTTTAATGTTTACATTTTAGACAAAATGCATTTTATAGTAATTTTATTTATGTAACTATATCTGTATTCTTGTATTTTTGTTCTGTTTTGAATGAATTATTTTAGATTGTGAAGGCCTATGGCCACATACAATAAATTCGCAATTCGGGTAAAAATTCAGAATTCTTGTTTGCTTGTTTGTTTGATTAACTGACCTCCTTGTAAATAAATCCTTTTGTTTGTTGTTACTCTGCTGGGCCCTCACGCCTGTTTATTGGCCAAGCTACGGAGGTCAGAAGGGTTGGGAGGGCACTCTGGGCCTTCCCAAGGGACCCAAAACCCCAGAGTGGTGGCAGCGTAAGGTGGCTCACCCCACCTGAGGCAAGACAGTACCGAATCAGATTCAAGATTTTGGTACTAACCTATAAAGCCCTATGCGGACTGGGACCAGTGTATCTGCGGGACCGCCTTTCTCTATATGTGCCCCAGAGGACACTTCAATCTGGTAATAAACAACTACTAACGGTCCCTGGCCCCAGGGAGGCGCGCCTGGCCTCAACCAGAGCCAGGTCTTTTTTGGTCCTGGCTCCAACCTGGTGGAACGCTCTGTCTAATGAGACCAGGGCCCGGCAGGATCTGTTATCTTTCTGTCAGGCCTGTAAGACGGAGCTGTTCTACCAGGCATATGGTTGAGGCCGGGCTGGGCCTCGGCTGGCCGAATAGAGGAGATTGGGGCCCTCCCTACCACTAGCATCCACCACTTAACTTCTTTTTAACCTTTTAAGTATTTTTCAGTGATGGTTGGGTGATAGACTGATGAATTATTTCTGGGCTGCTTCCTGTACTTTTAAAATTTATATGGTATTTATTGTTGTTTTTAATTTTTGCTAAATGTAAGTTTTATTGAAATGGTATGGAATGTAATCCACCCTGAGCCAGCCGGGAGGTATGGAATGTAATCCACCCTGAGCCAGCCAGTGCAGGGAGGGCGGAATAAAAATTGAAATAAATAAATAAATAAAATAGCTTTCGATGGAAAGGGTGGGGGGAACTCATTCTAAACTAAAAATAGCTAACATCATTTAAGCTCATCTGTCACTCCAACTCTGCTTGAAGCACAATAACACAAAATCTTCCTCAACGGGCGTACCTGATCCACAAAGATCACCACTATTTGGTTGCAAATAATGATAATCATCTGGCTCGTGCCAAGATGAGAGTCTGATAGGAGGACCAGTGATTTTCATATGCTGTGGAAGATGTCTAAATCTAAGGACGGGCGATATACAGTCCACCCTCCTCCCCTCCCCTCAAGTATGTTTGACTGGATGCTCTCGCTAGAAGTATGATAACCACCATTCATTTCATTTCTTGTCCTTTTTTCTCAGATTTAAAGGCAAATTAAAGAATTATAAAAACAAGAGCAGCAGAATACATACTATAAATAATGCTATAAAACTAGGTTGAATCCAGCCACCTTTTCCACCCCTCCTCTCCCAATTATCCTCCCTATTACAGCCCCCATACCACACTACTTTGTACACGCAGACGGCCTTTTTGTGGGACCAAAGGGGGCCTCCTCTACCAGCATAAAAGTTGATGGATCCAACCCAGGGGACTTTCTTCCTCCCGCAGTGATAGATATCTTCAGGGCTTTTTTTCAGTGGGAATGCAGTAGAATGGAGTTCTGGCACCTCTTAAAAATGGTCACGTGGCCACTCGGCAGCGCGGAGGGCAATCTAAACTCCCTTCTGTCTGAAGATCAGGGGGTGGGGCCACCAGCCATGTGACCATTTTCACCAAGGGCAATTTAAACTTTAAAAAACTCCCCCGTTGTTCCAGCTGACCCAAAGTGACGTCATTGTGAGGTCTCGAGTTCCACCACTGAGTTCTACCACCTCTTTTCCCAGAAAAAAAGCCCTGGCTATCATTCTTGCACAAAAACTGGAAAGTATCTCAACAAAAGACTGATAAGTGATGTGGAAAAACTCAAAATGTTTCATAGAGGAAACTTAAACAGAAAGTCCAAGCTTCAGCCAATGACAATTCCGTCACCCACAATCTCTTCCATCCATGGGAAGTGTGGGAAGGAGAAATTATTTTGACAGCACTGTTTAACAGGTAAACAATCCCCTATTGCCAATTTGAAGTTGGTCACTTGGTTCACAAGTTACAGCTCAAATTAGAATAGATAAGAAAAAATGGCTCTGGCCTTCCAGATGACATCATAAAAAGCTTAAGCTACCAATTGGAACAGGTTTTCACATCAAACTCTAATACAGAGATATAATGCCTGTCAGAAAAAAACAAAGAAGTGTTGTCACTGTACCTGATATCAATATCTGGTCTGGCTAGGGTTGCCAGGTCCAAGTCGGGAAATTCCTGGAGATCTGGGGGGGGGGGGGTGAAACCTGGAGAAATGGGGTTTGGGGAGGGAAAGGACCTTGGCATGGCGTAATTCCATAGACCCCACCCCCCCAAAGTAGCTTTTCTCCCGGGAAACTGATCGCTGTGGCCTGGAGACCAGTTGTAATTCCAGGAGATCTCCAGCCACTACCTGGAGGCTGGCAACTCTAGGTCTGGCCCATGGATTAAACATAAGATCCTGCACAACCCATCTTTTAATATAGTTAAAGGGTAGACATGATGGGTTGGATCCTTATGACTTTCTAATGCGAATCACAGGAAGAATGCTTGAGCTCCCACAAAAATTAGGCTCCTTTTCTAAATTCTGTTTACTTATGAGAACAAGTGGCTTGGAGGAGAAGCTGTTGTCATATATGTCTGCCTACATATCTGCCATGAGTATTTTTTCTGTATTCCGTGCTCTATACTGATCCTCTGAGAGTACGTGAAGTTGCATATCGGTGGCCTGTTTGGCTTGGAGTTGCTTATCTTACAGGTGCCTACTGTGGTGTCTACTTTCATTTTCACAGCTGCTTGAGAATGTGTCCTTGAGTGCCGACTTGAGCCTGGGAACTAAAAATGACTTCATTTTTTGCTTCTCTCCTCCTTCTTGGTTCCTATCTCAACCCCCCCCCCCCTTTCCTGGCTCCTTCGCACCAGAATCCTAACTGTCCAAATCCTACAGGCGGGAACTCACCCTATAACTAACCCCTCCAAACTTCTACACGTCACTTCTGCCAATACCCGTGCCTGTGTATGCTGATGCGGATGGATCTCTAATAAAGTAACTTTAATTCATACCCTGGAGGTTGTGCAGTGGAGTACTAGGGGGATCTAACTGCCAGAACCTGACAGCTATCCTTGCGAATTGCAGCAGGGATGTAACTTTTGAAAGGCTTGTTTAATTTTTTATTGCCAAGGCTATCAAATCAAATCAAACTGATGCCTTAAAAAAAAAAGTGCAGGTGAGCTGTTCCTCTTCCCTCTCACAGGTGGAACCCCCTGAGGTGCCAGGCTCAGCCCTGCAAGCCTCAAGGGATCTGGCAACTCTACAAGGGCACTGGGCTGGCCGTGGCCAACTCAGGCCATCCAATGGACGTTGGTACCAGCTCAGCGTTGATCAAAAGAAAACTGAACTACCAGGATTGCTCATTATCTAAAGTAAAATCCACATTTTGAGTTGTGAGTTTAGATCGGAACACTAATTTTCTTCCACCAAGAAGAAAAGACCAGATTAACAGGACGGCAAAATTAAACAATGCTAAGAGAAAGGAAAACAGAGGATTACCAAGGCTACTTTTAAGTTTTCATGATTCAGCTCAACTCCTTTTGGAAACTTTCCAAGGAACGATCAGCATGACGATGCTGCAGAGAAACAAATTCCCAAGGCGAAAATACCATGAGAATTCAGCAAGGAAATTAAATTATTCAGTTTCTATATCCAGCATCTGAGAAAGTCTCAATGAAGGATACAAACCGATCTTGCTTGCATGGACAATCGGATCCAAAGAAATTGCAACTTAAATTGCAAACTGTGCACTTAGATTTACAGAGAACAGAACATGGAGTGATTAAAGATTTAGTCCTCCTCTGACCTCATCTTCTAAAGCAGGGATATACTTCAGAAGGAGGGGTATACCAACCAGTTCTAATCCAGTTCATTAGAAAATAGTTACAGAAAGGTATTGTAGTAGATGGTGAACTGGAAAGGAGAGAAACATATTGGAATGCACCGAATTCACATTCATGTTTTGCCTTAAGTTGCACAGTCACATCCTACATAATATATATATAGGGATTTATATCCCAACACTTTTCTCATGGTCTCATGATGTCTAACAGAAATATCCTCATTATCCAAGGGTCCCATCAGGGGAAAGCCAGCAAGAAACAAGATACACAGATAGGAGGGCTGTATTGTAGGGTGGATGATCTCAAAGGGATGCTTTACTAATGAGTTAGAGACCACAGACTTCACCCCTATGTTGCCTTAGGTACTACCTATTGCTTTAAGTATGACCCTACTGGATAGTTTCTATGTTGTCTAATGTCAGTCCTAGAATTGCTTATTCAGCGTTTCCTCAACTTTTTATGGGAATTTTTACGAATGTTGTATCTTTGTAAACTTGCATTTATTTATCCTATGTCCTTGATATTGACTGCGCTAATCTGACTCTATGTAATCCGCCTTGAGTCGCAATGAGAAAGGCGGACTATAAATGTCATAGATAGACAGACAGACCACTGCTACGGAAACAGAAATCCATACTTCCTTATGTTCCCACTTTTTTTAACCACGAGTCATGACAATGACGTGTGTCATAAAGTACCAGCTGATACACTGCAAACACCAATGGCTTCATTGTGGATGGATGTGGATAGCATCCATGCCTCCTGCCTCTTTTTGCATGCACACTGACGAGAACGCCAGGATGAGGAGGTGAGATCACTAAGTGGTGGAGAGGATGCGGCCACAGTTCTGACCCTTGACTTGTTCTTCTGTAAGGTGCTTGCATAGTGCTTCCTGTCCCTGGTTCTCTCAGTGTGTTGACTATGGTCCGGGTCTTGTTATGGCTCCCCACTTCCTGCCATATGATTATGATGTCACATGCTTGCAGGAAGTCTAGAAAGGATAAAACGTGCTGCTTTAGGGGGGCTGTGCTTTGTCTGAGCACAGATCAACAGCAGCAGAGGGGCGACTAGAGTGGTGCTCTGACCAGAGGAAGAAGACTTACAGGCAAATCCTAGTTTCTTTTTCTTCCTGGGGGATCCACGCATCACCCAAAGCAGTGTGCAGAAGTACGGGGAAGACAAATACCTCTGAAGGCAGCTGCTTGAAGACAGAAACACCCAGTCCAGTTGAAAGCCCCTTGGAAATGCTTCTGCCAAAGCAGCTTCAGCGAAGACCCAGGAATGAATCCTATAATGCTCATCAACAAAAGCAGATGCCCAGCCATCTGACATCCCCAACTTTTTCCATCAGATGTTATCTAATGAGCTCAAGGTTAACTATATCAAATTCACCATACACACCATACAGTCTGCCTTGATTACTCTCAGAACTTACATACTAGAGGCTTTGTGTGTCTCTTGAAGACCCCCTGAGCCATGGACACTGGAAAGGGTGTAGGTCCTTTTCCTACTTTGATATACCTGAACTGGGAGAAGTCACTCCAAGCAGGACTCTGGGGAGGCAGCATAAAAATTTGCCTGGAGTCAGCATCTGGGGAGGCAGCATCAAAATCTCCTAAACAAATAAATAAACTAATATTTACAAAACTCATTTTCAGCTTTAATGCCCTTACTAAAAGAAGATGCCCAGTTATCTCCTGGAACTGATTAGATTTGGAACAGAACGAAGGAAGAATGACTTCAAAATGACTTCCAAAAATGACTTCAATTTTTCAACAAACTGTTTGACCTCCGGCTGATCCAAGAAAGGCACAGAGGGATAAGTGAATACAGCCCTGCATTTCTTGAACCCGAAGGGCTACCGTAATTCTGGAAGCCTGATACGTAAAATGTTCCAGCAGGTCAGTGGCCAAAGCATCATATGCAAAGTTCATGACTGACACCCATTAGCTGCAAGAGAAAAGACTAGATTGCCCTCACAGTGATGATGTGTAGCTAGGCGAGTAACCTCCTAGATTTATCCCAGGTGGCATCAATTGGCAGAGTGCTGCTGATACCTTCTGCTTTGGAATTAGGGAAGCTGCAAATCTCATGTTAAATATGTTCACTAGTCAAACTTAGTAAGCTGTAAAGAGCCAATCAGACGTGAGCCAATAACTTGGTCTGATCGATTGGCACTGAATGACTTCAACGTCTGATGAACACATTGGCATCATTTTTCCCCCTCCAAAATGGGCATGTACAAAGTGCTGCCAATACAGACATATTGAAAGCCATTGATTAAAGACTTCTGAGACAAACACAAAAGGGCAGACTTTTTTTTTAATCACAGCATTTATTTATGACGGATTAATATCACTGCAGACTTTACATACGCACAGCAAGCCACCATTCACCCGGCATTTTTCACCTGCCATGCCACTAGAAAGCTTTTTGAGTTTTTTCTTAAATCAGTATTACCGTTGCACTATTGCAAACTAATATTCTAACAGTAGATTGCCACAATCGCTGGAGTCTCAGCTTTCATTTTTTAAAAAGGCCACTCTAGCCACTTCCATTATGTAACTATAAGTGGAAAGATTCTGCCTGCATCTTCACCTTACCCCAAGAGGGTATTGTCCACTATAGCTCAAATTACGTTAAAACTGTAATCTAAACGGCCTGGTTAAAGATGTGAAGCAGATGCCTGTCTACCTTATCACTTCACTGGAAGTAGGTTTACTCTCTTCAGCTCTGGCTGCTGAACTGCATCACCCCTCCAGCTGGGGGAGGAAAGGGGGTTTGAAATTCACACTGACTCTAAATGGGCTGATCTTTCCCGTGTGCCACTGATGAGAGCACTGTTCAGGTGGCTTCAAATAAAGCTTGAAAGCACACAGATACGCCCTCCGATGAAATCAGGGTCCAGTTCTTGGAGGGAGGGGCTCGTGAAGATAAGTAGCAGTTGAGGGGAACCTTAAAGACCAACACGAATTTCTTGCAGCAAAGTTTTCGTGAGTTGGCGCTCTCTTCATCAGATGCAAAGGAGTGTATATCCTTGGGCTGATGCTGTTATATTCACAACAGAAGAGCAAGATTCCCATCCAGCAGCACTTTAAAGACCAACCAGATATCCAGGGTATGAGCTTTCGAGAGTCAGAGCTCCCTTTTGCCTTTAAGGTGCTACTGCACACGAATCTTGCACCTCTACTACAGATCAACAAGGCTACCGACCTGAAACTAGTCACAACAGAAGGCCTCATTCTAAGGGATGCCCACTTCGATGCAGATGGTGAAATAAGCTCTGATTTACAAAAGTCTCTGGCTCTTACACCTGCTCATCCTCCAATCTGATATATGCCCTCATGTGCCAACAATGTCCTTCTGCTCTGTACATTGGACAAACCAGCCAACCTCTACGCAAAAGAATAAATGGACACAAATCTGACATTAGAAATGGAAACGTCCAAAAACCAGTGGGAGAACACTTCAATCTACCAGGACATTCCACCAAAGACTTAAAGGTCGCTGTGGTTCAACAGAAACCTTTCAAAAACAAAATCCAATGGGAGGCTGCCGAATTGGAATTCATATGCAAATTTGACGCTGTCAAGCTGGGACTGAATAGAGACTATGAATGGTTATCACATTATCACAGGTAACAGATTTCCTTTACAGCGGCGTGGTCTGGGGAGCCCAGTGACGCCTGGTGTGGGCTTTCGGGGACCACAGTTCTCTTTGTCAGATGCATCTGGCAGGGAGAGCTGTGGTTATCGAGGGCTTATACTACATAGAAATTGGATGCTTTTACTGCTGCAAACTAACACGGCAAACTGACTACACACCAAAAGGAGATGTTTACATTTACTAGCAAAGGAATGTTTTGGTTGCCTCCCCCCTAATTGCATCTTGTCCCTCCTCTCCTTCTCTCCCCTCCCCCCCTCCTCTTCTGTATTTGACCAGTTTGTATCATGCATCTGACGAAGAGAACTTGATTCTCGAAAGCTTATGCTGCAATAAAACTGGTTAGTCTTAAAGGTGCTACTGGACTCTATTGTTTGACTGATCAGACCTTGCTTTCCAAACTTCCTTGAACCCAGGGATGGCTGGAATCTTTGCCTTCAGGCCTGTCTGACCTCGGGTGTCTGATTTCTTCCCAACAGACGGGTAAACTCCTTAAGGCTGACCAGATTTAAACCATGTTTCCAAAGCCCCCAGTTCTCTTTGTAAGAAGAATTACCAGTAAAGCACAGAGAAAGTGTACACTTTTCTTTTTTTCATTGAGCAGAGAAGGAGATTATACAAGGATTCTGGTAAGAGTGCTTGCTAGAGAAAACAACTGGCCAAAGACAAAAGTATTGCTTCCATGAAACGTAGTTTCCCCCGAAGGAGTGTGTGTCAACGCATCTATGATGGATTCTCTATAATAAAAACCTCCACACTTCAGGCTCTCTAGGGATCTTGTCCCTTTGCTGCTGCTGTTTCCATTTCTTCTTCTCTCGTGGGCACTGCTGTTGGGCAGCACCTTTCTGCCTGTTCAGAATCAAGGACAGCAAGACACCTACGCACCATGCACAAACCGGCTAAGGCAGCCGTAAGTGATACAGGCACAGAGTCAAAAGCTGGAATTAGTACAGACACAGATGACTCCTCGGGGGATAATTTCTACTTTAACAGTGAATGCATTATTGCGAAGGTGTTGTCAGTGTTGTAACTACATTAGGGAATGTGTATGGGACATGTTCCTTGGGGGGGGGGATTAGGTAGCATACTAGGATACTGGGGTTGTTCCTACCCCATCCTACCATTTTACTGAGCAACTTCTGAAGCCCTCCTCCAGCCTGAGGAGGGGTGGGGGGCTGGGGGTTGTGGGGTGTTTAAAGGGCCCTGCCACTTGCAAGCAGCAGGAAAGCGGCCCTTTAAACTATCAGCTGTCAGGCACTGGGGGGGGGTGATCCCCCGCCGCCGCCTGACAGCTGATAAAGGGACCTGCCGCTTGCAAGGGGCAGGGAAAGGGCCCTTTAAATTCACCCTGAAGCTTCCCGAAGCAACCCGAATGCTTCGGGGAAGCTTTGATTCGGGAATCCCGAATCTTTACAGAGTCTGATTCGGGTATTTTATCCAAATCGGAAACCCAAAGTGCACACCTCTAGTAGTGGCCCTTAGCTTGTTCCTTATTACAGTACAACACTTAGTACTTTGCTTTTATTTTTTGTCCCCGGCCCCCTTGAACTATAGTTCTCTGCAGCTGGCCTGAGTACATGGACACTACCCATGTGGGACTGCACAGGTGCCACTACAATGAAGTTTAAATATGCTTCCTATTTCAAAGAAGAGTGCTAGCCTTTCTTCTGAAAACTTTCACAAGCAGTGAAATACATAAGCAGTGTATTGTGTTAAGAGTAGGTACATGTGTCTGTATGTATTCTCTTTAAGCCAAATATTATAGAAATGTTCCCTTGCATGTCAACTAAAACATAAAGTAATCACAATTCATTGGCATTTTATATTTAGCTTCTTCTGGTCCATTTAAATTGCTTCTATTACAGAAATGACTTTTGACTTGGTATCTGTAGTGAACTCCATATTTGTCAATATTTACGTAAGCCAAGCTTCCTTGTATAACTGGCTGATCAAGCTGAAAGTGGTCAGGCAAGGAAATGGAAAGAGTGATAATTTGAATCACACAGTGGCATATTTGCAAGACGAGTTTCAAATGGTCTGAACAATTGTGGGTGACAATTGTGGTGACTATCCATCAGTTTAAATCGGGTAGATAAAATCGGGTAGGGAAGACAGTGCTTTATCTCCACTTTGTGGTCTCGATGCATCGCACTGATGGGTGAAGACTAGTATGCTTGCTTACCTGGAGGAGAGTGCAGGTGCTGCTAGGAGAGGGTGGCATGAAGAACACCTTGCTCAAAGGAAGCATCTTGCAAGCTCTCGCATCGAATGCATAATGCTTCACAAAAGTGGTGGGCAGTGAAATACCCTTGGTGAAGGCATGCTGTGACAGACCTGCTCTAGTGTCCACTAGGTCATGCATGGTTTATGCACCAGTTGGGAACAAATTTCAATGACATGTGGAATCCAGCAATGATACAGGTTGCCCCATGGGAGCCCCAGTATAAGATTTAAGGACCTAAAGGAGGAGGTGCAGCCGATGGTGACATGGGATGATATAAGATTTAAAGACCTAAAGGAGGAGGTGCCCTTCTGACATCAAGGGACTCAAGTGATCTTGTTCTGGTGGAAGTTCAGAAAGGACGGGTCAGCCCATAGCCTGGCCAGTTCAGTCGCAGAGAAGGAGGCAATAAGGAAAGTTGTCTCAAAAGATACAAGTCGTGCATCACAAGTGGCCACTGATTCAAACGGTTTCTTGGCCAGCGGTGAGACAGCAAGTTACAGATCTCAGTGAAGAGCACGTGATTGTACTAGGGAGTGTATCGTGCCCAATCCCCAAAGGAATTGCCTGGCAAGGAGATGAGCAGAGATGTTTTTATGCTCCATCAATGGCTGAGCAGCAGAGATGGCAGCAAGATATATAACCTGATAGAGGGGGCTAAGCCAAAAGAGTACAGCTGCAGAGGGAATCCCAGTATCGTAAGTAATGGACTGGAGGGAGGGGCCATCCACTGAGATGTGATGAAAGTGAAGAATGACTTCCACTTGTGAGTGTACAACCCCCTGGTAGAAGGTTTTCTGGCACTGAGGATGTCCTTTAGTGCCTAGGACATGAGGTTTGTACGGCAGATTCTCTATGCCACAAGATTCAAAATGTCGGGATGCAGAATCCTCCTCTGGTGCTATAACAAGAGATAGCTGGCCTTCAGGAGGCAGATGTATTGTCCATGAGCCACAACTGACGTGGTCAAAAGATGGTGATATGGATGGTATCTGTGTTGTCCCTCTCCATTTTTGCTAATATTCTGGGGTTCAATGCGGGGGGGGGGGGGGGTGGAGAAAAGTTTTGCCCTGGCGATGTGAGTCATGCCCTCCTCTTGTACAGAAACAAGAGGAGGGCTTGCAAGACGGAGATGTTCCGCCAGGCATTTGGTGGGGGCTAGGCTGTCCTCTCGCCAGCCATACCACTGAAGACTGTCCACCACCCACGCAGGAGCTCGTAAAGTGTGACGCAGGTCATTATGTAAGAACTAAGCCCTGTGCCTAAAATGCTGTATTTTAATATTTATTCCGCCAATCGAGAAATTTTATTGTATATGGAATAGTGTTTTAATGTTTATTTATAATATTTTTATTGTTTTTAAACTATATAACGCAAATTGTATGCTGTTACACCACCCTGAACCCGTCTGACGGGGAGGGCAGTCTAGAAATGTAATAAATAAAAAACAAACATGGGTACGTTCTCCCAAACAGATGAGACACGGTGAGTGCGTTATGTGCACTTTTTAAATAATGCTTTTTCAGCCATATTCTCACAAATTTCTTCTCTTTCTTCCTCTCTTTACAGGTGATGCAAAAGCCCTTGAAAGAAAGAGATTTGCTACAGACGTTCCTCCGCAGCTGGTGCCAAAAGAGAAACTGAGGGGAGAGGGTGCCACCCCTCCCAGAGGACAAGCTGTTCGTTGCGGGAAACAGCTACCCAGGTGCTGTGCGGGGTGGAGCGCTCTCTTCTACTGACCGACAATGAAGAAGACTGACAATGAAGAAGACCGACAATGAAGAATAGTTCTGCTATAATTTGTGAATATGTTTCTCAGCGCCATCACGGACGGGGGTGTTTGGTCTCCTAAAATCAGTTAATCCTGTCTCAGGGGAACCATATGGCTGTTACTCAGTGGAATAACCGAGGACACCTTCAGAATGAATTACCGTCGTAACAAAAAAGTATGTTCTGTGCTGCATGCAAACAGGGCCTGGTGCAAAACTGCTCCTGGAGCCTTTTTTTTAAATTAATTGCAACAGGCACTCTTTGCATACAGTACAAAACAAGCAGCCAAGCCCAGCTCATCAGCTTTCTGCCACACTACTTGTTCCTGTACGTGTGTCTGTTTTTCTGCCTTAACAGGTAAAGTATTTTTTAAAAACCTCACCTCATGGGTACCTTTTTCTGAGGTGCTTGGGTTTGCTCCTTTTCCTACATACAGTTATACAGAGCTCATCAATGACTCAGTGGCTCCAAACTTCATGCTTCGGCAAGGTGTTCTCCTCTACTCAGCAGCATATAGCAGTTTCTACAGGTAGGTTGTGAGCAAGTTTCTTTCCCCCCAAACACCCATGACTTTTTCTTCCTTGCCAAGCAAGCAAATGGAACTGGAATCTTAAGCACGCTTAATTTCCTTATGCCAAATATGTCAACAAACCAGGGCAACCTGACGATGTTCAATTTTTCCAATGCTATAAACCACAGACAGGGTAGAGCTTATGTGAAACCAACTTTGCTTGTCTTGGAGATAAGCAAAAGCTTCTGGTTAAGCTACAAAGAGTGAAATCCTAAGCAGTAACTCTGCTTAGGATTTCACTGCAAGTTTACTCATTCCAGAGTATTATCCAAGAAATCAGTAAACCCGATAACGAATCACATGACTTTGTTTGGCATGTCCTAGATCACAAGATGCCAGCATCTACTAGGGTTATCAATCAGTACATACTAGGGCCTTCAAGTCAAGGCCACAACCTGTATGTATGATGGTAAGCATCAGCATGTGCTAATGATATAGGTAGCTCACACCAGTGTCTACAGATGCCAATGAAGGCTAAGCAAAGTCTACGGGCACTAAAGGAGGAAAAGGAGAATTCAAAAACCACAGAGACTCCGCAATGAACTCCAGTTGCATCAATATGAAAATCTGGCACAGAGTTTGCTGACCATACTTCAAAGTTACTGCCAAGTTCAGATTCTGCCCCAAATCCAGCAATATCTCTACTTCAGTTCAATATTCATGAAGTCCATTAGATAGTAAGGCATAAGCTACCAGCCATGTCATCATCAACTTAAACAAAAAACAAGTACAAATGCTGACAATTCCCCACTTCACATAAAGATCTTGGGGAAATGGAGAAAAATCCCATACCTGAGAACAGAAAGCTTTAGTACGTACTCTAAAAAATACAGCGCATGGTGTCTTTCCTGCTTTGCCAGCTGAGATAATTCATGATCCCATACATGTCAGTACGCAGCAGTTGCTCCATAATCTTAACCACAGCTCATGTTTCGTGCAAGCATCCCATAAACTCAAAGTGTGCAATTTAGTGTACTACACAGCAAATATGCATACTCAACCCATGCACTGTTGCAGTTTTGCTCTGGTCCAATGAATCAGGGAGCACACCAGTGAGCCAATAAGGAATGTTGGCGAGGCTCTGCCATAGCCATGGTGATCCTGTCCTGATATGCCATAAATGCCTAGTGCCCAATGTGATGAACAAAACGAGTTTATCACAGCAGGTTTCAGGAACACATCTGGGGAACAAGGCCTGCTTCCGTGTGAGTGCAAAACCAGACAGAGTCAGCATTCACAAGGTAAAAAACTCAAGCCCCTCCCCATGTGAACTCCAAAGGGCTCTTCACTCTATCTGCTAAGGGTCCCTTGCTCCAGCGAGGCCCGCCTGGCATCGGCCAGGGCCAGGGCCTTCTCAGTCCTGGCCCCAGCCTGGTGGAAAGCTCTATCTAACAAGACCAGGGCCCAGCAGGATTTGTTATCGCCCGGCCTGCAAGACCACCAGGCATATGGGCGGTGCTAGGTGGAGCCCCCTGGCCAGTAGATTGCAGAATATGCCCTCCCTACTAGCAGTACCTCCATCTAGCAAACAGTCCCCAGTATGATGCTCTAGAGATGGGTGAAGGTCGGCCAGTTGGTTGCTGTGCCATTATGATTATGTATATATATATGTATTTTTAACTGTGTAAGTTTGACTGTTTTATGGTTTTAACTGGTAT
This sequence comes from Eublepharis macularius, assembly GCF_028583425.1. Classification (NCBI taxonomy): domain Eukaryota; kingdom Metazoa; phylum Chordata; class Lepidosauria; order Squamata; family Eublepharidae; genus Eublepharis; species Eublepharis macularius. Next base: position 13,524,969 of record NC_072790.1, read on the forward strand.
CAATTATTTAATGTGTTTTAATTGTATATGTGTTGTTTATTTAATTATTTAATGTGTTGTTTAATTGTATATCCGCCCTGAGCCTGCTGGTGTGGGGAGGGCGGAATATAAATCAAATAAATAAATAAATAAATAAAGCTAGAACACATTTCCACACAAGTCTGCTCTGCTCTACCTCTCTGATTTAGTTCCCAGGGAAAAAAACACAGAAAATAAAAGCTTGTGGTATACAAACCTGTGCGTTGTATTACGTGCTTTGCAATTAAATCAAGCCTGAGTAATACATACATGCAGAAAAGTTGGGTTTTTTTACAAAAATTCCAAACTTAGATAAAAGTTTGGAATTTTTGCAGAGCTGCTGTAGCACAGTGGTTAAGTGGTTCGGCTGTGAATCAGCACTCTACTGGTTCGAATCCCACTACTGTCATGAGCTCAGCAGGTGGCCTTGGGTAAGCCACTCCTCTCAGCCCCAGCTCCCCAGCTGAATTGTGGGGATAATAACAACACTAACTTGTTCACTGCTTTGGTTGAGGCACTAATCTAGAGAAGAGTAGTATATAAGTGCAGTTATTATTATTATTAAAAGGGTTTTTTTCTTCTAGAGTTAGACAAAAAGCATAGTCTAGCATCTTCTCTTTAAAAAATGAAGAGCTTGCTGCTGTCCTTCCACATGCTGCATTATGTAACTCTACCAGCCCTTCCACTCATAAAGCAGCGCTATCCTACCAGAGTCACATGGCCTTTAACCAAGATAAAAATATTAGTTATGTAAACATCTTGCAACAGTGATACCTCTCCTGCTATATTCTTCTGGGTTACGTATTCATTGCTACCACATGACACAAATGTACAAGTTTTATTTTGTATTGTGAAGACCACAGTTAATGATCACTGGGGCACTAAACCTGAGGCTTATAATATCAGCATTTCTTTGCCACAGATGCTCTGTTTAACCTACGATGAATCACCTTTTGTGTGTCGCATCTGCCAGCAGGATCCTGGTGGAAACAACAATCTGTTTATTCTTCACCTCTTCACAGAGCTAAAACAAAGCAGATATTAGATAACGAACTGAAAATGAAAACCTTCACAATGCTGCTGACTCGAAATTAACACAAGAGCCCTTAAATATTTTATTAACATCTTCCCACTTAATCATTACGAAAAGGAAGGAGAGAAAAACCAGACTCCACGTTTTATCATTATATTTTATCTTTGAAAGAATTCATAAAGGAACAACATGCGAATGTTCTCTATGAGCCAAGCTACAAGTGACGAATGACACTTGAACGGCGAGTGAACAGACTCACGTGTATTCCTCCCTGTTCACTTGCCCTCCACTTGCACTCCACTCAATCGCGTAGTGGAGCGCAAGTAGAGCACAAGTGAACAGGGAGGAATACACGTGAGTCTGTTCCCTTGCCGTTCAAGTGTCATTCGTCACTACGTGATCAAGTGGAGCGCAAGTGGAGCGCAAGTGAACAGGGAGGCATACACGTGAGTCTGTTCCCTTGCCGTTCACGTGCCATTCGTCACTTGTAGCTTGGCCCTATGACACGTAAACTGGTCAAACTGGCCGTGATTTTCAAAATGGCATCCAACTGAGAACCTGGTCTGAATTTTTTCAAAGCCTCCTCCTCCCAAATATTGAATGCAACAAAGCCCTACCTGCCATTTTAACGGCTAGTACGTAAACATCTACATTATTTAACATTTTTGTTTCATTATAGAGCAAAATTTTGAGAGAGTCAGGAAACCACCACTGTACAATTCTTACATTAATGTACTGCTGCCAACATAAAAGTAAAAACTACCTAGAGACAATGAGACCACCCCAAACAGAAGCAAGAGTGAATACGATCTTTATAACACAATAACTGTTTGTGGCTATGACTGTTCCTGAAAGTCAGCCGAATCTGTGCGTATGCCCCGTGGCTCAATCGTTCTGGTTCATTGAGAGAACACTTTTCACAGCGCCCATTGTTTTACTACTGGAGGGAAGCCGTTATTGTCTTTTCTATTTTCTGAAGGCCATTACATCTCCTGTGTAACATTACCTAACAGCAAACAGCGCTCGGATGCTACTTTTCTCTGACATCATTAATCGCCATGGAAACCTTCTCAGAGTGAGTTGGGGCCTGCGATAAGTGCTGTCAACTCACGTCAGTTTGAGCATAATAAAGATTGGGTACCTTACTTGTTACAGCTGCTGACGGAGGCCTAGAAATAAGGAGACACGGCATAGGCTAAGTTTGCCACTCTTAACGCTACAAACCTAAGCAACTCCTGTCGAATTAAGTCACACAAAAATATTAGAATTATCTTAGGCTCCGATCAGCTCTACAATAACAAAGCACTGCCGTACATTAGTACCGGGGGGGGGGGGATGGGGACCACAGTGGGTTTCATTAGGTACAGTTTTACTATCAATTTTTGTGGCATTATCAGATTATATAAAGGCCAGCTGGGAAAAGCAAAGAGGCCTTTCTAATAAAACGTTCATTAATCTTTACTCTCAGAAGGCATGCATTCAAAATGGACTGCAACCAGATGTATCATATTGTTTCATTTTATACAATACCTCTGATATACTAGCACAAGTCACCAAGATTAGGGTCTCTGATCCGGAATCTAGGTATCCCTCTGAAAGGAAGACGGCACTTTGCATATACGCCCCAATGTATCTCTGTGAACGTGAACACTTCTTTAATGCTCAAAACCCTTTTGCAAACAACAAAAATCTACTTTGCTAATCTGATGTGCGGGTCAAACAGACCCAAACCAAATCATACAGATTAAAAACCTTGGAGGCGGCGCTAAGCATACCACCAGCTGCCAAGAAAAAAAATCTACACTTCATCAAGTATTTCCCTTTGGCAGTATAGGGATAAAACAGCATCAAGGAGAGAAGAAACTATAGTTTTGGCAGTTTCATCATACAGATGCATTTCACTTTCCCATTCAATGCAATCTGGGGGGAAAAGTCATGAGAAATGACTCCATGTACACTGCAGTTCATAAAATATTGGGGAGGGGGGTAAAACACCACATGTCAATTGACTTCGATGTATTGTTGAAGGCTTTCACGGCCGGAGAACGATGGTTGTTGTGGGTTTTCCGGGCTGTATTGCCGTGGTCTTGGCATTGTAGTTCCTGACATTTCGCCAGCCACAGCTGCAGGTGAAACGTCAGGAACTACAATGCCCAGACCACGGCAGTACAGCCCGGAAAACCCACAACAACCATCAATTGACTTCATTAAGGTTGAGGAATATATCAAGTTGTAGAATATTCGAAAAAAGATATAATCCCCCCCCCCCCCCCCCGTTGCTCAGTTCAGTCAACTTTTTAGCTTGGGTACATTACAGTACAAAACTTATTGTCAAATCCCTCAACAATCAATAAAATAAATCAAACACAGTGTGCATGTATGTATAGGTATCTATAGGTGTCTGTGTATGAACACACACATCTATAAAGTTCATTTCAAATATCAAATTAAGATAGATCAAGAAACAAGATGCAGTATTGTCTTTTATGCCCCAAACTCAACCTGTATTTCCCAGGGCAAACATAGAGCCAAGCCACAAGTGACGCCTGACACAGGTTGGACACTTGTCAGCTTCCCTCAAGTTTTGATGGGAAATGTAGGCATCCTGTTTTACAGCTTGGCTCTCCATTACAGCTGCAAGACCAGGATGCCTACATTTCCCATCAAAACTTGAGGGAAGCTGACAAGTGTCCAACCTGTGTCAGGCGTCACTTGTGGCTTGGCTCTTAGCAAACATCAGTGTTATAAACAATGCTCCTTACATTGGGGACTAAGGATAGACTGCATGTTCTACTAGTCTTCCGACCACCTAGCACTCCAGGAAGCCCCTTTTCTGAGGTGGCTGGGATGCTTTCGGACATGGCGCTGGAGACACCAAGACTGATAGTTCTGAGTGACTTCATTTTGGGATGACTTCAACATACACAATAAATGTTCCTCCTTAGGGCCAGCTCAGGACTTGGTAACTCTGGGCCTCTCTCAAATAGTGATGGGCTCCATGCATGAAAAGGGTCACAGCTTGGATTTAACCTTTTACTCTGAGCCTTTGAGGAAAGGTCTTCTTTTGGAACAGGAAATTTGGTCTGAACTATGGACTGATCACAGCAAGGGTGGATACAGCCCTCATATCTCACAAAATGGGAGGCCCAGCTAAAACGGTCCGCCCATGAAGGCTTACGAATCCTTCTGGATTCCAAAATGTGCTGTGGGATTTGAGAACTCCCAACTCAGGCTCTACTGAGGCTGTTGCAGAAGCATGGGATCTGACGGTCCTTGAAGCAATTAATAAGATTACTCCTTACTGACCCCTCCCTCCCTTACAGCTGAAACCAGACCCAAGGTTCACCACTGAGCCGAGCTATCTAAAAAAGACTGGAAGACATCTGGAAAGACGCTGGTGGAATCTGAAAGAGCAGGCAACAGAGCCCATTGGAAGACTTATGAAACAGTGGTTATAGGAGCAAAGAAAAGTTACTTTTCTGCTACCGCTGCGTGCATTTGTTTGTTTGTTTGTTTGTTTGCTTGCTTGCTTGCTTACTTACTTAAATTTATAGTCCGCCCTCCCCAACCAAGTGGGCTCAGGGCGGACCACAACAATTTAAAACACACTACACAATCACCAGCAGTAGCTAATGCATTAGCTAATTGGCTAATTCATGTTCATCCCAACTGCTGAAGGCAAGGGTGTCAAAGACACAGCCCGCAGGTTGGATCCAGTCCTTCCAGGACTCCTACCCGGCCCACGAGTAACTGCAGAAAAGCTTGCCCTCCCCCCGCCAGCTACACCTTGATTTTCTTGCCCTCCATCTTCACTACCTTCTCCTTGGCCATGCCAACGGTGGCTTCAGTGCTGGCTGGGAAGACTCCCCAACAGAAGCGCACCATCAGGCAGGATTTGCCCCAGTGAGTCCTCCAGCTCCATGCTGGCTGCGGGGAATGAGCATGCATGGGGGGGGGTCAGCTGACAAAGTGTGCAGTGGGAGGGAGGGGAAGCACTGCTCAGTAGAAGCAACCGAAGGCGCCTGCATGTCACCATGTCTTCCAGCCCTAGCTGAGCTCAGCAGAGGTGGCGGCACATTATGATGGACAGGACTGGCCACTGCCCGCTTGTCAGAACCACCAGCTGCCTAGCCAGCTGCCTTTATGCAGCCGAAAATACAAAAAACAATCACGGATACAAATACATTCATTCTTAAAGTGTACCATGCAATAAATGCATTTCAAGTCTATTTAATCTACAATAAACTACAAATACAATAATACAAATACAATAATAATACTTAAAGCGCTTCACCACTATGTTGCCTTACATATTATCTGTTGCTTTAAATTTGTACTCCTATATACTTCCTGTGCTTCAAGGTGTCAAATGTCAGTCCTAGAACTGATTATGTTCTGTATCAGCAATTCTCCGACTCTGTATTGGATCCCTGCTAATGCTATGTCCTTGTAAACTGTATTTATTTATCCTATGACACGGTCTACGGAAATGTCCTTGACACTCTATGCAAATGTCTTTGATACTGATTGTACCAATCTCACACTATGTAATCAGCCTTGAGTCTCAGTGAGAAAGGCAGACTATGAATGAATGAATGAATGAATGAATGAATGAATGAATGAATGAATGAAATACAGAGCACGTGCCTATATAATATCTTTTATGAAGAGCAACTAAAATGACACAAAACAGCCTGCAAGTTTTTGAGTTCTGCAGAATTCTTTAACAAGCTGAATGTCTCAGGCCTCACACAGCTGAACGGCATACTCAAAATTGCTACAGCACGGACTTTAACTCCATATTTTGATGCAAGAGTTCTGAGCAAGAGGTATCAGTTATCAAAGACTGTCATTTGGAGGAGGGCAAGGAGCTGTTCCAGTTGGCAGCAGAGGATAGGACTCGAAGCAACAGGCTTAAATTACATGCAGAAAGTTACCGGCTGGATATCAGGAAAAACCTTTTCACGGTCAGAGTAGTTCAAAGGTGGAATCAGCTGCCTAGGGAGGTGGTGAGCTCCCTTTCACTGGCAGTTTTCAAGAAGAGGCTGGATGAATATTTGTCAGGGATGCTTTAGGCTCATCCTGCATTGGGCAGGGGGTTAGACTAGAAGATCTGTATGGCCCCTTCCAACTCTGTGGTTCTGTGATTCTGAAATACTGACAGTGTTAATTTTTAAATCATTTTTGCTTTGAGTAAAAAAATATATCATTAATTGGGTTTGCCTTTGTCCTTTATAAAGTTTATATCTCTGGTACCTGGCATTAAATATACACACAAAGTGACATTTATGTGCGATCAGGCCCTCGACACCCCTGGCTGGGGAACGAGAAGGCTGGTACACAAGCAGAATGCCTAATCTGTTCTTAGTTCCCGACGTGAGAAGCATACAAGCAAGACTGGCTACAGGTTGTACTGGGAGTCTGCAGAAGTTGAAAGAGCCCCCCTCCCTGGCCACCTGTGCATGATTAGTGGGGGAATGCCTAACCAGGTGGAGCTAGTTGGGACAGACACACCACATCATTTTCTTCTAGCTACATCTCTGTTGCGCAGGCCACTCAATTCCCTCTTCCTGCAACAATAATCCCGCGAGGCATGCCGTTTTGTGCCTTTATAGTCTGGCACTGCAAAGTATTAGCAAAGAAGTGACACTACAGAGTCCTGCAGTGTCAATTCTCAGGATGCACGGAAGTAACTTAGGCAGTGAGCATCCTTCCCTGATACTGGACAGCTTCGATCAATCCCACCCCCATGCGCACTGGAATAGGGCATTCATTACCAAACATCTTGCTCCAGGTAGCAATTGCCCCCATGACCACAATAATATGCTACAAAGTACAAATACCTCACATTCAACATGCTGGTGACCACAAAGAACCATGCAATGGTCCAGAACTACTGCTGTGATTATTCAATGGTAGTGTACTACACCAGCTGTTCCTGGCATCCCATTGTGTACCTGGAGAACCTCTTCCTCTACTATTCATTGTATGCAATGGCTGGGTCTTTGCTGTGTGTCTCAGGCTAAGAGCCACAGGCCAAGAGCCCTTGTGCTTCTGCCCTTCAGCTTGCGCCCTTCAACCTGCAGCACAGAGCTCCTGCTTAAATGCCTACAGGAGCCTCCACGCCACAAAACATACCTGATGTCAGGATTAGAGATGAGCACAAACCAAAATACGAACCAAAATTCATGACGAACCAGGCCAGTTCATGGTTCGTGAACCAGTGGTTCATCAGATCCCATTTCTGATGAACCACCACAAACTTTAGGCTGGCTTGTTTGGTTCGTTATTTGGTTTGTCACTGCAGACAGCCTGGTGCCAATCAATCAGTTTCCTAGGCAACGGGATGGACTTCCTGCAGATCTTCTGCTGACCTGGAAGTGACCTAATGCTGACCCGGAAGTGATGGTTTTCTGCCCTGGATGTGACATTTTCACGAACCAAATGAACCGGTTCGCAAACCAGGGGCAGGTTTGTGAAAGTTTGTGGTTCATGGTTCATGAAATTTGACAAACCACATGGTTCGTTTTTTTTCTGGTTCGTGCCCATCTCTAGCCAGGATGTCTCCTGTCATGCTTTGCAAGGCTTGGTTGATTCTGTGTAACTCTGCAAGGATTGTTTGAGTCTAGGTAGCTCTGATGCTAGAAGCTGTTCTCTGCTGGAATGTAAGAGTCTGCTGTTACCTCTTTCTCAGAGCCAAACTACAAGTGAACAGGGAGGAATACACGTGAGTCTGTTCACTTGCCGTTCAAGTGTCATTCATCACTTGCAGCTTGGCCCTCAGCCTGCAGTTTATCATTCATCTGGGAGGCTGGGAAGCTCTCACATCCTCTCTGCTGTGTTTTGCTGTTTGTCTATTAAACTTAGCTAACTGTTTCCTGAAGGGGGGTGGGAACTTTGGGGCTGGGCTTAGAATCCTATATACGTTATGTGCTTGTAGAAAAGCACCATTCCTGGCAAAGAACGTAACAGTGAATGAACTAGTAGCTTATCAAATAAAATACTTTAACTCATGCAGCGACGTTTCTGAAAGTTAGTTGGCAGAACCTTACAGATTGCCAGTATTTACCTTACAGATTTCAACCTCCGATTCCTGAACTTGGGCAACTGTTGAATCCTAACACTTGAGCCATGGCAGGAGGAGGAGAGGATACCAGTGCTACAGGGCTAGCAGAGGAAAATCCGAAAGACCCCGCAGATGAGCGTGGGCCCATCACGAGTGTGTTGGCTGTAGGAGGGGCACTGCCCCATTTTGTTCTCCCAAGGAGTGAGTTCAGCTTCCAGGGGTTGTTTGAAAGCACCCCATGAGCTTGGACCCCTCATGTGGCATCAGGAGAGAAATGGACTTGCTGGACCATAGACAGAGTCGCTTGTTTAAGCAGAGTCTAGGCCTGGGAGAAGACCAGAAGAAGCAAAGTCTAGGATTGGGAGAAGATCTCCTCGAGGGAGAGGAGGATCTGGATGAGGAACCAGAGACAGAGAAGTTGCTGGGAGATCCAGTACAAGAACTTCAGGCTAAGCTGGGGGAGATGAAGGGGGATATGTATGTCTTCATGCAGAATGTCCAGGGCTTCCTGTGGGTCACCCTCCAACTCGACCTGGGGTGGGCCCGAGACGACAGACCAGGACAAGGAGCCCTCGTGCCTACAGATGGACAAGGAGTCCCAGTGCCTCCCGATGGGCAGGGAGCCCCCATGTCTCCAGATAGGCAAGGAGCCCTGGTGCCAGTGCAGCCACTGGTTCTACCCGCACCTCCAGGAGGAGGGCTGCCTACAGGAGCCCCGTTACGGCCACCGGGAGGAGTACCAGGACCCAACCCCAACAGCCATTGGAACTACACAAGCTAGAAGCTCACTTTGAAGGGGACCCTGAAGAGTTGGGGTACTTCTTAGTGCAAGTGGCAGAGTTCCTGAGAGAATGAGGCCACACCTTCCCCAATGAAGCCAGCTGGGTGAGTTATACAAGTTCCTGACTGGGGGGAACGGAAACAAAATGGTACATCATGCTCTACACAGCCAGGGCGCCAGAACTACAGAGTGTGAGAGCCTTCCAGCATGCCCTCAAGGTGCAGTATGAAGACCCTCTCGAGGAAGAGAGAGCAAGGACCAAGCTAAAGCGCACGAGACAAGGGAACCAGTACATGAGAGAGTTCGCAGTGGAATTCCAAGCATATGCCACCAAAGTGCAAGATTAGAACGAGTTGGTGAAAGTGGAGTTCTTCAGAGCTGGCTTGAACCTGGACTTGGTGGCCAAGGCCATGATTCAAGGTGCCCACGTATCCAGCTGGTGTGTGAGATTAAAAATACAGAACAAGTGGTGAAACTGCTTCATCTCCAGCATTAGGTGGGCCAATAGTGAGGGACAGCGGAGTACCAAAAGAGAAAGGAGCCGTGTCCAAGAGAGTTGCCAGCCCCGATCATAAAGGAGAGGAGGATGAAGCAAGGACTGTGCCTGAGATGTGAAACCGCTGGCCATTTTGCAGTGGACTACACCGAAGTAAAGAAGGCCCCTCACAAGAGGGAAAGGGGTCTAAGAGGGTCTCGCCCAGGCGCTCCAAACAGGGAGGAGTGACAAAACAACCCAACGAGGAAGCTGCAGCAGCTGGAGTGACAGAGGGACTGATAGTTCCAGGAACGGTACCCCAAATAGCAGCGAACGTGAAGAGACACCGACGGCAGGAAATGATGGAGACCTACTGTGAAAGGCACCAGCTGGCAGGTCCCCAAAGAGCTGGTGCCACAAATGGTGAGGCCAAGGGAAGTTTTATTTTTCATCCCTATCACCTTAGTGAACCCAAAGAGGGGAACTCATATAAGAATCCGGGCCTTCATTGACTCAGGGTGTAGTCGGGATCTAATCGCTCCTGCTTTAGTAACAGGGTTGGCACTCGATCTGGTGAAGGTACCTGAGCCTATCAGGTTTGAGCTGATGGACGGAACCCTCATGAAGGGGACCCCTCCCACTTTCGAGACTGAGCTAACACCAGTGGGGATGGGGAGTCGTTGGGAAGAGAGAGCCTTTGTAGTAAGCCCCACCGCGAAGTTCCTTGCAGTGCTGGGGGTCGGATGGCTCTGTGATCATGACCCATACATTTGGTGGAAAATAGGCCAATTGTGTTTCCCAGCTGAGGATTGTCAGAAACAGATGTGGGATCCAAAGTGGGTGGACAATCCCCCTTCGATGCCTGAGACTGTGTGCTTTACAAAGGAGGAAGTTAAAGAGATCCCCTCTGCGTACCACGACTTGAGTCGGGTGTTTGAGGAAGAGGACTATTTTAGATATCCAGAAGTAACAATCAAATGACCATGCTGAGTGCAAGATTGACCAAAAAAACACATCTCAGAAACCTCAGGAACCATCCCTAGGCTCAATGTTGCTTTTGCAAACCGCTTGATCAGGGATAACAGAGAGATCTCTCTCTACAAGCTTGGGATTTAGAGAGTGCATGCAGTGGGTTTCCCAATAGGCAAGCACCATTCCTCCAGCAGGTGCCAAGAGATTACAGAGGTTCTCTGGCATGCAGCCACAACTTCTGACCTTAGATCAGTGTTACAAAGATGAAACAGCCTCTTGAGGGTTCCCCCAAAGGCTGCCAGGTTCAATGGCACAAATCCTGACACCTGTTACCGGAGGCCTTTAACGCTGAAGGAGGATGACTGAATGGCCCTGGTAGCTGTGTCATTAGCTGGAAAGAGTGCTGAAGGGTCCCTTCGCCCACGGCAGCTCAGGCTCTAGGAGAGCATTCGCTGCCTGAAGCTGCACACACGATCTACACAGAGGTCGCATGAGACATCTGTTTTTAATCTCCCCCTCCCCAAATGACCTATTTTTGATTAATTCGGGGGGGAGGGTTTGAGCCATAAACAGGAAACTTACAAAGTGGCAGTTAGCCGGGTAGTTAAATGCAGTTCTTTGGGTGTAGAAGGAAGCTTCTCTTTCCGCAAAAAACACCAGCCATTACAAAACGACATTTTGCAAATTCCCATGAGCTATCTTTAAACATGCTAAATGTATATGCTGCCATGCAAATCATCTCAAAACAGGATTCAATCATTTAATGAAACCGTAAAGGGGAAATTGCCAGCCAAACATCTCAAAGAACACTAAAATACTTGTCAGAGCTGTTGGGGTTGGAGGACGTGGAACTCTAGTCCACTTCCCTCAGGACTGATCAGATGTTGTTCCCTGAACCCAATAAGGGAGAGAGAGAGTCACCAGCCCTTTACTGACATCCATGAAAAGTTTCAGGTCAGTAGCCATGTTGGTCTGCAGTAGAACAGTAGGATTTGAGTCCAGTGGCACCTTAGAGACCAAAAGGATTTTCATGGTATACTCTTCAGGATATCTGACTCTCAAAAGCTTACATCCTGAAAATCTTGTTCTCTAAGGTGCCATTGGGCTCAAATCCTGCTATCCTGTTGTCCACTAAAAGCAACATCTTCTATGTTATTTATAGTACACCTTTCTCACTGAGACTCAAGGCAGATCACACAGTGTAAGACAGTATGATCAACAGCTGGGACATTCGATAAACAATGCAACAGGGTACATAAATGCAAATGCTGAGATTTGAAAACAAGTAGAAATCCAATGCAGAGCTGAAACAATGATGAAAGAGGGCATATGCAATTCTAAACCTGATGTATTAAACAACAACATACAACATAGCAACATACAATGCATAGTAGTATAGTCTACAGTCCCTATAGTTTACAGTCTTTCCTAATCTCATCAGGAAGGCCATTCCATAAATTGGAGGCCGCAACAGAGAATGTGCGCATACTGCCACTTGGTTTTGCCTGTTTGCAGGGGGGCAGCTGCAGAAGGCCTTGTTCAGGTGAGTGCTGTGGTGGAGTATCGGGGGAGAGGCAGTCTTGCAGATACGAAGGACCAAGGCCATGAAGGACTTTGTACGTGACAGCCAAAATCTTGAATTGAGCCCGGGTAGCTGATGGAGCAACTGCAGAATAACAGTAATATTATTACTCTGCCTGTCTCCTGATAGTAATGGAGCTGTGGCATCTCACAAAATTTCTCAACCTACCACACATTCTGTCACTGAAAATGGGGAATGAATGGATTTGGGGGTATCCCAACAATAGCTAAGTGCACTATTCTCTTGGATCAGGTGTTACTTTCTATCTCTGAAACACAGGGAAGGCACACCCCAAACCTTTTCTCCTTCGTATCAATCTGAGGACTGCTTTTGACTGGGAAGATTTTCGATATGTATATATCTAACTCTGACCCTCAGACCAAAACTACACATCAAAGCATCGGCATAATGAGCCAGGGATGAAAGGGGGGTGTCTTAGGGGGTCAACAGCATGGAGGGAGAACCAGCCCAGGGTGGGGGATTGTTTTCTGTATTTTCCACCTGCTTGTTCTTCTAGAATTCTACAGTCAAAAAAGAAAGAAGAAGAAGAAGAAGAAGAAGAAGAAGCAAAAATGCTGCTGTTGTGCTCGTATCCTTTCCAGAATAAGGGGTGCAAGAAGATTAAAAACTTTTATTTGGATGTCTTTTTCCAGATACAAACAACAAGAAAATAAGAACTTTTTCAGAATGGATACAAATACCCACTGGTATGTACAATACAGGTATTCATAGTTATCCAATGCAAAGCATTTGTATCACGGGTTTGCAATCAGAGGCATCAGGCAGGGTTGATGTCTGATACTAGTTGAAAGCTCTTCTTGTAGCACAAACTGGCAGTCCTGGTCAGAATCCACACAACTGTGCAATGAGTTCCAAGCGCCCATGGGAGCTTCTGCATCTGAGACAACAAATGCCACGTGCCTTTCAAAACGTCCTAAAAAGCACACTGCGGTGTGGCCTGAGCATCTGGCATTCAAAGAAGAAGGGGAGAAGCGAAGCCCTCATCAGGGACACCCAATGTCCTTCTTTGGACCCTGGGGGAAAAAACTGGATTTGAGAATCCACCTTGTTTCCACCATGTGGATTAGACAGCACTTACACAGTCCAGTAGTCCTTGGATGAACAGGTGGGAATAAGGAAAGGCCACGCCTCTTGAGGGTTTGGGTGGGACAGAGGAGCACTTGGAAATCCTCTGCAGGCATCTTAACAGTGAATTCATACGCAGAGTTCTGCCAGTCCACTGCCACTGGAATCCATCAGCGCAGAATGGAGTAACTCCATATAGGATTGCACCACGGCAGCCAGTGTGGTATCATGGTTAGAGTCCTGGACTAAGATCTGGATGACCTGGGTTCAAATCCAAGGGCGACTGTGGGCCAGTCCCTCGCTCTCTCTTGGCCTGACCTACCTCATAGGTTTGTTTGTTCCTCCTTAGAGGAAAAGCAGGATAAAAATGCAATAGATAAGTATGGAAGATGGTCTTAAACATGAAAGTGCCACTGAATCAAACCAAAAGCCCATTCTCATTCAGCATCCAGTTTCAAGGGCAGCTGGCCCGATATTCCAGGAACTTGGGATCCAGCAGCAATTTCTGCAAACAGAAGGGATTTCTGCCAGAGTGGGATTTCCCTGTGCCACCCCTCAGGCAGCAGCCCGAAATGCCCCCAAATGCTGCTCCTTGGGGTCAGGGAATCCCCAGGAACGGAATGACGGGGGATCAGAAGTCTGCAGCAGTCGGAAGGCACCCCCTCTCACCTGCAGAAATCCTCCACTAGATCCCAGCCAGAGAAAGAAGATAAGGAGCACTTCCTGTAGCCTGTCCCGAGCATCTGGCCATAAAGACTCCATTTAGCTATCATAGTTAATAGCTATTAATAGATCCTTCTACCGTGCATGTACTTAGTCTTCTTTTAAATCCATCTAAGCCAAAGGCAACTGGCAACAACAAATTCCATGAGTTAATCATGCATTATGTGAAGGGCTCTTTCACTGCCATGTTCCAGCATTATGCAAAAAGGAGAAAACAATTACACAGACTTTCATACCATTCATAATTTTGTAAGCCTCTGCCATATCTTCCTTATCATCCTCTCTCCCCTAAACTAAGCAGTCCCAAATGCTTTAAACTTTCCCTCATGGGTAAAAAGCTTTATCCCCTTGATCATTTCTCCCAGGTCTTTGATAGCCTTTTTGAGATAGGGTTGCCAGAACTGTACGTAGTATTCCAAATTCATAGAGTTATATAGAAGTGCATGACAATATCAACTGCAAGCAATGTCTACAACCTGTGAACTCAGTAATGTTCTCCAAATGAGAACATTAAAACTATCAAATGACTTGGAATAATAACCGAAAAAGGCAAAAACAAAGAGTTTATATTTCCTGAGCGGCTCTGAAGGTCTGAGTATTAAATTATTCCAAAAGAAAACAGTAATTTGAGTAGAGAAACGTTTACATTTCCCACTGCCAAAGTCAACACGACAATCTGTCTCCAATTCCCTATTGTATAAGCCCTAAGAGCTATGATTATATTGTATGCTGGTAATGTACAGTGACTGAGCAAACAACAGAGGAATTTCTTGTGCCACGGAATTCCAAACAGCACACAAAAGAGTTTTCTATAAAGTTACAAGCAGCCAGCACGGTGATAAGGGAGCCATTTGGAAAGAATGATACAGATAGCAACATTAATCACTTCCTTCACACATCTGATCATAGGTAAGAGAAGGCTAAATCTTCTGTACCGCCCACCAAATTATTCGGTCATAGTACTTTGGCCACAAACTTCAGTATACAGAAGAAACACCATTAAACCCGCAAGAAGGATTCTGGAGTAACTGATGCTTGCCCCTATGATGAAATAATTTTGAACTATTTTCTCCTCCACCCACCCAGTTCCTAGTTTCAACTATCATTAGGACTCCAAAGTTTGCTATCATAAGAGTTTTCAAAACTGCTACAGGTCTTAAACAGAACAGGGGTTCATGATATGTCATAATGTATCGTATGTAACCGAGCTGTGTGACGGGTAAGGGCCAAAGGTACAGAACTGAGGGAGACAGATACTCAGTTGGATCCTGCAGATCTACTGCACTAATGGTGAGGTTTTAAGGGGCCTTTCCCCATACAACAAGGAGTTGCTTATGCCAGAGGAAGAATCCTAGCAACAGGTGGAGGCCCACTGTTCGCAGAATGTTAGAATGCACTGAGTGGAATGAAACAAAAGTTAATCTTTAAAACTCTTCAAAGCTCAAACATGTCACAGTTTCCTTTTATAAATTTAAATCACTAAGTAAGCACACAAACTACTTGGATGAAATGCACGTTCAGGCGTACGATTAATCAGATGCATCAATTAATTAAAAAAGCAGGATTGTTCAGGTGGTGTTCTGTGCAGGTGCACGTGGGATCTATACATGCACAGGCCATCCAAGGATGTTCTAAAACTCCAAAAGGTGTGAGGCACTCGCCTTGCCTTTTTGCGCGCCTTCCCACAAGTGTGGCTATAAAAGGCAGGGCAAGCAGCTTTGTTCCTCAGTCCTCTAAGCTGCCAATGCAGGTGGCAGGTAAGAAAAAAGAGCTCGTGGCAGGGAAGGAGTGAGGGATGTGTATCTGCACAGGAGACCACTCAATGAACAACTGTTACATCTTCTGTGCAGTCCCACATGGGAGACTGGCAAGCTAACTTATCCAGAAGGTAAGCGTGAAGCTCTTTAATGGAAGAGACTCTTCCGAACAACCTTGCCAACAGCTGCGTCCCTTCTGGAGTCTACACCAATAGCATAATGTCGGATCAATGTGGATGGCGTAGATCAGGTGGCCGTCTTACACAATTCAACAAGAGGGATGTCCAATTTGAAGGCTGACAAGGTGGATTGAGCCCTTGTAGAGTGCACTGTTACGTGCAACAGGCATGGTTTTTCAGGCTGCTCATAAAAAACCGCATCCAATTCGAAACAGTCTGTGTGGAGACTTAATGGCCCTTTGGGGGCCCTTTAAATGAGACAAAGAGATTAGGGTCCTTTTGGAAAGGAGCTATCCAGTCTAATAGAAGCACAAAGCATATTTAACATCTAGGTTGTGCAAAAAATCTCTCTGTATCATCTTTATGTGTAGGAAAGAATACTAGTCCTGGTTCAAATGAAAAGAAATGGCTTTTGGTAGAAAAGGGAGGCTCGGACAGAGAACAACCTTATCTGCAAACATCTTTATGAAAGGAGGGGCATATCTCAGGGCCTGCAATTCACTCACCCTCAGGGCTTTTTTTTCAGCTGGAACGCGGTGGAACAGAGTTCCGGAACCTCTTGAAAAAGGTCACATGGCTGGTGGCCCCGCCCCCTGATCTCCAGACAGAGGGGAGTTTAGATTGCCCATTTTCTCCAAGGGCAACCCACTGAGTTCCACCACCTCTTTTCTCAGAAAAAAAGCCCTGCTCGCCCTCCTAGTCAAGGTGAGGGGCACCAGAAAAGCTGTCTTAGCTGCCAGTACCTTAAGGGAGCAGGTAGCTAGGGGCTCAAAGGGTTTATGCATGACTGAGGAGAGAATTAAGGAGAGACTCCACTGGGAAACAGGTCTTGTTAGCAGTCAGACCCCTTCCCACACTGGAAGGGCAGTTTGGTGGTGGTGGAGAATGCCATCATGTCATAGCTGACTTATGGTGACACCTGGTGGGGTTTTCATGGCAAAAGACTAACAGAAGTGGCTCGCCGTTAGGAAGGGCAGTTTATAGATATGAAATATCATAAACCCCCTACCATAAGTCCTAGGCACTGCCTTGCCCCAGTTAGAACAGATGCCAGCCTGCCTGAAGACTGGGAAGTTAACAAACCATGAGACATTGGGGGGGGGGGCCTGACTGACTGATAGTCCTCCAGGGAGCAGCAGAGATAATGAGCCTTCCTGAGAAAACTCCCTGCCTAATCAACGCCTTCTGCTACCTTTTCTCTCCTACTTATTGAATCAGAGCTCTTCAGCATGTATGATAGCCTTTCTGCCCAGTACTTACCAGGGCATCAAACAATATTTTTACCCATCGTACTTCCCAGAGAGTCATATCACACCTTTCTCAATTTATTATTCTACCTCCAGACAAGCCATTACAGCTTGGGAACAGGATGTCAGCCTTGCTCCAGGATATGTTTTGCTCTATAACTGGGCTGCCCAGACATGTGCTAAGCATGTGTGTTCTGGGACCATACATGCACCCTCAGATACATCCGAGTCCTCTATTTGCTGCTGCTCCCACAGACCCCTCCTTCTTCAGGACTGGTAACTATCACCCTATCCCAAATTACTCTGTTTCCTCATTGTTTTAGAAACAGAACTTTCCCCCGCTGCCCCTCTGGCCGCTGCAACTGCGGGGGAAGCAGCATGGGCGGAGGAGGCAGTAGCTTCAGCCTTCCCCACTGCCCAGCAAGCCACCACAGAGACAGAGGAGGTGGTGTGAGCAGTGGAGGTGCTGGCTCCGGTCTTCCCCGCCGTCCAGCTGGCTGCCGCAGTGGCGGAGGAGGAGGCGCAGGCAGCGAAGGCACCGGCTCCGGCCTTCCCCACCACCCAGCTGGTGTTGCTCCTGGACAGGTACGTGAGGGTGAGGTGGGAGTGGGGGTGGGGGGTGGGGGGCTAAGTGGAGGTATGGTGGGCTGAGAGACAGCTCCCCCCCCCCACTTCGTTATGCTCCAAATATTTACGGAGCATATTTACGAAGCATACCAAAGCAATTTAAATTCCCAAACAGGTCCGGCTGCTTCCAAGTGAAGGACGTTGAAGACAGAAGAAGTCGGAGCAGAGCAGTTCCTTGCGAACCGACTTTTTTCATGGAAGAAAAAATAAAGAGGTGGGTATATACTTAGTTAGCCTTCATATCCAAAGATCTCATTATCCAAACTAACTGTTCAGTGTACAAGTGGAGATCTAAATGGCAGAGTCCTCAGTAAGGAATTCTGGTGGAGATGGTTCCGATGCAAAATCTGAACCGACATCAGAGTCAACATCAGATTTGTGTAGTGTAGGTCGATGTTAGTTCCGGAGCAGAGTGGTCTTCTGCTGGGTAAGAACTGGGGGTTTTCGACTTGTTTCCATGTGAACCGACTTTTTTCATGGAAGAAAAAATAAAGAGGTGGGTATATACTTAGTTAGCCTTCATATCCAAAGATCTCATTATCCAAACTAACTGTTCAGTGTACAAGTGGAGATCTAAATGGCAGAGTCCTCAGTAAGGAATTCTGGTGGAGATGGTTCCGATGCAAAATCTGAACCGACATCAGAGTCAACATCAGATTTGTGTAGTGTGGGTCGATGTTAGTTCCGGAGCAGAGTGGTCTTCTGCTGGGTAAGAACAGGGTTTTTTTTGTTTTTTGACTTGTTTCCATGTGAACCGACTTCATCATGGAAGAAGAAATAAGGAGGTGGGTATATACTTAGTGAACCTCCATATCCATATGTATAAAAATGAAAAGGGAACCATACGGAAAGTAATGAAACAGATGGCATCTTTGATGATGAGCCAGTTCCAGTTGATCATTGTCAGACAAAACCCAAAAACTTCACTGTTTTTTAACAGGCTGTATTGGAGAGGATGGTGGAGGGTGCCAATACCTGGCTGTCTGGGGAAGAGGGCAGGGAGGTATTTCCCAAAAGAGCCACCAAAATGCTTGTTTTATTTTGGTGGTGGTGGAGTGTGCCCTCAAGTCATAGATGACTTATGGCAACCCCTGGCGGGGTTTTCATGGCAAAAGCCTATCAGAGGTGGTTAGCCATTGCCCACCTTTGCAATCCTGGCTTTTGTTGGAAGTCTCCCATCCAATTACTAACCAAGGCTGACCCTACTTAGCTTCTGAGATCTGATAAGATCACCTCAACTGTGCTAACCAGGTCATGGGATTGGAGAGAGTGGCAGTGGTGAAATGGCTGTAGATGGTTCAATGAGTTCAGGAATTTCACCCTCTGAGAGCCAAACTACAAGTGACGCCTTACACAGGTTGGACACTTGTCAGCTTCCCTAAAGTTTTGATGGGAAATGTAGGCATCCTGGTTTTACAGCTTGGCTCTCCATTACAGCTGCAAGACCAGGATGCCTACATTTCCCATCAAAACTTGAGGGAAGCCGACTAGTGTCCAACCTGTGTAAGACGTCACTTGTAGTTTGGCTCTGAGAGAGATGGAACCAAAGCAGAGCGAAACCTGGGATTTGGAGATGCAGTTCTCAGAATTTTGGATGGACTTGATGGGACTGAAGTGGTCAGACCCAAAGAAGAGAATTTCCTCCTCTTCTGTGACTTCGATTTCAAGGATTTATCAACATGCTTCAACTTGAGCTTAGTATTTTTAGCAGGGGCTCGGACAGGCACCAAGGTGGAACTGAGGATGATGCAGCTGGAACCGATTGGTCCTTCTGAGCCGTGTCAGGTGCCAAACAACCTGGTGGAACCGAGGAGGCCCATTCCAGGCACTGCGGTTCTTTATCTGCGGCATTGTGATCAGGGAGTACCGAACTTCCCTAGTCTCATCTCCTCGTTGACTGGGACAATTAACAACACAAGGAATGACAAAGGAAAAGAGCCTAGCCAGCCACAATTTGGCACAGAGCTGCTTCTGAACGGGGTATGGTTCGACCCAGCGGAAGCTGTCTCAGCTCCAGGAGTGCAAGAAAAAGCAAGGATTGAGCCAACACATGACTCTTCTGCAGCTTTCTTTGCCTGCAGGGCCAGAGAGCAGAAGGAATCCTTCAGAGATCTCACTGCACACAGCTGGACTTTTTCCAACCAACACTGCCAAAAATCTGGAGTTACCCATATCAGAACACAAGTGCGCCTTTTGTAGGCAAAACCTGCTTGTATTTCAAGACAAACATAATTTCCCCATAAGCTCATCTCTGGCTGAGTAGGCCACCTGAAAAGCACACGCACAGCAGTTCTTTCATGGCAACCCCTCTGGGGAAGAGGTTGGGGGTCCCGGTTGTCCACTGGAGCTCTGCCGTTGTAGGGACTGTGCCTGCCCCTTCCTTCCATCTTCCCTTCCATCTTAAAATGGAACTATTTGTCTGTATCACCAACAGCCCATGATGCTGGCAGGGGCAGGGAGGCTTAGCATGTGCCTGGGTGCACCATCCATGAGAAAGAAGAAACAACCCGAAGTCTGGCTGAATGCAAGAGCCTTGGCTAGCCAGCACGGATCACCTACAAAAGGCACCCTACACCTCTCTATTGGACCATGGAACCCAACCCAATTCTAAGGGATAGATTGAGCCCCCCCTCCCAGATTCCCAATGAAAATAAACTAGTGGGATAAAGTGGATGCTAAGATTCAAACAACCTGTTTAAAAGGCCTCCCAGTCACTGGCTTTTTGCTCTGTTCCTGTACACACCGGAAGATGAAGGCGGAATGCCAGAATTTACGCTACCAGGCACAAGGCATTTCAAACGGTGCTAGGAAGTGTGTTTAGCTAATCTGATGTTTATACTTTTATTTCCTCGCTGCCTTTGTATTCTGCCTGAGTTAACTGAGCCCCCAGGTAGCAATCAGCTAATTCCAATTTCTTCTGTGTTTATCTAGAATAAGCTGCTGCTATGCTTCATTAAGAATACAGCCTACGCCTTTAACTGGTTCCATGCAGCAACTTCAGGAAAGGACAGAAAGAGTTTTCCCTTTTGACAGCTCCGCAACCTGATGTCAAGGTCAGCTGAGCACCATCAAGAGAGCAGCAGCCATCCCTCTCCCATGTCCCGCTGCTGCCAGCTGCCAAAGACGCCTCCAACATCTGGGGGTTTATCCAGCCTCTTCCCCCTACCTCTCATGTAGAGTATCCTCACTTAGGGCCAAGCTACAAGTGATGAATGACACTTGCCTGGCAAGTGAACAGACTCACTTGTATTCCTCCCTGTTTAATTGCCATTCACTTGTGTTCCACTTGATCAAGGGAATGGCAAGTGAAGACGGAGGAATACATGTGAGTCTGTTCACTTGCCAGGCAAGTGTCATTCGTCACTTGTAGCTTGGCCCTTAGATCACCATAATTTTGTGATGGCAAAAGAGGAAAAATACATTTCTACAGAATTGACACCTGCCTTTCTACCCTTATCGGGCCCTCCAAGGCAGCTAACAGATTAAAAACATGCATAATAAAAGCACGCCATTCAACAATTGAAAGCAAGCTAAAATGCACAAACAAAAACATACAAGCGACAATTAAAACGCAGGGCAGGACAGAAGCATCACTGGATACGAGTCTCAAAGCAAAACGTCAGCTGTACACCACAACTTTCTAGAAGACGCTGAAAACAATCTGCTCAGAAAGGTGCAACTCCGCTTAGGACAGTACTGTTGCGCCCCCGTTAGAACTGGCTTCCAGGTTACGAAAAGTGGTTTGCAGTACAATATGGCTACAGCCTAGCCGTACATGTGCCTCCTTCTTGCACATAAGGAATGGTTTCCTGGATTCTACCTACGTGACAGATGCAATTCTTCTGTAACATTTTTATACCTTTAATATCAAAGATCTTCTCGTCACAAACACCACAAAAAAAACAAGGCCGCCAATAGCGTGGAAGGGGGCTACGTTGAACTACTGGACTCAGTGCCATTTCTAATCATATTATGACAAATGCGTTATATAAAAACAAAACGGAACAGCGGCAGCAAATCATGAATCCCAGCAGTGCTAGAAAGGAAAAGGACTCAGAAGGCAAGTCAACTGGAAACCGAGCAAGCCGAGATCAGCACTGTCCTGCAGCATCGTGCGGGTAAAGGATCGCCCTCTCCGTCAAAATTATTTTTCTCACAAACTGAATTTGATCAGTACAACCATCTCCTGCCTCTTACCATACTCACCATTTATGACGAAAACAAATTACAGGCGCTGCATTTTTACTGTCTTTTCCCTCGATGAAAAAATGGCCTCTGATTAGAGAAGCAACTTGTATATAACTAAAGATATTTATTTTATCAATGTTATGTTATATGATGAAATTCAATCCCAACAAAAGAAATAGCTGAGTTTTACTCTCCTGAAGAGATTTTTCCTATGTTGGAACCAGGAGCTTTTTTTGTGGGGAGGGAATATACTATTTTTTTTCTAAATTATCTTTTACCAATGTTCTTTCTCCCCTTCATCTTTTCCTTTGTGTGCACCAGGGAGTGGGTTACCATGTTTTTCCCCCTTTTCCTTATCAGTATGCACTCTCATATTAATATGGCCCATAGACACACATTACACACAGACATCACACACACAAACACTTTGTGCTACTACTTGATAGGCCATCCATATCAGTTACTACATTTTCATGGCCCTTTCCATGAACTAGATCAAAGCTGAAATCCTGCAGAAAAAGACTCCACCTTTCCATTTGTCCCTTTTGTGTGATGTAGCCAACACAAAGGCGAATGAGGTGAATTTCTGTCTCCAAACATAAGGCCTCAATTTGTCCAAGGCCCAGACCAGCTCTATGCATTCTTTTTCAGCTGTTGCCAGATGTTGTTCTCTACAAATTAGTTTTCTGCTTAAATACAAAAACTGGACGTAAAACTCAGAGAAAGAGGGTGATTTTTAGTATGAGGAACAGTCTTTTAAACAGAATCTAGATCCAGATAATGAATTTATAATGTGGTGATGGCAGCAAAAAGGTGCTGAGAAGGTACAACAAAAAGAGAAAGATGAACCCCTCCTGTGGGTCCAGAAGTTTGATATCTGGCCCAGTTGGGCCAATTCCTTATCCTCGCATAGAGACAATTAAAGGGAGGTAGGGATGCCAGTCCCCCACAACCCTGAAGGGAGGAGAGATGAAGACAACAAGGGCCCTTTAATGTGTCAGCTGCCGTCACAGTCTCCTTTTTGCACTGAACCAAAAAGACTCCGGAAGTTATTAGCCTCTTCATGCTAACAGGGAAGTTGTATGATTTGTTTCCATTGAGACTGGGTAGCGTGAAGAGGCCCTAGAGAAGGGGGGGGCAAACTGCGGCTCGGGAGCCACATGTGGTTCTAGGCATATCGTGCGGCTCCCGGAGGTCTCTGAGCATTGCCGTGGCCATACATTTTAGTTTAATTTAGTTTATTTCCCTCTCTCCCTTCCCTCCCTTCCCTCCTTTTTTCCATGCCTTTTCCTCCTTTCTTTCCATGTCCTTCCCTCTCTTTTCCTTTTTTCTTTCCTTCCTTCGTTCTTTCCATGTCTTTCCCTCCCTTTCCCTTTTTTCCTTCCTTCCTTCATTCTTTTCATGTCTTTCATATGTTCAATAAAAATGTTGGAGTTGCCAAGTCTGACTCAGAAAATATCTGGGGACTTTGGGGGCGAAGCCTAGCAAGGATGTGACATCGCTTTTGTGATGTCATTTCCAAGTCAAAGGTCAGGTGATGGCTCTTCCCAAGCTCCACCACTTCCAATGATTTCACTTCTAGCAAACTGCATCAAAACTCCACCCTTTCCTGTGATGTCACTTTCAGGACACTCCCCCAAACCCAGCTCTTCATCTGAAGTCACTTCAGTGCATCATGTCTTGTGACTCTCAAACGTCTGACGTTTATTCTACATGACTCTTTCATTAAGCAAGTTTGGCCACCCCTACCCTAGAGGAACTTTTGGTCTGGGGGCCCACAGTGGCTCTCAGCAGCAATGTACACGACATCTATAACACGCAACAAAAAGAAAGGGAGTTCATTACTAGCCCAGATGAATAAAATCATCATCTTTATTATGCTAAAGATGTCACGTTAATCACTTATGCTTTAATTCAGAAAGGTTTTCTCTATGTGTTTTGGCTTAATGTTAATTTTCAAATTCACAGCTACCATACCCTGCTGTATTCTGTTTTTCACTGAATGCCCCAACT
This sequence comes from Eublepharis macularius, assembly GCF_028583425.1. Taxonomy (NCBI): domain Eukaryota; kingdom Metazoa; phylum Chordata; class Lepidosauria; order Squamata; family Eublepharidae; genus Eublepharis; species Eublepharis macularius. The sequence goes on from NC_072790.1 coordinate 13,548,716, forward strand.
GCTGATCATATTGTATTTGTTCTGTGAATGTCCTAGTTACTGAATGTCCTGGTTATTGACCATGTTGTATTCACTTGCAGTAAGCAATCTGCCTTGAATCGGAGGAAGAAAGGTGGACTATAAATAAACAACAAAAATAATACCACCGTTTTCTGGGCACGGAGCAGGGGTCACTGGGGCAGGCGGGGGAGGTAGTTGGGAATTTCCGGCATTGTGCAGGGGGTTGGGCTAGATGACCCTAGAGATCCCTTCGGACCCTATGATTCTATGTATCTAAGGAAATGACTATTCTATTTCTTCAGAAATCCCAACAACTATGTTCAGCTTCTTAACCTAAGTGAAAGCCTGGGAGCCAATCCAATGATACCTGGAAACCACTTTGGTGGGGGGGGGGGAAGCAATATCCTGGATTTCCAGGCAGTTAATAAGAAGTTGCCAGACCTAAAAAAGGCGTACCTAAATCAGTTCAATGTGCAGGTAAAACAGATAAAAGAAGAGCACTATGGGATCAGACCAGAGGTCCATCTAGTCCAGCAGCCAACCAGATGACCTGGAGGGCCAACAAACGGGGCAAGGAAGTGTATTGACAAGTTGGTAAAATGAGCGAAATGCATACATTTGCTCAGGGGTCATTTAATAGAAAAAGAGCTGGAGGAACTCAATAGCATAACTCATTAGCATATGCCATGCCCCTTGACATCACCGGAAATATGTCATTAGCATAACTGATTTGCATATGCCACACCGCCTGACATCACTTATCATGGCTGTTTTGGACCCAATCCTGGCCATTCAGGGCCAAAATTGGGCCCAAAATGGTAAAAGGGGGCTGAAAATGGCTGAAAGGGGGCCCAAAATGGTCAGGATCGGGCCGCTGCTGAGTAGAAAAGTGATCCACCACCCGGGATTCGGTTTCGTTTTCTCCGCCATGTCGGACGCTCCTCTTCGCTGGCTCGAGAGGAAGCGGCCAAGCACCCTGTCCGGGCGGCTGATCTGCGAAGATTAGCCCCCAAAACTCCCAGTGAGGGAGGCTGGGTCCGGGACGCTGCGGGAAGAGCCCCCCGGAATCAATGCGGGGGGTTAATTGCCCGTTTGTCCCTACGGAGGCCGGCGGACGTGCGCGGCGCCTCGAGTGCCGCCGGGCCATGAGAAACGGCAAAGAGCAGAACTAGGCGAGAGCCTACAAGTAAGCGAATTCCTTCTGTTATTACAAGCGTACGTGAAGGAGAGGTGATATCTGAAGCTAAGAAGGCTCACTCTTCCCCTTTGCTGAGTCTCAAAATTTGGTTGGCGCCCCCCCCCCAAAATGGCAACAAAAAAACAAAGTCCTGCCCTTGGCAAGTCAGTTTCGGCTGCCTTAAAGGGAGAATCGCTGGAGGAAATAGTACGGAGGGCGGTTGGTGAAGCTATAAAACCCTTTGTTGACAAGCTGAATGAAACAGATCAAAGGGTGGGCTTAATTGAGAGCAAAGTGAAAACCATCAAGGAAGCAGCGGGGGGGCAGAGAAGTCTGCTCGGGAAAGTGCGTCACTCGTGAAGGCTACGAATAAAGAGCTTAAACTGGTGGAGAATCAGTTGATCGGGCTACAAGTGGAACGAACACAGACAATTTTGCGCCTCCAGAATGTGAAAGAGGAGGAAAACGAGGATTTACGGGGTCTTGTCTCGGAACTATTGGCGACACCCGCGAGGGCAACTAAAGAAGAAGTAAAAAGCGCCATTTTGGAAGCCCGTCGGGCTACTTCAAAATATGCAATGAAGCGTCAGTTGCCGTGCGAGATCATCATCGATTTTTCATCTAAGAGGATCCGGGACACTATCCTATACAATTCATACAATGCGGATTTGGACTTCTTGGGCAACAAAATTAAGATATTGAAAGACGTCCCATTTCTAGTCCGGAAAAGACGTTTTAAGTATAAAAAGTTCGCAGCTCTTCTGAGAGAACGTGGAATAAAGTACAAATGGTTATTCCCGGAAGGAATCTGGTTCACCCATAAAGATCAAGCCTTTAAGATATTATCAGAAGATCAACTAAGGGATTTTGAGGACAGGAACCCAGAATTCCAGTACACCAAGCAAGACGAAAAGGAGAAGTCTGAGGGGGAGGGGGAGGAAACGAGCACTGCGGCTGCAGTTGCTCAGAGAGAACTGCGTCCGGGACCCAGGAGGGGAAGAAAAATTTAACTTGAAATTAAATTGTAATTTGCATTTAGTAAGGTCAACCACTCCATCAATATAATATAAAGCTTTAACTTTTGAATAATGGCAGTATGAAGGGAAAACAGAAATGTAGTGTTTAGTGTTTGTAGGGTACCTTCCCCTTTTTTCCACCCCTTCCTCCCTCTCTCTTTTTTCTCTCCTCTTTCCTATCCCTTGTCTTATTGTAGTCTTTCGTAGTTACTGTTTTGTAGGGTATGTATGTATGTAGTAGTTGTATGTTAGATATTGAAAAATTAAAAATATTACAAAAAAAAAAAAGAAAAAAGAAAAGTGATCCACCACCCATCAGAGGCCCGATCCGTTTCGGCTCCAATCCAGACTGAAACGGGCCCAAAATGGCCGAATCAGGTGGGTGGGGCCACCTGACATGTGACCTCTTCGGGGAACAACCGGAACTGCATTCCTGCACATTCCCCCTCAAAATGAGCCCTGCATTTGCTTCAGAAGAGTATGCACTGGAAAGGAAGTGACATCAGGGTTAATCTGGCTGCTGTAATTAAGATTATTCACAATCATATTCATTTCTATTCTCCCCTTCCTCTAAGGAGCTCAGGCCAGCATGCACAACTCTCCTCACTTCTCCATTTTATTCTCACAAGAATCCTGGGAAGTAGGACAGGTGGGAAAGATGCCTAAGACCACTCAGTGAACTTCACGGAAAAAACAGGAATTTGAACACAGAACCCCACAACTGTAGTCTAAGTATACCACATAGTAAAATATTATCCATTGTAGCATAACCAACTTTTTTGCTCGCTACATTTTTCATGCTGCGATTTCTTCAACGTTCTTAATACAGTCCTACGGATGCCTTTGGAAACTTTGCTGAGGTTTCCAAACTTCATTATTTAATGGAAACGTGGCCAAAAAAATAACAGAAAGTTCTATAGGCAGCAGAAATGAAACTTGAGCAATGTTTAGATGAGGCTTGAAATTGTATTTGCAGTGTTCAGTTCCTTTGAATGTAAAAACTGCAGAGAAGGTTAGACACGGAAAAAAGAAAATGAAAGACTGTGGAACTAGAACTCACTCATGCTGATTTAAATGGCAAGTGTCCAATCATTACAATATATCTCCAGACTTGGTAAATATAGATTTTATTTTATGAGCTATCTTCAATGATAATGGTGGAGGGGGGAGACTAGACTGCGCCTATCACAATTAGATGAACACTAGTAAGTCAGAGTAGACTGGTGAAGCTACTTCTCCCCCTCCCCCACATCACCAGAAGAGTTTTGATTTTTCCTTGAAAGGGGAGAATGCAAGCACGTACACATGTATTTAAAAATATATAATGGTCTCTGCACTTCTAAATAAAAAGGAACAATACGCAACAAGATTCATGCTATTATACAAGTCAAGATCCAAAAGGGACATCAATGCATTTGCCCAAGCCATTGTATGCTGAAAAAAATATTTTTCAGTTTGCTTTGTTTTTAATGCCCTACCTGAAGAAAACATAATCCAAAAAGGAGAAAGTGGAAGCAATAGCAAGCTGTGACTATAGAGGAGTCTTCACTAGACATGGGCACGAACAGGAAAAAACCCGAACATGGTGTTTGTTGTTCGTTGCCATCCACGAACAACGAACACTGACGAACATGACCTGTTCACGAATATGTTCGTTGTTCGTGGGAGCCAGCAGGCTCTCCTCCAGCCATCAAAATCCCTACCACACCACTCACAGAAATGTTACCTGAGCAGGCAGCAGGAAATGTACCAATAATAAATAACGGCTTGGCCCCAGAGCCTGGCAGCAGCCCTGGAACCTGAAGGGGTTGATCCCTGCTGCACCACTCCCAGAAACCTTACCTGAGCAGGCAGTAGGAAAGGTACCAGTAATAATAGCTGCCTGGCAGCAGCCCTGGAACTTGAAGAGCTAGATCCCTATCCCACCACACACAAAGAAAATTCAAGCTCCAATGCACTCTCCCTGTCTCTCTCAAAATGCCAACAACAAATGTCTCTCCCTCTCCACTGTCTGCAAAACCAGGGCTCGGAGCCCCCCTCGGAGCTCCAAACTTGAAAGACCGACCTGCCTATCAAGCTAAATTGGGCTTAGATTGGGGTTTCAAGGGCAAAAGCAGGAGTTCAGACAGAGTTCAGGCAGTCCCTGCCTCCAGTTGCCAAAGGAATTGATTGCAGGTGCCAGATTGTCTGGCTTGACGAACAGCAACGAACGAGGCTTGCAATAACCACCTGTTCGTTTAGAGTTTGTTTAGAATGGGGCCTCATGAACAGCTTTTTCGCGAACAGCTGATTGGGCTGTTCGTGGCTTTTTTTAGTTCGTATTGCTGTTCATGCCCATCTCTAGTCTTCACCAGTTCCAGAAAACTAAGCTGGAAGAATGGCAGAAAAAATCCAAATCATCCATATCACTTGGAAACGACTAAATCTGAGATGAAATTTTGGAAGCCCTTCTACGAATGGCACAAGCAAGAGCAAAATTTATGTATTTTTGTATCCCTTTAGAAACAACTATAGCATCTAAAGTGTAGAAGGAAGGATTAACATATCTGCAAGACTCTCCCTTCTCAAATGTAAATGGTTTCATGTGTAGCGTAATTGCAGAATGCTATCTTATTTAATTAGTTTCTAGTCACTTGCCAATATGCTAAGGGGAAGAAGGGCTAGTAACATTGTCAATACTACTACTTGAAAGGCAAATTGAACTTCCAGGCAAGGAACATTTTTGGTGCAGATGAGATCACAATTGTTTCTGATTCACTCGCTTTACAGAGGCTTAAGCAAGACTAACCCAGAATAACATCTTGTGGATCAATATACCATTTAGAATCCCCACAACAGCCATAAACTCCACATACACAAAACACAAAGGACTACCCACGCTGTTGTGGCAATTATGAAAGTGTATGATACATGTAAATGACAAGTAAGCATCTCACAGATAAAGGGAACAAACAAAATAATCATTGGTTGTTGTGGGTTTTCCGGGCTGTATTGCCGTGGTCTTGGCATTGTAGTTCCTGACGTTTCGCCAGCAGCTGTGGCTGGCATCTTCAGAGGTGTAGCACCAAAAGACAGAGATCTCTCAGTGTCTGTGCTTTCTTGTTCCGAAGTGTTTCCAATCTCCGGGTCTGTTGGAATGTTTCCTCCCCGTAGAGGTGTTCGATGTATTGTCGAAGGCTTTCACGGCCGGAGAACGATGGTTGTTGTGGGTTTTCCGGGCTGTATTGCCGTGGTCTTGGCATTGTAGTTCCTGACATTTCGCCAGCAGCTGTGGCTGGCATCTTCAGAGGTGTAGCACCAAAAGACAGAGATCACTGTCTGAGACACTGAGAGATCTCTGTCTTTTGGTGCTACACCTCTGAAGATGCCAGCCACAGCTGCTGGCGAAACGTCAGGAACTACAATGCCAAGACCACGGCAATACAGCCCAGAAAACCCACAACAACCATCGTTCTCCGGCCGTGAAAGCCTTCGACAATACAAAGTAATCATTATCCAGAGAACACCTCAAGATTTCTATGGAACCCCAGCCAGCACCCGCTACCCGTTCCACCCCGCCAAGCTGGGACCTTTCCTTGGGCCCATCAAGGCAAGGGAGCTTTGTGTGCCAGAGGAAGGCTTTAACTCAGCTGAACAGAGTAGAATGATAAAAGCTAGTGTCCTGCCGTCAAGATTTGTACGACCCCCACCCTTTACTCATCCAAGCTAAAGAAGGAGATGTTCTGGACAAAGCTCTTTCAAGTCCACAATTTTTGAACAAAAGCGAGGTACATGAAAAAAGCCTCCTCCAATGCAGCATATTTTCCTCAGCCAAAAATCATACAGCAACCAAAGTACTCGGCCACACGGGACTTGATATTAACCAACAAGAAAGAGTGGGTTGACTATGTAAAGGCGGTGGGAATCTTAGGGAGAAGTGATCACGTCCTCCTGAAATTCCTTTTGCTGTGGGGTACCAAGCGAGTTTGTAGCCAAATGTGCAGGTTAGGGTTAAGATATGAATTAGTTGACATTAGAGACTTGGTGGGATGATTCCCATGACTGGAATACAATAGTGGATGGGTATGAGTTATTCAAGAATAACAAGTGTTGTACAGGAGGTGGAGTGCCTCGGTGTGTGAGGAAACGGCTTGATTGTCAGGAAATGCTGGAAGAGGGAGTGACAACCCAATGGAAAGTGTCTTGGTAAAGACAGGGGAGGGAAGGACAAGCAGTATTGTGGTTGAGGTCTGTTATAGACTACCTGTCCAAGGAGACGAGGTGGATTCTGTCCTCTGCAAGCAGTTTAATAGGATATCCAAGAAACATGACCTTGTAGTTAAGGGAGACTTCAACTTCCTTAACGTGTGCTGGGAGACCAACTCTGCTATGTGTCCAGGGTCACAAAGCTTCCTGAACTGCCCAGCTGACAACTTCCTTTCTCAAATGGTGGAGGATGGAACAAGGGGGTCAGCCATACTGGATTTAATATTAACCAACAAGAAAGAGTGGGTTGATGGGATAAAGGTGGTGGGAAACCTTAAGGAGAAGTGATCACATCCTCCTAAAATTCCTTTTGCTCTGGGGTGCCAAGGAAATTTGTAGCCAAATGTGCATGTTAGATTTAAGTATAGCAAACTTTAATAACATGGATAAGTGAAGAGTTCTCCACCTGGATAACAAAAAAACAAAGCATGCATACTGGATGAGGGATACACATCTGGGTAGCAGGGTGTGTGAACAAAATCTTAAGATATGGATGGATGGGAAGCTAAATATGAGCAGCAAAAAACGGCAAATGCAATCCTCAGGGGTCTCAATAAAGGCTTAACATCCAAATCACAGGATATCATTAATTATCCCACTATATACTGCATTGGTGAGGCACCACATGGAGTATTGTGTGCAATTCTGGAGGCCTCACTTCAAAAAGGATGTGGACAAATTGGAATGAGTGCAGGGGAGAGCAACCAGGTTGATTAACGGCTTGGAGACCAAGGCTTACGAGGAAAAACTCAGGACTTGGGAAAGTTCAGTTTGGAGAAGAAGAGATTGAGGGGAGACATGATTGCTCTCTTTAAGTGTTAAAAGGGCTGTCACTTAGGGGAGGAAAGGAAGCCACTTCTGTTGGCAACAGAAGGTAAGACTCAAAAGAATGAGTTTAAACTACAGGAGGGAAGGTAATGGCTGGATCTTAGGAAAATCTTCACATTAAGAGTAATTCAGCAGTGCAGCTGGTTGCCTAGGGATGTGGTGGGTTCCCCCTCACTGGCAATCTTCAAGGAGCACCTAGACGAATACTTGTCGGGGATGCTTTAGGCTGTTCCTGCAATGGGCAGGGAGTTGGACTCGATGGTCTGTAAGGATCTTCTATGTACTTTTAAGTATGAATTACTGGAGGATTACCATCAAATGTTTTCCAATTCCTATCTGTACCATTCTGAGACCGCAGCATTTTGTTAGCATTTAAATGTGTTCTATCTGCCAGTTAAAATCTCATAGGAAAACTGGTGAAGTATGATCAATTCTATTATACTCCCCATGAGAAAAGGACAGCACTAGAGCAAGGAATAAAAGTTGAAACTAAAAACTTTATTTATCCAAGCGGCCAAGCACTGTAGGGCTTGGTTCAGATGATCTGACACAATGAAAGGCATGATGGTGTGCAAGCAGAAGCATCCACCCAACCATACTTAATAATATTTGATTTATATACTGCCCTTCAGGACAACTCAGAGTGGTTTACAAAGTATGATATTATCAGGGCTTTTTTCCAGCTGGAACGCGGTGGAATGGAGTTCCGGAACCTCTTGAAAATGGTCACATGGCTGGTGGCCCCGCCCCCTGATCTCCAGACAGAGGGGAGTTGAGATCGCCCTCCGCGCCGCTCAGCAGCATGGAGGGCAATCTCAACTCCCCTCTGTCTGGAGATCAGGGGGCGGGGCCACCAGCCATGTGACCATTTTCTCCGAGGGCAACCCACTGAGTTCCGCCACCTCTTTTCCCAGAAAAAAAGCCCTGGATATTATTATCCCACAACAATCATCCTGTGAGGTGGGTGGGGCTGAGAGAGCTCCAGAGAACTGTGACTAGCCCAAGGTCACCCAGCTGGCTTCAAGTTGAGGAGTGGGGAATCAAACCTGGTCCTCCAGATTAGAGTCCTGCCACTCTTAACCACTACACCAAACTGGCCCTAGCATAAAAGCCCATGAAAGATGGGATGCTACAAGATATTTTGGAAGGGACCCACCCTCAGCTGCACTCCTTCTGGCTTCTGCTTGCACACATAGGGTTCAACTGCCTTTGGAGACTGAGGGGGGAATTGGTGGAGGTGGAAGGCCTTTGCTTCCAACTGAGGGGACCAGACTGCCTCCTATAATTTTGGGGAATTAGGTTTGTTTTGAAATGTAAAACTTCCCCTCCATTGCTAGATGCTAGCGAGTGGAATCGGCTGCCTAGGGATGTGGTGGAAGGGGCCTTACAATGAGGGTTCCCTCTCTTTGGCGGTCTTCAGGGAGTGGCCAGACAAATACTCGTAGCGGATGCTTTAGGTTGTTCCTGCATTGGGCAGGAGGTTGGACTAGATGGTTTGTAAGGCCCCTTCCAACTCTAGGATTCTGTGATCCTGTTCTCTGTTCTGCCAGGAGATTCTCCTAGACTGCTCCACTTCATCAGACCAGACTGGATGAGTCAAAGGTCTTTATTAAGAGATTACCACCATAAGAGCACAGTACAAAGCAGTTGCCAGGAATACCAGAGCAAGGCCCAGTGGGCTAGTTATACTCTCTCCTCTCCCTTTTTCGAGCAGAAACCCATTAGTCTTGGCGCGCAGTCTCTCATGGGAAAAGCTGGAAGGGGAAGAGATTCTGGCTCCAAGGCTCCAAGGTCAGGCAGCTGGTTCCACCCCCACACCTATAGATAAGACAGCTGAGTGCAGGATAGCAACAGCAGAGAAAATAGCAAGAGAACAGCAGAACTACAAACTATCTATCCTCCTCATCCCCGACGTAAAAGACATCACTGAGTATGGCAGGCACGTTGCAGGCCTGCCCGACACTATGAGTATAAAGGCTTTGGTGTTACTGCTGGTGGGTAAACTTTGTGGAAAGAAGTCAGAGATCACTGAAGCAGGAAGGTTATAAAAATAACAAAACAGATTTATTTAAGTACAGGTGGTTTAAAAAAAAACAGATCAGCAGGTCAGATCTCCTAGTATTCAAAAGAGAAACCTGGCTGAGGCACTTAAACTTGAGCAAGTTGTGGCTTCTGGTTATGCTTTTAATTCCCTTTTAGGCTTTCACTGCCTAATCTCCAGGTTGGATCTTCTCACACAGGTTGGACCTTCTCACACTGCCTAATCTCCAGGTTGGATCTTCTCACACAGGTTGGACCTTCTCACACTGCCTAATCTCCAGGTTGGATCTTCTCACACAGGTTGGACCTTCTCACACTGCCTAATCTCCAGGTTGGATCTTCTCACACAGGTTGGACCTTCTCACACTGCCTAATCTCCAGGTTGGATCTTCTCACACTGCCTAATCTCCAGGTTGGATCCCACCCACACAAACCTGCCCTTTCTCAAGAGTCGGACCAAAGGGCACAACAGCTGTTCATTACCAGAGATAGGCCTCATTGACTCTGTCATTGCCCAGAGCTAGTTACATTCCTCTGCCACAATATGAGGCAGTAAACAGTAACATCCCCTTAAGGTATCACAGCAGAATTTACACCCAATATCCTGAAGACCTTCCAGTCTAGTGAGAGGAAAGTGTCCCCCCATCCCCAGTTCTTCACTGCATCATAGACATTCCAGCATGGAAAACACACTACATCTCAGGACTGAATGTCTGCAATGTCACTATTGTGCTTTTTTGCAAGACAGAAAGAATAGCAGTAGTTGGTGCCTCTTGAGGCAGTTAGAATAGTGTGGGTCTGAGAGAAAATGCCTTGAAGGCGATAGCAGCAAAGAAGAAGATTGAAGGCCGCACAGAAAGAGCTTGAGGGCCACAGGCGGGCCCATGAGCTGCAGGTAGGGGACCCCTGAGTGAATGGTGAAGTCATTCCACCTTCTGCAATCCACTCTGGACATCTGATGGAACAGGATTCCCTTCCACTACACTGTCAAGCAGAGAAGTTCCATTTCCATCCATTCCCAATTTCAGAGAATCCTTTCAAGTCTTGAAAATGTCGGAGGGGGAATACCCCTCTACATTTGTTTGGAGAAAGATGAATACAGCGAAGGGCAGTAAAACTTTAAATTTTTTGTGTGGGTCTGCCGTGATGTCGTAGCTAACTTACAGTGACCCCGTAGGGTCTTTAAGGCAAGAGACGTCCAGGGGTCGTCTTGCCATTGCCTGCCTCTGCGTAGCAGATCTCTTGTGCCTGAGGAGGGCAATCACAGGCCATCAGGGCCTGGCAGCTTCCAATTCATTACATTTACTTGATCGAGAGGAGGTGTTCCCAGCATCCTCTGGACGCTGCAGTGCCTGTTCTCAATAGCTTCCAGGGATGCTGGGATCAAGTTGAGTAGAATTTCAATGCTTCTCATACTCCCTAAACATTACAGCAAGTTGGCTGCCTCCCCCGCCCTCCTCGGCTCCACGGCGCTCTGAGCCATCCCGCGGCCAAAGGAGAGGGAGCAGCTCGGAGCCCCGCAGCGCCATGGCTTGCCTCACGGTCTACAGCACCTCGGTGACCGGCTCCCGGGAGATCAAATCTCAACAGAGCGAAGTGACCAGGATCCTGGATGGAAAGAACATCCAGTACGTTCTGGTGGATATTTCCCAGGATAATGCCTTGCGGGAAGAAATGAGGGCCAAATCGGGCAACCCCAAAGCCATCCCTCCGCAGATTTTCAATGGGGACCACTACTGCGGGGACTATGAGTTATTTGTGGAAGCAGTGGAACAAAACACCCTGCCAGAGTTCCTGAAGCTAGCCTGAGTGTGTTACTTCTCTTCCTCCATCCTTGCTGGCCTTCTCCCTCCCTTCTTCCCCACCCCAACCAAAACTTGAACTTTGCATTCCGGATGAATCACCACCTAACCTCGTAAGTCAACGTCGAACCTGTCCTGGCCCTGTAGGACCAAACCTCTGCTCCCTTCCAGCTGCCTGACTTCTGTTGCCTGCTTCACTCAGTAGGGCCTTGGAAGGGAATCCACCAAAAGACACTTTGCACATTCCCTCAAATGCCATGCCTCGGTTCTTGTGCCTCTCTGGATAAAGAAATCTGCCCAGTCCAAGGACCTTGGAGTTTGTCTTCCCCATTTTGTTGTAAAAGCTGAACATGGGCTTGGGTGTTGCCTCCCATCTTATCACCATTTGCCCTTCGATGTGCAAACACTCAACACTGCATGTCCTCTTTCATTTTATTGCAGAAAACTAATACAGCAGAAAGCCTGTTTCTTTTTATTACAAGGCAGTGCAAAAGCGCTGCACCGGGGTCGTGGGTTGAAACATCCTTCTGGGCCAGAAGAATAGCAGATGTGTGTGTCTTAAAATCACTTCAACACAATCCAGCACGCTATTAAGGAAGCTGGTGGTGAGAGTAGACCTCAGGTTCCATTTACAGCAGTCAAAGGACAGTCTGGTGGAATCCATGACTTCTGCCATCAGCTGTAATGTCCAACGTGATGCTTTCCTTCTGGAAGTGAGCATTTTACAAACATGGACCAAGTGCATTTTTTTATTGTTTTGTGTCCCCCCCCCCGCTAAAAGCAAAGTTTGTAAAACAGCAGTCTCTTCTAAGATGCTATTAAGTGTTGCTAAAAACCTTTAAAAAAAAACATTACAGCAAGTTATAGTATCCTGCCTGCAAAAAGAAAAACAAAAAACAAGAGAGCCAGCATAATTTAGTGGCTAGAATGATGGATAAGGATTGGAGAGAACCAGGTTCAAGCCCCCGATCTGCCACGGAAGCTCGCTGGGCGACCTAGGCCGGTCACACTCTCTCTCAGCCTAATTCATCTTACGGGGTTGTTGTGGGGACAAAAGGAAGAAGGGGAGAATGCTGTAAGCCACTTTGAGTATCCACAGGGGAGAAATGCAAGGTATACATACAGTGAATTGTTTTTTTTAAAAAAAAATCTATATAAATAGACTGGTATCAAGGACTGATCAATTTCACATACACGTTAATTAATCTGAAATACCACCTGAAATCTACCTGCCCCTACTCATTTCAAAAGTTCTCCTCATCACAGAACAATGCCAATGCGCTTCAAATCGATTAAGGTGTAAAAGGCACCCACCTCAGACCCTCCAGGGAATATCTACAGGAGATCTTGCAATTGGCTCGCATCTTAGGGGAAAAGATTTATTTTGAATGAATTATAGACGTTTCCATTGAAATGAATAACTTACTCTCAGATTCCTTCCAATTAAGTGAAATAAATATCGAGTGGTTGAAAGCTTTGGTCACTCAGATTCCATCCAGAATGGAAAACTTCTTTGGTGGTGCGACTCACTCCTTTAAAGGAAAACAATGCTGTGTTGTGGATAACTTTTCAGGATCAGCTTGTGTGCGCAGACACTGTTAGGCGATTAATGGTCATGCTGCCATTTTGGGAGTGGAAAACCAAGGGCAACATATGTAAGCGTTGCAGCCAAAGGTGTACCGCATGATCTGTGTTCCGAATTATTAGGAAAGGGACAGAAAATAAACAGCCAATGTTATTAACTTCTTTATTAAAAAAAAAAACTACAATGCAGCTGTATTTGTAATTCCGTCCCTGACAAGCAGGAACCCACAAGGACTTGCAAGAGGCATCTTATTTTCCCTTCCCCCACTCTCTTCTCTCTCTCTCTCTCTCTCTCTCTCTCTCTCTCTCTCTCTCTCTCTCTCTTCTCTGAAAGCCCTCGGGGCCTCTCCCCTTTTCCTGCCTACTTCTCTCCTTCTCACCTATCAGCCAACCTACTTTTACCTGCCCTTCGTCTTCAGTTTTATCTCTTTCGCTGCCCCTGGCAACCTCAGCCCAGGAAAACTACTGCCCACTTGCACAGTGCCAGTTGCTGGGCCAGGCTCAGCTGCACAGTGAGGAACCTGCACGGATTTACAAGGGGCACCCCCCTGAATCCCCCTTCCCACACTATTTCCTCTCCCTCCTCTTAGCAACCTTCATACCCTCACCCAGGGCTTTTTTTCTGGGAAAAGTAGTGGTGGAACTCAGTGGGTTGCTCTCGGAGAAAATGGTCACATGGCTGGTTGGCACCGCCTCCTGATCTCCAGACAGAGGGGCGTTTCTAAGGCACCTCCAGCAGCGCGGAGGGCAATCTCAACTCCCCTCTGTCTGGAGATCAGGGGGCGGGGCCACCAGCCATGTGACCATTTTCAAGAGGTTCCGGAACTCCGTTCCACCACGTTCCTGCTGAAAAAAAGCCCTGCCCTCACCCTTCTCTGCTTCCTTCCCTCCTTCCCACCTGAACCTTCAGCGATATTCATTATTAATTATCATTTTACTTCATTTTAAATTTCCCCAGGAGTGCACAACTGTGGTAAACTATCCTTATGGTAACCGGTCACTGGGTAGCAGATGCAGGAATGAGTCGAGGCCTTTGAACGGCAACATGGAAAGGGAAGCTGGGAGCGCTGGTCCTCTTGGCAAGAAATTCCTAAAATGTCCAGTTGGTGGCAGTGGTACCAAAACAAGGAGAGAAAACCCGTCTGAAGTTTGAGCGGGCCAGGAGAGCCGCACCTCATCGGGTGGAGACTCAGGCCGCTTTGGAGGGCCAAACAGAGGGGTGCTTGCAGGTCAACAGGACCTTCCACCACAGATGACAATCAGGCACCAAGCGGAACAATTTCATTTCTTGGGTCTTAAGTTTTCATTAATATAGTGGTGCTAATCAACCAGATTTTCGGTTTATTGGGCTCTGCTCCTCTCTCCTCTGATTGTTCTAAAATAAAATTATGGCTGCAGTTCACAGACAATTTGCAAACTATTACAGAGCTCAAATTAAATTACAAACAGTGGAGTAAAAGGGCATTCCTGAATAAAGGGATTCGCGATCCACCATAAAGATACTGCTTGGGCTGAAAACTTATCCAAAGCTTCCCCGTTCCAGATCTTTCTTCAAAGGCTCAGTGAGGCAGTGTGGCTCAGAGATCGACAAGCATCTTCCTAAATCTTTATGAAAGCACCACTCTGTACCACTGGAAAAGTGTACAGGAGTCTGTACAGTAATTCTTCTGCTTTTCCTGATACGGAGTGAAAGCAGAGATCTGACAAATCTTCCAAATTTACTTTAGTATTAAAACAAGCCTAAAGAGGTTTTCGGATTTTTTTAAAATCAGGTATGTACCATTTTTGTTGCTGCTTCTTTTAATTTTTATGCACGGTTGGGAAGACCACAGTATGTTCCTTGACAAACGTACCATTTTGCTTTATGGCATTTTACACCACTTCTATGTTGCACACCATTTTTACACAACTGATACCAAAACAAAACAAAATAAACAGGTATCAAATTTTGTTTTGAAATTGTGGTTACGCTTATGAATTTCAATGGCTTCCCTATGCAATCTGACAAAGTAGTTGGATGTGTTGTCCAGTATGTTCAGCCACTGCTGATTTTTCAGGCTGGCCAAGTCTGCAGTGTTTTTCATGTTCTTTTATTCTTGTCTGGATGCTATGCTGTGTGGTGCCGATGTAAACTTGTCCACAGCTGCAGGGTATACGGTATACTCCTGCAGAGGTGAGCATAATTTCAACAGGAAAGAAGAGTGTTTAAGAATGAATAGAGCATGGTTCCCAGTCCTGAAAAACACCAGACTAACGAAATGCTCTACATCTTACAATAGCCCTGCAGATAAGATTAGCATATCAACCACCAATCAATTTGCAAAAGAACCTCCTCAGGATACAGTGAAGCCTCCCGCCATTAGCACTCCACACCCTGGGAAACTCTTACAGGATGACTCAGCCCAAACCCACCTTCCTGAGTAGATATAAATTACCTGCTAACATCTTCTCCACACATTGACACTGAGAGATCTCTGTCTTTCGGTGCTACAGCTCTGAAGATGCCAGTCACAGCTGCTGGCAGAACATCAGGAACTACAATGCCAAGACCGCGGCCATACAGCTCGGAAAATCTACAACTAACGTTCTCTGGCCGTAAAAACCTTCGACAATATATTAAAAATTATTTATTTGCAATGTTTATATCTCCTTTCATTCAAAAGGCTCCCAAGATGATGTAAGAACTGGATCTTAAACAAGCAGTAACCTATGAAGGAACAGGCTACTGTGTTCAAGAACTAAACACAGTGCTATGACCAACTGCAATGATCTTCAATAAGATTGTTCACTTCTGAGATGCTGTTAAGTACTGGATGATTCTAATAAATTTAAGAATCAGAAGTCAGACTCATTTAACAAAACAAGAAAAGTCAACTCTTATTGCTAAATTCCTAATCATCTAGTACTATAATGCCCCCAGTTACGCACTGCAGGACAAAGAAGTTAGCATCCTGTTCGTATTTACAGAATCTGGCAAATTTCCATATATCAAAATAAGTAATTCTCCCTTATAAGACCAAGCATAAAACTCATCATGAAGCAAAAAATTAACTAGCAACACAAAGAGTTGCACTGGTTAGGCAAATAGAAATACCTTATTGGAATACCCAGTATTTGTGTTTCACATGTGCCCCATGGGCACACTCCAAAACTTACCCAAGTTGCTACTGTACTGTTATTCTGCTTTTAAGGATTTCTTCTATTACTTCTATTACTCTGACAATGCTATCCCTATTCAGAATCACTCATGTCTATGCCCAATGAAATGAACAAGTTTACAGTAGAATAACGGCATTCGATTGCACTGTGAGACACTATCTAAACATACAATATACAGTCCATACAGTGTACAATAATGCTTGGAATGCCGAACACACCTGGGCCTTGCCAGTAAAAATGTGTTCTCCAGACCAGGTTTCAGGAATTTACCAAGGAAAAAAATCAGTGCACATACTACCCATCCCATATTCTCTTTGCACACATTAATACAGATGCGCACATCTGTAGCGAGGATCCAGGGCCAGATTTCAACTGATGGGAGGGACACTTTCACCAATTCCTCACCCCACCTCCATCCTGATGTTCTATCCCTCCGGAGAAGCATTTCAGAGGGCACTGGGGGGTGCAATGGAAGGGGAGAGGGGACGAAGCCCACTCCCACAGACAGAAATCCCTTCCATCTGTAGGAATTATCAGTGAATCCAAGCCTATATGGTTTATTAAAAAAATCTTTTTTTTTTACAAGACAGGAATCCTGACCTTGAGAGAAAGAATACATTTCTTCCACACTTTACACAGAATGTATTCAGCAATTAGCCTATATCAAAGGATACTGGAAAAAAAAACATTTATCCTGGGGCACATCTCAAGCTAACAAGCAAGCATTCCACAGTAGCAGTAATTTTGTAACAATGAATCCAACGAGGAATCACAAAATCAGGATAGAGAAAATTAACCGGCGTTTCAGAAGAGCAATTTCTGTCATTACTGAGTTCAGCACACTTAAGATGAATATAATATTTCCATGGCTTCTTATCAAGCAATTTACTCAAAAACCTGGGGAAACAGCATAGCAGCATTGTCCAGCTCACTGCTTTAAAAGGCAAAGTTTTATATAAACATACTACAGAAATACTGACAACGTAAAGGCTCTCCTAAGGAATAGTTCTTCCGGAAAAGTTGCTCCATTTCTGTATAAGACAAGATGGGAATCATTTTAGATGCTTCAGGATATGTATATTTAAAACATTAAGATCTACCTAAGCCTAGAGATATGAAAGATCAGGGAAGAGCCGGGGGAAGGAAATATTGAGGGAAGATTTTTTTTTCCTGAGGACATTTTTTAAGAAATGCTGGGGAGTGCTAGAAAAAATGCCTATGAAAGAGATTTTTTTTTCTTTAGGAAAAAGGGAAATGTGCTAAAATAGCAGAAGGTGCAGCAGCAGCACCCCCTTTAGTATAGGGTCTTGAGTTCTGAAGGACATTTTCATGAGTTTCACAAGAAATTGTAGAATAGATAAAGATTTTGAAATACCACAAAAAATTCCCAAAATCCAAATATGGCCAAAAATTCAACACTGGTACAAAAACAAACAAGCCCAAATAACACACCGAAAGTAAACCCTATATCAACTTTGTGTGTGAACTTTCTTTTCATGTTTCAGTAAACTTTATTTTGATTTGATATTTTGATATTTGAAAAAAACAGATAATAAAACAGGAAAAATGCTTCACTTTTTTCTTGTTAATGTAAGCTGACATTTAGGGGTTCTCCCATGGCAAAAAACTTGGGAAACACCGCGCTATGTTATAAATGATGTATTTTATGTTCTTAAAGCATCAAAACAGATGTAGGTCTGATAGGAAAGTATGTACTGCGTATATTTCAAATTTCCCCAACATTTCTGGAGGGGGGGTCTGTCCATATCCTCTCAGCTCGGTCTGTTCTGTAGCCGTCCTTGCTGGTTAGTCTGGTTCTCCATTTGGACTCATGTTTCATAACATGATTTTTTTTGTCTATTGGAAATAGCTTCAGCTGACAGGAAAAGCAATAATATCATAAATAAATGCAAAGGGGACTGCGAAAGATAACAGGAACAGAAAAATCGAGGTCTGAAAGGTCACTACGTAACCTTAGGCCAGCCCTTTCTTTCAGCTTCTCACAGGTAGCAGCCGTGGGTATAAAATGGAGGAAGAGGAAATGATGCTGTAAGCATCTTCAGAATTTCCCAGTGGGGAGAAAAACATCATATAAATATTTTAATTAAAAAAGAAGACAAAACACAGTTACTTCATATTAGACACCTATATATATAAAGAAGTATCCTGACTGAGTCATCAACGCCCAGCCCAAACCCCTGGACCTAGAAACATGAAATTTGGGGAGAACATTCCTTTCCTAAAAAGGAATTTTAAGAAATTCATCCCCTAAGGAGGTTAAAAGGAGTAAAAAGTGTTTTCTCAAAGGGATACAGCTTCATTGTGCGGCTGGCAGGCTGTTGTCTGCTTGTACCCCCACCCTTTGCCAGCTCAGCCACTCTTCCCCGATTAGGCCAGCCTTTCAAGGTCATTTGCATATGTGGGTTGATTGGGGCTCACAACATTCCACACCTCACCCCCCTCCCATGAGACAGCTGGGACACAGAGGACATTTGCATATGCAGCCAGATTGGTCCTCACCCCCCCCCCCATTCTAAACAGTAAGCAGTTGCTACTGGGAGTTATTGAATGTGTCCTCCTGAGGTAAAATGCACCTCCCAGTCTTCTAAAAATTTACTTGGGTTGCCAACTCAACCCCCCCCCCCCCAAATGTTACATACCCGTAAGTATTATAAATGGATTTAAAGTAGTTAAATACCATAGCAAAGCACGGGTATCAAGCAAGTTCAATATAAAGGGCAATTATCAGAGTTTAAAACATTTGAGAAAACAATGCAAGATGTTAAGCTAAATCCAGGAACTTTTCAAAAGAACTTGTGATATTTTTGCAAATACTTACTGACAATCAACAAGGATCCTTCTTCAGCATCTACTGAAATTGTCCCTCATTGGACTGGAGATGATTGTGATGGCCAATGTACATAGAGGATCTAGTTAAGTTAAAAGTGTGGGATCCAAGAATTTCTTAGAAATGCATGATCTGCTTTCATATGTTGGAAACAACTTGGAAGCAAATATCCATTATCTGATGTTATCACTTGCTCCTATGTGGAAAGGGTCCCCCCACCCACCCACCCAAAGCCAAGATGATCCATGGAGTCATACATCAGAGCATCAAGCTGGTCGCAGAACTACATACGTCCCATACTTACTAACACATACAGAACATATCCATCCCCAAAGTACATTTGCAAACCCTGCAATTAAGAGGGGTGCCAACTGCACAGCAGGCCTGGCTTAAGTGCTAGATTTTGAAGGGTGAGGAACTGAGGAAAATATCTTTAGATTGGAGTAAACAGGTATTCAATCTGAATTATTACAAGAGTCTAGAACAGGATAAAAATGTTATCCAATATCTAATAGTAAACTGGCCCATTACTGTTTTAACTAATTAAGAGCCAGTTTGGTGTCGTGGTTTAAGAGCAGCAGGACTCTAATCTGGAGAGCCAGGTTTGATTCCCCACTCCTCCACTTGAGCCAGCTGGGTAACCTTGAGTCACTGACAGCTCTCTCAGCTCCACCCACCTCACAGGGTGATCGTTGTCAGGATAATAATATTCTAAGTTGTCCTGAAGGGCAATATATAAACCAAACGTTGTTGTTGCTAATTCAATAAAGACAGCAAAAGAGCCTACCCACAAACAAGGAAAGGGTTTCCCCATCTTTGGCAGCCTTGCCTGGTGTGCAGAAAAACATGACTCTCTATAAATTAACAAAAACATCCCCCCACCCCCAAAAACAAACTAATGAGGACTAAATATATTTCAGAAGAGAATGTCCAGGGCAACAGATAACCTGACCTGCTCAAGCCTCTTGAGAGAATGCAGCATTCCTAGAAAAGACTTGGGGTCACAGAAGAGTGTTTCCAAATTGTTTATCCCCCCCCCCCCATTAATTCCTGGCAGCCCTCAGCATGCCACGAGGTCTAAAACAGGGTTAACATACCTGTAACTTATGTTCATCGAGTTCTTCTGTGCTGACACACATGGGACTGCGCAGGCGCAGGCCAGCCGCCGGAGAATTTTCTAGAGCTTCCATGGCTCCGAAGGGGCCGTTTGTCGCGCGCCTCAGCGACCGTTTTCCCGCCCAAACGGTCACGTGATCCTCCAGCGACCAACGGCCCCTTCCCTCAGTTCTCCCTTGCCGCCGCTTGACCAACACACTTCAGCCATAACACCTTAAAAACACCAATTTCCGTTACAGCCAACACATTATCGTGCATTGGAGTTCACAGCGGGGTAGGAGGGAGGGTTGTGTGTCAGCACAGAAGAACTCGATGAACATAAGTTACAGGTATGTTAACCCTGTTTTCATCTTCGTTCTTCTGTGCCTCCACACATGGGAGTGTACCAAGCTTCACACAATAAGGAAGGCGGGGGTGAAGTCCAACACAATTTTATTGAACAAACAAACACAACAATAAATAGATATGCATATATACATCTATGTAAAAAATACTGTGTAAGGACACATAAATACTCAATATTTACATATATACACACCCCCAGGTACATATATACACACTTTCACTCAAGGGTACCCAGCAGGTACGCCAAGAAAGTCATTCCTAAACTCCCTCAGGAAAAAAGGGAGTGTAAGACAGCCTTGGCCACAGATACATCCTGTTCCGCATTGACATCAACGGCGTAATGCCTGACAAAGGTGTCTGCAGAGGACCATGTGGCCGCTTTGCAAATGTCAACCAGGGGCACCCCCCTGAGGAGTGCCGAAGAGGATGCTTGGGACCGCGTGGAGTGGGCTCTGACATGAAGCGGGCAAGCCACCCCTGCCAGGGAATAGGCCTTGCTAATGGCCGTCACAATCCACCTAGACAGGGTCTGTGAGGAAGCCCTGTTACCCTTGTCCTTGGCCCCAAAACATACAAACAGGTGAGGACAGGTGCGGTATTCCT
Source organism: Eublepharis macularius (assembly GCF_028583425.1). NCBI lineage: Eukaryota > Metazoa > Chordata > Lepidosauria > Squamata > Eublepharidae > Eublepharis > Eublepharis macularius. Next base: position 13,569,479 of record NC_072790.1, read on the forward strand.
TTGTCCTATCCAGGTAATAGGCTAGGGCCCTCTTCAAGTCCAGGGAATGGAGGGCCTTTTCCCCCTTAGAGGAGGGTTGAGGAAAGAATGCAGGCAGCGAGATATCCTGCGAGAGGTGGAAGGCGGACACCACCTTGGGCAGGAACCCGAGGCAGGGACGCAGGACCACCTTGTTGGGATGAAACACAAGAAAGGGAGGGTCAGACCGCAGTGCAGACAGCTCACTGACCCTTCTGGCCGATGTGACGGCCACCAAGAATGCTACCTTGTAGGATAGCATATCCAAGGGGCATGTAGCCATAGGTTCAAATGGAGGCAACATGAGACGTGAGAGCACCAAGGACAGCGACCACTGAGGCACAGGCGCCGACACAGGTGGGTAAAGATTGTACATGCCCTTAAGGAACTGGCGGGAATGTGGGTGAGAAAACACCGTAGCACCCTCAACTCGGGCGTGAGCAGCCGATATCGCTGCCAAGTGTACTTTGAGGGAGGACACCTTCAAGCCCAGGCCACGCAAGTGGCACAAATACTCGAATACAACCCCCAAGGGACTGCTTTCGGGCACCACTCCTCTGGCAAGTGCCCAGAGCTCAAACCTGCGCCACTTGGCCGCATAAGCGCGCCTAGTGGATGGCCGACGAGCATTGAGGAGGACCCTCTGTACCTCGTCAGTAAAGCCTATCGGGGAGGAACGATCCGCCAAGCCGCTAGGTGCAGCTTCCTGGGATCGTGGTGGACTAGGCTCCCGTTTAGGAGAAGGTCTTGCCGAGGGGGCAGACTCACATATGTCCGTTGGGACATCCGCAGGAGCTTCGGGAACCAAACCTGCCGTGGCCAGAAGGGGGCCACCAGGATGCAGTCCGTCCCGTCCTCCTCTATCTTGCACAGGACCCTGGGAATCAAGGGGAACGGAGGAAACATGTAGTGCAAGCCCTGCGTCCACGTAAACTGGAAGGCATCCCCAATAGAGAGGGGGTCGCTCCCTGCCCTGGAACAGAACGTGTGGGCCTTGGTGGTCGCCGCAGTGGCGAACACGTCTATCACTGGATGACCCCACATCTGGAAGATCGGCCCAACGCACTCTACGTTCAGTTCCCACTCGTGGTCCAGGAAAGGGACCCTGCTGAGGGCATCTGCCCGGGCATTGTCTGACCCAGCTACGTGTATAGCACGGAGCGACACGCCGTTCTTGATAGCCCACTGCCAAGTGAGTGTGGCTTCCCGGCACAGGGCCATGGACACTGTGCCCCCCTGCTGATTCACGTAGTACATGGCAGTCGTGTTGTCCGTCTGCACCAAGACCTGACGATTTCTCAGCAGTGCTGTAAGAGACACAAGTGCGAAACGAATGGCCCTTAGTTCAAGCACATTGATATGGAGGGTCTTTTCCCTGTCAGACCAGACATCTTGCACAGACACATCACCACAGTAAGCCCCCCATCCTAACAGAGAGGCATCAGTGGTAACCGTGATGTCATGGTGCTGATACCCAAAAGGGGTCCCTTTAAACAAGTTGTCATCAGACAGCCACCAGTTCAAGGAGGAGAGGATGACCCTCGGGATAGAGAATTTGAGGGACGGAGGGTGCAGCAGAGCATCGTACCTCCGCACAAACCAGTTCTGGAGAGGGCGCATACGCAGCCTAGCGAAAGGCACCACAGAGGTGGCCGCTGCCATATGCCCTAGTAAGCACTGGATAGTGCGCACAGACTGGAACCGGTTCCTTTTAAACATGGACACTAGACCCCTTAGGGACCGAGCCCTCTCCAAGGGGAGCAGGGCCTTACCCTCCACAGAGTCTAAAAGTGCACCAATGTAGGACACCTTGCAGTTGGGCACCAGCTTGGATTTCTCCAAGTTCACCAGGAGCCCCAGGCGTTGGCAAGTGCTAAGTACCAAGCCAATGTCCTGCACCAGCCTAGACTCCGATTCAGCCACGATGAGCCAGTCATCGAGGTACGGAAAGATGGTACAGCCTTCTTCCCGTAGGAAGGAAACCACAGGGGCCACACATTTAGTGAACACTCGTGGGGCAGTGGACAGGCCAAAGGGGAGCACCTTATACCGGAAAACCCTTTGCCGGTAAACAAAGCTCAGGTATTTCCTGTGCTCCTTCCGTATGCCCACGTGAAAGTATGCGTCTTTTAAGTCAAGAACCGCAAACCAATCTCCCTGTTTCAGCAAGGCGATCACAGCCGCCAACGTAACCATTTTGAATTTGGTCACCTTGAGGAAGGCATTAAGGCCCCTCAGATCTAAAATGGGACGTAAGCCCCCATCCTTCTTAGGGACCAGGAAGAACCTAGAGAAGAAACCCTTTACAGAGTCCTCATAGGGCAATTCTTCCACAGCACCCTTGGCCAAGAGCGACACGATCTCCGCATCCAGCTCGGCCATAGTGTTATTGACAGCTGTCAGGGGTGAACTGCATCTAGGCAGCTCAACGAACTCCAGCCCGTATCCCAGTTCAACAATCGTTAAGACCCATGAGTCAGATGTTATTGACTCCCACTCAGAGAGGAGTGGACTCAGTCTGTCCGAAAAGTTCGGGGATACGGCTGGCGTGACCCATCAGTACTGCCTCCCGGCGCCCTGCTGATCTCTCTGCTGGGCCGGTTGTTGTTGTTGTGACGGGCGAGGCTTGAAGGGCCGACGCCTCCTCTGCTGTTGTGCGGGAGGGTATGGCCGCTGCTGGTAGGCAGGATACGGTTGGTAGCCCGGCCGCTGATGTTGGTACCTGCCCTGGTAGTGGTAAGGGCCGGACCGGGGAGCGTACCGTGATCTGGAGGAGGGCTTGTCCGCTGGAGCCAGACCCAAGGACCGTGCCGTCTGCCTGTCCTCTTTTTTCTTCTTCAGGGTCTCGTCGGTCGATTTGGAGAACAGCGAGTCCCCTTCAAAGGGCATGCTCTCCACCCTGGAACGCACCTCCTGGGACAGGGCCGTAGACCGCAACCAGGAGTGGCGCCTGAGGACCACCGCCGAAGCCATCCCCCGAGCAGCAGTGTCAGCAGCGTGGCTCCCGGCATTCATCTGCTGCTTAGACAGCCGGACAGCCTCTGTTTGCAGCAGGGACACCACCGCCTTCTGCTCAGGAGGGAGGTCCCGGGTATAGGATGCCAACTTCTCCCAGAGGTACAGCTGGTACCCTGCCATGATGGTCTGGTAGTTGGCAATCCTCAGACCCAGCGAAGCGACGATGTACTGGCGCCTGCCCATGGCATCAAGCTTCTTGCCCTCTTTATCCGCAGGCACCGAGGAGTGACCCGACCGTCGGGGGTTGAACTCCTCTGTGACCAAGGAGGAAGGTGGAGGGTGTTTCACCAACGCCGGCCAGGTGCCCTGCTTGATCTTGTAAAGCTGCTCGATGCGCTTGGATGTTGGCGGTTGATCACAGGGCACCTGCCACACCTTCTCCACAATCTCCTCAATACCCTCAAGCATGGGGAAGCCAACGTACGCCGGATTATCCCCGTAAATACGTTTGAGGAGCTTGTCCTTGGTCTTTGGGGCTGCTGAAGAGATGTCCATCTCGAGAGCCTTGGCCATCCTTGCCATCTGGTCGGCGTAGATGCGGAGGTCCTCGAATGGGGAGTCCGCAGATGGCACTAGCTCCTCAGGTGGCGATGGTTCGGACCAGGATTCCGACTGGTAGCCGCCGAAGCTCTCCACATCCTCCTCATCGGAACCGAGCTGGGATTCCGGAACCTGGAGCGGAGGGGGAGCCCACGCCGACCTCGACGTCGAAGGCCTCGGTTCCGACACGGAGAAGCCTGCAGGTGCCCCTTCCCACTGGCAACGGTATGGCGAGGGGAGGTAGGAAGCCTGTCGATGCCGGGACGCAGTGGACCGGACTGATCGAACACTGTCCCCGGAACCATGCCGTTCACGACCGACCGGAGGTGGAGACGGACGGACAGGCGACGGACGGCTCCGACGAGGAGATGGGCTCGGTTCCAGCCTCGGCGACCGAAGGGGAAGCGATGGTCGGCTCCGACGGCGCGGGCTCGGCTCCGGCCCCGACGAGAACTCTGCGGGCACCGTCTCGAAGGCCATCGGATCCGGCACCGACACGGAGATGTCCTCCGGCTCCGGGGAGCCCAGATGAGGGGAAGGCGTGTGAGGAAGCACGATGACCTCCTCCTGAGGAGCGGGACGCGGCGACCGGTGATGCTTGGTCTTCTTCTTCTTCTTTGATGGTTCCGAAGAAGACCTCGGGACCGACGCGCTCCTCGCCTTCGAAGGGGACCTCGGCTTCGACCTCTTAGGCTTCATCGGAACCGATCCGGTCGTCGGTTCCGACCGGGGACTCGGTACCAGGATCCTCGGTTCCGAAGCTGGTCTCGGATCCGACCTGGTAGATGACGCGCTACGGGGCGGCCGCACCGGTCCCTGCGCTGGAGAGGCCGCTCTCGACGCCGAGGCACTCGGGGGACGCGGTTTCGACCCCGACCTCGCGGAGGCCACTGAGCCAGCTCTCGAATGCCGTTCGGCAGAGGGGCTTGGGCCGGCCTTGGAAGAGGGCAACGGAGCGCCTCCGGACATGACCTTCTGCCACAGGGAGGAGTTTAGTCGGGCCTTGCGCTCCTGCCGGGCCTTGCTGGTGAAGCCCTGGCAAATTTTACAGGCCGTCACATTATGGGTCTCCCCCAAACAGAACAGGCACAGTTCATGGCCATCGGTCTTGGCCATTTTTGTGTGGCATTGCAGGCAATGCTTGAAGAGAGCCTTAGAGGCCATCTTCAGGGGCACGCGAAAGGAAGGTCAAAAACAGTCCGAGTCAAATTACCGAGTCCACAACAAAGTCCAAAACGAGATCCGAAGAATAGTCGAGGTCACGAAGTCCGAAGTCAAAAGCCAAGCAATCAGTCAGAATAAAGCACGAAGCACAAAAGCACAGAGCAACGAAGCTCACGTTCTCTCCAAGCGGCGGCAAGAAGAGAACTGAGGGAAGGGGCCGTTGGTCGCTGGAGGATCACGTGACCGTTTGGGCGGGAAAACGGTCGCTGAGGCGCGCGACAAACGGCCCCTTCGGAGCCATGGAAGCTCTAGAAAATTCTCCGGCGGCTGGCCTGCGCCTGCGCAGTCCCATGTGTGGAGGCACAGAAGAACGAAGATGAATATGAAGTGTCTGTCCATCGTTAGGATAAAGCAATCAACAACTGCAGGCCACCCACAGACCAGGCATGGATTTCTACACTTGGGACTTCTGGGTGCTGTCACATATATAGATAGAAATACAGCGGAGCTGTTGATGGATTTGACCAAGAAGATCATAGACAATATCTTTGTATACAGAAACAGAACTCGCCTGGCTGCATTGCTTGACATACCACAAAGGGAGCCTGGAGGCCCAGAAGAGAAGAGCTTCAAGCCAGAGTTGACCTATGGCAACCCCTGGAAGGGTTTTCATTGCAAGTGACTTTGAGAGGTGGTTTGCCATTGCCTGCCTCTGCAACCCCTGGTCTTTGTTGGAGGTCTCCCATCCAATTACTAACCAAGGTTGACCTTGCTTAGCTTCTGAGATCTGACGAGCTCAGGCTCACCTGGCCTATCCAGGCTAGGGCATTATACTTCATAATAACAATATAAATCTAAAAACCCATTCTCCCTCTTTGCAGCACAAAATTATTATTATCAGCCCAACTGTGTGGATATATGTGTGTGTTTCTTTTTCCTAACCCAACAAATTGAAAATCTGTATATTGATGTCCCTTGTCTAGGAAACATGCCCCTAAAGGCACTGCCATTACAGTGTTCTTGATTGTAGACTAGTGTTACATGCAAATCACTTATCTCAGAAGCAGTTTGAAAGACTGTACAGTTGAAACTTACGATAGTCCCATGGATGCTCAAAGCACCAAATATCCACATTTGTGAATAAATTGAGCATTTTCCATGTTTAAAATTAGCTATGAAAAACAATAATAAAAGCAATCTTAAAAATTCTGCATCCACATGGGCAAGCTTGTCTATTTTCAATGTTACAGCAATATGGAAAAGCAGCGGCAAAATTACTTGCAGCCTTTGAGTATAGGGGCGGGTAGATAGAGGAAAGGGAGATGCAGGTAAGTGTGCTCTTTGGTCTCCCTATGTGTTTTCCCTCCTTTTTTCCCCTCCTCCTGTGGCTGCTGACTGCTGAGTAAAGTAAGTTACCTGGCTTGAATTGCGGCAGGGGTTTGTTATTACACAGCTACATAAATAGCCTCAGACACATGCGAGTGAGCGCATGCACATGCACATGTGCATGTGCACACATGCGCATGCACACACACACAGAAGAAGGCCTTTGGGTCAAAACATGTCTGATTTTTGGTTCTGTGCGTATGGAGATGAAATGTATGAATATATGAGTGGTTTTATTATGTGTGTATGTATGTATGTATGTATGTATGTATGTATGTATCTATCTATCTATCTATCTATCTATCTATCTATCTATCTATCTATCTATCTATCTATCTATCTATACACACACACACACACAAAGTTTTAGTACTTATTAGTTGAACCATATTGTGGATATTTTTATATCTAACATGCATTTTAACTGATTAATTAAATTCTACACCAGTGTTTTTAATCTTTTCTCTTATTATTACAGTTATTTTTTTCTTTTGTACTGATCTCTTTGGTTGTTTTTTTCCCTCCCTTTTTCATTCTCTTTACTAGGCATGCGGTGGTACCTAAACAACTGGTTTCTGTAAATGAAATCAAGTCTGCAGGGCCAGATGAATTACACCCTAGGATACTAAGGGAACTTGTTGATGTAATTGCGGAGCCTCTGTCTATCATCTCTGAGAATTTTCAGAGATCAGGCGAGATGCTAGAAGATTGGTGGTGGGCAAATGTCATCCCCATCTTCAAGAAAGGGGAAAAGGAGGAGCCTGGTAACTACCGAGCTGCTAGCTTGACACCCATACCTGGAAACGTTTTGGAACAAATCATCAAACAGTCAGTCCTTGAGCATTTAGAAAAGACAGCTGTGATTACTAAGAGCCAGCGTGGCTTCCTCAAGAACAAGTCATGCCAGACTAACCTTATCTCCCTTTTTGAGAGAGTTGCTACTTTGGTGGATCAGGGGAATGCTGTGGACACAGTTTATCTCGATTTCAGTAAGGCTTTTAATAAGGTTTCAAATGATGTTCTTGTTGATATGATGGTAAAATGTGGTTTGAATCCTATTACTGTAAGGTGGATTTGTAACTAATTCACAGATCACAGCCAAATGGTTCCTTATCATGGGAGAGGAGTGACAAGCGGATTGCCTTAGGGATCTGTCCTGGGCCCTGTGTTGTTCAACATCTTTATAAGGACTAGAGGCAATGCACATTAAATTTGCAGATGATACTAAATTGGGAGGTGTTGCAAATACAGTAGAAGACAGAAGCAAGATTCAAGGTGATCTTGACTGTCTGGAATTTTGGGATTAAACTAACAATATGAAATTCAACAGAGATACATGTAAAGTTCTGCATTTAGATAGGAAAAATCAAAGGAACACTTATAGGGAAGACAGGGGAAAGCATCTGGAGGTCTTAGGAGCGCATACATTGAACATGAGTCAGCAGTGTATGATGCTGTTGCTAAAAAGACAAATACAATTTTAAGCTGCATCAACAGGTCCACATTACACGAACAGATAGTATCATTTTACTCTGTTTTGGTTGGAAATCACTTGGACTACTGTGCTCATTTTTGGGCGCCACAGTTTAAGAAGGATGCCGACAAGCTGGAATGTGTCCAGAGGAGGGCAAGAAACATGATGAGGGGTCTGGAGACCAAGTCCTGTGAGGAAAGGCTGAAGGATCTGGTTATGTTTAGCATGGAGAGGAGGAGACTGAGAGGCGATATGATAACCTTCTTCAAGTATTTGAAGGACTATCACATAGAGGATGAAACAGAGTTAATTTCTGTTGCTCTATAGGGTTGGGCCAGAATAAATTAGTTAAAATTAAGGCAAACGTGTTTTCAGCTAAACATTAGGAAGAACTTCCTGACAGGGCAGTTCCTCAGTGGAATGGGATTTCTTGGGAGGTGGTAGGCTCTCCTTTCTTGAAGGTAATCAAGAAGAAGCTAGATGGCCACCTGACCGTTATGATGACTCTATGACTCAATATAAATGTACGTAGATCAGGAGAGGGAGGGCATGAAGGGATGAGACAGAGCTAGGCTCTCATGGCCCTTTTTTACATGCCTAGGATAACGCCGATTGCCACTTTGGGGTCAGGAAGGAATTTTCCTCTAGACCAGATTGGCCAGGGATCCTGGAGATTTTTTCCCTTCATCTGGGCACAGAGCAGGGGTCACTGGGGCAGTGACAGAGGAGATAGCTGTGAATTTCCTGCCTTGTGCAAGTGGTCGGACTAGATGACCTCTGGGATCACTTCCAACTTTAAGTTTCTATGTTTCTAATTAATTTACAGTTAGGGGTGTGTATTTGAAAAATTATTGTTTAATTCCATATTGTAATTTCGGAAAGGACATGTGTGTCATTTTCTTTAAATGCTAGTAGTGTTCTTATCGTATTGGAAAGCTGTTTAAAGAAAAATTCCCATTTTCATTAGTACTGGATAGAATGCCTGCCCATTATTCCCTATGGGGGGAAATGGAAGGCTTTTCAGAGCTGCTGTTTTTCTCCCCAGCATCAAATTTCAGCAAACCTAGTCCTCCCTCTCTACTAAGGATGTACAAGTTTATACTGAATTAAACAATGGGGCCTGCTGAAGAAGGTCCCCCAGACATCATCCTTCTCCCTTGCTTACTATGGAGGAAAAGGTGGGGCAATTATGGGTTTTCTGAAGTGGCTAGTTTTTCACTGGTTGGAAACATAATTTCAGCAAATCTAGCATTTCATCTCTGACAAAGACCTGCTAAATTTCAAGTTAACGGCACAAACGAGTCAAGTGTTACAGTCCCTTGAAAAAGAACCCCCAGCTGTCCTTCTTTATTGCTTCCTAAGCGGGAAAATGGCAGGTTTCCAGAGTGACTATTTTTTAATTAAATGGCACCGCCCCCAACACAACAAACGAAGAGCCGTTAAAATAAAAACTATATTCATTACAATAAAACAATTCCCCCCTTTCCCCCGAGAACACAGATGTGTCCTTTTATAACTAATGCCCCACCAGGGAGAAAGGAAAAGCTAGCTACTCATAAGAATCGAAATGAATCAAACAAGTCTGTGGCCTAGTCAAGGGTCCGGTATAGGAGTCGGAGATCCAGGTCAGGGTCTGTGGACTCCAAGCAAGTTCTGGGTGGGGCTTCAAAATAACCTAAGGCTTTTTATACATGCTGCACATGATAGGTCAAGGACAGTTCCCTTAACCTCTCACTGGGATCAGATTGGATGGAACATCTGCCCCTCTTCCCCCCTCCCCACTCCTGGGCCAATTCCACACGGCTTACCTGAAGACGGGACATTGTGGAACATTGCGAATCATGCCGGAAAAAATGCCGAAGATCACGTTTTCTCGCACGAGTTTTGCACGACGTCGCACGAGTTTTGCTCAAGAAAACGCGATCTTCCGTGTTTTTTCCGGCATGATCCGCAATGTTCCGCAACGTCCCAGCTTCAGGTAAGCCATGTGGAATCGGCCCTGTTTTGCAGGGAATGAAAACAAACTTCAGGCAGAGAACTGAGACAAAGCCTCCCAACCTGAATCTAGATTTCTCCAATAATTATCAGATGGAAATTATCAGAGTTGGGAAACTATTGGCAAGCCTTTCACCATATCGAATACTGCTGACTCAATCTGATAATGGAAAAAGCGGCCACTGTTGGGTCAGTAATAGCTGACTGCGCACCCCTATCACTAGCTTTATGAATGATCCTATTTTGGTCTAAAATATGTGCTGAAATGTCTTCAATACTTCAATATAATGTTGTTAAGAATCCAGAAATGTTATTATTATCCTTGCATTTAGAGGACGCTAATAGAAAAGACAGAGTACTATTGTATTATATGATAACAGTGGCAAGAACGTTATATGCACAATATTGGAAGAGAGAAGAAATACCAGAAATTGAAGAGTGGACACAAAAATTGTTGTACATGGCAGAAATGGACAAATTAACAAGGAAATTGAGGGATCAAGATACAAAGGGATACTTTGAGGATTGGGGGAAACTGAGAAAATATTTAGAGAAAAAATTGGATGTTAAAGGACAATTGTGGTCTTTTGAAAGCTATTAAATAAGATAAGATATAGTTTAGATCTTTACCAGTAAAAAAAAAAAAGTGACAACTAGGATTTAGAAATAAGATTAGAAAACGGGAGGTTGGAGTGCTGTTGGAAGTCAACACAGAAAAGGGGGAGGGGAGGGGGTGGGAAGCATATAATCATGGGAAACGAAGGAAAATGTAATTGTTATAATCTTAATTGTATGTTAACCCATCCAATAAAAATTGTATTAAAAAAAGAATGATCCTATTTAGATACCCTCTAGTCTTTGCAGTTCCCTCACTTAATCTCAAATTTTGAATATTATAATCCTGTTGAAACTACGAGTTTCTGACGAGTGAACATGTTCTGACGAGTGAACATGAATATGCACGTCAAGGACATGAAGGCACCATTTGACATTTCACATGATGCAGCCACAAAGGTCCTTTATGAACTGCTAAGTATGGGAACGTATCATAGGAGAGACATGTTTTCGTAACCTAACTAAAACAAAAAGAGTAAATACTCTACTCTACATTTAAATTATGAGACCGGTTAAACAGATGCTGTGGATGAATTACATCTGCCTTGGTTGCCTAAACACAAAAATAACCTAGATCTGTCTCTTTTCTACCTTATTCAGACAATAAGAATGGGGAATATGTTTAAGATATAACTACTCTATAATAAATAAGCATAACCAGATTTAACATTTTAAACTTTTTTTCTTAAGGAAAAAAGAAGTCAGTTTGCTAACACATCATGCTTCGGAAGCCAAGACTGCAAAAGATACTACACTAAAAATGTAAAGCAAGCAAAAAAGAACATTTGGCAGTCTATAACAGTAGGTGGCCGGGAATAGCTCAGACAACAGTCTTGGTATGGGAGACACTACACTTATGTATGCAAAAAAGCTTCCTTAAAAGGATTCCTCCCCCATCAAAGCTAGCTAATTCTCAATTTCTACAGAATGGGCTGGAAAGATGTTTCAACAGAACCAAATTCAAAGGAATCAACACAAAAGTGACATTTAATGTTCCTTCTTCCTTCACTCGTATTTAATTTCCTGATACAGAGACCAACCATATTAATAACACCATAATGCTATCTTTCAAACAGTCAGAAAGTCTGTTTTTAAAAAATCAACTGTCAGATTACAAAAAGCATCTGGAATTTACCTTCTCGTGGTCTCACCTGCAGCATGAATCAACTACCTTTTTGCCACACCGGAGGGGGGTGGGGGCTGTCCAGAAGCTGCTCTGGATAACATTCCTGTGTCAGTGAGCAAAGAAGCCTTACGAGTTGACCGAATTGCTAGTTTGCCCCTGGGCTGCATCACATGGCTGAGCCTAATGTGTGTGCGTGTGTGATCTGGCTCATTCTCTGATGTTTCTGCATACATTTCCCTCAGCTCTAGTATCCATCCGTTTCTCATACTATTTACATTTACAATTTGCGAATTCGTTTTACAAAGACATGGCACGTGTATTAAGCAGAGAGTTTCATCAAGCACAAAAGCCTTGCTGGCAAACAGTTACCTACCAATGGGGTGCTTAATCATCTTTCTTCTCGTTGCCATCTCAGACAAAATGTGAGATGCCACTACACTTTAAAAAAAGTGGCTGATTCCGCACACGTTGGATAATGCACTTTCAATGCACTTTAGCAATCGTTTGGAAGGGGATTTTTTGTTTCACATATGAAAAATTCAGTTCCAAATTATCTCTAAAGAGGATTGGAAGTGCATTATCCAACGTGTGCGGAATCAGCCAGTATCTGAACGAAGGGTGCAGATGAAAACAAGAAGTCGAAAACCAATGGTGTTCCATCTCAAATAAATTGTCATTAAAAGAGAATATGTACAAAGATTATTTGCAGGGACAACACTTCATACATTTGACGTTTATGCAACTGTAGCAAATACGGGACATCTCCTTTTAAAAAATTTGAAAAACTCGGCAAGTTGAATGACCCCATTTAGTCTACTTGAAGTACAGGATTCAGGGACAGATGATGGACCCATGAAATGCAGCCAGGGATGAAGATACAATTCCATTTTATTTCATAATCAAGCACACAAACACAACTTGACCAATCTTTTCAAGTTGTTTCACATTCTAATCAGTAATCACATGGCCAGTCTTGAGGACAGTTGGACACTTGTTACAGAGGATAAAAAGCAGTGAATTTCAGCAGTATTAATTGTACCACCAATTACATTCACCAGATTCCAATCCACAGCAATGCTGCCCCAAATTAGGCCCTGAAGGCCTCCTTCCCAACTGCCTCACCGAAAATGGAGCCTAACCTGCCTGTAAAAGCAGCAACATGTGCATAGGTTTGGTAGAGAGGGTACCCCCCCCCACACACACACACACACTTGTGCTTTGAAGGCTACGATTCATCAATGCATGTTAAAGCAGCAGAACAGGAAGCTGGACCTGAAGGAGAACCCCACCAAAGGAATATGAAGGCTATGGATAAAGAAGCCTCATAAAAATAGGGTTCACCATAACATGGCACAAAGCAGAGCTAAACACTTCAGGACTAGACAACTGTTTGCAGTTCCAGTTGTCAGCAAAGAAACTGAGGAAGCATTCATGAGCTTTTCATCTATGGATTAAAAGACTGTCACAAATAGGCACAGTGATGCACATTTTCCAGAAAACCTTGGGATCAGAAAACTGTCCAATGGCCCTAAATAAAGCATGATATCAGTTAAGTTTTTTATTTTGATTTATATTCCATAAACTAAATTTGGAAGCGTTTGTCTTATATGCCATCAAGCCGCCTCCAACCTATGGCAATCCTATGAATGAGAGACCTCCAAAATGTCCTATCATGAACAGACTTGCTCAGATCCTGCAAACTGGAGGATGGGGCTTCTTTTATTGAGTTAAGCCATCTCATTTTGGGTCTTCCTCTCTTTCTATTGCCTTCCACTTTTCCTAGTATTATTGACTTTTCCAGAGAATCTTGTCTTCTCGTGATGTCAACAAGGTACAATAGCCTCAGTTTTGTCATTTTAGCTTCTAACAACAACAACATCATCCGATTTATATTCTTCTAGGGAGAATTCAGGCTTGATTTGATCTAGAATCCACTTATTTGTCTTTTGGGCTGTCCATGGTATCCGCAAAACTCTCCTCCAACACCACATTTCAAACAAATCAATTTTTTCCCTGTCAGCTTTCTTCATTGTCCAGCTTTCACGTCAATACATAGTAATGGGGAATTCCATAGTTTGGATTACCTTGATCTTGGTTCCCAGAGAAACATTTTTATCTTTAAGGATCTTCTCTAGCTCCCTCACAGCTGCCCTTCCAAGTCTCAATCTTCTTCTGATTTCTTCATTGCAGCCTCCCCTCTGGTTGATGATTGAGCCAAGGAATAGAAAATCATGAACAATCATGGTCCACATTAGTTCATTCACACCCAAGGCTGCAATGTTTAAACGTTCCATTTATTGTTTTACAATTTATAGCATACCTGGATTCATACTTCTCACGTTCCAAGTTCCTATTATGTGTGTTACATAGCTTTGGACGTTCCTTTTGCATCTATTCACATTCGCAACTGGACATCCTTTTAGCTTTAATCCAGTCCCATCATTAAGAATACTGCTATTCATATTTGTCCTCAGCTCTTCCCCTGTACCCAACTGTGTGCCATCTGACCTTTTCAGATTGTCTCATCAAAGGGTTTTCAAGGTAAGAGATTAGCAGAAGTGATTTACCATTGTTGCCTTCTGCACAGTATTAACCAGGGTTAGATAAAGTAACACTGTTGTTGCCTGTAAAACATCCTCTGCCAGTGTCACCTTCCACTACGGCTGCTGTCCAGTAGGTAGCCTTCAAGAATTCCTCCACTTCCATCACCATTAGAATAGTCAATTCTTTTCCACTGGTGGGACCACTGATTCCTGAAGAGGGTGGATACATCTTCATCTGGTGTCTCCATTTTGACTATTCCACCTTGAGTTACTCTTCCAGGAGTTTAGACTCTTGACCAGTTCTGTGTTTCTGATGCTATTGCTCTAAGCTTCCCTAATACATTCAACTTCCCTCATCACATTACAGTATGTATCCACAAGATGGACTATTTTGATTATTATACTGCAGTAAAAGCTATGTTTAACCATCTTCCTTGAGGAAGCAAGATTGAACCAAGCAGACTCATTAACCAAGCAGGGACCAATTGTCTGCTCCTCATAGAATCATAAAGTTGGAAGGGGCTTTACAGACCATCTAGTCCAATCCCCTGCCCAGTGCAGGAACAACTTAAAACATCCCCAACAAGGTTTCATCCAGCCGATCCTTGAAGACTGTCAATGAGGGGGAACCCACCACATCCCTAGGCCGCCAATTCCACTGCTGGATTACTATTAATGTGAAGAAGCTTTTTAATGTACAGCTGGTAGCTTCTCTCCTACAGTTTAAACCAAATGTGCTGAGTCCTATCCTCTGTTGCCAACAGGAACAATCATGTCTCCCGTCAACATCCATTTCTCCAAACGGAACAGTCCCAAATCTCTCAGTCTTTCCTCGTAGGGCTTTGCCTACAGGCCCCTAATCCGTCCTAGTTGCTCTCCTCTGCACCTGTTCCAATTTGTTCACAACCTTTTTGAAATGAGGCCTCCAGAATTGCACACAATACTCAGAATCACAGAGCTGGAAGGGGCCACACAGACCTTCTAGTCCAACCCCCTGCCCAAGGCAGGATGAGCCTAAAGCATCCCTGACCAATATTCATCCAGCCTCTTCTTGAAAACTTCCAGTGAAGGGGAGCTCACCACCTCCCTAGGCAGCTGATTCCACTTTTGAACTACTCTGACCGTGAAAAAGTATTTCCTAATATCCAGCCTTTCTGCATTTAATTTAAGCCGGTAGCTTCGAGTCCTATCCTTTGCTGCCAACTGAAACAGCTCCTGGCCCTCCTCCAAATGACAGCCTTTCAGATATTTAAAGAGAGCAATCATGTCCCCCCTCAACCTCCTCTTCTCCAAACTAAACATTCCCAAGGCCCTCAGCCTTTCCTCGTAGGGCTCAGTCTCCAGACCCCTGATCATCCTCATCACTCTCTTCTGCGCCCTCTCGATTTTGTCCACATCCTTTTTGAAGTGAGGCCTCCAGAACTGCACACAATACTCCAGGTGCGGCCTGACCAAGGCAGTATAGAAAGGGGCTATGACCTCCTGCGATTTCGACACTATGGCCCTTTTGATACAACCCAAGACTGAGTTTGCCTTTTTTGCCACCGCATCACACTGACTGCTCATATTTAGTTTACAGTCCACTCTTACTCTAAGATCTCTTTCACATACACTACTACCCAGAAGTGTATCTCCCCATCCTGTATTTGTGCTTCACATTTTTGTGGCCCAGATATAGTACTGTGCACTTATCTAAGTTGAATTGCATCCTGTTCACAACCGCCCACTTCTCCAGAGTATTCACGTCTTGTTGAATTTTAACTCTATCTTCTTGGGTGTTTGCCACTCCTCTCAATTTGGTATCATCAGCAAATTTGGTATCATCAGCAAATTTTGGTATCATCAGCAAACGTTTACCCCTTCATCCAGATCATTGATAAAAATATTGTAAAAAACGAGCCCTGTGGCACCCCACTGGACATCTCACTCCAATCTGATGAAACACCATTGACCATCACTCTTTGGGTGCAGTCCTCTAACCAGTTCCCTATCCACCGAACTGTCCTGTAGTCCAGTCCACAGTCTTCCAGTTTACTCATCAGAATGTCATGGGGGACCTTATTAAAAGCATTACTGAAATCCAGGTAAATCTCGTTGACAGAGTTCCCACAATCCAGTAAGCTGGTCACTCAATCAAAGAAGGAAACCAGGTTGGTCTGACAAGATCTGTTGGGGACAAAACCATGTTGACTTCCCCTGATCACTGAGTGGTCCTTCAGATGCTTACAGACTGATCCCTTTAAAATCTGCTCTAATATCTTCCCAGCAACAGAAGTCAGACTGACCGGCCTGTAGTTTCCCAGGTCGTCCTTTTCCCCTTTCTTAAAGATTGGGATAACATTCGCTCTTCTTCAATCTTGTGGCACATTCCCAGTCCTCCAGGAGGCCTTGAAGATGATAGACAGAGGAATTCTCTAGAAAGTTCTTTGAGCACTCTTGGGTGCACCCCATCCGGCCCATGGGATCTGTATTCATCCAGTGCAGCCAGGTGCCTCTCTACAACCTCTCTGTCAATGTCAACTAGCCACCCAGGTGTCCTGTCATGTCTACTACTATCTCTAGATGGGCTTGAGTTCTTCAGGGAGAAAACAGAGGTAAAAAAGGTGGGGGCTGATCAGCTCAGTATACAGTAGGACAATACCATCCTATGATTTGGATGTTATGCCTTTGTGGATACACCCCAAGATTGCATTCCCATTTTTTGCTGCTTCATCACAATGACTGCTCATATTTAGCTTCCCACCCACCCATATCCCAAGATCTTGTTCATACATATTGCTAACCAAACGTGTATCCCTCACCCAGTATGCATGCTTTGAATTTTTGTTACCCAGGTGGAGAAACCAGGACTGAGCCAGGTTAAATCACATCTTATTCAAACTGTGCACTTTTCCAATGTGTTCAGATCCTGAAATGTTCTATATCTTCAAGCATATTTGCTATTCCACCCAGTTTGGTATTGAAATTTCACGAATAATTCCTTCACACCCTCGTCCAGGTCATTAATAAAAATATTGAGAAGTACTGGGCTCAGAACTGAGCCCTGTGGCACTCCACTGGGCACCTCCCTCCAATCAGACGTGATGCCATTGAGAGCTACTCTTTTGGTGTGATTATCCAGCCAGTTCCCTAACCGTCTGACCATCCTAGAGTCCAGTCCACAGTCCTCCAGTTTACCCATCAGAACATCCTGAGGAACCTTGTCAAAAGCTTTACTGACAACCAGATAAACTACATCGACAGTATTCCCACGATCCAGTAAGCTGGTTACTCAGTCATAGAAGGAGAGGAGGTTGGTCTGGCAGGACCTGTTGGGGACAAATTTGTGCTGACTTCCCCATATCACTATGTTGTCCATCAGATGCTTGCTCCAGTATCTTTCCTGGGAAAGAGGTCAGGCTGACTGGCCTGCAGTTCCCAGGACTGTCCGTTTTTCCTTTCTTGAAGATTGGGATGATATTTGCCCTCCTCCAGTCTTCTGGCACATCACCTGTCCTCCGAGAGGCCTAGAAGATGATTGACAAAGGGTCTGCAGGCTCTTCTGAAAATTCTTTAAGCACTCTCAAGTGCACCCCATCTAGCCCAGGGGATCTGTACACGTCCAGTGGCTGCCAAGCACTTCTCTACAACTTCTCTGCCCAGGTCAACATTCATACTATGCCTATTACCATTTCTAGGTGGGACTCTTCTCTCCTTCAGAGAGAAAACTAAAGCAAAGTAGTCATTCAGCCTTTCTGCCTTTTCTCTGTCCTCTGTTAGTTTCTTCATTTTTACGCAGCAATGAGGGTATCGCTCTATTTACCTTCCACTTGCTCAACACTTATCTGAAGAATTTTTGTTGTTGTGGCGAGCTTTGGCCTCTCTGATGATTGCCCTGCTGTGCTTAGCAACCTCTAGATACTCTTCTCTACATGCATGCCTTCCCTCCATTTCTTGAACAGCTACTTTTTCTTCCACATTGGCTTCTTAGATCCTCTAACATGTTTCCATCTTACTAGAATGGTGATATCTTGAGCCTACAAGAGCTCTTCTTTTAGGAGAGACCATCCTTCACTCGCTCCTTTCCCTTCCAGCATTCTTGTCCATGGAATAAGTCTCAACATATCTCTAAGTTTATAAAAGTGTGCCCAACTAAAATCTAACATGCTTGTTTACCTACAAATTCCCTTGGCACCCCAGAGCAAAAGGAATTTTAGGAGGATGTGATCACTTCTCCTTAAGGTTCCCACCACCTTTATCCCATCAACCCACTCTTTCTTGTTGGTTAATATTAAGTCCAGTATGGCTGACCCCCTTTGTTCCATCCTTCACCATTTGAGAAAGGAAGTCGTTGGTGAGGCAGTTCAGGAAGCTCTGTGACCCTGGACACATAGCAGAGTTGGTCTCCCAGCACACATCAAGGAAGTTGAAGTCTCCCTTAACTACAAGGTCATGTTTCTTGGATATCCTATTAAGCTGCTCACAGAGGGCAGAATCCACCTCATCTCTTTGGACAGGTAGTCTATAACAGACCTGAACCACAATACTGCTTGTCCTTCCCTCCCTAGTCTTTACCAAGACACTTCCCATTGGGTTGTCTCCTTCTCCAATATCTCCTGACAATCAAGCCCTTTCCTCACATACAGCACCATTCCACCTCCTCTACGTCACTTCCTGTTCTTCTTGAATAACTCATACCCATCCACTATTGTATTCCAGTCATGGGAATCATCCCACCAAATCTCTAATGTCTACTAAGTCATATCTTTCCATCTGCTTTAGGTGGCCCTTCAGTAGCCACCGTCTTCTTCCCAAAAAAAGATGTCTACTTGTAACTGCTGTACAAAATAGATTTTCTCCCTGCAATCAGTTTTCTCTGAGGAACCCCTGGCCCAAAAAATCTGACCTAATGTCTCCTGGAAGCAAAGTGGTAACACAACAAGATATATCCTACGATATAAAAGGCTAAGCGTATTCAAGACAACTCACTTCCTACCCTGGTGTGCCACCAGAGGGCACTATTGTGGAGGGAAGCCCAGATGAGACAGCCAGACCTCCAGAGAGCGTGTTCACAGACACAGAGAGAGAGAGAGAGACAGCAAGCCTCCATCTATTATACCCTGGCAGCTTAGAAAAGGCAAGGAAAAACTCTCACCCCTCAAGCAGCCCAGCCACTCTCCGTTGTTTCTCACGGGGGAAACATTTCCAAGGTTTAAACTCCCTCTCCTTGCTTAGGATTTTCAGGTTCAACATTAAAACTCTTTTGCAAGCCTAACCAACAAAGCCCAACAGAACCAAACCACAGCAAGGTAACCAATGTTGAACCTGAAAATCCCAATGTCGAACCTGAGAATCCCAAGTAAGGGGGAGGCTTGTTGAGCAGCGGTATCTCAAAAGGCTCTTTTGGAGCTCAGTCAGGGAAGGGGCTGAATGGGATGGGAGTCCACTCTCGCTGTTGGCTCCTCTCCTGCTCCTCTAGCCTCATGACTCTCTCCCACAGCGGCACAAAGTTTGGCTCCATGCACGCTGTGGTCCTCTCTCTCCGAGTTGGTCAGCTCTGCTGTGGCTGCCTGAGGCAGCTGCCTACAGCCAGATAATTTGACCCAGAAGTGACTGGCTGCCTGGATTGGATCTGGGGTTCATCCTGGGTAAATGACACAGATTGGCATAAATCTGGCTATTTTGCTGGTTCCCAATACCGAACTGCACACCCCTAATCCCAGTGGGCTTTTGGCCACGGGCACCTTCACAAGGACAGCAGTGTAGGTGGGACCAACGTTGGAACATGAGACCAGCCCCTCCTACCACTGATCAACTGAGCAGCAAGGCAGTGATTCACCACCCAACTGCACAGATGATTGGTGATGGGGGGCAGGAGGCGTGTTTTGGGCATCAGTGGAATGTGCCTCCCCCCCACCCCCATGCCACCTCAAAAAGAGCAACCAGCAGCAAACAGCATGCCAGTTAACCAAGTGCCCGATAGCACAGCTTTTACTTTATTTGTGGTTTTACACACACACACAAATGCACACACACGTACAAAACAGAACATACACATATACTCTCATACAATTCCTTGGGATAATCATGCAAAAATCATTCAAGCAGACTTTTGAAATAGCTCAGCTTGCCTACTACAGCACTTGCAACGGCCACCATTCATTGTTACTAATTTTACGAAACGAATCTTTTTTAAAAATGGGGGGAAATCAGCAGAAAATCCAAACACCAGAATGTTTTCCACCCCACATCTCTGGTCAGACACCATACAAACGCGACTCTTTGGAACCGTCCCAACGAGTTTTCTCTTGGCTCCTCCTCAGTGAGAAACAGTTAAAAATGTGCATGTTTATAGCAAAACCTGTACAGATAAATGAAGAACAGGCGGCTTCTCTCTGCACAGCTCTCACAGTCCTCACACATTTATTTTCTAACGTATTTCAAGGCCATTAATGCTGGTCTTCCCAGCTCTTCTCATTTGAAGCTACATGCAACTTTACAGTCCAACTAGGTTTTCTACGTAGGCCTCTCCTCGTTTTATATAGCAATTAGAATAGTCTACTTCTGGTGGGCACAATCCACGCACCAGGAGCACAAAGGACCTCAATGGAGATTCTAGAGACCAGCTGTCCTTCTTTCCCCAGTCATGGCCATGCATGAGCTCATGCATGCAGCTAAATGGGATCAAGGCACACCTCCCAATCTCTGTTCACTTTGTGCCTTGCAAGATGTTCACACTTCAGATACTAACAGCTGAAGTCCACCAGGACCTGAGAAGGTGAAAAGAAGCTGGGAAACAGGGCTGGGGTGATCTTCACGCGGACTGCCCCAGATCTGAGCACGGCACCCACAATAAGACCCTTGTTTTTAACCCATAAGTTACAGAATTTCATTTTCAGAAACTTCTCAGATCTTCAGCATTCTGTGAGTCTTTATAATACACAAGGGCAGCAGCATCCATCTCCTGCTGCTACTATTAGATTTCATTAAGAACCAATCCAAAGCTCAATCCAAAGATCAACTCAAGCCAGCAAACATATTTTGTGGATTAAGAACGCAATCGTTACGTAATCGAAACTGGTAGCTTCACTATGGTAAAACAAAGATACAAAGGACTATAGGAGTCTATAACACTCACTGATCCACCAAGCGACCATCAATCAATCCTCCCAGACACACACTGGCTCTTTTCTGAGGCAGTCACAGCATGCAAGGAGAAGCGGCTGTGGCTTCCCCCACCGCACTGTTTTCATTTCCTTAAGCCATGATGCAACTATGAGCTCTACTGAAACTAAGTAAATAAGTAATGTGATTTTCACAAGGAAGCTAATAATGGGTTTGAGCAGGGCTTTTTTCCAGCTGGAACGCGGTGGAACGATGTTCCGGAACCTCTTGAAAATGGTCACATGGCTGGTGGCCCCGCCCTCTGATCTCCAGACAGAGGGAGGTTTAGATTGCCCTCCGCGCCATGTGGCGCAGAGGGCAATCTAAACTCCCCTCTGTCTGGAGATCAGGGGGCGGGGCCACTGGCCATGTGACCTTTCACCAAGGGCAAATGAAACTTTAAAAAAACTCCCCCTCTTGTTCCAGCTGACCCAAAGTGACGTCATTGTGCAGTCCTGAGTTCCACCACCTCTTTTCCCAGAAAAAAAGCCCTGGGTTTGAGGATACTGCGGGTGGAGGGAGATGCTCCAGCCACTGGTCCCTGTGTTTTGCGTTCACATACAAAAAAGAGCTGCTGTGCATATGGGAGGCACAAAATGCCCCTTGCATATGAGATACAAAATCCTGATGTGGTTCCCCCACTAACATAAGCACTTTGTCGGTGACCCTTTTCACACTCAAAATGCCTCATGCACTCACAGAAGGACTGCTGTACACTTCACACTCAAACACTGAACAGAAGAAGACACTACAACCAGGGTCTGCTTGTACAAGTGACTATACAACCCACTGAGTAAAAATTCTACCCACCCATATTTCCCTCCCAGTTCCCTGATCTCTCTTCCAGAGTGGCACTAACACAACCCGCCATTATATTCACCTCTGGACTTTCCAAGCATGTTGTACATATGCATTGTGTGACACTTACCCATATGTGGTTCCCCCCTCCCCCACTGACACAATGCACTCTAACTTAACAACAGCACTGAAAGGGATGTGATCGCATCAAAATCCCTTTTTGTGCTGGGATTTCATCACCGTGCATGGGCAGCCTCGGAGGAAGGGGCATAAACTGAGTCTCGTGGCATATGTGCCAGCTGTAAATTAATTTTGGAACTAAAATTTGAAAAATCTTCAAGTTAAACCAGGAAACAAGCACAGAATAGAAAGAACCCACAGAACAAAGAGAGTGGGGAAAATCCTCTCATCTCTCTCGACCTCCATCCACGTCAATCAGCAATTACTTCATGTACAATGACAATCTTGGGGGTGAGAAAAACGGAAAGCGTCTTTTCGAATAAAAGTGGATACCTGGCCACGATACCTAAAAACACCAGGTCAGCCTTAGGGTGCCTTCAGGTTAATCGTTTCATCTGTCATTCAAAATGGTCCCTAAGATAATTAGAGTAAAAACAGGCACAAGGCCTAAATTTGATTTGGAACTAAGTTAATAGAACTGATATCCCTGGATAAAAGGTATGCAGTTTAACATACTATAATCTGGGTATAATGAGTTCTTGAAATTAAGTATTCTAAGAGTATCAATTAAAATAGAAAATTAGCACAGAAACCTCAGTGCATGCTATCCTTTGTTTGTTTAACAGAGACCTGTAACTGATCAAGAAAGGTATGCAAAAGGGATCACACTGTCCCCATGGCGTTAACACCACTCTTCTACAGCAAACAGAGGAACGAAGACTTGCTTCATACATGTGAGAATGACTGGAGAGAAAGGGAAGGAAATAGTACAAGCGCCAGAACAGGTGATAACATGTGCGAAATATTTTCAAATGTCTCCAATCTTTACCCTTCTGTATTGAGCCCGTTCGCGGGGGAGGGCAGGACATAAATAGGATGAAATAAAATGTTGACTGGATGTTCCAGTCATTGATCATGTTGATCTACACTGTGTAACGTGCCTTGACTCTCAAAGAGAAAGGTAGACTATAAATAAATACAAACATATGATCTTTTGTTCAATTGCAGAGCAAAATGTAACACTTACAATTGTTAGAATGGATGTCCTGGGCAACCTTAAAATGTTGGTGAAATCTGCAGTATGAACTTTCAGAGGCATTCTGTGAAGGGAACCATTACTGCAGACAGTATTTCAGAACAGCATGGTATCTGTACATTGTTGCCTGCATATCCATGGACACCATTAAAGGCAGCACTAAGCGAGCTGCACACACACAGCCTCCATTTACATCCAACCATGTTCATGCATTACGAGCATCAATGTCCTCTCTCCAATTAACAGCTTGGACTACAAGCCATCCCTTAATGATCTAGGGACAGGTCCAGAGGCTTAGCTCCCGCCACCCGGCACATCTGGGTCTCCAGCTCTGAGCACACTTAACAAACCAAGATTTGCTCTGAAGTCACTCTGAAGTTACCAACCTCTCCTAGTTCAGAACCAAGAAGGCTGATTTTTCCAAAACATGGACACAAATCAGCACTTGTCTGTATGGTTCATCCTCTCGGAAGAAATGTTGATTCACCTGTATTGTAATTCAGACTCCATCCCTGAGAGCCAAGGGTACTGTAAACACCGTACTCAAAAGACAAAATCATTTGTCTTTCTCTCAGATGGTTCCAGCCACAAACACTTGTCTGTTGAAGCTCATGACCAAGTCAAGTCGTTTATGTTATTCATAGTACTAAATATTATTTAACTCCTGGGGTCTTACCCCTTTTAAGATGAACCCTGGCTGCATGAAAACAAACAAACAAACAAAACCTCTCATGGAACACTGGATGTCCCATTTAGGAATAGAAATTATAACTGTTTCAGAAATCTGCCCAATATCAGAACTCATAACAACCTCATAATTGAACAACAAACCCGGTGTACAGTGTCAAAGAGGGTATTAGATTAATAAGCCTCAGGTGTAGAACCTACTGTGTCTATTCTCAAAAATAATTCACCTTTGAAGATTCAGGGAGGGGGAGGGGTTTTTGAAAACAGATCCACCACCACTAGAACCACCGTTTTTCCCTTGCTAGGGGGAAGATCAGTAATAAAATCCATAGAAATTGTGGACCAGGGACTACGGGGGATCTCCAAAAGTTGCACCAAGCCTGGTGGTTTCCCTCCTCGCTCCTCCGTGCTACCCTCCACCCCTGGGAGGATTTCACTCTCTTCTTCCTCCGACCTGGTTGTGCATGCTCTCTCTCTCTCTCGCTATGCCAAACATCCTCTCATCTTCAGCCTCATGGGAAGGAAGCCCTTTTACCCCCCTGGGGGTTTTCTCCCCCCTCCCCCTTCTCCCAATCATCCTCCATCTTCTGCTTGCCCGTCACCCTCCCCTCTCAGGTGTGAGGGGGTGTCTGGCCCGCCACTCAATTCTGGCTGGCCCTTCCGTCCTACTCAAGCCCACCTCCTGGATCAGGCTTGGCGTACAGGGGATGCGGCCACTGTCCTCTATCCCTGCCCCCAGATGGTGGCCTGGCCTCACTCGGACCACACCAGCCACCGCTGAGTTCCAGGGCAATAGCAAGGCCGGACCAGGAGAAGGCAGATGCTGCTGCCGCAGCCGCAACTCTGGGCCGGCCCCAATCTTTGCCTGGTTGCGATGGGTCAGCTCTTCCTCAGGCGGCCTCCCATGCTGTCTCTGCCTGGCTCCCGGAGCCACCCGGGTCATCAGCGGTGGCTCTTCAGGCACCAGCATCTTCGTCCTGCCCCTCCTCAGCACCTGACGAGCTCCTGCCACTGCTGGCTGCCTCAGCTCGGGTAAGGGGGCCGGCTGCACAGGGGAAGGGAGCGCCTCATTCAAGTCCGGCACGGAGGGCTGCATCAGACAATGTGAATTCAGTGGCAGCCCCCACAGGCTCTGTGGAAGCTATAAGCAAACTTGTATTGTGCTCACAGCTGCTGAGGGACTGCTAGGATAATCCACACTATGGTATTCTCTATTACTATGTATGGATGAAACCTGACAGGAAGAAAATTGATTCATTTAAAATGCGGTGCTGGAAGAGTTTTGCGGCCAAAAAGACAAATAAGTGGGTTCCAGATCAAATCAAGCCTGAATTCTCCCTAGAAGCTAAGATAACAAAACTGAGGCTATCGTATTTCGTCAGGAAGCTAGAACCTCCAGTTTGCAAGATGTGAGCAAGTCTGTTAACAATAGGATGTTTTGGAGATCTTTCACTCATAGGTCAGAGGCGACTTGATGGCACTTGACACACACACAGTGTAATGTACAAATGTGGATGCATGTATCCATGCCGGTATGACATGGGTATGCATGAGGAGTTAGAGGCAAAGTAAAAGGCAGACTCAAATCATCTGCTCCTCTGCAACAGCGGTCCTCTGGTGTGTCTGAACTGGCTCCAAAACTTGAAAAGAAATTGGTTGTAAGGTCAGACATTCCAAAGTCATCCACATTCAGGTTTACGATACAATGGCCGTCTCCACATGCTGTTAAAGCGACAGGCTACTTACTGATTGCTGGCGGGCTTTTTTCACAGATTTCAGATGCCTCCAATTTCAAAGTGGAAGCAGGCAGTTTGGCTTCCGTGTGTTCAGCGTACTTTACCCGGCACTGGAAAGAGTGGGAAATCCCGTTCTCACAAAAGATGCTGAACAAACGAAAGTGAAACTGCCTGCTTCCGCTTCGAAATTGAGGAGTCTAGAATCTGTGGAAAAAAACCCCACAAGCATTCCGTAAGTAGCCCATCGCTTTAACGGCATATGGAAACGGCCAATGCCTTGACAGATCAGAAACCTGTCGCCCTGCACGTAAGACAATGAATACCATTAAATATTGGACCCTACACGGAAGAAGCAAAAAAGTAGGAACTGCAGAGCCATAGAGACAAAGCGGCAAAGAAACGCCCGTGAAGAACGTTCTGCTCTTGCAAAAGGAGTGGGCTTATTCTTAAATCTAGCATGACAGATGAACTGTGTCTCAAGAAAGGAAGTCCCAGAGCAGCGTGGCGATGTCTTCCAATGGCACCCTAAACACCCTTCTAAGCCCATCAACGTCAAGCAGGGTATTTTACTGGGCTGCTATATCTCGAAGATCCAACATTACTCAGCTAAGACTTGGCCCTGATGCAGTTAGACAATTTATAGACAGCAGATTACTTAAATATGACATTCAGAGGGCTGATTCCTTACAATTACTATAAACCTGAAATGTCTTAAAAAGTATTACATTACCAGCAACATTATTAATAGTTTGAGACAACTACAGGTTTTCACATCCTTTGCTGACAAAAACACATTGCTCATAACTCACTCTATAAAGAAATGGGAAGATGAATTAAGCTGAACCGTGGGCCACTGGAATAGCAGTCATTAGCTTACGTAGGAGCATCTTTTATTCTAACCTTTGCAAAAGCTCTCATTTCCCAAATGGAAAGGAATTGCTTTTTTTCTTTATCAACAGCCAACCTTTCCTCTGGGAAAGTGCCAGATATATGTTGGAGGGGGAGAAAAGTGTGTATTAGATAGACAGACGGATTATCTCCGATAACAAACTTTTTTGGGAAAATGAACCCAGGCTGTTTCCACACTACTCACCTTCTTCCGGAACGCTGCGGAACGTTGCGAAAAAACCACGGAAGATAGTGTCTTCTCATGCGAGTTTTGCGTAACGTCGCGCAAAACTCACGCAAGAAGACGCTATCTTCCGCGTTTTTTTCGCGACGTTCTGCAGCGTTCCGGATGAAGGTGAGTAGTGTGGAAACGGCCCCAGTTTCTTACTGTGGTAACTTCGAATTTAATTATCAGTAAGATGTGCATTCGTTTTAACAAACAATAAACAACATATTTCAATTTAAACATATCCTTTTTGGGACACTTGCCACTAAATATACCAGCACATTTTTAACAGAATATTTATCATAAGAATATAATAATATCAATATTGATATTGATAATGATAAAATTCCCACAATACAGCTGGGGAGCTGGGGCTGAGTGGAGTGGCTTACCCATGGCCACCTACTAAGCTCATGGTAATAGTGGGATTTGAACCAGTAGAGTGCTGATTCGCAACCACTTAACCACTGTGCTACTGCAGCTCCCATGAGAATATAAGTCCTGCAGTATCCGGTCAGAGGCCCTTCTGCACACCAGCCAACCCGCTGCCTTGGACAGCCAACACACAGGACACCAAGGCCAGGCCTTCCCCTTCATACATATGGGAAACAGGCACATTGCGACTGGAAGCCCCAAAGCCAAACATGACACCATGAGAACTAGGTCTGCATGCCTGAGGAGGTGGGAACATAAAAGCAGCCCCCACTCCTTAACCGGCTTTCACCTTTTCAGTAAGGTCTGCGGGAACTGAGTTTCTGAAGTATCTTCTCCTGTTTATTACTGGAGGACTTACAATACCCACAAGTTGAAAAGAACATGTAGAAAACTTTTGTAGGGGTACCATGACCCGCTGCTCAGAGAGAGATGAGTTGCTATAAGATTGCTAAATCAAGGCAACAGCCTATCTATAATGATGATAACAACAACAACAACAACATTCAATTTATACACTGCCCTTCAGGACAACTTAACACCCACTCAGAGCGATTTACAAAGTATGTTATTATTATCCCCACAACAATCACCCTGAGAGGTGGGTGGGGCTGAGAGAGCTCTGAGAGAGCTGTGACTGAACCAAAAGGAAGCCAACCCTGAATGTAAGACCATCACCCTGAAAAAAGGGTCATGCAACAAAAGTTTTTCTTCTTAGTGTACAGTACTCTAACCTATATGTGAATTTAAGACAGCCCCTTTTCTTTTTCTTGATGGCACTTGTGGGGGGGGGAACCCCTAGTCTTTTCTCAAATATTCTCTGGACTTCCACCTTCATTCAAAGGCTGTTGCCATCAAAAGAACTGGTAGGGCCAGCACAAATCAACCTCAGGCTCCTTCTGCCTCCCCTCCTCGAATGAGGAATTTGATTTACATCAAGGATTTTTATTTTAAAGAGGAAAAAAACAAAAACATTCTTCTCACAGTGATACAGATAACTATTTCAAATCAAGACATAACTAAGAAAAGATCTGAATAAAGTAAACTTATCAATTTCATTACTAAGCCTTGGCATTTCAAGCGCACTATCGCAGCAAACAGGTATGAGAGCCAGTAGTTCGCCGGTCCTCTTGAGCAGGGGTGTGTGATTTGGGTTTGGTATTAAGTTACAAATATTGAATTTTACCTGATTCAATAAAATTCGGTGTTACTGAACTTAAAAGGGATTACCAAATCAGATTTGATAATATCAAATTTAAGTTTATTGAAATGATTTGGTAACATTCGGAAATCATAGCTGGGCTGTTCCTTGCTGTTCCTTTGCTAATGAACAGCAAAGAAAAACTGCTTCCTACCTTTCTTAGTCAGATGGGAGGGGCGAGAAGGAGGGCAGAGGCAGAGGCAGAAGCGAGGGGGAAAGGAAGGAGGAGTGGGAGGAGTGAGCGGCCAATCCTTGCAGGAGCTCTCCTTTGCTGGCCAATGGGATTCTCTGGAAGGAGAATGCCTTTTTTAAACTGCTGCAAGGAGTTAAATTTGGCAGACTTGCCTCAGAGCAGCCTCCATTTTGCTCTGGCCTGAGGATTGAGAGACACTGCCTGCTTGCTGCCGCTGGCTCTTGGCTCTCTCTCTTTCTGGTCTGGAACTCTGGCCTGCTTTGGAATGCGACTAGATCCTGACCTGGAGTAAGTGGATTTCTGCTGCTGCCTGCTGAGACCTGCACCTAGAGGACTTCTGTTGCTGCACCTGGAGAACTTCTGGAGGACTTCTGCTGCTTCCTAGTTTGACAGTCATTAGACTCACTGGGTTTTTTCTTTTGGGTGGGGAGGGGGTTGCCCTGATGTCTGGGAGGGATAGAGTTGGGATGGGGAGGGAAACGATTATTTTACTTTGCATTTTAAAAAATACTTTTTTGCTGTGGGGGGCAGGCTTTGAATTGAAGTTGGTTGTAGTTACTGTTCATTTTGCTGCTGCTTCTGGAGGGCTGTGTGTGTGTGTGTGTGTGTGTGTGTTTTGTTTTATCCTGTTGTGAGTGATCCTGTTGTGGGTGTTGTAGGTATTTTACAGTTCCAGTTAATTTTATTAAATTCACTTCTGTTTTTGCTTGCTGTTCTCTGGAGGGGCTGTTTCCCCCTTGTTAGTGCTTCAGGTGCTGTTTCTTTATAGCGTTCAATGTTTTCTACTTAGAGTTTTTCTGTTGCCGTTAGTTTGGTTTGGTGTTCAATTGTTGTTAGTTCAGGGTTGTTGTTCTTCTGGGGGAGGAGTGTTTGCTGGGATGGTTGGTTCAGTTTAGCTTAAACTACCTAGTGGTGTTTGGGTGTACTTTCAGGAGTAGGTCCCTTGCAAACTTTGTGGAGTTTTCTTGCAAAATGCCACCCCCAGCCCCCTGGATAGCCCCCATATTTTCCCAATAGGGAATAATAGAGATGGGAGATGGCTGGTGGGGTCGTTATTTGGGGGCAATAAAATGACACCCTGGGGTCCAATCATTATGAAACTTGGGAGTTTGTTAGAGGGCAGTTCAGAGTAGGTCCCCTGCAAATATGATGAAATTCGGTCAACAAATGACATGCCCCCAGACCACTAGATATACCTGAACTGAGTTTCCCACAGGAAACAATGGCCAAATTTACCGAATTTTCTTTGTCTTACCGAACCAAACTGGGGAATGAATTCAGTATTTGGGGAATGCTGATTCCCCCCCCAATTCGGTATTACTGAACCCAAATTTATCCAATAGGAAGGCTAAGCACGTGCTTAGGACACCAGCAAAGCAGGACCACCCAAAAAATGTTTTCTTAATTTGATCATTCAAAAAAGCATTGAAGTAGTCGGGGGGGATCAGAGCTTTGTTGGACTTCCTAACTCTCTGCTACATACACTTGCCCCATTTTCCCTTTCTTCCTACTAATGTAGATTGAAACAATACAAGGAAATCAGACCCTGTCACGTGTTGCAATGAATTTTAGTTTTACTATTGATGTATCCTTCTGAGTTATACCTATGTAACCCTATGAGTTTGGCCCTCTGTTTGGGGGGAAGGTATTTCGGCCCTAAGAGAGAGAGTCACATAGGAGGCCTTTGGGGAAAGAATTTTATGAGGAAACGGGGCTTTGGGGGCGGGGGGTGAGGAGAAAAGGGAGACAGAAGTCATCTTGGGCCCTGAGCATCGAACTGCAGAGCCTGAAAGAGAGCTGCACCCTCAGGAAATCCACCCAAGAGCAGCGTCAGCACCGCTGAGCCAGACAAGACAAGACAAACCGCAGGCAAAGTGTGAGAGACTTGCAGAACGCCTCAGAGAAATAGGAAGAAATCACGACCACCTCTCTGGATCCTACTTGAAGACTGTGTTGTCTAAGTTACATTTTGTATACGTCTGTCCTGCTTTGATTCCTCATCCCTCCTTGCTGAATTAAACTCTACTTATATTTTAAGTTCTACTTGTAACTGGTTATAGGTGATTGTTGACCGTAGTGCTGTTAATTGTTGTCCGGTGGCGGTAAGGCCACCGGACAACAACAGTCCACTTTACACATTTTTCTCTCTCTCAACACACCACATATTTGAGCAATGATCGCGTGTTGAAATCTCTTTCTAATACTCGCTGGGAGGCCCAAGCAGCTGCAGCAAATACAGTTCTGGAGTATTGTGGTTGCCTTAGAAAGTATAGCTGAAGACCAATCACAAAAGGGAGAAACTAGACAAGAGGCAGAAAACATTGCAAGCAAGACACAAGAACTAGAGTTTATATTCATGATAACCACATGGAACAAAATTTTACAAAACTCACTGCATGAGTTAAACTCTCCAAGAGAATGAATTGAATTTGAAAACATGTGCAGACCTCAGTCAATCATTAGCAGACTACTCCCTCTGAAGAATGATTTTGAAAAATCTGAAAACATATCAGAAGATCTCTCACCTGATACTAATTGCAAGGAAGCCGAGTCCTGCAAGCAAATCAGGAAGAGGGGGGGGGAAAGCAAATTATGGAGGTGCACTAGAAATTGCACTGAACCTTAGAGACAAATTTTGCATATCTACTTACTACGCTATAATTAATCCACTTGAAGCTCATATGAAGAGGAGAGATGAAGGGTGCAAATGAGTATCAAGTAGATTTTCTTTCCTAAATGATATGGACTTAAGTAACAAACAACACTCACACGATTCCGCTAGTTGACTTGTATCCTTGAACATGATTCTCTGTGGAGAACTATAGCCATTACGCTGTTATATGTGCACAAAGTTTAATAAAATAGGAAATACGAAATTCAGTCACATTGATCTTCATGACACAATAGTGAAAAATAGAATACAACTGTAATTCCAAATGCACAAATCATACTACATATTTTTCTGATGATAACTAACCACTCTGCAGAATGCTCTTTTTCTCAGCTGAAAATAAAAAAACCCTCAAGAGAACAAAATGTCAGGACAGACTTGCTTCACTTTCCCTGCCGTGTATGGAAGCAGACATGCTTCACCATTAGTTTCAATGAACTTATCCAGAATTTTGCAATCAGAAAATATAGAAAGAAGCTATTTTAACTTCTAAATGACTGTGTGTCATTTAGAAAAATTAAATTTTATCTTATGGCTTAGTATTATTTTTATTTTGAATTGCATCATCTTTTCAGTGCTTAGAGCCTCTAAAGGCCCTGGTCTTCTCTCCAGCATTGTTCACTTACTTCACTGAATATTAATCTCAAAAGGGCACAGCATCGTTATTACAGGCAATGATAGGAATGCAAATTCCGTCGGCCCTAAACAGTAAGAAGAGAACCCTTTGAAAGCAGCACAAGTCAACTGTCTTGTTAACCGGGAAATCAAATGAATTTGCCTAGCTAGCTATCTGCCGGAAATCAAGAAGTACAAATTTTATTAAGGCTACAAATATGATAAGCCTCTCTTTTCTTCATGGGAGAGAGGCAGCTCTGGGTACCCCCTTTCTACGGCCTGGAGCTCAGTCATCAGAATTAGATGCAGGCAGGGCTTTTTTTCAGCAGGAACGCGGTGGAACGGAGTTCCGGCACCTCTTGAAAACGGGCAATCTAAACTCCACTCTGTCTGGAGATCAGGGGGCAGGCCTACCAGCCATGTGACCATTTTTGCAGAGGGCGATTTAAACTTTAAAAAACTCCCCCCTTGTTCCAGCTGACCCAAAGTGACGTCATTGTGCAGTCTTGAGTTCCACCACCTCTTTTCCCAGAAAAAAAACCCTGGATGCAGGTAACATGAATTTAGCTCAGTCAAGAACTTGCCTTGGACAAAGAGGACGACGACTCTCATTCCATGGTAGATGAGGTCTCCCCACCACCAATGCCACCCGCTCATTGACATCCCACACCAAGCAAGAGGGCGTACATGCCCATCAGGCTGTGGTAACCTTCCATGACATGGTCTCTCCTCCCAACTCCTCACAGAGTAGAGGCAGAACGCTATAGTTGCTAGCTAGAGGTCTCGTGACTATTCATGAGTATTCTTAGAGGCTACCCACCACTCCCAGCATGTCCAGACCTGCAAACTAGAGTCTCAAATATTCTCACTACTCACCTTCTTCCGGAACGCTGTGGAACGTCGTGAAAAAACCGCAGAAGATAGCGTCTTCTGGCGTGAGTTTTGCGTGACGTCGCGCAAAACTCGCGTGAGAAAACGCTATATTCCTTGGTTTTTTCGCGACATTCTGCAGCGTTCCAGAAGAAGGTGAGTAGTGTGGAAACAGCCATAGACGTGGATTAGGGGAAAGGGAAAAGATGCAATCTGAAACACACTTATTGGGGGTACACCACCCCATCACCATTCAAAGGAGACCCCATGGGAACACGGAAGCAAGTACTGCTCTGCACATGTCCTCCTGTACCCCGAAGACTTGTCCAACCACATGCACATGGTTGTTATGATGTCCTTTATACAGGAAAAAGGTCAGTGGGTTTTGTCTCAGAGCACATAGGGTTGCCCCTACAAAGCCTGTAGTCAGGTACTTCTCTGAATCAGACCCAATTGGTGAGCAAAGAATTTAACATTAAACCAAGGGTTTAAAACCTTTGGTCTCCTGGTTTATCAAAGTGACAAACTAGAAAACCTGGGCGCACAAAGCTCGCCTTATACCCAGTCAGACCGTTGGTCTATCAAGACGGTTTCTGACTGGCAGCAGAGCTCCAGAGCTGCAGGCCGTGTCTTTTTGTCACCTATGGCCCAACTCTTTGAACAGGAGGCAGAGCCTGGGGATTTCTGCATGAAAAGCAGATGTTCTCCCACGGATTTAATGAAAGAACATAATTTGTCAGATTTGGGCCCAATGGATAGAAGGGGGTTCCAAGTAAATCTCAGGCACAGACTGAAAGCTTCAACGCGTGAACCACAAAATGGGCCCAAAGTTGCAAGGATCCTTGTGATAAAGACCATGAAACCCTCTATGCACGCCAGGGTTTGATATTTAACTGGGGGGGGGGGACGAAATGTTTGCTTGTATGGAGGAGAAATATCCATAATTTGTCACTCTCTGCCTTGCTCTTGTTGATTTTTTAAAAATAGTAATTTTCTCTCTCTGCCGGCCCTTCTCATTGCTTTTATTGGTGGCTTAAATTACGCATTGCCGTCTCTTCTGTTTTTTGCTTTCCCCGTTCACAATGATCATACTATTATTTCTTCTGATTTTTATTATTGTTACTGTTTCTCTTTTCATGTTTTAATGCATTTAATGAATATTGCACATAGCTTCAGACACATTTTAAACAAATCACATCCACAGAATTTTTAATAAGATCAGTCGGTGTACAATTGGAATCGAGACCCAAAGCAGCTTACATAATTTGCCTCTCCTCTATTTTTTATTTACAACAACCATGTGAAGTAAATTTGGGTTAAAAGGGTGTGACTGGCCCAAGGTCACCCAGCAAGCTTCCATGGCAGAGGGGGGACTCGAACCTGGGTCCCCTTGATCCTAGTCAAACACTCTGACCACTACCTCACACTGTATTAAGGAGTCTTGGCACGCAAGTGATCTTGACCTAGCCTTCTGTATTACAGCCACAAAATGTACTGGCTCATTGTACCTTAATATGCAACTACTTACAGTGGTGCTATTTAGCAACAAGACCGAGCTTTATTTTTCAAAATAAAAACTAGACTACAGAGATTACTCTTGCTCACTCGCTCTCTGTGAGCTGACATGTCTGACCAGGGCTTTTTTTCTGGGAAAGGAGGTGGTGGAACTCAGTGGGTTGCTCTAGGAGAAAATGGTCACATGGCTGGTGGCCCCGCCCCCTGATCTCCAGACAGAGGGGAGTTTAGAGTGCCCTCCACGCCGCCGAGCTGCACGGAGGGCAATCTAAACTCCCCTCTGTCTGGAGATCAGGGGGCGGGGCCACCAGCCATGTGACCATTTTCAAGAGGTTCCGGAACTCCGTTCCACCGCGTTCCACCGCGTTCCAGCTGGAAAAAAGCCCTGCATATGACAGCAAAGTACTCTCATCAGACCCTTACTGATTTCACAAATTCATATTCTACCTCATGGCAGCTGAAGATAACTCACACTAAAATGCAATAACCTCAACAGCAACCCACAGTGCAACCAAACAGGCTCATCAACCCAATTTTTAAAACAAATCGTACAAAATGACCATAAAACAGTCAGCAATTCAATAACTGCAATGAGGCTTCTGTCTACTGGCTCTCGCCCATTCAGGCACAGCCTCCGAACTCTGATTTAAGACAGAGACAGTAACTCCTGGATGTTTTGTTAAAGTAATATATACACACGCACACACTCGCAGCACTCCAGAGTCACTGACCATCTCTCATACGGTCGTTTCATATAGGCGTAAAAGAGCACTGGAGATAATACAGACCCCTACGAGACACCACTCAGCAGCAGCCAAGCTGACAAACAGACACCCACCTCCTCCTCTGGCTACATGCCAGCAAAAAAATGGTGAATAATACCTTCTGCGGCCAAACATTGAGGTTAGAAATTGGCTGGGTCACAAGGAGCTTGATTATGCCCCTCCAAAAGGTGGTAGCATCGCACTCTCCACCAAAAGATGAGTCGATGGCCTCACCCCAAAGTAGATCTCGCTTCCCCCATTTTTTTCCCCACAGCTTGCCCAGCCTGAACCTAAAAAAGCCAGCTGTATTTTCAGCTGCCAAAAGAAATGTAGCGGATCGCTCTCAGTGCAGACCTGTACAGTGTTAGTACCAGGGCTTTTTTTCTGGGAAAAGAGGTGGTGGAACTCAGTGGGTTGCCCTCGGAGAAAATGGTCACATGGCTGGTGGCCCCGCCCCCTGATCTCCAGACAGAGGGGAGTTGAGATTGACATCCGCGCCGGCGATCTCAACTCCCCTCTGTCTGGAGATCAGGGGGCGGGGCCTCCAGCCATGTGACCATTTTCCAGAGGTTCCGGAACTCCGTTCCACCACGTTCCCGCTGAAAAAAAGCCCTGGTTAGTACCCAAAGATAGAGTTTCTCACCTGCAAGATCTACAACAAAGATTTCTGGAATTGCAAAACCCACCGGATGTAATAAGAAATAACAGCAAAGCCAGAATGGTACCAAGGGATGACCTGCGACAAGATAAGCCCAAACAGAACAGCAACAGAACACCACGGGTGGTCACATACAGCCCCCAGTTCAAACCAGTTCTATGCATCATTAATGACCTACAACCTATGCTGGACAATGACACTGTTCTCTCACAGGGACCGGGAGGCCAACTTTTTCTTACCCACAGGCAGCCCCCCCCAACCTTAAACACCTCCTCACTCACACCAACATGAATATGCACTCTGGGACCAGGGCCTGCAATAAACCCAATGCCAATTCTGCCTCCATATTCACTCCAACAACACAACTGCTGGATCTAACAGCACCCGCTATACCATCTCAGGCTTATTCTCTTGTTCATCTTCCAACTTTATATATGCCATCAAGCACCAGCCAATGCCCTTCAACTCTCTGTACTGGACAAACAGGTCATTCCCTTCACAAAAGAATGAACGGACATCAATCTGATATCAAAATTCACAACATTCAAAAACCAGTAGGAGAACATTTCCGCCTGCCCGGACATTCCATTGCTGACCTAAGAGGAGCAGTTCTCAAGCAGAGAAACTTCGAAGGAAAATTACAATGCACGTTTGCTAAAGCTGAGTTTATCTGCAAATTTGGAATAATGGATCCCCCAAGGCTGAACTGGGACACAAGAGTTTTCTTGCATTACAGATGCTAACTTTCTGCACTTCGCACCCAGGTTCTATCAAGCTTATTACAACATGTACTATAGCTAGCATCCTATATGTACATTTTCTGGCCTGTAAACATTTTCATGGGTGGCATTCCACAGAATTTGAAAAATTAATTTAAGGGTTCCTTCGTCCAAAAAAAGGTTGGGAAACACTGGGATAAATGACTGAGAAAATTTCCTCTCCTGACCTGCCAAAAGAAATACTGTAAAGGTCTTAGACGTTTCATCAGGCCGATTTCCCTTTATGCCTCTTATCTTCCCTTTCACGGACTCTGAGCCATTCTCAACAGTATGAGGGGAAGGTTCCTGCTTGGTTCTCCACGGGAAGAGTCCTATTACTACATTTACTCCTTAACCTTCTCTGCAGAATCTGTGATACTCCTTGCCCAGACCACGGAACGAGAGACTATATACCTGTACTACACTCAGAGGCAACCTTGCCAGGCAGCTTAGCCCCACGAGTCCAGCTAAGACAGCTCCTGCTGAAGGCTGCCTGCTGCGATTCAAGCTAGCCAGTGTCCTGAGCTTAGCCAGCAGTGATAGGGCTGCTTCCTCCATTTCTTCAGGCAAGTGGAGAGAGACTGCTGTATTTACTGAAAGGTAAAAATCAGTTTCTTGCCGGGCAGTTACCATGCACGGCCTTTTCTGTTGTGGCACCCACTCAACAGGTAGCTGGCCTGGAGAATTCTGTATATGTGATCCAGGCAACGGTCACCTCCAGATTAGACTACTGCAACTCACTCTATGCAGGGCTTCCCATGGGCTTGATCCGGAAACTGCAGCTGGTTCAGAATGCAGCTGCACGGGTGGTTGCCAGAGCACCAATCATGGCTCATACAACACCTAGACTCCGTCAGCTGCACTGGTTACCGGTTGAGTACCGGGTCCGGTTCAAGGTTTCGGTGCTGACCTATAAAGCCCTATGCAGACTGGGCCCAGCATACCTTTGGGACTGCCTCTCCCCATATGTTCCCCGGAGGTTGCTTCGATCAGCCACTAAGCACTTGCTGATGGTCCCTGGCCCCAGGGAGGCCCACCTGGCCTCTACCAGAGCCAGGGCCTTCTCAGTTCTGGCTCCGACCTGGTTGAACTCTCTGTCTGAGGAAACTAGGGCCTGGCAGGATTTGTTATCTTTCCGCCGGGCCTGCAGGACGGAGATGTTCCACCAGGCATTTGGTGGGGGCTAGGATGTCCGGCCATACCACTGAAGACCTTCCACCAGCCATGCAGGAAAATGCTGTATTTTAATATTTTATACCCGCCAATTTTAATTGTTTTGCTATAATGTTTTAAAGTTCTTATAATGTTTTTACTGTTTTAAACTGTTGTTAAACCGCCCTGAGCCCGTCTGACGGGGAGGGCGGTCTAGAAATGTGATAAAATAAATAAATATACTTTCTACAAAATCTTTATTGTTGAAACTTTTAACTACTTTGTCACTTTGCTGCTTTTGACAGAGAAATCAAAGCTTTCACCAATACTGGGAAAGCCATTTAACCAATCTTGTGCACAATTAAAAATAAGTTAATAGGTTATTTGTAGCAGCAATGTGCACAACTTTCCCTCCAGAAACCCAAGAAAAACTGTCCCCTTTCAGGAGCTACCCAATCGGTTTCAATCCCACAAAAAGACACCCCTGCCGTGCTTCCACACCTCACTGGTAGTTTCACACAACAGTTAGGCGTCAAACTCAAATACTAACCTGCTACTAATGAGATGACATTGTACTCACTCATATTTAGCAAAAAAAAAAGCCACTTTAAAAAATGAAAACCTACTAAAGCATCTTCTGTTGCCTATGAAACTATTCAGTGCCTGAGATGGATTGGCACTGTTTTAACTTTTTGAAATGATAAAAAACACCCACCAGTGGGCTCTAATATGAAAAACAGCCTACTGGATATCAAGCCAGAGAAAATACAACTTTGGGCTTATAACAAGTATAGTCCTCCATAGTTAGAAATTGTGGCACAATGTAAAAATGGAAGATGATGAAATTTTCATATTTAACTGTGTATTTAAATGAAGAGAAGGGGAGAAGATAATTTACATTTGAAGCATACCTAATTGCTTTCATTACACTGAAGAAGATTTTTTTCTTTCCTTTCCCATCCATGAACAGGGAACTTCCAAGAGTTCATTTTGGACTATTATCAACCCACCAAAATAAAGAGCGGATACCTACCTTTGAAATGAAATTAAATCAGATCCTAGAAATGTTCATTGTGAAGAACTGCACACTTTTCTACAAAAAAAGAAGATAAAAACCAGTGACTATGTGGTACCTTCAAATTTTCAGCTACAAAACTGCAATTAATTCACTGCTCTGTGATCTACGGTGATGTTAGTATGCACAAGTCACTTGGATTTCTCCCCTTTAAAAAAAAAATTAAAATGCAAGCCCATTTTCAGCCTTGCTGATTTCAGCAGAAGTCTGACATGAACTTAAATTTCTAACAACAATAGGAGGATCATGCCCCAAGACTTTAATGAATACTTCAGAATATAATTTTGCCTGAACTTAAAATAAACAATGAAGTCCTCCATTAAGACGGGATCTAATAAATATCCTCTTAACAGTAGCAAAATTTTAATAGCCTCATTTTGGAATAAACAAATGTCCCCTACAATAAATCATTGGCTTTCCAAAGTGTGGGCCAGTTTGGTGTAATGGTTAAGAGTGCAGGACTCTAATCTGGAGAGCCGGGTTTGATTTCCCACTCCTCCACTTGTAGCCAGCTGGGTGACCTTGGGCCAATCATAGCTCTCTCGGAGCTCTCTCAGCCCCACCCACCTCACAGCGTGGTGATTGTTGGGAGGATAATAATGACATGCTTTGTAAACTGCTCTGAGTGGGTGTTAAGTCATTCTGAAGGGAGGTATATAAATTGAATGTTGTTGTTGTTATTGAAAAAAAATAACACTCTACACCAGCATTCTACTCCTACATCTCTAAAACGTTTTTATGAAAAAAAATGGTGGCCTTTCTTTGATTACATAACCAGGACAGAACTGCATCCTCTAAATTACTTGTACCATAACATCCTTAATCTATAGGACTTGTAAAAGGAATATAACTCATCTTTATTTCTGCTTTCTTGACTGATAGTATACTAAATTATGATAGTT
The DNA here is from genome assembly GCF_028583425.1 of Eublepharis macularius. Taxonomy (NCBI): domain Eukaryota; kingdom Metazoa; phylum Chordata; class Lepidosauria; order Squamata; family Eublepharidae; genus Eublepharis; species Eublepharis macularius. Next base: position 13,608,858 of record NC_072790.1, read on the forward strand.
ACTTGCTTATATATATCATTACCTGTAACTATTGCTTATTGTATGTTAGTATTTATAAAGCTTCAATAAAAACTTTTAAAAACATAAACACTGAAGTTACACATCACTCTCTGCAAGTCAGAAGTTGGGTTCTCAAGCCGTTTCCACCTGCATTTTTCCTTCTCTATCCTTCCACCTCAATACCGTTTTTGTATCTGCTACTATTCGATCCAGTGTAGTGTGGTGGTGAGTGTGTTGGTCCAGGATCTGGGAAACACAGGTTCAAATCCCCACGCTGCCTTGAAAGCAGACTAGTGACCTTGAGCCAGTCAGCTCAACCTACCTCACAAGGTTGTTGTGACGATACAATGGAGGAAAGGAGAACAACATAAACCGCTTTGGATTCCCCACTGAGGAGAAAGCCAGGGTATAAAGGAAATAAATAAAATAGACGACCAACATGAGTTCAATCTCTATTCCAATTTTACTTCATTTCCCTATAGCAAGACAGCAGTTCATCCAATGCAGAGGACATGTGCCTCAGGTGCTAAAACATGCCTAGTATGAGAGAGACTTGTTTGGCAGCAGAAGATTGGCTCCACTACGGGTGGAGAGAGACCCAAGTGGAAATAATGTACAGGGCCCACGTCAATATTTCCAATGGTGCTCCCAGACTTTACCACAGAACTACACTTCAAGAATCAGCATTCCATCTCCATGTAAAACAGCAGCCAATAGAACAGAATGGGCCAAAGGAAACGCACTCCAATGGAGATGAGAGGACCGACAAAAAATTCAGCTCGCATCTATGGTTCCTGGACTGAAGCTGTTTTCACACCTGGACTCAATTCCTATTACCATTCTGATGTCATATCATGGAGGCCACACACCTTGAAGCGCAGCTGTTCCCATTTACCTGGAAGTAGCATTTTAAGGTTTAGAAAGAAGGAGTTCTTCTTTAACATGCTAGGCCAAGCCCTGAGTCTGGTATACTGCCACCCATAATCTCCCTCAAACACCTGAAATGTGATCACCTCTACACTGCGTAGCGTCAACACAATTAAAATGTAAGCTCACATCACTATGACAGGAGGCTTCCTGGAAAACCTGGTCATTGCCCACCAGCTCTTGAAATGCCAGCAGGAGCGAAATGGAGGAAAATGGGGGCATGCATCAATATCATGTATGGCAGCGTGTTGACATCACTTCCTGCAAAAACCAGAACTGACATCAGTACTCCAGCATGATGCCACCGCACTTGTCCTTGACCCCCAAATGCTCCTGTGGGTGTGCCACAACTGGCTCCTCTCATCAAGTTACTATGGCAAAGCCTTATAGAAAGGAAAACCGGAAATAGTTCCTAAGGATGGTGGAATATTCGAGCAGCTGATGGAGAGAAAAATGGTGGCACCTCTGTCCTTCCAGACAGCCTTCCACCAAGTGGGGGCGGGAGAGATGGCAGGAGGGAGGGTGGCTGTTTTCACCCAATCCTAGCATATATCCCCTCTTACAATACAAATACAAAAGCAACCACAGAAGCTGAAGATTTCAGAAATGTGACCTAGAAGAGGCCACCTGCACTTCATGTCTGTGCTTTCAATCTGAGCTAAAACCCCTGATTTCAACTGGTCAAACACAAATCATGCCTAAAAATATCATAGAGAGAGAAAAGGAATAAAATAAAATAAAAATTAAGGATCCAAGCCGGCTAATCCTATCAGGAACCAATTGGCATGTCTGGAATTTGAGCCAAATTCAGCTCTCTGGCAGTACAGCAAGATTTTCAATTCCCTCCTATATCATGTTTCAGTCCTCAGCGGGATTTCAATCTCTTTTGTCTGACCGCTCTAAAGATACTGAATTCATAAACAACTCTGCGTGTCCCTCGCAGTGAATGGTCTCGTGCGAATGAACGAACAGATTTTATAAAGCTAAGGCTGTCTACTGAACTGGCTGGCTTCCTTCTTCCCCCATCCCATAAAACTAGGTTTCCTTCCTCTACAATCTCATGCTGTGCTCTAGTTTTAAAATTTTGAAGTAAAACATGCAACTGCCACAAACACATTATGCACATGAAGCTCGTGAGGGAAGAAAGCAGCATCGACTGTCTTGTGAACACAGGAGGCTGCATGACAAGAAAAATTTCAGGATATCAATGCTTTGTAAAACATCTCCAGATAGTTAATGTAAATAAAGATAACAATAATTAAAGCTCATGTCTTCAGGGAGAGCAGATAAGGGAACCAGCCATCTTCCATTTCCTCTTTGCATTCTAACCAACTGTTAATTACTTTGCTCCAGTACTTTGTGGGCACCAAGTAATGCTTTTCTCATAAATTTTCTAGTACACAACGTTGAAAGGATATCCAAACGTTATTTATGTCCACAGAGGTTTTGTATGTGGTTTTAAAAAAAACACACACACACAAACCTAAACCACATGCTATATTTTTCTCAAGCACATTTTCATGCATACTTATTTCCTTTTCATTTCTGTCTATCCAGTTTGTGGAAGTAAGAGCCATATAATATCCCCTTAAGAGTTAAAACGGCCTGCCATCTTGCCTTCATTATTAAACAGGCTGGTTAAAATGATGGGGTTCTTCATTTCCATTGCATTCTCTTTAAAACCACTTTGTTCCAAACCTCTCTCAACATAAACTCAAATCTACACTGAGGGACTTTGCTCTTACGATCCCACTGGGTAGAAGAAACTTGCACTCATATCGCTGGTTTTGGGGGAGAATATCTCCAGTTCTCCCTTGCTCCACAAAATTGGCTCCAAAGAATCATTCATGGCGGATCCTCCAATGTAGGTTTTGGGGAGCAAAGAGGTCTGCAGGACAGGAGAAACTGGGTAATGCACATCAGGATCTCTCAACCCAAGTCATAGAATCGTAGAGTTGGAAGGGGCCATACAAACCATCTAGTCCAACCCCCTGCCCACTGCAGGATTAGTCATACTCTCTTAAAAATAGTAAAGAGTCCAGTAGCACCTTTAAGACTAACCAACTTTACTGTGATGCATCTGACAAAGAGAGCTGTGGTTCTCAAAAGCTTATGCTACAGTAAAGTTGGTTAGTCTTAAAGGTACTACTGGACTCTTTACTATTATGCTACTACAGACTAACATGGCTAACTCCTCTGGATCTCTTAAAAATGACTCCAGATCAAGCTCAAGCCACCTCTTTTAGGTAAAAACCAAACCAAAAGCAAAAATATATTTTTGAAGTCCAAATATATTAGCTTGTCAATTCTGACTATTTTTATTCTTTCAATCCAAACAGCATGGACATGGGTCAGAGCAGTTTCTGTGTAAGACGGAAGGGCAATCTACCAGCCCTTGCTTCTGGAAAGCTCCAGGCAACTAACTGTCACGTAAGACTCATTCAGGAGAATGAACAATTTTAGCTGGTATATCAAAATAAAATGAAAGAACATCCTTTTGCCTCCCCAAGGAAGATTTATTTGCACCCGCTAGGAAATTTACAAACAATCCACGCCTGGGTGCAATCTCCACTTCTCCTTTTGTTTTCTGGCGCGGCCCCTTTTCTTCATTATCTCTCCAACTTTATTAGAGGTTTTGAATTACACTCCTCATTAAAGCCAGTATTGCCCTATCTGGTTGCAAAGAAATATATTTTCAGTGCTACAGCAACCAATTAATATGCATTATTGCTTGGAAAAAATATGAACTAGAAAACCAGAAACTGGATTTAAATCAATGACTGATGATCACAGAGAGTTAAACCAACCCTCCCGGTTAGTAAGTGGAATTGCTACCTGGCCATTCTTGTTTATTTATTTTAATTATTCAATTTCTATACCACTTCTCTTCAGTTAAGAGCTCAAAGCAGTTCACAACAATTACAACAGTTAGAAACAAAACAAAAATATAATATTCAATTAACGATCTTCACAGGCTTGCATGGCAACAAACACGAAGACACTAAATGAGAAAGGCTGTCAGTTGCAAAATAAAAATAAAAATTCATCATACAGGCCCTAGTTTAACCCGTTAAGAAATTGTCACATAAAAACGCTCTGTTCCCCAACTTGGGTCTAGCACTTCACAGAATCACAGAGCTGGAAGGGGCCACACACACTTTGTAGTCCAACCCCCTGCCCAATGCAGGATGAGTCTAAAGCATCCCTGACCAATATTTATCCAGGCTCTTCTTGAAAACTGCCAGTGAAGGGTAGCTTTCCACCACCTCCCTAGGCAGCTGATTCCACCTTTGAACTACTCTGACCATGAAAAGGTTTTTCCTAATATCCAGCCGGTACCTTTCTGCATGTCATTTAAGCCCTTTGCTTCGAGTCCTATTCTCTGCTGCCAAGTGGAACAGCTCCTTGCCCTCCTCCAAATGAGTCTTTCAAATACTTGAAGAGAGCAATCATGTCCCCCCTCAATCTCCTCTTCTCCAAACTAAACATTCCCAAGGCCCTCAGCCTTTCCTCGTAGGGCTCAGTCTCCAGACCCCTGATCATCCTCCTCACTCTCTTCTGCACCCTCTCCATTTTGTCCACATCTTTTTTGAAGTGAGGCCTTCAGAACTGCACACAGTACTCCAGGTGCGGCCTGACCAAGACAATAGAGGGACTGTGACCTCCTGCGATTTCGATGCAATGGCCCTTTTGATACAACCAAAGTCTGAGTTTGCCTTTTTTGCCACTGCATCACACTGACTGCTCATATTTAGTTTACAGTCCACTCTTACCCCAACATCTCTTTCACATACACTACTACCCAGAAGTATATCCTCCATCCTGTATTTGTGCTTCACATTTTTGTGGCCCAGATGTAATATTGTGCACTTATCTATGTTGAACTGCATCCTGTTCACAACCGCCCACTTCTCCAGAGTATTCAGGTCTTGTTGAATTTTAACTCTATCTTCTTGGGTGTTTGCCACTCCTCCCAATTTAGTACCATCAGCAAATTTCATGAGTAGCCCGTTTATCCCTTCATCCAAATCATTGATAAAAATATTGAAAAAACTGAGCCCTGCAGCACCCCACTGGACATCTCTCTCCAATCTGATGAAACGCCATTGACCACCACTCTATGGATGCGGTCCTCTAACCAGCTCCCTATCCACCGAACTGTCCTATAGTCCAGTCCACAGTCTTCCAGTTTACCCATTGAAATGCCATGGGGAACCTTATCAAAAGCTTCATCAAACATCCCTTCATCAAATGAAGGGAAATCTGACTCTTGAAAATCTTGTTGGACTTCAAGGGGCCACTGGACTCAAATTCTGCTGTCCTACTGCAGACCAACGCAGTTACCCATCTGAAAGTGACTTACAGAAGGGTTCCTCACAGAAGTATTCCCTCCTTCATTTTATTGCAGCACAAATCAACAAAGCCAAGTGTTTATCTCTGACTGGCAGTAGCCCTCCAGGTTCTTTCCCAGACCTGCTATGGGCAGATACTTTTAACTCGACAGACCAGGGAGGGAACTTACGCAATGTTCTTGACTACCAAGTTCCTTCAAAAGCCGTCAGGGATTCTTCCACAGTGGAACTGATACAAGGGGCAGAAACGAAATTGAACGGTGAGAAGGAGCTATGCCAGACAGATGTATTCTTTGTTCAATGCAGGGCTTTTTTTCAGCTGGAATGCGGTGGAACGGAGTTCCGGAACCTCTTGAAAATGGTCACATGGCTGGTGGCCCCGCCCCCTGATCTCTAGACAGAGAGGACTTGAGATCGCCGCTGGATCGGCATGGAGGGCAATCTCAACTCCCCTCTGCCTGGAGATCAGGGGGCGGGGCCACCGGCCATGTGACCATTTTCTCCGAGGGCAACCCACTGAGTTCCACCACCTCTTTTCCCAGAAAAAAAGCCCTGGTTCAGTGTATTTTGAAACACTGTGCCATGACTCCCTCAGACCAGACCAGCAACTCTGACTCGGAGGGGTCAGAGAGGACCACACCCAGAAGCACCAAAGCACACCCTGCCAGAAACCTTGCCACCAGCCTCCAAGATAAACACTAGGCCTTCACCAGCCAGGACACCGAGACAGAACAAAAGAGACAAAGTGCCAGACTGGCAGCACGCAACCCTGCCGGCCTCAACCCCGAGCAGGGCTCTGGAAGCAGGACTTCTTTGAGGGATCCCGACCAAAGCACAGCCCAGACTGAGGAGCCTCCACACCCACCATCAGCTGCAGGTGAGCCAGCCAATTTACGCCGAGTCTTGAGAAGGCTGCATGGCTGGATCAGCCAGTTCACTCGGAGCAAGCCCTGAGCTCCAGCTCCAGCCCCCACCTTCAGTGCCAAGCTCCCTGCTTTCAGTTCCAGGCTCCAGTCTGTGTGCCAAGTCTAGCCAGCCAAGACAGCAGTCTTACTCCAGAGGAGTCCAGACCTGGCCTGCCTGCTGAGCGACAGGGGTTGGTTCCACACAAGGATGCTGCGCGCTCATTACCTCTGCGAATGGAGAGTGAGGGTACTCCAAAACCCCTGGTTCCGCTCGGGGAACCCGGGTGGAACAAACACTCCATGTAAAGGGAGCCACAATTACTTACGCTGTGCTAAACAGCGGGCAGATCTCAGAAACTGCAAGCAGAGTGGCTCTTCCCCATCCCTCAGAAACCTAAAAAGGCATTGCCAGGGACTCTTGGACCCTCGTGGACATGAAGCCACGTTTCAGTGAGGGACTGGGGAGGAATTGGGGGGGGGTGTGCTATTCTCTTCTATGGTGATTAAAGCAAGCAGATAACGGCACCATGTTACAACTCTTGGAAATTACTGTATTTCCCCCAAAATTCACATTCCCCCTGTTATCTGGATGGAAGGTACAGAACCACGGTAAAAGAGACCATGTATTCTTCCCGCTCTAACTCACCAGCAAGAATCAATAAACTGTTTTTTAAAGGGATTAAGCAGCATTTTCCTTTTAATAATCCCTGCAACTACTGCCATTTTTAAAACAGGATATTATGATGTCTTACCAAGAAACAGTGAACAGCAACAGTTCCATGATCTCGTCGTTCTGTGTCCTAGTCAGCAAGGACATCGGCTGCTTCCACACACGTTGGATAATCCACTTTCAATACGCTTTAGTGAACATTTATAACTGATTTTCCATGTGTGGAACAAAAAATCCACTTCTAAAGGATAACTAAAGTGCATTGAAAGTGCATTATTCAACGTGTGTGGAAACGGCCATCTTATTAGATGTGAGTATTTGTATGCAGCCACTTCTGGATTTGCTTCACTCATCTGTTAATTTTAAACAAATGAAGCTGCTTTGTAGGGGGCGGCTGCTGAATCATGCTGTCACCTGCCCCAGGCAACCCATCCCCAGATCACATCGCTGGAACCCCTTTTAACAACAGTGGGTGCAAGCAACTAAATCAGAGACATTTCAAGGTGCTTTTCACCTTCCTCTTACTCATTTTTTTTTTAATAAAGTTTTTATTGAACATTTGTTGCAACATATCATTTACAATCAAAAACATCTTCCAAGTCAAGTCAAAAATCCAGTATACAATACATTATAAACCTTATTTTTTTTAAAGAATATCATTGATGCATCCTTATGACAACTCAGTTATGCAGACAGGTTAATAGAACGAAAGGTAACCATTATTTGTCACAACTTGTAATATTTTTGAGTTGGGTTGTAAATCGTGTTTTTCTATATATTCCAAAAAAGGAAGCCATTTGTCAATAAAACCGGTATTTTCTGTAAATTGTTCTGCATTTTGTATATCGTTACTTATTTTTTCTAAAATAAAATGGTTCCAAATTTTGGAAAACCAAGTCTCAATTGTTGGTGGTCTCTTTGATTTCCAAACTGTCGCGATAGTGCTTTTGGCAGCAATAAAGAGTGAAGCAGCGAGTTCCTTTCTAATCTTGGGAATGTACAGATTTCCCCATAGGTCTAAAAAAATCAGTTTCGGATCAAAAGGAATTTCATAAGTAGTGATATCTTTAATTTTCATTAACACCTCCTCCCAAAATTGCCTTACTATTTTACATTCCCACCAGCAGTGAGCAAATGTTCCCTCCTCGCCGCAGTTTTTCCAACATTTAGGGGACGATCTAGTTGATATCAGTGCTAACCTCTTACTCATTTTTAATATTATCACATACTAAAAAAGTTAACAAAATGTGAGATTCCAGGGGACCAGGAACCAGCAACTAACTCCCTCTGAAGCAGAGAAAACAATTCCCAAATTGGGTACTGATCATTTACATAGCTCATTGGGATCGACATTTTTCTGCACAATAAAATCTGCGTCCTGCACCTGTTCCTATCTTGTTGACTTTTCGTGTCTCATAGTGCTTGCTCCTTCTTCAGCGAGGACATTTCCCTTTGATGGACCAGGAAATGTTTTGTTGCCAGGTTGTTAAAGGCACAGTAACCCTGGCCGAAATGCAGAGACATTTTTAAAAGTCTGAAATAAATGTAAGGCACCGATTTGAACACAAATATTCGACAGCAGCTAACCCACCTCAAGACAGATAAAAGAGTGTGTGGGGAAGAAGTTACAGCAGCATTGCTTTGATTTATCCCTACATTTAAAAAATACAGGAAGTGGATTAAAATTTAAACGTTGTTCAAACAATTAAAACAATGCTTCATTTATAAGCTCTGCCACGGCTGGGTCGGATAAAAGCAGCCTTTTAAAATGAAATTATAGATAGCTCTTATATACATAGTGGGATTTCCCAGCTGTCTCCTGATCAGGGAATCAAATGGACTAGGGGCAGCCGACGGCGTGCCTATTTGTCTAGCAAACATACGGCTCTCTCACACTTCCTTGGGACACAGGTGCAGTTCACCAGGCAAACCCAGCTGGCTTGAACGAGAGCCTGAAGTCTCAAAAACAATCACTGAATCTCCAGCAAGGTCACCTACAAAAACTCAGTGAACGCTTAAAAGGTACTCTAAGAGCCAAATTAGACACCACAGATGGGGCTGTCTTTGTTCTGTACTTTGTGGCCCCAAATTCAGGGCCGTTTCCACACTACTCACCTTCATCCAGAACAAAGCGGAACATCGCGAAAAGAACATGGAAGATAGCGTCTTCTCGCGCGAGTTTTGCACAACTTCGTGCAAAATTCACGCGAGAAGACACTCTCTTCCGCGTTTTTTTCGCGACGCTCTGGATGAAGGTGAGTAGTGTGGAAACGGCCCAGGTTGGGGAGGGAGGGGGAAAACATTTTATGGGATGAAGTGCAAGGAAAGAACGGACGGTTCGACTCTCCTACACAGAACAATCACTGTAAGAAACAGGCCACCCTATCCAGCGCCCCAATTTTAGATGTGAACAGGGCAGACCTGAGACTATGTCAAGAAATATGAATAATCACGTTAAGCTGCCTGGAGTTGCCATGAGAAAGGTGGGAGGTAAATAAAGTAAATAAATTCTTGCTCACGTTCATCTCCACAGATTAATCAGCCCCCAAAACACCAAAGTTTGAACCCTGCCACTTCTCTCCATCAAGCCTGAAGCCTTCTTCCTGCCTCACAGGACTTCCACCAATGGTGGAGGCTCTAGGTAAAATACAAGCCACCAGCATCGGTCCCCAGCCTGAGTGCCTTGCAGAGGGAACATTACAATTGTTGCACAAATCCCTCTTGAATATACCCCCGAGTGCAAAAATGAAGCCGCTGGAATGATGCCCACTGGCAAGTCTGGTTTGCTTCTATTCAACTATGGTTGTTGTGGGTTTTCCGGGCTGTATTGCCGTGGTCTTGGCATTGTAGTTCCTGACGTTTCGCCAGCAGCTGTGGCTGGCATCTTCGGAGGTGTAGCACCAAAAGACAGAGATCTCTCAGTGTCACTGAGACACTGTGAGATCTCTGTCTTGTGACACTGCGAGATCTCTGTCTTTTGGTGCTACACCTCCGAAAATGCCAGCCACAGCTGCTGGCGAAACGTCAGGAACTACAATGCCAAGACCACGGCAATACAGCCTGGAAAACCCACAACAACCATCGTTCTCCAGCCGTGAAAGCCTTCGACAATATATTCTATTAAACTATTTATAACCTGCCTTTCCCACTGACCACAATGGCTCAAGGTGGCTTACAGAGTCCCACCCAACAGACAACCATTAAAACCATAAGCATTCCAGATAACCACCTCTATCAACAAGCCACATCCCCACAGCACCACTCCACATAACTGGTTACTTATCTTTACAGCACAGTGGTTATCTTTACAGCAGAGTGGTTAAGTGGATGAGATGAGAATCAGCGCTCTGCTGGTTTGAATCCCACTACTGCCATGAGTTCAGTATGTGTTCTTGGGTAAGCAGCTCCTGTAACTCCCTGTGTTTGAGTTATCAGAGTCTAGGCAGCAAAATATGCTAACCCCCATGTGGAATGAGCACTACCACAATGAATTCCCCAGGGTATTGGATTCTCAGGAGTCGTCAAAACATGCAGAGGGAGAAACTACCATTTGATTCCTTCGGGAAACACATATTTTTTGCTCACATCCATCTCCATGAATTAATCATTTAGAAAGACAACGGTACAGATTCCCTTGAGCACCTTGCAGAATCAAGGCAGAAGGCAGTGGACCAATACGGGAACGCTACTGAATTATCTTTCAGACATGATGGCTGACTCGGTAACATTTTAAAAGCATACGTTTCTTTTATTCATATTGCACATTAACAGAAACTTAAAAATAAAAGCAGAGATAGGGGTTCCTTTACAATTTAGTTAAGAACAATGAAAAGCTACAATACAATAACTTCAACCACTATTCTGTACTATGTGTAGCATACGTGCAGCCGTGGACATCTAAGGGCATCACAGAACTGTTATTGCTCAATCTCGTGTGGCTGAACGCCACTTGTCCCTCTAAGAAGTTGGACGCTGACCACTCGGGAGTCACATAAGTAGTTAGCGTGCCAGAGTCTTGTTTATTATTGGAATTAACCAGACAAATTGCTCCACCAACTAAGAACAGCCACGCACCACCACCCACAGAATCGAGAAAGAGCTATCAATCCGTCAATCTTTTCTGTGTCTGGCCCGGGTGAGGTTTCCCATACCACCAGATGAGAACACAACCATTCCGTCATAACCCAACCATTCCAGGAGGCCATCAGGACAACAGCCTTTAGTAGACTTTTTGCAATGTCTGTAGCCTGCCCCCGTATTAAACACCCCTCTTTGCATCAACGTATTAAGTATGTCCGTATCTATTCATCAATAGTGTTGGAAAAACCTTTGAAGGCTCTGATCCAGGGGCGAGTAAGAGGAATAAGTAAGGCGGGCTGCATGAATCAAACTCTCTTTTTAAAAGCTAAACTATCACCCACCAGACCTTACGGCAGAAAAGGGCAAGGCAAATTTAAAATCCTTGGTTTAAGCCATGGAGACCCAGTTTTCAGAGTTAACTCTGAAAAATGGAAAAACTGAAACGTGTAGATCATTGCAAAAGGAAGTGTGGGGGGCAGACGGGGGCAGCTTCAGCCTTAGCGTTGAATGTTCATCCCATCGCCCCTTCAAGGAGGTTCTCAGGGCTCCTGAGATTTCCCTTACCTGTCTTGTTTTCACAACGGCTCTATGAGGTAGGTAAGTGGGCAAGAGAGAGTATGGCTGAAGGCCAACTCATGAATTCCGCAGCCTGTGTGGGGATATGAACTTCAGATGTCCCCACGGGTTGCCAAGTTCCAGGCAGGGCCTGGAGATCTCCCAGAATAATTTCCAGAATTACACAGATCAGTTCTCCTGGAGAAGACGGCTGCTTTAGAGGGTGGGCTCTATGGCATTATAGCCTGCAGGGGTCCCCCCCCCTCCTCAAACCCTCCCCTCCCCAGGTTCCACCCCCAAATCTCCAGTAACTTCTCTTCCTGGAGCTGGCAACTGGAGGTGACTTTAGGCCTACACTAACCCATTACTCTTCACAGGCACTCTCTTTTCCCTTGATCTCAGTTTTCTTCTTGAAGATGAGCAGGCTTCTTAAGGCAATGCTACAAAACCTATTCACCGCGTGCATTTTCGCCCCATCGGCACGGTAGGGATCTTAGGAGGACATACGTTATCTTTCTTTCCTCATTTTAGCCACACATCGTTCCTGCGAGGTAAGTTAGGCTGAGAGAGGGCCCATTGGACCCGTTTCAGCCTGGATTGGGGCTGAAACAGCCTAGATCGGGCCTCTGACAGGTGGTGGATCACTCTCCCACTCAGTAGCGGCCCGATCCTGACCATTTTGGGCCCCTTTTTGGCCATTTTGGGCCCAATTTCGGCCCTGAATGGCCAGGATTGGGTCCAAAACAGCCAGGATAGGTGATGCCAGGGGGTGTGGCATATGCAAATCAGTTATGCTAATGAAACATTTTCAGTGATGTCAAGGGGCATGGCATATGCTGATGAGTTATGCTAATGAGTTCCTCCAGCTTTTTCGACGAAATTACCCGAGAATGAGTATATAAAACTGAGGAGGGCGGATCACCATGTTGTCAGACATTTTCTCCCTGGTATCTTTTCTCCTGTTCTATCCTTGTACTACCAAATAGAAACAGTTAGTATAGTTTCTTCTCCGGCCCTGGGAGTTTATGGCATACTCACTGCAACACCAAAGGTGTTTATTTTTATTATTTATATCTATGACTTACTTTGGGGTCTATTTAACCCCGCACCAATTTGGAAAGTACAATTTTAAATAAATATATAAATCTATGGAGAAAGTCTGTATTCCATGCCTACAATGCCAAGACAAATTTACCTATCGTCAAAAGGCCCTTTTAACAGATTTCAGCAATATAATTTACTTACACTAATCATTGCAAATGATATTATAAACAAAACTAACGTGTCAACAGAAGAAATACAGAGATGAGGAAGAGGATCAGTTCACACATGTGATGGGGCGGGGGGGGGGGGAGTGCCACCAAGTCAGAGCTGATTTATGGAGACCCTTGCTGGGGGTTTTATGACAAAAGACTAACAGAGGTGGTTCGCCATTGCCTGCCTCTGCCACCCTGGTGTTCGCTGGAGGTCTCCCATCCAATTACTAACCAAGGCTGACCCTGCTTAGCTTCTGACAAATTCAGGCTTGCATGGGCTATCCAGGTCAGGGCATGTTATGTGATACATGAATGGAAAACTTGATGGGAAAGGGTAAAGGATAACAGATGTATGAGAATTATCTTCTGAAATAAAGAAGCTTTGCCATTTGACATAGTTCCTTTTCCCGATCAGAACCATGCAAATAAGCAGAAACGCAATTATACCAAACTAGCATCTTTCATACAGTGAATGAATTGTTTTGTTGTTGAAGAACATGTGTATCAATCAAGTGGAGAGACTGGGCCATTCTTCGTTTATACTTCCATCTGCAGCCTGAGCCACGCAGTTGATCCTGCCCAGAGAGCCACAGTGGAACTGATGATTGAGATCTAGCACTTTCACTAAGGTAGCTGGTCTCTAAAACCATCCACAAAATCCACAATTGTGCATCCAATTTATTCCAAAAGTCACAGGTGCCAAGTACTAAAAACACAATTCCCAAGTTGCAATCCCAATGAAAGCTAGACAATGAACATGGCAGCACTGACGACCCGTGGAGCCAAACCACAAAGTGCACCAGCCATCTGCCAGGGGTGGGGGTGGGAAGTCTTGATGCCCCTCGTCTTTGAAGAACAAATGGGGTCATTTATACTCAAAAGGAGATTGCTTGAGGAAAGGGCACACCAGGTCAAATCCCGGCTGCTGTATCCCCGGATAATAAAAGGATCACAAATCGTTTCGCTTTAAAATCAGGACTGGAGTCCAATTTCTCTCTCATTTTAATGCAGCTGGAAGCCAGACATTCTACGGGGAATTCCCAGGATGAGTTCTCACGATGCCAACTGCAAGTTGTATGTTTATTTATTTGACTTCACTTTTAACCCATCTTTTCCCCTTGATGGACTCCAGGAGACTTACAGGGAGAGTTTAAAAATTATACAGAAACAAATTAAAATATTTATCTCAGGCTAAGAGACTCGAAAGAACAACAGTACCCCCACCCCCGCACCCAAACCATCTGCTGAAAGAACCCTCCCGAGTTTCCCAAAGCGTAACAAAATGGATGCTTCCTCAGTATGTTCGGGGAGGAAGCAAAGAAGGGCAGGAGGAGGCTGATCTCACTGGCCTACATGGAGGGAAGGGCGAGACACTCCAACGCGGGCCAGTACAGGAAGAGGGAGCCCTGCAGCTATTTGAGTCCCAGGACAAGAATGACTTCTTAAAATAAGCACTGAATAGGGAATTGCTGGTCACCCATGAAATATTCTTAAATATCATGTATGCTGTGGCTAGTCCATACAGCAGCTGCCGTGCTCTGTCCCAGCTGACGTTTCTGGGACATTTTCATGTCCTTCAATGCCCTCTCCCAAAGAGACAGGAAATCGAGCATTATTTGTTTGTTTGGTACACTTTATACCATGGCTCGAAGAGGAATATTAGTATTATTTATTTACGCATTCAGCTCATTTTTGTCCTTCCCTTCCTGAAAAGGCGCTCAGGGTGAGGTACATGGTTCCCCCCCTTCTCCCTTTTATCCTCACCACAACCCTGTGAGGTAGGTTAGGCTGAGATGACAATTACATCTCTTTTCCATTTCTTTTTGCACTATATAAAAATGTACTGATGTTTATTATTGGATCCATCTCTTTGGTAAATAAGGACTCAATAACTAAGTTGGATAGTGAAGAAAGCTGACAGGAAGAAAACTGATTCATTTGAAATGTGGTGCTGGAGGAGAGTTCTGTAGATACCATGGACGGCCAAAAAGACAAATAAGTGGGTCCTAGGTCAAATCAAGCCTGAGTTCTCTCTAGAAGCTAAAATGACAAAACTGAGGCTATTGTACTTTGGTCACATCATGAGAAGACAAGATTCTCTGGAAAAGTCAATAATACTGGGAAAGGTGGAAGGCAGTAGGAAAAGAGGAAGACCTAAAACGAGATGGCTGGACTCAATAAAAGAAGCCACGTCGTCCAGTTTGCAGGATCTGAGCAAGTCTGTTAATGATAGGACGTTTTGGAGGTCTTTCATTCACGAGGTCACCAGAGGTCGGAGGCTACTTGACGGCACATAACACACACAACTAATTATTGCTGCTTTTCATTATTACTATTATTCCTTTGATGTCTTGGGTAACCTTTATCTTAGATCTTGTATAATCTAATCTGAGCAGGGAAGGAGCAGCTTTAAGACTAACCAGGCTTATTCCAGGATGAGCTTTCATAGAATCATAGAGTTGGAAGGGGCCATACAGACCATCTAGTCCAACCCTCTGCCCAGTGCAGGATCAGCCTTAAGCATCTCTGACAAGTATTCATCCAGCCTCTTCTTGAAAACTGCCAGTGTGGGGGAGCTCACCACCTCCCTAGGCAGCTGATTCCACTTTTGAACTACTCTGACCGTGAAAAAGTTTTTCCGAATATCCAGCCGGTACCTTTGTGCATGTAATTTAAGCCCATTGCTTCGCGTCCTACCCTCTGCTGCCAACTGGAACAGCTCTTTGCCCTCCTCCAAATGACAGCCTTTCAAATATTTAAAGATTCATTAGGCAGACCTTACTGAAGAGTTTTGCTTTGTTTGATTGGGGGAGGGTGTGGTTGCTCACTGAAACTACAAGGGGGAAGGTAAAAAAGAGAACTAACTTACCTTTAACCCCTCATGGGAATCCCCCTACTAAATGTCCTCAGGCATATACACAGGTACAGGTAAAGGTAGTCCCCTGTGCAAGCACCGAGTCCTTACTGACCCATGGGGGGAACGTCGCATCATAACGTTTTCTTGGCAGACTTTTTACAGGGTGGTTTGCCATTGCCTTCCCCAGTCATCTACACTTTACCCCCAGGAAACTGGGAACTCATTTTACCGACCTCGGAAGGATGGAAGGCCGAGTCAACCATGAGCCCGGCTTCTGCCAGGATCGAACTCAGGTCGCGAGCAGAGCTTGGGCTGCAGTACTGCTGCTTACCACTCTGCGCCACAGGTGCTCCAAGGCAATACACAAACTAGGTCAGGAGTCAGCAGCCTTTTATAATTAAAGAGCCAAGCTACATCCCAATTTAGAACAAAATTTGACAAAGAGTCCGTTTGCATAACTGAAAATACCCTGCTTTACTCCACTGATAAAGTGTTGATTAATAATCCATTACATTTCCCCAACTCAAACCTAGGGTTGCTCCCGTGGAACATACAGCATCTCATGGTAGGTGAGAATACACGGGAGCGCCCCGTGCAATTTTTTTAGCTCACTGGCCATAAACTTGCACATGGTTCACACTTGGCAATTTTCACCCTCGCATTTCCCTTTCTCTGGTCCCATCAAAACCTTTGCCTGCCATTCCCTTCACATACTGGTCATTCTCGCATCCTGCCTACACTTCTTTAAAGAGCCATATTTGGTTTAGGACTGAGCCACACTGAGCTCTTGAATTCACAGGCTGCAGGCCCTTGTGGTAACCATTCTACGAAGATATTCTGTGGTATTATTAGCCCATGAACAAGGTCACCATAGCTCCAGTCAGCAGAACCCCCCTCCGCCCTCAACTTGCAGCCCTTCTCTAGCTACCCCAGGTAACCCCGTCTACTGCCTTCCCAAATACCCACTCAAGCGACAGGCAGGGCTTGCTCACATACCAAAGTGTCACGCAGAAAGCAGCCTGCAGAATTTTTAGGCTAAAAAAAGAAAAAATCCTCAGCAAGTATCATACTTGACTGCATGAACGGAGCCCTGTGCACATGAAGAGAATTACCCGGTCTAAGTGCTGCAGCGAAGATGGCCCTCGCTATATTCATGATACTGTGAGGCAGTACAGGGTAGAGTCAGACCAGGGGAAGCTTGCTTGCTCCAAGGCTCAGGGGGCAACCTAGGGCCAATCATGCTCACTGACATTCAAAAGTCCCTCGCACGTCTGCTGTGAGGGTATCAGGCAGGAGCGGACAACTGGGCAGGACAGCCTGGAGCTCCTTAGAGGACGCCTGGGATTTAAATGTGGCAGAGAGGTTCGTCTCCAAGCCACCCTCCCACAGATCAGAATCTATATTCTGTATGTAGCATACAGTATACAGAATGATGCATCTGACAAAGAGCACTGTGATTCTTGAAAGCCTACACTACAGTACAGTTGGTTAGTCTTAAAGGTGCTACTGGACTCTTTTCTACTTTTGCTACTACAGACTAACACGGCTAACTCCTCTCGATCTATATTCTGTATATGAAACACTTCTAGGCTACGCAAAATTTTTAAAGGTTTTAAGAAAAACTGACCAGGATTTTCTTTTAAAGAGCAGCCAAGAAGAGCACCATTGGGGAACTTGCAAGCAGGAACAAAAAACAGTCTTGAAGGCCTCACAGAAAACCCGAGCACCTCCTCGCGCATGGACTGCAGTGGGGGATACAGTGGCCACTGCCAACCAGAGCAACTTCAAGGAGGTTACACAGAGTAGTCCTGATCCCATCTAAGGCACAGGCCTGGGTAACAGGAGTTTCTCAGAACCCTGGGCACTGAAGTCAGCTTGCAAGCAGAAGCCCCAACCTTGGAGAAGCAGAGGGAACAAAGGGGCATTTCTTGGCACCAATATAAAGGTTTCCTACTCCTCCAGACGTACTGCAAGAAACACGAAAACAAATGCGCTCTACTTTGGGACAGTTCAAACATCACGAGAGCAGGCTGCAAAATCTAACAGCGTACTTAAATTTTTTTTATATATTTACGGATCCATTTATATGCCACTTTCTTTCCTAGCAGGGACCCAAAACAGCTTACGCTCGCCACCTCCACTCTACCCTTTCAACAATTACCTGGTGAGGTAGATTAGGCTGGGAGTGTACAACTGGCCCAAGGTCATCCAGTGGTTTTCCACGCAGACTGGAGTTCCAGCCCTGGGCCTCCAGATCCTAGTTTGACACTCTAATCACAGCCCCACACTGCCTCTCAAGCCAAAGCGCGCACGCACTTGTCACCGCAGCTACAGCACCCACAATATCCTGGAACAGGGAATCACACCCATGCATGTCCTCAAGTATTTTTAATTCACATTAAACAAGAAACCCTTTTTTCCTCCTCATAGGAGGAGGCAATTGGATTTGACAGGCTCCCGGCAGCACTCCAGTGCTACGGTGCCAAAAAATGCCTGAAACAATACAGCCCAAGTTAAAGACAGAACCTACCGGTAAACGTCAAGTTGAGAAGACTAAGGAGTTATTTTCTAAAAAGGCAGGAAAACCATGCGATGCAGGCATCCACTAGATCTGGGGCAGCATACATTGACACCGACGCACGCACAGGCAGTGTCGATCCAGCACTGGCAAAGCAACCGGATGGAAGGCAATGGTTTCCCCCCACTCCTCCACCTGGAGAGGTTGTTTTTTTTTTTCATTTTCAGACACTACAGCTGATTGTTTGGATTACAGGTTCGATATTTTTGGATTAATTTTTTAAAGCAACTGTATTTTAAAACAAAGCTCCTGTGCGTGGGAGTGCAGCTACAAAGCAAAGCACATTGTTACGCAAGCAGATCGGAGTCCTGCCGAATGGTCCAGCAAGGCTGTAAAGCTGATTTGACAGTAGCCAGCACAGGTCTATTTTTCATCAGGGGTCTGATCTACAAGCAGATACTAGGGCCACGATCCAGCCAGTCAGGGGCATGCACAAACTCACTCCACTGTGGCTTACTGAATTCTTTTTAACAGAATCCAGTTTTGAAATTGAAGTTCAGTGTTTTTTAAAAATGTACTAATTCTGTTCCCTCCTGTTAACTATCTAGTACGTTTTTTAAATCCTCCCTTCCTTCCAGGGGCTTGGGATGGCACATGTGGTTCACCCACATTTTATTCTCACAACAATCTTGTGAGGTAGGCTGAGATGGGGTGACTGGGCCAAAGTTACCCAGCAAGCTTCCACGGCAGAGTGGAGATCGGAACCTGGGTCTCCAAGAACCAGATCTGAAAACTCCTTATTTCTATATGAAAATTGTTTGCTGTAACAGAAAAGATTTGTATAAAAGCACATCTCCAATGTGTGAAAACATCCTTTTAAAATATACATGTAAGTGCTTCGAAATAACTGGATGTATAGGAGCAACAATTTATACAAGCTAATTTACCACAGACGACCGAGACTGCTTTTGTACCGTGATGTTACTTATCCTGCTGGCTCTTATACAGTCTGAGATCTTCACTTCTTTGGTGTCAATAACAACCACAACGGGACCATCAAAGTACGCTCATGGAAGACCTAATGTTCCAGCTAACAAAATTTCACTTCACTTGCTTTAATAATCCAATATGTTGCTGACCGCTTAACTGGAAACAGGCCCATCTTTCACAAGCATGTGTGGCACTGGCACAACTCTATCACAACCATCAACATGTTTACATGGCAACATGTCCTGCAGGCTCTAAATGACACTTCCTACTGAAGAGTGTTTCATGCGGTGCTTCCTCTTCCCTGCAACCTCTGTGAAGACACACAGCCTCTGTTCCAACCAGTGCACCAGCTCCCATGCAAGTCACACAATGCACCCTGGGACCACATTTCATAAATCACATGTTTTATAGAAAATATTGCCAGATGCAACAAAAATTGAGGGCTGCCACACAGCATGTATGGCAGGCTCCGGTTCCCTGCGATAAAGCGGAGGAGCAAAGGCACAATCTATGTTCTTTGCTTAGACGCTGGTGCTGCTCCCTGGCCAGAGTTCACAACCAAAGCGGGGCCACACCAGGGCCAGTCCTCTGCGCGCCGCCCGCCCGCCTCCAATTAAGAATATCCCATTCTCAGGCAGTTCATGCCAACAGGCAACTTGGCAAAAAAAAAACCCTAGCCGGCCACGGTTTTGCCTTTCAACTGTTGCAAGGAGGCCCGGATCTTTGGCGATTCCCGCATCGCCCCTCCTCTGCCAGGCAGCCCCGACCCTTCCCGGGGGCTCTTCCAAGCCTTCCACGCCGAGCATTACGCGCGACGGGTCAGGCGTCGAGCGGCAGCCGCAGCCCGGCTGATGGGAGGCCTCGCCCAGCCGCTCTCGGGGGGCAGCGCCAGACCCGCGCCCCGCCGCCCGCCCGCGCCCAGGCCGGAGCTCCGGAGCGCCCTCGAGGGGCCACCGCGCCCGGCCCCGGTCCTCGCGAGCGGCGGGGCCTCCGGCCGGGGGGCGCCGGAACAGGTGTCTGGCCCGCGGGGCCGGGCTGGGCCGAGGCGGCCGGGGGGCTCCGGGCCCCTTCTGCGAAGCGCCCTCGGAGGCGCGGGCGGCCGGCCTCGGAAGCAGGAGCCACAGCCGCCGGGCTCCGTCCCTTGCGCAGGGAACCGCAGAGCCGCCCAGCGCCCGCAGGAAGCATCCTTGGCCGCCGCCGCCGCCAGGCGCCCGCGCCCCGTCCCCGCACACGGCGGCTCTCGCCGGGACCTTGGGCGAGCGCGGCAGCCCCGCCGGCAGCGGGCCCGAGGAAGCCCACCGGGGCGGGGGCGCTGGTCGCAGCCCGGGCGGGGCCCGCCGAGGCGAGGCGGGGTCCCCTCCGCCCTGGCTCCCGGGGAAGCCCCAACGCGCGCCCGCCTGCCCGCCCGCCAGGCTCACCGGGAAGGGGCGGCAGAGCAGCCGAGGGGCGCCGCCGCCGCGCTCCAGCCTTCTCCTCCGGCTGCCGCCGCCGCCGCGCTGCCTCCGCCCCCGCCTCCCGCCGGGCCGGGCCGCCTCCGCGCGCGGGCTCTCCGATTGGCAGCCGCCGCCCGGGCGGCCGCTCCGGCCGGCCGCTGTGCCAACCCCCCGCCACCGACGCGGCGCGCTCGCCCCCTCCGCCCGCCTGGAGCGCGCCGGGCCGGCCGAGCCGGAGCCCCGGCAGCGGGGGCCGAGCGGAGCGGAGGGGGCGGCCAGGCCCGCCGCAGCCCGGCGCCTCCCCCTGGCAGGCGGCCCTGGCGGCAGGTGCGCGCTGCGGCCGGGTCAGGCCAAGGAGCCGCCAGCCGGGCGCCCCACTGGCCGCTTAGAGGCCGCCCAGCCGCGCGCCTCCCGTGGATTGCTCGGCGGCTGGACGCGCGAGGCAGGCCCGGCGGAAAGCGCGACCTCTTCGGCCTCCGGGCCGGAGAACCGACAGCGCCACAGTTGGTTTCGCTGCAGCTCCGGCGAGGCGTCGCTCCTGTCCAGGGCGGGAAAGTTTGGGGAAGGCGAGAATTGCTCCGGCCGCGGCAGCCGGGAGCCTCCCGAGAGCCCGGCGCAGGCGGCGCGGGAAGGGGAGGCGGCTCCGCGCGGCTTCGGTGGCGGCGTAACGACCCCTCGTTCTTACCTTAGGGGTCCCCACGGAATCTCGCTGGGGAGGAAATGGGACCCGCATTGCTTCGTCCCCCGTACCCAAGACTGAGAGTTAACAGCAGTTGCAACCGGGAAAGGGGAGGCGCGGCTGGGCTTCGGTTCTAGGAGCCCCCCTCCCCCAACTTGAAGAAAAAGATTCAATTTGCAGGCAACACAAAACTTGGATTACAAACCCATCGAGATTTTAATGCAAATGATCTTGAAAGCCAGGCAGGACGACTGATCTCGGAAGCAGTAAAATGTTCCAGAATTGTGATCAAAGGCAGAAACACACCCACATATGGGTCTGAACAGGGCTTTTTTTCAGCTGGACGTGGTGGAACGGAGTTCCAGCACCTCTTCAAAACATTCACGTGGCCAGTGGCTCCGTCCCCGCTGATCTCCAGGCAGAGGGGAGTTGAGATTGCCCTCTGCGCCAGTCTCAACTCCCCTCTGTCTGGAGATCAGGGGGCGGGGCCACCAGCCATGTGACCATTTTCACAATGGCTATTTAAACTTTTAAAAACTCCTCCTTTGTTCTGGCTGACCCAAAGTGACGTCATTGTGCGGTCCTGAGTTCCACCACCTCTTTTCCCAGAAAAAAAGCCCTGGAACTGAGTGATACCTGGCAGTCATTCATCCCTTCCTTCATTTGCCCACCTTTCCCCTAAGTATCTCAGGACCCAAGGCAGGTTAGCGGGTCTGTGGAGAATCTCATGGGGAGAGCCCATTTGGAAACCCTAGCACACCCTAAAATCTTCCCCTCCAAGGCACTCTTGTATTCAGGAGCCTGAGGGAGGCAGCGTCGCTCAAGGGCAGAGCACCTGCTTTGGTCCCAGGGTCAGTCCCAGTATCTCCAATGAAAAGGATCCGCTAATACCTGACGTGAAAGGCCTCTGCCTGAGAGGGTGGAGGGCCCCTGCCAGTCAGAGACAGTCCTGACAATGGACCGGTGGTCTGGCATTCAGATTTTTCAATCTGGTGCTTTGGCAAATTCAGACTTGGCTTAATCCTAATTCACACCAGCAAGCATGTTTCTGCCATGCTTGGAACCAATGGAAGCTTCCGGATAACCTCCAAAGGGTTATCTCATTGCAGTAGTCCAACCTGGATAAAATCCTCTACTTTCATTTCCTTTTTCTCCTACAACTGGGCAACGCTATAGAAGAGTGGCCTTCGCTCTTTCCAGACCTAGGAACCAAGTGGACGCATGGGGCCCTCTGAGCTGCAATGTGCATGGCAGGAAGTCATAGAAGAAGAGAAGGCAGAGGAAGTCGGAAGAGCCCCCACTCTCCTGGCTTTTCATAAACGATGCCAAACCAAACTGTTCAAAAAGGCTTTTTACTCAAATGGGAGGGCTGTATTGTAGGGAAGATGCTTCGCTAACGAGTTAGGGACCATAGACTTCATCACTATATTGCCTTACATATTAGCTGCTGCTTTAAATACGTACTCCTATGTACCACCAGTGCTCCATGTTGTCGAATGTTAGTCCTAGAATTGATTATGTTCTGCTTCAGTATTTTTTCTACTCTGTCTTGGATCCTTGTGAATACTATGTCTTTTAAACTTGTATCTATTTACCCTATGACATTGTTTATGGAAATGCCCTTGATACTGTATGGAAATGTGCTTGATACTGATCGTACTAATCCCGTACTGTGTAATCCGCCTTGAGTCTCAGTGAGAAAGGCGGACTATAAAAGAAAGAAAGAAAGAAAGAAAGAAAGAAAGAAAGAAAGAAAGAAAGAAAGAAAGAAAGAAAGAAAGAAAGAAAGAAAGAAAGAAAGAAAGAAAGAAAGAAAGAAAGAAAGAAAGAAAGAAAGAAAGAAAGAAAAAGATCACCGGGGATCAGGGCCAGAACCAGGGGCAGCACACCACAACCCACAAGCTGAGCGGGGGACGGGGGGTCTGGGGTGAAGAAGAAACCAAACGGCAGAGCCATGAAAGAATCCTTGTGGCCCTGTTGTTACTGCAGTGCTTCATTATTGACCCAAGTGTATAATCGGGAACTTTCCCATGCGGTGCTTGAGACCCGAAGGAGAAAAGGGCTGTTTTCACACTGCTTACCTTCCCTCACAACGACCTGGAACATCGCACAAAAACCGTGCAAGATCGCGTTTTCTCGCACAAGATTTGCTCAATGTTCCGGGTCATTGCGAGGGAAGTTAAGCAGTGTGAAAACGGCCAAGGACCGCTTCTGGCATTGTGTGAACATTCCCTTTTACATATAGGTCAGGATTAGGGTACTCTCCTTCTCTCAGGTTCCTACAGCAGAGATGGGCGTGGTGGAAACAGTGTCTGTTGATTAGCTTGCAGGTACAGGGACGGGAGCAGCTGGTTTCAGAGCAAGGGAGCACATGCAGCCTCTACTTCTAGCTAACAAACAGAACTAACCAAGCCGGGAATCCACCCCATGTGACTAAACAAACTCGCAGTGTCAGGGGGAAGCAGACCTTTCATTGTAATGCATAGAATAAATACACCACACTCCATGTGTGTGCCCAACAGCAGGAGACATGGCACCCTTTGTTTCCAACAATGCAGGTCCTTCCTGAAAACAGACAGAACAAAATATACGGTGGGGCTGTTGTGCAACAGCTGTGACCCACCATAGTGTGAGCAGTCAGCCCGGCCTCCACCATTTTAATAGCAGTTTTCATATGACTGCTCATGATAGTAAAAGTATACAGGCCTCTGGAGTTTAAAATGGCTGCAGCACTGCCAGCCAGAGAGCCCCTGTCGTTGCCAGGTCCTGCCCTGGGGAACCAGGCGTGTACGGAATGCCGCACTGGAATGCAGAGGCTTTGTGATGCGACTGGCCTCGCTGTCCACCCATGCTCTGGAAGGTCCAGAGCAATAAAGGTCTCGCTGAGTCACCCCCACTTAACACATTCCCGTGATGAGATTTCCTATCCGTGATTGAGGAGTTAATCAAAGGGCATTCATAAGCATGTACAGCTGTTCCTGGCACATTGTATCCCCTCCCTAAAAACACTTCCTGGCTCCGGTACTTCATCAGGAAAACTGTCCCTTTTGTGCAGCGCTGGAACTAGTTTTGCATCTGCTTGCACGCGCCCTGACAGCCATCAACCAAAGTACTCAAATCTTTTGTTACTCCCAGGAACCGACCATTAGACTTTTTGTCCTAACTGCCAGGAGAACTCTCTTCTGCCTCAGGGCACATTTTACCTATAAAGGTAGGGTCCTGGCCCCATCACGCTTCTCCCTTAGGGTCCCCCCCCCCAAGTCTCTCTTCGTTCACGCTTACTTTCCTGGATCCACAAGCGCTGTTCCACATCTATCTCTCTGGGCTGACGGTGCGGGACATTTGAAGCTTCTCTCTGGACCCCCTTTCCAGGATAGGTAGACATAATTACTCCCTCTTGCTCTATTCCCACGCTTCTAGCTATATTTCCTAGGACTCTGTATGTGTGTGTGCATGATTATTTCCCCCCCCCCCCAGTAATTGGTGTGTATGTGCATAAAGCTCTGTTCTTTAATAAAAGTTATTAATTGATTTGAAGCACCAGACTCACTTGGCTTATTGGGATAAGGACCTGGTATACAAAGGTGATGCAATTCCAGTTACCGCCTCTCGTATAGCCGTCTTCCTTGCCAGCTAATTCCCCCCCCCCCCCCATAAATCATATCTATGCAAGGAGACCATTTCAGGTAACAATAGGGTCCTTGCCCATGAGATGAAAACCCATGTTGTTGGACACAAATTGGGAGCAGAGGTCCACGTAATTATCCACACCGAAGCAGTAGCTTGATCCTGCCAATCACGGAAACCGTTTCTGAACTTCCCACTTTCGTGTTCTTTGGTTGCTGTCCAGTTACCATCTCACTGTAGTCTACAGTTCCTGAAACACGATCCTAGAGACAACAGTAAAATCAAGTATCGCTATCTACGGGGCAGATTAATTGGAACAGCCTCCGGTTCGTGGAGTCAGGCAAGTTAAAGACTCATGTTTCATTTTAAACTGGAGGAAATCCAGCAGCGGAAAACTAACTTGGTGTGTTCCCTGGCAAGGAGCTGCCTCTTGCCAAAGAAGCTGGCTGCCCTGTAACTTATTGACCGGGCGTTCTGGACTGGAGGCCGACTTGTTTTCCCTTCCTTGCCCGTCCTCCACCGGGACCTGCATTGCTCTTTAGACATCTAACTTCACTGTTCCATTTTCAGCGTGTTCTGCTAAAACAATTCCTTCTCAAGCGGATCAAAACACTGCAGCTTACCATGCTCGAATGGCGAAAAAAACAACAAAAAAATTTCACCAGAAGTGATCAAAACGATTAGTTCATGCAATCCAGTAAGAAAAGTGCCCCAAAGTGCACCGTTTTTGAACTGCCTTAAATACAGGCAGCCTGTTCCTGTCCACCTTCTGCCTTTCGAGCCAGGGAGGCAAAGACGGTGGAGCGGTGGGAGTGGTGGACCAGGCCTTGGGAGCCCCTCGCTGCCACGGACTCTCACCGGGGGACCAGGGGCCAGTCCCTCTCAACATAACCTATCCCACAGGGTGGTGGTTGTGAGGTGGGGAGAACAACGTTGTAAGCTGCCTTGGGTCCGCACTGGGGGGAAAAGTGACATATTAATACCTAAAGGAATAAAATAAACTGTGCAGCAACTAAGCAGTTTTCTCAACCGGGTTTTCCATTAGCTCTGGCCCCATACTGATTTAACTCCCAATTTCTGCATGCGTTTTTCCACACACATTCTTTTTGCCTCTTCAGTTCCCCCCCCCCAACTATTTTACAGTTCTTTTCAGACCACTTTTACCCCAACCTTTTTCTCAAAGCCAGTTTTGAGACAATTTTTTCCTCGTGTGCATGATGTTTGTTTCAGGGTTTTTTGGTCCTGCCCGCTCCTATCTGACTCTAATCCACTTTTTGACGCTTGAACGTTTGTCAACCAAAACATTCCCCGGCCTTCCTTTTCCCCTCCTGGTTTTATTTTCAATCATTTTTGTAAACATTGATTTCATATCAATATATCAACCTACCATTGTAATAACAGATGCAGCCAATTCTCTGAATTCCCAGCTTCCATTTTTTTTAAAGTAAGTCTCCAGCCCCTTCTTTTGCAGAGATATAAGGGAAAAGGCATATCTCTGCAAAGGAAGCGGCTACAGACTTACTTGTTTTTTAAATGAAAGCCAGGAATTCAGAGAACCTGCTGCACTTATTATTACAATGATAGACTGATATATTGATATTAAATTGATTGTTTTTTTTAAAAAAAACTGCAAACTCTCAGGTGGCCAGCGAGGGGGCACTTCTGGCACCAGAAAAAAGCAGCACGGTTTCAAATGCACATTGCTGCTGCTGCCACCACTACCGCCCGAAGCTCCATCCCAACAGAGATTGCTTTCCCCCATTGGTGCCAGCCTCCCTGGCTCTGGGTCAGCCAGGGCAGGGATGTCCGGTTTGGATGGGTGGGCTTAGTTATGGTTGGTGATGCTGCTCCCCTTTTAGGCTTCCCTATGCAAAGCCTTTCTCAAGTGCTCATTTTCAATCATTTTTTTAAAATTCGCCCTTACATTGATCTATCGATATAATCATGCGCAAAAATTAAAAGGGGGGGTGGTGTGACATCACCTATAATGCCACCAGTGGCAACAGCTCCCTCGCTTGAAAATCCTGATTATTTATGGCACGTGAGGGGAAAAAAACAGCATCTCCACAACTGTAAAAATGCAAAGGGAGGACAGACACATGGAAGAACCATACCTAAACTCATTTCAACTGCTAAGAATAAGCGGAGTGTGCAGAAAAGCCCAAAGAGAAAGAGCTGTGATCCAGGAAGTGTCCAGTTAAAATCTTATTTCAGCTACAAACATCCCTCCCTCCCTCGCTCTGTCGCAGCTCTCCAAATAAAAAATAATTATAGTGACCTACCTTACAGGACTGGTGCAAGGATCACTGCGCTAGGATGTGAAACGCTTTGACCGCTGAAAGTACTGTGCCCATTTCTTACTGAGCTCATTAGGACTTCGTCCACAATAAGCACACGGAAGATTGCAAATGTAACATCACTATGCAGTGTTTTTTTTCTCCCTTTATACCTTAAGGCAGAAGTATCGGAGAGCTCAGCAAAACCTTTCACAGAACTGTGAACGGCCAGGGGCTGCAAGACTCGAAGCCAGAAAGTCTTCCTGAGCAAGGGCTTTGTAATTTGACATTCCCTAACCTCCCCTTGGCCTGCCTACGCTTCTTCACTGGCGGGGGAAGCAGCCATCAAAAAATGATTTTTTTGGTTAGCAGCAGTGAACAATTGCTGATCCTGACCACTTAAACACAAGCTGGGCAGCTTCACAAGGCTGTTTAAACTGTATAAAGGGGGAAGGAACTAAAGATCTGCATTCAGCATACAGAGAGACAGGGTTATTGTTAAGATTTTAAAAAAATGTTGCCCATTCTGCATCCCTCGTGCTTTCCTGTTTAAGGTCGAAAGTCAGTCAGTCAAAGAGTAGCTAAATTCACCAGGAGTCCAAACCTGTGTGGGTGGGCGCATGCATGTGTAAACACATTATAAATAAGTTGTAATGTCGTCCTCGGCAGAGTTGCACATTTCTAAGCACATTGACTTTGATGGACTTAAAAGAGAATAACTCTGTTCAAGATCATGCTGAAAGGAAGCTTGGTTAATCCGATACACACACATCTCATATATTAATAGCCCAGTAACCGTGAACTGAAGGTGCTTGTTCAAAAAACATCCTACCTTATTCCTCAGAGTAGAAAGATACGCTTCAAAAAGACACTGAGTCCTCGGTTTTTGTATGGTGTCAATTGTGCTTTCGGAGTCTATACGCATGGGGGTGTGATGCACAGAGCTAGTGAGCAGGAGTCTAACCTGGTGCCACGCTCAAAATGTCTGCTTGGGGTCCTTTTCCCTTCTATCGTCCTGCACATTTGTTTCTACATTTTCAAATGATCTGGTTTTACTTCAGCAGGTGTTTATCTTTGTCAGCATCAGTAACATTTATAAAAACCAGGACAGTGCCTAAAATTAGGCATAGGTAGAAATGCCTATCAGAAGAGGGTTATTTGGCTGTACGCAGAGGCCTTATCTGGGAAACATAGCTTGCCTTCTCGAAGTATTTTATTAATGCACAGGGTGGATAACCCATTTAAAATGTATTCAGACCATGTTCTGTTTAAAACAATATGTCTAGTTTAAGTGGTACCTGAATATTTGCTAACAGGCATAGGGGAACTATTTGGAGGAAATATGGAAATTAAACGTAGGGTTTCTTTCAGGAAAAGGGGGGGGCAGAGCCCTTTCCAGGGATGTTTTGGCCTTTGAAGGAGAACTCATTGGGGCCAGGCCCAGAACCAATCACTAGGTGACTGGATAGCACATAACATGCATGACTCACCCAGGCCTGGCTGCTCACTACTGTTCAAAAGCAGCCCCCCCCGCCCCAACAAAAGCCAGTATAGCGTAGTGGTTAGTGTTTCAGAGTAAGACCCAGGTGTGAATCTCCTCTATGCCACAGAAGTTCACTAGGTGAACTCACAATCTCAGCCTAATCTACCTCTCAGAGTTGTTGGAGGATAATGTGAAGGCAAGGATGCAAGCTGGTTTGGGTCCCCATTGAAGAGAAAAGATGTATATAAATGAAGAAGCTTAGTACATATAGATGAAGATTGAGGGGGGCAGATAAAGGGTAAGTTATTTAGTGGGTTTGGAGGAGAAAAGGACATAGGGAAATGTGAGCATATGGAAGCTGCCAAGAGAAGGGAAAGCGAAATCGTGTGGGGAAAGTGCAGGGCAAAGTTACGTATTCTCAACAAGTCCTTACAGGTTCCCCTGCACGTGACTGAGCTCGCTCAGCCAGCACCACGCAACTGGGCCATGGAGAGAGGCTGCTGCCGGAGGAGGGGGAAAGGGGATGGCAGGGGGTAGGAAAAGGTGAGGGAGGAGAGAATGAAGCAGGAAAAGCAGAGACGCTATGGGGGGGCAGGGAGGGGAAAGAGTGAGAAGGGGAAATGCAATGCCCTTTCAAGA
Source organism: Eublepharis macularius (assembly GCF_028583425.1). NCBI lineage: Eukaryota > Metazoa > Chordata > Lepidosauria > Squamata > Eublepharidae > Eublepharis > Eublepharis macularius. Next base: position 13,638,105 of record NC_072790.1, read on the forward strand.
CCTTGAGGGTCCCACTTGCATACATATATCTTTGTGATGCTATTTTAGCTCCATGAGGCACTGAGGAGACGTGGATCATATGAGAAATATGCATACTGTCCCTGTTCACAACTGTGCATATTGGGGGGACTGTGGGTAGCTTGCTGTCCTATTACACATAGTAAGTAGGCTCTCGATATGTGTGATTGCAATGTCTGAAAAAGTGAGCTTTGACTCACAAAAGCTCATACCCTGCTACAAATTTTGTTAGTCTTATAGGTGTGACTGGACTCTTGCTCTTTTCTACTGCTAACACGGCTACTCACTTTGATCTATCTCCAGGGAAGGCACCACCTTTAGCCATACAGAATGGAAATAATAATAATAACAGCAACAACATTTAATTTATATACCACCCTTCAGGACAACTTAATGCCCACTCAGAGAGGTTTACAAAGTATGTTATTATTATCCCCACAACAGTCATTCTGTGAGGTGGGTGGGGCTGAGAGAACTCTGAGAGAGCTATGACTGACCCAAGGCCACCCAACTGGCTTCAAGCGGAGGAGTGGGGAATCAAACCCGGCTCTCCAGATTAGAGACCTGCCGCTTGGACTAGATGACCCTAGAGGTCCCTTCCAACCCTGTGATTCTATGATTCTTAGCCACTACACCAAACTGGCTTATGAAGAAACTTGCACAGGGACAAACAGACATAATCTTTCTCACCAAATGCAGCATTCGGCATCTGAAATCATTCCACTCTCCAAGATATAAAGACAGATGGGCTCACATTCTAGCTGTATATGAAGAAGTGAGATGTGACTTACGAAAGCTCATACCCTACCACAAATCTTGTTAGTCTTATGGATGCTACTGCACTCTTGCTCTTTTCTATTGAAAAGGTCTTGTAATTTTTGCTAAAACTGCTAAGCAGTTTGCCCAGACAAACTGAATCCTATCCTTAGTACAGAATAAAAATGGGTAACTTCTCACTGACATAAAGAAATGGGAGGGGGGTCCATTTTTAAACAAAAACAAAGTATGTAAATAAAGGGAGCTAATTCCGCCCCCCCCATGCCTTTTTCTGTGACTTGAAGCATTTTTTCCCTCACAGCCCAGTATAGAACCCCCAACCCTTCTTGAGAATACAAAATAAATGAAAAAGGCCAGCAGGCAAACTGGGTCCGCTTGCAGGTTTTGAGGGGCCCTGGGAACAGAGCGCTGAAGAGCCCTCCCCTCTCCTCTACCCAGCATCAGGACCCCTTCTCACACTGCCTTTCCCACCCTCGTGTTCCCCCTGCTTGTCTCTGCAGTCTTCTCTGCCCCCTCAAGACCCCCTTTCACCACCTGTGCTCACAGTAACCCACATGCCAGTTCCTTAATGGTACAGGGTGGGGTGTGCAGCTGGGAGTACACGAACACACAAAGCTGCCTTGTACTGAGGCCACCCAGGTCAATGAAGCCCAGGAGAGCGGAGGAAAAGGACAACTCCCACGCAACATCATGCCTGTGGAAATGTTTGGAGATCCCGGCAGTTCAGCAGCCATTAACGTTGATGCGTATCAGAAAGACTCGCTGACTAAACCATCACACCGTGTTTATCGATACATGACTGCCTGCTATTCTTCACTTAAACAACTGGCGGCAAAACACAGTGAGGCAGCAGTGAGGGGCGAGGAGGTTAATGTGTAATTTGTACAACTATTTATACGCATTGAAAGCAACTTTGTACATGGGCCTGAGCTGCTCACCAGCAACCTGAACTGCCTGCCTTACAACTGACACCAGGCTCTTAATGGGTGAGCATGCCATCAGCCGAACAATTTACTGGGGCCCCCAAATATATACAAGTGTCGCTCACAGTTACAAACACACCGCTCTATGCTGCCGTGTCAGGTGGTGGCTATAAATACAAATAAGGCAGTCAGGAAAGTAAGGACTAGGAGGTAAAAGAAAGAGAGCCAGAAGAAGCTGAAGGAAGGTAATCTATCATCCGGTTTTTCAAATCAGTCAAGGCCTTTCTGCAATCAGGAAACAGGGCAGCAGATGAACAAAATCAAGATGAAAATGATTTCGGTGTAGAGACTGAGGGTAGAAATACACATTACTAAGCACCTAGGAAAGCTCAAGTGAAACTCATTTCATGTGTTCCCCCTCCCACTTCCCATGCACTTAGACAGTCACACTTCCATTTGCTCTGCGTGAGTACATTCACACGTTTGATACCAGCTCCTCTTTGTCTGCTAAAAGTATCCCATTTATTTGTGAGGCACCAGTGTTTTCCATTTTTCCCTTCTGATAACAATGTGGTTTGAAATTGATGCAGACTGTTGCATTACATTTCTAAGAAGATTATGCCTTTCTTTGCTCCCCCTGTGGGTAATCTTTGACAAGCAAGTTCTCTGTTTACAACTGCCAAAATCCCAGTTCCCCCCACCTCCCACATCCATTCATTGAAATGCAGATCTCAACACTTTCTCACACCTTAAAGAAATGCAAATTGGCAAGTCAAAGGAGCCTACAGTACTTGTTCTTACAGCAAAAACAGAACTGAATTGGTGCTTTGCCCTCCAAAATCACTTGCAGATGCAATCACACAAAGGGAACTCCTGTGAAAGTAGCATTCCTGTGCACCGAGAAAGAGAGAGCCTGTACATAAATTGAGGACCACACATAAAATCTTGAACTTGAACGTCCCCAGGTACTTAGTAATGTGTATTTCCACTCTGAGTCTGTGGCAACTGATTTTCAGTGGTGTGGATAGCCTTACAACGTCTTTGCACGCTGCCAGTGACTGTGGAAGAAGATGCTAGAAGTTTCAACACGCTAGAACTCATCAAAAACTGCAGTTGTTCTACAACAGGGCAAGAACCGTTAAGCCACCTAAGTTGTTTTGTCTGTTGATTGTGAACTTGCAAGATAGATTTGACTTGAGGGACTTTGGGGGCCTGATTCATTATTTTATCATGAAAAAGACTAGAAAAATAAAACTTTAAGTTAATTTGCCTAATCTTTGCAGCCATGTTGATCCATTCGGACTTTTTAAAGACCTTGATAGGCTACTCCTTCTTCAGTGAGCAAAAAGTTACAAAAATAGGGCAAATCCACATTACTCATTCTAAGTCGCATGTTCCCCGCATTCCCCACGCAATCCCAAGTGCCAGTCACATTACCTCATTAAACAGACGCATTTCATTTGCATTTCTCCCGAATATGTGGTCACAGGTTTTCAACAGGAGTTTCACGGTGGCCATGAATGGGCCAATGCGCAATTTACGCGGTTTTTTAAAAAACCACCCCCCTTCCTGTCTCTCCGGCCGTTCCGAGAGTTCCTATTGGCTGATTCAACTTGCAAGTGCTCCGTAGTCTGCAAAAGACTGTTTTTGACTTCATAGCATTGGATTTATTGATTATGCTGTTTCTGAATCAAATCTGGTAGTTTGAAAAATCATTTTGGGGTGAATCGATCCTCAGAACGGACTCGCGAAACTTCCTTTTTAACTGTTTTTTATTTATTTTTTTATATTACTGTAATATCGGAATTACGAAATATCGAAATAATGACACTCCAAGGAAGTGAAACTTCAGTAAAATTCAGGCACTGAACTGTCCTGCATAGGAAATACCCACGAAAGCTTCCCACATGCTTCCAAATTTCCAAAAAAGAAACGGGAGAGAGCCATCAGTGCTGTCAGTGGGGGAAGGAGAGGCATCATTATCTTCAATGATGTTTCTTTATAAGGCAAGATCGAAATAACGGAAAAGTGTGCTCAAAAAAATAAAAAAAATGGGCGGGGAAAAAAGGTCCCGCCCAAAAAAGCAGTTTTCGAGCAGTCGTGTGACTAGAGGGACGCGCGAGAAAGACGGATTGGAAGCAGGAATGTGAACGAAGAGGAAAAAATCGTGGATTGGAGGCAAATGGAAGATATCTGATAAACATGCAGGTAATGGGTGAATGTGGATTTGACCATAGTTAGCAAAGCTTGAAGGACTCCCAAGGTGCGTGTTATTATTAAACTAAATTTGCAAAGGGGGAATTCTTCAGAAATGTACAGTTTTGAATGATTTCATAACTGAAGTAATTTCATAACTAGAACAAATATTTTCCTGGTTCATGGGATTATATGCATGGGTTGATGGATTACATTGTTGTGGGGGGTGTTTTACAAGTTTATGAGGAGCCCCCCCAAATAATGCCTGGTCCCTGAACATCACTATACAAAACCAACTCAGTTCACATGGATTAGTAATAGGAACTTGGATCTTTTCCAAGAAAACAACATTACTGTTCTCCGTTCAGTCTGGAAATTATTATCATTCTTTTCAGTATAAGTCTACTTGCTAAAAGAAAAACCCTGATTATCTGCTGTAAAACCTCCCATAATGCTTTGACCTGATGATTATCCTAATAGGTGGATAAACAGTTCTAAATACTGTTTGGAATGAGAGTCTCCAAGTAACACATTTGTTATAGAACAAACACAACTGAAAACTGTGTCTCATATACCTTCTTAAAGGAAAGATTACAGGCATTGAAATGAGCTCTGACATGCTTTTGCTAGAATAAACCATGTTAGTCTTTAAGGTGCCACTGAACTCTTATTTTAGTTTGTAGCGTTGCTATGGAATCTTCTTTTTAAAAGTAAAATTATTTTCATAAAGATTTACGTGATAAATCCAACAACTCTTAGTTCTGATTCAAAGGGAAAGCACAAACCTTTTCCCTCAGTCATTCCCTTGGTCGGTTAAGTATTGCTAAAGTAAAGTTTCCTATTACCGCCATCTACAATATAGACTCCCCTTGACAACCACAATCAGCTTGACTAAGGGCCAAGCTACAAGTGACGAACAACACTTGAACGGCAAGTGGATTGAGTGGAGGGCAAGTGAACAGGGAGAAATACACTTGCCGTTCAAGTGTCATTCGTCACTTGTAGCTTGGCCCTAAGAGGCAGGGCTGGCCCCAAGTTTTGGGGTACCCTAAGCTCTAGCACTCCCAGCAATTGTATAGGTGCACTATGTGGATGAAACACTTAAAGCAGAAAGCAGCATAGCAGGATTACAGCTGAACATCAAGAAGATAAAAGTAATGACTACTGAGGAATTACACAATTTTAAAGCTGACAATGAGAAAACTGAAATTGTTCAAGATTTTCTATTCCTTGGCTCAGTCATCAGCCAAAAGGGAGATTACAGCTAAGAAATCAGAAGACTGAGAGCAGAACCACAAGTGACAAAAGGCACAGATTGGACACTTGTCAGCTTCCCTCAAGTTTTGGCGGGAAATGTAGGCAGCTTGGCGGAATGTTGGACAAGTGACAGTTGAAAAGTCCATTGGACAGCAGTTGGAGAGCCAAGCTGCAAGACCAGGATGCCTACATTTCCCATCAAAACTTGAGGGAAGCTGACCAGTGTCCAATCTGTGCCTTTTGTCACTTGTGGTTCTGCTCTTGGAAGAGCAGCTCTGAGGGAACGAGAAAAAAATCCTTAAAGATACGGATATCTCTTTGCGACCCAAGATTAAAATAATCCAAACTATAGTATTCTCCATTACTATGTATGGATGTGAAAGTTGGATGATGAAGAAAGCTGACAGGTAGAAAACTGATTCATTTGAAATGTGGTGCTTGAGGAGAGTTTTGCAGGTACCACAGACAGCCAAAAAGACAAATAAGTGGGTCCTAGATCAAATCAAGCCTGACGTCTCCCTAGAAGCTAAAATGACAAAACTGAAGCTATCGTACTTTGATCACCTCATGAGAAGACAAGATTCTCTGGAAAAGTCAATCATGCTAGGAAAAGTGGAAGGCAGTAGGAAAAGAGGAAGACCTAAAATGAGATGGCGTGACTCAATAAAAGAAGCCACATCATCCAGTTTGCAGGATCTGAGTAGTTCTGTTAGAGAGAGAACGTTTTGGAGGTCTTTCATTCATGGGATCACCATAAGTCAGAAGCAATTTGACAGCACATAACATACACACAGGCTAGGGTGCCAAGTCACCTCCTGCACTTCTCACCCCTACCTACCACCCACCACAGGGATGCAAGAATGCAGCACCTATCTACCCCCATTTTCCTCCCGCACAACAGTGAGGTAAGGCACAGAAGCCAGGGGGTGCCCACCTCCTTACCACCCTCCTGCCACGGCGAGGTGAGGTGGCAAGAGAAGGAGCAAGAGGACCAGGTCATGATGGAGGGAGGCTTAATACCATGAGATCTCCCAATAAGATGGGCAGGAGGAAGTTCCCTGCTGATGAAGCCTGGAAAGCCATCATCTTGCAGAGCCTTCGCTGGCAAACAGCTGTTTCTTTGGCACATCCACTGGTCTACCCATGAAGCTAGATTTCAGACACTGACCGCGTTGGAGAACACAGAATAAACCCATGAGCTCCTGCGCTGAGAGGATAGCTAAAGGGACAACTAGCACCGGCAGAAACTCTAGGATGGACTAAGCCAGTTTCTCGCTCCACAAGTTTCCATCTAGTCCCCTTGGGCTGCCTACCAGTGAAGGGTACCCTTCAACTCTTCCGTTCAGGGCAAATGGCACAGCTAGATTCCCCCTCCTCTTTAATGCATTGTCCAGCGGCGCAGAAAAAAAGTGAAAGAAATAGAAGCAAGTTTCAGCAGGAAGGTGGTTACGATCCCAGGCTCACGTGTACCTGATGAGGGGCAGGATGAAGATCAAGGCCATTAAGTGGGTGAGGAGACCATGGGAGGATGTTGGGAAACAGGGGTGGCTGGGCAGTAAGTGCAGAAGAGATGACAGGGACGACAACTACTAAGATGGAGAGGCTGCAGCGGTACCAGGCAGAACCACGCACAGATGATCAGAGGCCAGGCAGCATCCGTTCAGCTCAACTGCTGCTAAGCCACTCCCCTGTGTAACACTCCGGCTATTCTACCTGGCCTTGCTGACTTGTCTTCTCTAGCTCCCAGAGCTGAACAATCATTTGAGAGCCCATCACTCAGCGGGAATGCATCAGAGGACCAGCCACAGAGCAACTCAGGATGGTGTTGCAAAGGAGAAGACAAGAATGGGAAATCACAAAGTCCTGGATTCCAAGACAAGCTGGGATGCATATGAAGGAAAAAGTGATGGCTGCTACGGGGGGAGTTAACAGTAACCTCACAGCTATGGATGCAGATAGAAAGTGGGCTTCCTTGTCTCATTTAGACTTCAGTACAGCTCTCCATTCCCTCCACACTGAAGCCAGAATGTCTCTCTCTTCTTCTCCATGACAATTTTTAGCTTTCTTTTGTATTGCTCTTGTCTTCTTAAGCTGCAGCAAATCTGACGTGTCCTGCCTTTTATATTATCATTCCCCCTCTGCTGTCAGAAGGAGATGTGATTGAAACTTGTTTATTTATGTTTGAAGTTTCAGATGACTGAACTGTTTATTTATTATGGTTTTAATGTAAAAAATTTTAATCGTAAAAGTAATCTTAATGTGATCCGTTCTGAGCCCATCCGTGGGGAGAGCGGACTACAAATCTAATCAATCAATCAATCAATCAGGGACAGAGCTGGCTACCTGCTGGCTACCCAGTGGGATGGGGGGGGCTCCTCAGGCTGCCACTTGCTGGCTGGAGGACAGGCAGGTGGGCAGAAGTGAGGGAGCAACATGGCTGGTTGCCGCCCTCCAGCTCTAGCACTCCTGGCAATTGCACAGGTGCACACAGGTTGGCCATCCTGGATCAACATGAAACAAAGTGCTAGAATTGAGAAATAAGAAGATCCTGTGATCTGATTTTCTGAAGACACAGCAAGCCTTTTTTTTTTTTGGAGGAATCAGACTGCAAAAGTATCTAAAGCTTTCCAGATAGTGACCTAGATTCAATAGAGCATTTGTGTGGGCTGACAGTGTGGCTTTACATAGTTCTTATTCATTGCTGTAATCCACCATGAGTCCCAGGGAGAAAACTGTACTAGAAATGAAGAAGAAGCCAGCATCTTCTCTTTCTTGCTTTTGTTGTAATTATGGAGTGACTTTTTTTTCTTCTACTACTGTTTGTTTTACTTGAAACAATTCTCTGCAACCATTACTTTGTGGAAAATAGAGTAGATCTCTGTCACTTTGAAGATATATAGGGTGTGATTGGATGTTATGGTTTTCATTTTTTGCAATCGAGTGCATCCACTTTGGCTTGTGCCCAATCTACAATTCCAGCACAGTACTGAATCACTGGGATGGCCCAGGTGTTTATAGCACGAATTGTATTTCATTCTGACTTGAGCATTTTTGGACCCTTTTAATGTATTCAGCACTAGTCTTCTTTTTCACTGCTGTATGCTGAATATCATTAACTTGCAATATACCCAAATATTTGTAGTTTTCTTTATTAAGCTTTTGATTCTGTTTCCATCCACAAGATGTATTCCAGGTGAATCAGTAATCTTCCCTCCTTTTATTGATAGCATTGCATATTTTTCATAATTACATCAAGAGCAATGCTGGCTGAAGTTTACAGGTAAGGAACATTAAAGTTAAGGTTACAAAAGACAATTATAGGAAAGAAACATTGAAAAACCACATGGAAGCACGGCAAAGAAAACTACTGATTAGTTAACCCATGAAGAATACGGACGGCTAAGTTCCCAAGAGTAAGAAAAGGAAATTTTGCTGTTCTGCTTCAGACCAACAAGGCTATCCATCTAAAATTGGAAATAGCTAATGCAAGGGATATTGTGGGGAAAAAAGAGAGACAGAAAGACATACTAATTGCACAAGAACAGGCATTAAGAACGAACTGTATGAAAGCAAAAATTGAAAAGACCATGAGTGTAAATTATGTAACAAATGATGTAACAGTTGACTATCTCATCAGCAGGTATAGTAAGATCACACAAACTGACTGTAAAATCCACCATAACAGAGTAGCTGCAATGCTGCATTGGAATTTATGCAAAAAAGTCCACAAGATATTTGTGGAAACATAAGCCAGAGGAAATTGTTGAAAATGAGAAGATCTTGTGGGATTTCAGAATCCAAACAGATATGAGGCTAGAACATAATATTCCAGATATCACTGTGGTTTAAAGTAAGAAGGTCGAACTGGTCAAGGTAGCGATCCCAGGTGACAGCCAAACTGAAGAAGAAGAGATTGAAAAAATAAAAAAAAAATATCAAGTGCTAAGATTTGAAGTTCATTGTCTCTGGGATAAACATACAACAGTTATTCCAGTAGTGATAGGATGCTAGGTGCGATTCCAAAAGGACTAACTAAACATCTAGGCAATATCAGCATGGATAGGAAAACAATAGGACAATTGTATACAGCTGCATGACTTGGAACGTGCCACGTACTAAGGTGATTACCTCACTGACTCCTAGTTCTTGGATAAAATCCAAGTTGGTGAAGGACACAAATTCCAGCCCAAACTGTAATAACATTAAACAACAACAGCAATGCCTCCTCTCCTCCCTGCAGTCCAACATGCCCCCAAGGCTGTTATTGGGGGATTCTGAGGGGCATTCGGGGCTGCAGCAGGAGAGGGTAGGCAAGAAAATGTTGTGCTGTGGACAGAAATCTTTCTGTCCCAGAAACTCTCCACATCCAAACCAATTGCCACAATTAACAAATATTCCTCAGAATTTGTACATTGGCAAGGAAAATGAAATGTATAGACGAGGTTTTCTGGAAACAGCCAGTCTGAACACAGTGTACAAGAATGCTCTGCAACTCCAAATCGTAGAGTAGTTGACTAGCAGGAACCTTATCAAAGCTACCATCGCTTAGAAACACTGGGCTGCATAACGCCCACAGGTACATGGCATTTCCGATCATGCAGGGAGGCACAGTCCATGTTACTGAGCTGTTGCAGTCTGAAGGGTCAGTTAAGTTTACAAAGGGGAATTCACGCTGAAGTAAACTTTGCCACACTGCTTCTGGGCTCCGTGCCACAGCAACAAAAGTTCCAAGTTGCCCTGAAGCAACAAAGCCCTAACAACTCACTGGTACTACGTAACTAGGTGTCGTCCAGGAGCCACCTGTGATGCTTGGATTGCAGAGGGCCTGGAGTGCTTTTCAGTTCCTTTAAAGTTCTGTTTTGCCACCCCAGTCAGGTGCACTGCCAGTCTCCTTATCCTGTGGGAACAGGCTGAGCCTCAGCTCCGCCTCACAGGCTCCCTCCAAGCAGTAGTCTGGCTGACTCGGGTTGAGAACCAACCCTGCTTAAAGCGGCACATCATGTTAAATTGATCTGCGTCAAAAAACCCTGTCAAATACCCCACTCCCGTTGCATCTCAAGTATAAACCCGATGTACAACCAATTTAGGATTTTACTGGACTTTGCTAGCACATTGCTTGGCATACCAGGAAGTGGTATGAAAAGTAGCAAAGTAATTTTATTCAGTGGTGTTGACGACAGCTAATATGGCCCCTTCCCGGCATGCAGCTACACTGGTAAAGCTGGGGGGCATTTGTTGCCCCCCTGGAAGGAGGGAGGCAGCACCACCCCTTCCTCTCAATCCAGGGTTTGGCTGGGAGGGTGGAGACAAGGGCTTTGGGAGGCTGCTCCGCCCTGTCCAGCTGCAGTTGGGAAGAGTCGCTCGGCCTGAGCAGAGCCCATCTCAAGCTCTCTCAGCCAAGCTCCTCTGAGGCTGTTTTACCAAAGGCCTTCCTGGTTATGCAGGGATAGCTGCCTTGGAGAAGCTGTGATGCTCCCCTGCTGGCTACCTTCAGACTCCAGGAGGAGAGCCAGGGCCCAGCGCCAGGCTCTGGGGTTTGGCAGAGGCTTTTTCTTATTTACATTTGGGGCCTGTTGTCTATCAGTCAGGAGGGCCGAAGCAGGGTGATACCAGCCCTTGCAGGCCTCTGGCCTACCTAGGCTCCTCTCCCCACCCCCCATTTTACTTTGTTGGGAGAGAGGACTTCTAGCAGCAACAATAAGCTTTGCTGTAGGCCATAAGGGTGAGATGCAGCCATCTGAGGGGTGTATTAATTCATGCTTTATTGCTACTGGCCTAGCAGGGTGGATGCTGGTAGTCCCCCCCTCCCCCCATCTAGGCTTTTCCCTCTCCTGCTGTTACACTTACTTGGGAGGGATTATTTCCAGCAACAATAGCTCAGCCTAAGGCCTTCAGGCAGCAGGGGCCATTTTGTGGGAGGGCTTGGCAGTTTATTCAATTGGGTGCAGCCATTTTGAGAGTGGCACCTAGTGGCCTGCTTAGCCTCTTGGCAGTGGCAACCATGATGTGAAGGCATCTACAATATGCAGAGCTCTGAGGGTGGCCATTTTGAGGGTGGCATTTGTGTGGCCCGATTTACCTCCTGCTTACTGGCAGTAGCAGCCATTTTAGTGGGGCTTTTGCAGCTTATCCTGTGCTAGGGTGGCCATTTTGAGAGTGGCACCCAGAGATCCTTCCATCTGATAAGGTAAAACAGCTGATTTCTTTTCAATTTAGAGTCCAAAATTTGCTGAACTTCGTAATGAGTCTGATCATCTATCAAAGTTGGTATAGGAGGGGCACGGATGTGCCACTGGTCTGCAGGAGGAGCCTTTTTCAACAGACTGATATGAAAAGTATCGTGTACGTGGCGCAAATTTTTTGGTAAATCCAAGGCAACAGTCACTTTGTTGATCACTTTACGAACAGGAAAGGGTCCAAGAAATTTCAACGCGAGCAACCGAGGGAGGGGTGTCAGTGTGTCACCCAGAGATCTGCTTAGCTTCCTGGCAATGGCGACCATGTTGCGAGGGCATCTACAATATGCACAGCACCAGGGTTGGCCATTTTCAGTGTGGCATTTGCGTGGCCTGATTTACGTTCTGCTTACTGGCAGTAGCAGCCATTTTAGTGGGGCTTTTGCAGCTTATCATGTGGTAGGGTGGCCATTTTGGGAGTGGCACCTCTGCTTACCTTCCTGGCAATGGTGGCCATGTTGTTGTCAGGTTCAGAATGCTCTCATGTATGTTCTTGCCTAACCGACTCCATTTTTAAGCCATCTTTGGAGATGCAGTAGTCAAGGACTGACACTTTGAGTGTTTCTCACGGCGGCCTGCTTAGCCTCCTTGCACTGCTGGCCATTTTATAGAGGCCTCTACAGGCTACACAGTGTTTGGGCTGCCATTTTGGGGCTGCTGTGTTCCTATTGGGCTTTGAAGCTCTAAAAGCAGTTATTTTACATTACATTACATTACTGTACATTTCCTTCATGCCACCCAAAAGGGGTAGTAGCCCTGCTAAGAGCAAGCAGCCAGAAAATAGGCCTCCTGCAAAGCGGCCCTGCAGACTCTTCCCTTGAGGATGATGAAGTGGCCAAGAGGGAGGAGGGAAATACTGGGCTATCAGCGTCTATCAGTCAGGAGGGCTGAAGCAGGGTTAGGCCCAGCTCCTGTAGGCCTCCTGCCTGTCTAGGCCTCCCTAACTGTTTTTATTTTATTTGGAGAGTGTACTTACAGCAGCAGCAGCAGTGAAGGCCTGGCTGAGGCCGGGAGGGGGGTGGGGGCTTGCAATCATCTGAAGAGTGGTTTGCTGCACACTTGATTTCTACTGGTGTAGCAAGGATATACAGTCCCAGAGTGGTGACTGGTTAAACCCCTCCTCCTTTTTCCCTGCTCAATTTTACAGCCTTAGTCAGCCTAAAGAGCTGTTTTTTTTTAAGGTTTTGTCACTCAGGCCATCTAATGACATGCTGTGTTATTGCATCTGCAATGCTGTCATGCAGGGCACTGAAGTCTAAGATGTGATCTGATCTTTCTACTAGATTAGCACTATTGACAGCCGGTAGTGGATCTGGCCTGGGCTGCTGTTATCCAGTCAGGTTGAGGTGACAGTGGATGATTGACAAGGTAGGTAAGTCCACTGCCCCCAAAGTCAAGCAGAAACAAGGGCACAGCCTCTCAGAGGGCACATAGAGTATATAACCAATATTACTAAATTCCTATTTATTTTTTATATAATAAAGTGTCTATGTGCAGAAAGTGCGCAATTACTGTATAAATATTGTCTGACTCAATCACTCATTCTGAACAACAATATACTCAATAACATAAAGAGAGGGTCGCTATATCAATGCTATGTGCATATACACCATTGGTACAGGAAAATTCAATTATTCATTTTCATAAATAGTAATACAATGTTTTTCTTTTAGTTGTCTGAAGTTGACTTCAATTGTCGAGTGTGCCTTCAGCAATTTCTTCTTACCTCAAAGGGTGCAGCCGCTGACCAAAGGTGCTGACTTTCCCTCCAAAGAGTCTCATGGTGGTGTTTTGCTTTTCAGGTGTAACTGTTATCACGACTCCTGAGGAAGAAAGATTGAAAGAAGCTAATTGCTAGCATCTTGTTGAGTCGGGGTGAGGGGAGGTCTTTGTGCCCCTTTCCTTGCTTGTTTGCACCGGTGATTATAAGTAACAAATAAGAAAATTGGTTCAGAAATATTTTTGTATATAAGTACCAGACATTGTACCATCCTTGGGTCGTATTGTTGAGCCCTTGTGTGGTTTTCTTGACTGTATTCCTCTCTTTGTACCATGTGGTTGCCGCTGTTCCTGCTATATTGCCTATTGAATAATTTTTTGTAGCAAAATTGCAGCTTTATGCACTTTATCGCTTGTTTATCTAGCATGGCCTCGTTTGGAACATTGGGTTGGCTCCTGCCTCTGTCCTAAAGACTCCACTGAACAGAGTTGGCCGCTTTCCTCTGGCCCCTGAAGCCTTCTGCTGACTCAAGTGGCTCTTCCATTGGAGGATCCTTGGCGGATCCAGCCGCTGCAGACTTAAATGCCATCCAGCCGGATCTGTGGCTTCTGCAAACAGAGAGCGGAAGATGACTGTAGGCTGTGTCAGGGAAAACAGACTTTAAAAAAAAACAAAACATGATGCACAACTTCTCTTTTTTAGCACATGACTGTGTGAACATCTTTCTTCAGATTCAGAGAGAGATTTTCTTCGACGGGGTGATAGCCAAGCTGTCAGGTAATTACATTTACACTGTAGCTGTTCTTTCCCCAAGCACTTGTATCAAGAGATTATGAGTCTCCTGAGCATACACAAGAAGGCCTTGAGCATTTATGAGTCCCTTTATAGAAGCCAGAGCCACTGGAGCCATCAGGGCCAGGTGTTTGTGGGGGGGGGGGATTCAGGGGCCACAGGCTCAGCATGGGACCCTCAAAACCAGCCTAGAGCTTATAAACGAATTATGCATCACCACTGAAAGGGAGTTGCCCCACAGAGCGTGAAGTCCAGAGTCCAAAAGTAGTTAACTGTACTTTGGCTTGCCAACTCCAGGTTGGGAAATAGGGCTGCCCGTCCCCTGGTGGGGGTGAGGGATCCCCCACTCCCAGCCTCCACCCCCCACCACAACATACTTGGCCAGTGGCGGGGGGAAGGTGAGTGGAATTGGCCTCCCCAGGCAAGTGTGCAGTGCTCCCAGTGGGCATGAGGACATCATGCCAGGAAGTGACATTGTCACACCTGGCGGCGGGCATCCTCCTGTGCTTTGCAGGGGCCAATTTTTGCCCCCACTGGGCTGAATTGGCCCCATGCAAAGCACAGGAGTATGCCCACTGCCGGCGCAATGACATCACTTCCCAGCCATTGCTGCTAAGTTAGACCTGAAAATACACTGTTTTTGCTTTGGAAGGGAGCTCCTAATTTTAACACATTAAGAACTCTTGTTCTTGTCTAACAAGCTAAGTTTTTATGCTTAAAATAAACAAAAGATTGTGGCAAACACTCAGCATCACCGCATCTAACAGTAAACTGGACAGCACATGCCAGGCGCAAAAAATAGCAAAACCAGACCGCCCACAAATGTGGTAGGCATTTCTACCAGGTATGCGAAAACAAAATTAATCCAAAGAAAAGGGGGAATAAGGGGCTGATGGGGAATGAGCATGTTTCTGGAGGCCCAGAATGTGGGGGTCTGATTCAAGTGAGGGGAGAAAAGGGAAGCGCAAGGTGGGGATAGGGAATTAGTCTGCTCAGGCCCCTGCAAACTTACGGAATTCCACAGAGGAGATTTTATGGGTGGTGTGATTTCTAAATTGTTCTCTCCCCCCCCACCCATAATTCCTTGTGAAGCCCCAGAAGGTTTGAACTATTGATGACCAGTTGGGATGGGCTTCCTGTCGCTCAATGGACTGGCAGGCACCCAATTGCAGTTTGGCTTTGTTAGGCCGTTTTGTTGGATTTGGCTGTGTCTATTTCTTCATGACATTTGCCAGAATCCAAAAGAGAACTGAAAGATTCAAGCACACACTGGGACTATTTCTACTCCTGAACAGCAGACCAATATTCAGGCCATAGTATTGTCTTTGTTTCGACTAGTGCAATATCCTTTTTAGAAGGATGCATAATCTGTGCCTGGTTCTTACTAGATCTTAGATGGATCTTAGAGCCAAGCTAGAAGTGACGAATTACATTTGAATGGCAAGTGAACAGAATCACATGTATTCCTCCCTGTTCATTTGTGCTCCACTTGTGTTCCACTTGCGCTCCATGCAGTTGCGTGGAGTGTGTTGGAATAGGCGACTCAGCCTGCCTTTGGACACTGGGGGGTGCTGCATGTCTCTTTGAATGTAATGTATAAGTCTAGCAATCTGCCACTCTCTTGTCTAAGGTGGGAACGCCTACTGACTCCTCCTCTCTTGCCTCTGTGCCTCTTGGGAGATTTCACACCTTCCCTCATGCTCTTCCAAAAGAAAAGATGTAAAGCCACCATGCTCCTCATGGAGCCCTTTTCTTTTGTCCACAAACCTGCACCTACAACCTCGCTGCCTAGTTTCAGGCCGTGGCATTAGACTAGAGAATGTAACTCTTTAGATAGGATATTTCCCTTGTTATCACCAGAAGATATTGCTGTGGAGAAATCTGCTACAATAAACTGTAAGTTCTGTCTTTCTATGAATTTTGTCTGAGGATTAATTAATGCACGTTTGTGAGGGTTTAAATGCTTCTGACTAAATCACTCTGCTATGTTACACTGCTAAATTACTAAACTAAATATATAAAATACCATAATCTCTAACAGAGTGCAAGTGAACAGGGAGGAATACATGTGAGCCTGTTCACTTGCCATTCAAGTGTAATTCGTCACTTCTAGCTTGGCCCTTAGAGAATGATTTATCTGAGTTTGACAAAAGATTTTGGCATTTTTGTTAATTCAAGCAAAACATTTCAAAATGTCCCTAACCTTGCAGGATGCCGAGATTCTAGTAACCAAGATACTGATTTCACTTACATTGAAATCTTAAAAGAAAATAATATTTACTTAAGATTTTAGATACATTAGGAAGAAGGGATGTTTTAATGAAAAGAGCAACAAACAGGAGAAGTGAGGGATAGAAGAAATGAGAAAGCCCGGCTTAAAGTATTTCTGTTATGAATGTTGCATTTTTCCCATTTTGAGCTGTAAGGAGTTCCAGGGGAAATGTTACCAGGTTTATTTGGATAAAAGGGCACTTCCCATGTCTTTGCAATATTTGTTTTATTACTCAGTGTACAAGCCAAACACAATGGAAGCAAATCTCTCCAGCCTCCCTCTTTCAGTCTGCTGCAATGTTTCCCACCGGAGCTTGGAGACCGTAGCCTGTTCCAAAAACTAGGAAAAGACTGCTGTTGGTTAAGAAACAATCACGGAACACAAAATCTCACTGATGAAACGTGAGTGGACCATTGCAGAATATTAGCAAGCTATCAAACCTTATGAAAGCGATTCCCATCAGAAGCGGCAACAATATTTCAGCGAGTTTGGCATCAGACCAAACAATCATTTTTGCCTCTCTTCCCACAGTGAGGGAGAGCCAGGACTTTTTTTCTGGGAAAAGAGGTGGTGGAACTCAGTGGGTTGCCAACACAGGGGGGCAACTCTTGGCGGGAGGTGGTGCCCCCCTGTGCACTACATGTGCACGTGCAAAGAGCACACATGCTCCCTGGGCCAATGATGTCACTTTGGGTCAGATGGAACAGGGGGGGGGGGTTAAAAGTTTAAATTGCCCTCGGCGAAAATGGTCACATGGCTGGTGGCCCCACCCCCTGATCTCCAGACAGAGGGGAGTTTAGATTGCCCTCGGCGCTGCTCCAGGCATGTGACCATTTTCAAGAGGTTCTGGAACTCCATTCCACCGCGTTCCAGCTGAAAAAAAGCCCCGGGGAGAGCCCATTGTTAATTACAACCCTTGATGACTCTGGCATTCAGGTACAGGTTCACTCTTTCATAATTTACTGAGGACGGGTACGGCAGGACCGTGCCCTGGAGCCCCATCAGCTGTTAGGAGCACGCAAGCCCCTGCTCCACACTGATCACTCTGCTTGGCCCTGGCGAGGCATGAGGCGCCACTTCTTTCTGTGCTACCGCCACCACATGCAGTGCTGTCTGTGTGGCAGGATGTTCTAACTTCCCATCTCCCCCAGCTCCTCTCAATTGTAAATTGGTAACCTGGAGGTCCGAAAATTACCCATGACAGAAAGTTGTTGTTTGGAAGTCTAGACAGCTTCTAGATCATTATTCTTATTTTGGTGGCCCTCTGATGACACTTGTTGGTTTTGAGAGGACATGGCTTAGTGGCAGAGCATCTGTTTTGCATGCAGGATGGCACAGGTTCAAACCCAGGTGTCTCTACTTTAAGGATCAGTAGGAGGTAATGTGAAAGACCCTCTGCCTGAGACCTTGGAGAGCTGCAGCCCGTCAGAGTAGACAGTCCTGACCTTGACAGACCGGTGGGCTGACTCAGGGCCAAACTACAAGTGATGAATGACACTTGAACGGCAAGTGTATTTCTCCCTGTTCACTTGCTCTCCGTTCGATCCACTTGCCGTTCAAGTGTCATTCGTCACTTGTAGCTTGGCCCTCATAAGGAGGCAACTTTGTGTTCAAACTCACAACCTTCACTGGCTTTCCGTGTGGTTAACAAGCAAATTGCACTGTATTAAAGAACTCCTGCTCACCTGTATACTTTCAGGTGCTTACTAATAAGCACATGGCCCGGTTCTAGATTGCAAGTGTAGACCCCCAGCATCTACAGGCCATAAACGGGAAAATCCCCTCTGCTTTTGTACACTGTCATTTCATCTTAACATTTTGTTTTCTATTTCTCTGCCTCTTCAATTGCATTGTTCTTATTCAATGAAGGGGGGAAAGGACGCTGTTATTGAGCCTGAAACCGAGGTCATGCCAGATGTTATGATAGCCGTTGGAAATTCCTGCATTAGACTGTGAAGCTTAGGAGGAAAATGCATGCACCTATCTATATATGCTCCCTAGAAACTAAATGAGTTCAGGTAACTGCCAGATGCACATACCCAGGGGTTTAACAAGGTATGGGGGGTGTATAATGTCCACACACGACAAATTTCCTTCAGAAAACAGAATATGCTGGGTTTTCTTGCTATCCTATGTCACTTGGCAACACAGAAATTCAGCAACCCCCCCCCCCCGCCCCACCCCACCCCACAAGTATTCACAGCCATTATAGCAAACCGCATCTCATGCTAACAGGGGCCGCCTGTCTTTCAGGTACTATCAAGCACATTTTTCAGTGAAATATCAGCGTTCCTGCTCTGATGTATGACTTGACTCAGAATCATGTTGGAAAAGATCATGGTAAGTTATTTGTGCTCCCCCCCAGACATTAATCTCCATTCATACATTACAGAATATATTCTTTTTTCCAATTTTGAGCAGCTAAGAGGCTTAGCTTCAATTTTATATAATAATCAACCTTCATAAGCTGGGTGCGTGAAGAACTCAAATCTTCCAGAATATAAGTAGTGGCTTCAGCAGGTCTATTTCCACCTCTTCCTCTAGTTTTTCCCGACTCCCCCCGAGGTTTTTAGAATCTGAACTGCTATCAGTAGTCTGAGGGCAATGAGGTTGCTCAGTCCTCATTCGGCTGATTTTAAAAAAATCAAAATGATTGTTTTTCTGCATAGCCTTTGAAGCCCAAGTATGCCAAAATCCTGGTCTTCTTGGCAGGTAGCCTTCACAGCAAGCATTCAACCAGGAAGTTTGCTATAATAGGGAAAAGGCTAGGGGTGCATGTGAAATTGCAGAGTGTGGGGTGGGGGGGAAGGGGGAATAAGCTATTTAGATGTTCTTACACACACACCTTTGTATATGAGATTCTCTAAGCCTCAGATGCCTGAGGAAGTCTATTTCTTCATCTTCCTCCTCCCATCCTTAACTGTTCTTGTTTCCAAACCTTCTTAGGGCCAAGCTAGAAGTGACGAGTTACACTTGAATGGCAAGTGAAAAGACTCGCATGTATTCCTCCATGTTCAGTTGCGTTCCACTTGCACTCCACTCGATATGTGATTGAGTGGAGTGCAAGTGGAGTGCAAGTGAACAGGGAGGAATACATGCAAGTCTGTTCACTTGCCATTCAAGTGTAACTCGTCACTTCTATCTTGGCCCTTAGTCACACTCAGTGCTATCAAACCTCTTGGGTGTATATGTGGGGAGGGGGGGGAGTTGGTCTGTTTTGGTTACTTTTCACAGCCATACTTTTGTCTATGCGTGGTCTGGTTTTGCTGCTTTCATGATCTACCCACTTAGATACAGATTCAAAAATCATCGCAATCATAGTTGTGAAAGAGCGTGGGCAATACCTGGTGATTCAAGAATGGAGGGCAGACTCCATGGTTCCTGAACCCCACTATATTTCTTCCTCCCGACTCTTGCCCTCTGTTTCTCTGGCCTTAACTACGGGTGTTTTCACACTGCTTACCGGCCACGGAACATCATGCCAAGCTCCCAAAACAACAGCATCTTCCTGGCGTGATTTCGCGTGAGAACTCTTGCACAAAATCATGCCAGGAAGACGCTATCATTCCGGGAGCTTGGCGCGATGTGCCATGGCCAGTAAGCAGTGTGAAAACAGCCTACGCCTTGCCCAATTATCCATTTTAAAGAAAGCCAAATGCTATGTGCATGAAGTGACATTTCATCTGGTGAACCCTGCCCTTTTTTGCCCTTGAACTTGGCCCCAAGCTTGTACGTTCTAGAAAGTGAAGGCAGAAAATTTTGGTAGCCATGGAAAATAGAAGATTCACTGAAAACTTAGAATATCATGCAGATTTTAAGAATTTATACATAGCAAAGAGCCCCATAAGCAATCAGTCCAGTAATCTTTGTTCCTTGTGACTGATTAGGAAATGTGTCAGAGAGCCATTAGCTGGAGCTGTTACATTGCAGCAGGCCAAATTCTCCCTGGGTAATCTGGTGCCCTGATTGAGTAGCAGATTGTGACTCTTGGCAGATAATCCTGCATTTGAATGTTTGAATGCCGTTAACTACCATCACAATACAGCAACAACGGCTGTTCTGAAGTGGAGGCATTGTGACCATTAGGAGATGTTTTCATGAAAAGTTGCAGGAGCCTACAGTTGGGCAAGTCTTGCTTCTCAGCAACCATTGAAGCCCCAACTGCACGGAGCCCACCTATTCCACTTCTCTAGCCATGTAGCCCCTGTTGTCCAGGACATGCTGGCAGCCTTCTGCAGCAAAAGTATGCATTTTTAGTTTGCACCATGCATGAGAGCTGGATGCTTTGGTCGCACCTGGATTATTCCCAATGCCAGCCCCGGCTAGACCTGCCTTTAGCCAGGACAAAATGGGGTCATTGCGTAGAAAAAGAGCTGGAGGAACTCATTAGCATATTCCACACCTCTTGTCATCGCTGGAAGTGTGTCATTAATATAACTGATTTGCATATGCCACACCCCCTGACATCACCTATTCTGGCTGTTTTGGACCCAATCCTGGCCATTCAGGGCCAAAATTGGACCCAAAATGGTCAGGATTGGGCCGCTGATGAGCAGGACAGTGATCCACCACCTGTCAGAGGCCCGATCCAGCCGTTTCAGCCCCAATCCAGGCCGAAACGGGCCCAAAATGGCCGAGAGTCAAGTGGGCAGGGCCACCTGATATGTGAACTCTTTGGGGAACTGCCGGAACTGCGTTCCTGTGCATTCCCTCTCGAAATGAGCCCCGAGTATGAATACTTTAATAAATACAATAAAGAGTAATGCAATCGCCATCAGAAAGCGAGTTTGATGCCATAATGTTGTAATGATGCCAATCCTGACAGTGTATATTAAAGTTGCTGATGTTTAAAAGCTCGTACGTTTATCTTGGGATCGAGCTGGTGGTCCCACTGCAAGGTGAGCAGCTGCCTGCGCCTTTGCCTCTGGTGCTCCCTTGGTGCTCTTCACTGAGATTTCTGAGGGTGGGAAGTGTTTACCTTGAAAAAACTAGAGGCGATCCAGTGTGATGTAATGGATAGAGTGTCAGGCTAGGATCTGTGGAAACCCTAGTTGGAATCCCCCCTCTGCCATGGAAGTTTTCTGGGTTACCTTAGGCCTTTCACTCTCTCTCAGCCTCGTCTGCCTCACAGATTTGTTGAGATGATGGAATGGAGGACAAGAGAATGGTGTCAGTCCCTGGCAGGTAGAATCCCCAAGACCTCCACAGCAAACACGCAGGCGTATTGGTTTAAGTAACTTTATTAGAGATTCAGCAAGTTCAAGGTGCTCAGACAGCTGAACTGGCAGAAGTGACATAACTGGAATTGGTAGTGTTAGTTATAGGGAACGTTCCTGCCTTCAAGATAAGATCCGTTAAAGTTTTTGAGCGCGAAAGAGCCAGGGGGGTTGTCAGGGAGAAGCTAGGTTTAGGCTAGACAGAACAAAGAATGTTCCCAAGAAAGATACATTTCGAGCTGGCCGCAGCTAGCTTTCAAGGACACTTCTGGAGGCAGCAGGGAAAGAGAAAGTAAATACTTGTGAGATAACCTACTGCCTTAACATCAATAAGAAACTTCTCATGCCCTCAGAGGACCAGTACAGAACACAGAATACATTCATGGCAGATATGCAGACAGGCATATATGACATCCACTTTGGATCCCCATTGGGGAGTATAAACAGAATAGAATAGAAATAGAAATAAATAGAAAGGCTGGATTAGAATTGTGACGGCCCGCTATTTGATTCGATTACAAACGCTATAAGGCTTATCCATCCCCATCCAAAGGTGCAAAGATCCTTCAAGATAATAACAGTTTAAAATTGGGAAACATGTATATAATAATTTATATAACAATATAATATTTATATAAGTAAATAAAGTATATTTATTTCACAAGCAATTATATAGAAACTGGTTCATATGACTCACCTCTGTTTAGCCTGGGCTATTACAGCAAACGTAATTTTACTCTGCTTACAGGAACACTAAATTTTATTTTTGAGAAAGGGTTAGGGGAATGGAGCTTTCATGAGTGAAAGTCAGCCAGTATGAGTGAGTCAGCATCAGTAAGAAATGCAGGTTACTTTCACTGCTGGCTCTTTCCACAGGTGTTGCTTGATTTTGCTTTTTATATTTCAACTTGGCACATAGATCTTGCTGTCAAGAGGGCACTTTTGATTGATCCGTGCAATGAAAATCCAAGAAAAGGTGCAGCCTCCCAGATCCATCGAGGTCCCAGTTTATAGCCGTCTGACAAGGTGGCTGAGCCCAACTGGTTATTAAACAATTGATTTATTGATCTTTAAAAGCTCATAGGGCATGCGTTGGAAAAGGCCACCATGATTAGGTGAGGTGGCAGGACTAGGCTAGCGGAAAAGACTGGAAGAGAGAGAGCGCTGCAGCTAGTGCTCTTTGGAAGGCAAAGCTTGTTTCCAAGCTTTGGCTCTAAGAAGGTCACAGGTGAAACTGCTAGCTGGGAAAAACTGAACCCTTCTCCCTGGGAGAACAGCAGTAGCTGGGAAGAGCTGAAGAAACAAGGAAGAGGAGCAAAGAACAGGGGCTGCTGACAGCTGAACTCTCCATTGACTGCCTGAGACCAACACCCTAGTACAGAGCTGCCAGGAGGAAAAGGGGAACTACTCCTAGGACAACAAGGAAGCTCCAGGACTCGTACAGCTTTTTCATAAGAAGAGTCCTGCTGTTGCACTGAAGCACTGTACATCCCAGTAGCTTCATTTGAACTCTTAATTGTATTGAATTTTAATTGCTATGAGCTGGTTTGGGAGACATCTCTAGTTAATAAAAAATAGTGTGGGTAAATAAATAAAATGTTCCTGACAAGCACTATACAGCCTCAAGGCTATCTAGTACTATACAAGGCTATGGCATAGGGCCAAGCTACAAGTGATGAGTTACACTTGAATGGCAAGTGAACAGACTCACGTGTATTCCTCCCTGTTCACTTGCGCTCCACTTGCACTCCCCTCGATCACATAGTGATCGAGGGGAGTGCAAGTGGAGCGCAAGTGAACAGAGAGGAATACACGTGAGTCTGTTCACTTGCCATTCAAGTGTAACTCATCACTTGTAGCTTGGCCCTCAGTAGTAGAGCGCCTGTTTTTCACACAGAAGGTCCCAAGTTCAATCTCCAGCATTTCCAGTGTTGCCAGAGAGAACGCTCGTAACCTCAGAAGGCAGAGAGCCCAAACATGACCTTCCATTAACTATTACTGACACTGGCAGAGTCAACAATGACATCCTCAGGCAGACACAGGGCCCAAGGACAGCCCTCCACTAACCATCACTGGTGCTGGAAGAGTGAAACCAACAGCCTCAGCAGGCAGTGTAATGTTTGTGCACATACAGAATCCTTATTAGTCATCAGAAGCTTCTTCTGTTACCATATCAAGAATGAAATGTTTGAACACACAAGCACAAAGGACTTAACGTTTTTAGATAGTACCTTCCTGTACAAGTTTTTAACTTCCAGCCTGAGGAAACGTGCTGTATAATCCAGAAGCTTGCATACTGTATCGTCTTTTTAATTAGCAGAGAGATTATTTTATTGCTGTCCCGTGTTATCAGAAGAGATTAACAAAAACAGAGGCTGTAGGAGAGCTGTCAGAGGTGAGAGGCAGCTGTGACTTGCCTCGTCTTCGAAAAAAGGGGAGCCAATAAGAGGGAAAGCCCACTCACCCACACACAAGACATCCCCAGAGATTAGAAGAAGTTAGAATAGGCTGATTCCTGTTTTGCAACTGATTCACACATGACTGATCTCAACTGTAGGCGAAAGGCAATATAGAGAAGTGCAATGTGCTGTTTTCTAGGGGCTCCTCTGTAAGACCACTCCCACAGAATCTTCTAAACACTGAGATGCCCTTTAACACATGACGCTTGGTCGATCATGGCCGGTATTCTCCTTTGGCGGGTAGCATCCCTCCAAGGTCTCCTTTTAAACCGGTGCTGCTGAGGATTGAAAACATTCTGTCTGTCCATCCATCTGTCCGTGGCATGGAGGGCGATCTAAACTCCCCTCTGTCTGGAGATCAGGGGGCGGGGCCACCAGCCATGTGACCATTTTCAAGAGGTTCCGGAACTCTGTTCCACCGCGTTCCAGCTGAAAAAAAGCCCTGGGCCTAACTACATTTCACAATTTGAGGCGCTGTTGCTCAAAGATTAAAATTACATACTTGGGGAGCCTGGGAGAGGCTTTGCATGTTGTTGGATGCTTATGTTATTTTCATCATCCGATGACATGTGAATTGAGTCCAGATTTCCATACTCTGAAGAAAGAAAGAAAGAAAGAAAGAAAGAAAGAAAGAAAGAAAGAAAGAAAGAAAGAAAGAAAGAAAGAAAGAAAGAAAGATCGTTGTTGAACTATGAAACATGTGGGGACCCACAAGTCAGCAGCTCTGAAGGTGAATGTGTAAAGCCTTACTCGACATGCTGCAGTCAGAAACGCTTCCCAAACTCATGCAATCTCTAGGAATTCCGACACTTGTGTGGCAACAAAATCTAGTGCTGAGTATCAGGTTTGTGTGTGCTGCCCTCCCCCACCTGATGGTTCTGCTATTCTACCTTTTTACAAGGGAAATTGGGTGCATCACCTCCTTGCAATCAAGCAAACAGGCCCATTCAAATCCAGAAAAAGACTGCATTGCCAATGCCAGTAATAAAAGTTGTTGCACTGGGGCAAAGTAAAGGAATTTAAGAGCATTCCTTTGGGCAGTGCCTATTATAACCTATATATGTCCCATTTACAATAATGGAGGGCACCAGAAACGACAACAAAAAGCCTTAATATATGCTTTTAATGCATACTTTAAAGGTATACAACTGAGACTAGAGCAGATAATGACAATGAGGGGATAACTCTATTGGGAGCTTAGCAAAAAGGGAAGGAGAAAGTTAACTGAATAAAGCCCTGCTCCTTGGAGGATGCCAAAATAATGGAATTTACAAAAAGAAAAGGAGTTTCACATCTGGCCGTCTGTTTGCCTCACACTCCACAGACTTCGACTATAAAATTAAGATGAGAAAAAGTTATTCTCCTGTGTTAATTGCAACGGTTTCTCAGCAAGGAAGTAGAGCTTCTTGTGCAAAAATTGATGGACATTTCTGAGCTTTCCACTTCGCCACAGGCCTCCTGGTGCTGTATCAGACTTCTCCAGAAAATGGCATTGCGTTTATTTGCTTTCTGTCCTGACCTGGACGGCCCAGGTGAGTTTGATTTCATCAGATTTTGGAAGATTAGCTGGGCCAGCCTTGGTTAGTATTTGAATGGGAGACCGCCAAAGAAGACCAGGGCCGCTATGCAGAGGCAAGCAGGGGCAAACGGCCAGTTGGAGAGCCAGTTGGGTGAAGTGGTTAAGAGCAGCAGGACTCTAATCTGGAGAGCCAGGTTTGATTCCTCACTCCTCCACTTGAAGCCAGCTGGGTGACCTTGGGTCAATCATAGCTCTCTCGGAGCTCTCTCAGCCCCACCCACCTCACAGGGTGATTGTTGTTGTGGGGATAATGATAACATACTTTGTAAACTGCTCTGAGTGGGTGTTAAGTCATCCTAAAGGGCAGTATATAAATCGAATGTGCAAGCAAACTGTTGCACAAAGAAAGGTAGAAAGAAATGGTGATGGAGAGTGCTGTCAAGGAATAGGTGATTTATGGCAAACCTGTGATGTCACACCCAGCCTGGATTGTGCACGCCACCTCTTTCATAACTTTTTCAACTGATTGCATCTACTCCCCCCTCCCCTCACCACCTATACATATCTAGCCAGTTTCTTCATCCCCTCCATGCATCTGACGAAGAGAACTGTGGTTCTCGAAAGCTTATGCTACAGTAAAGTTGGTTAGTCGTAAAGGTGCTACTGGACTCTTTACAACTTTAGCAGTGTCCGCCATTAGAGGAATAAAGAGAAGATTGCCAGAAAGCATAAAGATTTGTCAGTAATATAGAATTAAAGGGTCTGTTGTTGCACCTGCCTTAAATAACCAGAAGGTATATCAAAACTGGTACTCTACTAACCAAGGCATAATGAAAGTTTTGGCTTGTGCTTCACATACCTGAAGTGGCCTTGTGGAAGGGAAAGACTTTTCCACTGTGAGTGAGGGACATATCACATCAGTTGCAAGGAGTCCAGTGTTTCTCCTCATAACTGAGGAAAGAAGACACTGGCATCTCTGGTTTGAGGAGATGACGTGTACTCCTTTTGTTCCAGTAAAGAATATCCACCTGCTGGGGTAGGAACTGTGTAAGTGTGTGTGAGAAGCAGGGCTTTTTTTCAGCTGGAACGTGGTGGAACGGAGTTCCGGAACCTCTTGAAAATGGTCACATAGCTGGTGGCCCCGCCCCCTGATCTCCAGACAGAGGGGAGTTGAGATTGCCCTCCGCGCCGCCAAGCGGCGTGGAGGGCAATCTCAACTCCCTTCTGTCTGGAGATCAGGGGGCGGGGCCACCAGCCATGTGACCATTTTCTCCGAGGGCAACCCACTGAGTTCCACCAGGTCTTCTCCCAGGAAAAAAGCCCTGGTGGGAAGGAATTGTGAAAGTCTTCTAGGCTGGCTTTGGAAGCCCTCTGAGGGAAGGAGGACTCTCCCTTAAAATCTAGTTCAGAGCTAGCCCATTGTCACAGGCACTTGAAGCTGGCACTCTCCCTTGCTGGCTGGACTCTGCAGGAGCTACAAGCCCCTCCCTTGCCTTGCCCTCTTAGTCTTCCTAATGCCTACGGAGTTGTATTATACCCGATGGCGAGAGCTCCCTCTCACACTATGCTTGCAGAGCGCAAATTATCATCCAGCACTCACTCTCCTTCTGCGTCCGTGACAAAGAAATGAACAGCACAGGATCCAGCCTTTGGTTACTTTCCCATTCACATGGACACTCCTTCCAGCATATCCCTCAATGGGGTTAAAGACGTGTTCTTGGAACTCAGTGCTCCCAGGTTTGTGGGGCCCCAAGTCAAATCAGGACCTCAGTCTACAGGAAGTAAAGGACTTAGACCCCCCCCTCCTTCCACACCCTGGGAAGGGCTAGCTGTTCCAATGGGGAAGCTGACATATAGTGGTATCCGTACACATACAGTCCCCCAACCAGGCAAACAGCAGCTCTTGGGAGCGTTTCAGCTTGGGAACATGAAACAAGGGCTGGGGATCGAAGCCTATTCTCCCTGCAAGCTGTGAATCCAAATCGAGTCCTTCCTACATCTGTAAAGGACAGAGCACATCTGTGACTTGACCCAGGGGCATATTTAGAAACGAAGCATGTCCAGGCAGTCCCTTATATTGCACTAGCCTCTCATAAGAGATGGGGCATCAGTTCAAGTTGGGGCCCTTTGATCTTCTCCTGCTTTAGAATCTTTGATGGAAGGAAGAAGAGTATTCATGCATGTATAAACCATTTCTATTTTCAGAGCAGGTGATAAATTATTGAAAAACCAATGAAATGTAATCCTGCTAACACATTAGGTGTGCCTGGAAAGCACTGCAGAAACTGGCTTGCCTATTAATGTTTTGATCTGTTATTCCGTTCCACCTCCTGCAAACCCAGGTCAGGTAACCAGGCAAAATACATACCAAGAAACAGTCTTACTTCTAGAGGAGTTAGCCGTGTTAGTCTGTAGTAGCAAAAGTAGAAAAGAGTCCAGTAGCACCTTTAAGACTAACCACCTTTACTGTAGATGCATCTGAAGAAGAGAACTGTGATTCTTGAAAGCTTATGCTACAGCAAAGTTGGTTAGTTTTAAAGGTGCTACTGAACTCTTTTCTAGTCTTACTTCTGATCTTCATAAAGTAAGATTAGGGAAAAATCAATGACAACAACACAAGATGAAAATCCAAGCTATCACAAATCCAGTTTAAATCCTGCCAAAAACAAGCTAATAGAGATGGCCTTACAGCACTTTTGAAAGCTTGAGTAGGTTTGAGGACCACTGCATTCATCAGCGACAGTGAAGACAATGAGCTAAGCGATGAACAACAGTCGAAGGGATAGACTTGGGGAGAGAAAGGATAGATCCAAACAATCGATCAGGGTTCTGTCCAGGCAAGCCCACTAGCCACTGATCTAACCTGGAACAAACACACTCAGATGTTTGGTGGTCGGGGACTGGTGAAGTAGCAGTTTTACCTTTGACTACCATTCCCAAGGGGTTGAACTTCCTCTCCAAGAAGGCATTGCAAGCCTTCTAGCATATTCAATGGCACGTTTAGTCCAGAAGGCCTTGGAGGAACATTGTAATACATAACAACAAGAACGTGTGATTTATATACCGCCCTTCAGGACAACTTAATGCCTACTCAGAGCGGTTTACAAAACATGTCATTATTATCCCCACAACAATCACCACTCTGTGAGGTGGGTGGGGCTGAGAGAGCTGTGACTGACCCAAGGTCACCCAGCTGGCTTCAGGCAGAGGCGTGGGGAATCAAACCTGGTTCTCCAGATTAGAGTCCTGCACTCTTAAATACTACACCAAAACAAGGGCTTTAAAAGCTGCGCTTTTGTTGACAAATTGTTACCCAAATCATTATACGTGAAACAAGCAAAGCTGTCCCTTGCCAGCCTGGAAAAGACACGTGTATTGTGGGTATACCAAAGTCCAGATTCAGCACAGCACCTGAAACAACAACAGGGAATAAGTGTTTTTAAAATGAACGTTTTTTTTATTGAATCAACACAAGCCAAATTAAACAACTGTTATGAAAAATGGGGGAGGAAGGGAGAGTGATACCTTTAAAATACCTAACTGAAAATCTTTCCCTAACAGCTGCCTATCTACTAGGGGAGAACAAAAAGAGGAGCATCATAAACATACGAAACTAATCTCCATGAGGAAGGGCAAGGGGTTCTGTGGTGAAGTGGCTGGAAATTAACCTGCCAGAGAAGAAAGCACAGCAAAATGGATCCAGGGGACGGAGAGAGACAGAGGCAGAGATCAGACATGGATTTGGGGTAATGGGCTGCGCTCTAAACAGGCTCCAAAAACTGGGGGCTGAGGGATAACTTTTTACACCTTTTCTGCAAAAATTAGGAGGGGAGGAAATGTTGGCCTCTCTTTCCTATCCTATGGAATGTTTGGTTGGGGCTGAGAAATATGGGCCGCCATCTAGTGTTTTATCACTGAATTATATGTTTATTTATGGTTTTGATGCAATTTTTACTGTAAATTTTAAAATTGATGTTATTCGCTTTGAGCCCATTCGTGGGGACAGCGGATTATGCATTTAATCAGTCAATCAATAAATGAGAGGGTGATAAAGATCCGATTTCCTGGGGACGGACAAGTTTGGGTGTTGAAGTTCTGTTAATATTGTAAAGGGGAGTTTTCCCTGGTTTGCCCAGAGCAAAATGAGAAAAATGAGCAATAAACACAAACAAGAAAGACTAAAATAAAAGTATGCTCCCTTGAGGAGGCTAGGGAAGATAGACTCATGGCTGAGTGACTAATAGGATTAGGGAAGGGCAGGAGTGAGCTGGCTAGGATCTGTCTGTTGCTTACCATTTGGAGGTCTCGGGCATGCATCAGGCCAAATTGCTTAGTGAGGAGACTCCGTAGTCCTTGGGGAGATAGCCCTCCAGTTTAATTTCTTTTGGAATGGGCATCATCTATGGATGAGCTGCTCTACATTTTATTATGTCCTTGGGGTTACTTATAGTTATTTGCTATTGGCTTTATTGCAAACTCCCATTTTTTATTGTCAGGCTCATGCCTGACAGTAAATGGGGGATCAGAAACGGGGTCCCCCTGAGGTAAGGCTCCTGGGGGCTACAGAGTTGCGTTTTTGTTACTCCGTTTCATGAGCTTTTAAATTCACGTGTGAGATGCCTTAGAAGTTTATAGAGTGATAAGGTGGCACAGAAGTTGCTAAATGAACAAGCAAACCTCAATGGCACCAATAGCATTAATACTGATATCAAAATCACTACATTGTAAGAAAATGAAAAAGAAATCCACTATTGCTTTCATACTTGCTTTAAAAAGTTAATTCCACACCAACTCATTGTCAGATATAAAAACAAAAGCCTGGACATATTTGGATATACCCAATGGCAGCCATATTCATAGTTCAATTGCTCTAGTATAATTTCAGATAAAATCCATTTGAAGTAATACAGTAATATTTATCCGAAAATTACAGAGGGTAAAACACTACTAGGAATTCTTCCCCTACTATAATGCCAGGGGAGATGAATTGGCCAACATCTGAGAAAATAGATTTTTTTTTGACAAAATAGATTTTTATTTTTTATAAATAGTTGTATAAAACTAATACAAAACAGTTTGGCCTTTATGAACCAGTACAACTTTCACAAACCAAATTCCGAGGCATTCTGAAGTACTTTAACTCCATTAAACATTAGATATTAAATATTAGACATAAAATATTATACACTGAATGATAAACTTTGAAAATGAAACATTAATAATTAAATATTGACATTTAGAGTTTAATAATGAATCTAAAACTTTAAAAATTGTACTTTATATACAATTAAACATTAAACTGTAAACGTACATATAAAATATATTGTCGAAGGCTTTCACGGCAGGAGAATGATGGTTGTTGTGGATTTTCCGGGCTGTATAGCCATGGTCTTGGCATTGTAGTTCCTGACGTTTCGCCAACAGCTGTGACTGCATCTTCAGAGGTGTAGCACCAAAAGACAGAGATCTCTCAGTGTCACAGTCACTGTGACACTGAGAGATCTCTGTTTTTTGCTGCTACATCTATGAAGATGCCAGTCACAGCTGCTGGCGAAACATCAGGAACTACAATGCCAAGACCACAGCTATACAGCCTGGAAAATCCACAACAACCATCATTACATATAAAACTTAGACTTAAAATTTAGAACCTTGAACCTTAGACCTTGAGTCCTAAAGTTTAAACTTTAAACATGAATTATGAAAGTCTGGGGCGTGGTGTCGGAGCCCGTGATGATGGACGCCATCTAAGAAAACTCCACCTACCTCAAGCCCTTATCCTTGCTCAAGCACCGAGAAAAATCAAACCTTCTATCTTAATATGGGTAAGTCTGACCCCGAAAAAAGAAGAAACTC
The DNA here is from genome assembly GCF_028583425.1 of Eublepharis macularius. Lineage (NCBI taxonomy): Eukaryota > Metazoa > Chordata > Lepidosauria > Squamata > Eublepharidae > Eublepharis > Eublepharis macularius. The sequence continues at coordinate 13,669,346 of NC_072790.1, forward strand.
AAATAAGGTCGCAAAAAATCTCCAAACCTTCTTTTTATCGCTACATCAAAGCAAGTCAACTGCAAGCTGCGAAGCTACACAAAACAAAATGGTGGAATCGCAAGCACTGGCAGAAGTATCACAAATACCCTCTGAGGACGCTCTGGACTTAAAGCTTGCAAAGCTGGAACAAAGCATATTAAACCAACTTTCCTCCATAATCAAACCTCTGGCTGACCAGATGGCTGAATTTTGCCAGGAGCTTCAAAAGGTAAATTCAAAAGCAGATGTGGCTATGGAAAAGAGTGTTTCAACTCAAAATGTCTTTAATGCTTTACAAAATCAAAAGGATCTGCAAGATCGCATATTAAAACTTGAAATGATCACGCATTAACGCAACATTAAACTTAAGGGTCTGGATGAATCCCATACTCAGAATAAAGACCTTATTGCATTTATTACAGCATGGCTTGCAAAACATCTTGCTCTTGATACGGTTATTGCTCCAGCACATCGTGTAGGTGCGATAAAGCAAACCAAAAAAGCAACCCCAAGGGATATTCTGCTTGAAATACCCGATCAAAGGTCCAGGAAAAAGATCTTGGAAGAAGCCAGGAGGAACGGATTTATCCCCCTTGAAGGATCTTCTGTTTATGTTTTTACTGACCTTCCTAGCGAAGTTTTGAAGAGGAGAGAAGAATCAGGGAAAACATTGCTACATACTCTAGACTTTGAAATATCTATGGACATTGATAGAGCAACCCAGAAAAGAAAGCAGCCACTCTGACCATCTCCCTCCCCGCTTAAGGGAAGCAAAATCCCAGTGAAATTAACTTGAACTCTAAGTCACTTTTGTTTTACTATATCACCACAGGTTTTCTCCAAAAACCATAGGTTTTTAAATCTTTGTCTTCATTTAGAGGATGGGGTGAAGAGGTAGTACGTTTTTCTGTGGGTAGCTCCCTGTTTAGCTTTATTGTTACAGGTTGGTAAGTCATTGGCTCTGCCAATAACTGCTATGCATTTGTTTCGCTCAGCAGTTTTAGTGTTCTGTAACATAGCGAATACTGCTTACTCTTTCTTATTCTTTTTAAGGGTTATTCTGGAAAGGGGTGTGTGTTTAACTATAGTTAAATTCTCTTCTTTGTTTAAATTTTTGTTTAAATTCAGCAAACAATTGCCCAAAAGAGAACCCATTTGCTCAAAAGAGGATCCAATTGCCATCAAAAGAGGAACCAGACAAGGATGCCCCCCTCCTCTATCCTTTTTGCAATTGCTCTTAAACCCTTAGCCATATCAATCAGAGAAAATAATGACATTAAAGGAATTAATCTTAACACCTCGTTTAAGATCAGTCTCTTTGCAGACAATATGCTATTATATCTGACAGATCTGCTTTCCTCCCTACACCATTTACAAGTTTTACTAACGGAGTTTGACCTAGTCTCAGGCTTAGTAGTTAATCAACCCAAATCCTATATTCTCCCAATTAATATAAATAATAATCTAGAGAAACAAATCAACAAAATATTCAAATTTCAATGGTCCCCAAAACAGATACCCTAGGTATAATGATTTCTTCTGACCTCAATAATCTTTTCAAATTAAACCACATAAAGACATGACACAAATCAAGACCAATATTAATAGTTGGCACAAATTAAATCTTACTTGGTATGATAGATTTCATTTGATCAGATCTTTTTTACTACCGAAATTTATATTTATCTTTAGAGCCATCCCAATTAAAATTACTTATAATCAAATAAAACAATGGCAAAGTATCCTATATAAATTGTTATGGCGCAACTCTAAACCAAGATTAAAAAGCACAAACGGGGGCTTCAATTATCCAGACCTCTCCACCTATCATACAGCAATAAGATTTGATAACATTTTGCAATTCCTAAATTACACAGATCAACCAAACTGGACGGCAGATTTTCCAACCTCACCTAGCACCTAGAGAACACTAACTGAAGTAGTCTGGAATAAACCTAATATTCATCCCCAAACAATTAAACATAATATTTTTCTAAACGTGATACTAACAGAATGGGACACAGTAAGAAGCAAACTAGTTCCTGGTAGCTCAAGATTTACTCCCTTTGTATCTCAACAGTGGTTCCCACCCAGCAATAACAATGAATTTAGATTGTTTTGGAGACATTCTAAAATTACTAAACTAATAGACATCGCTTCCCACAAAGGCCTCTTAGAAAAAGCAGAATTGGAAATTAAGGCCCAACACACAATTCACTGGTATATTTATTTAAAACTTCGAAGCATAGCCGACAATATAAATCTAAAAAAAATAATAAGCTCCCCGAAATCTGACTTTGAACAGCTTTTAGATACCTCAACCTTTAAATGTAAAGGCTTAATCTCTAAAATTTACAATATCGTACTACCCTTATCCAAAAAGAAAACTCCAGTCTATCAAATCAAAGGGTCACAAGACGGAAACACGGACTTCTCTGAAGAGCATTGGAAAAAGATTTGAACATCTAGCGCTCTCAGCTCAAATATAATAGTCACTAAATTACAAACTTTTAAATTGGTAAATAGGTGGTATATGACTCCTCTAAAGTTATCACACATCTCATCAAAATTGTTGTCACTATCTGACAATACCAATCATCAGAGACTCCAAACAATTTGAAAAATGGCAGAGGAAAATATCAGATTTTGTTTGGGCAGGCAAGAAGCCTCGAGTGAAAGTGAAAGTTTTACAAGATGCAAAGGAAAGAGGCGGAATGCAACTGCCCAATCTGAGACTTTATCATGATGCAATCTGCCTAGTTTGGTTGAAAGAATGGATGACATTAAAGAACAAGAAACTATTAGCCCTAGAGGGATATAAAAAAATATTTGGATGGCACGCATATTTATGGCATGACAAAGTAAAGGTCAACTCGATGTTCCTGCATCACTTTGTTCGGAGAAGTCTATACATAATCTGGAAGAAGTACAGAATTTATCTACAAGAAGGAACCCCTTTGTGGGTGGTTCCATATGAGGTGATAGACCCGAGAGCTGTTGATAATGAACAACAATGTTTAACGTATAAAGAAATAACTAAAACTGAAGCATCCAAACTTAGAATAAAGACACAAGAGGAACTATCACCTAACTACGATTGGTTCCAGTATAGACAGATCAGAGACTTATATAATTCGGACTCTGTAAAGGGAGGTATACGAATAGAGAATTCGGAACTAGAGCAGACCCTTCTTAAAGAAGATAAGAAAAGAATATCCAAGGTATACCAAGTACTGTTGAAGTGGTATACCAAGGATGAGATAGTTAAAACACAAATGGTGAAATGGGCTATAAACTTTAATAAAGAAATAACAATGGAGGCATGGGAATACTTGTGGAAAACTACAATGAAGACAACGACATGTATTAATATCAAAGAGAACATTTACAAAATGATCTATCATTGGTACATGACACCAAAGAAGATTGCGCTAGGGAATTTGAATACTTCTAATAAATGCTGGAAATGTAAGAAGCATGAGGGCTCCCTCTATCATATGTGGTGGTCGTGTGAGGTAGCCAGGCAGTACTGGGGGGAAATAATAAGAGAAATGAGTGAAATTTTACAATTTCAAATTAATAAGAACCCAGAACTCCTGCTACTGAACTTGGGAATGGAGGGAATTCCAGCCCAACACAGGACGTTGATATTTTATATGACAGCAGCAGCTAGACTTTTGTATGCGCAAAAATGGAAAGTACAAGAAGTGCCAACTATTGAAGATTGGACTTACAAATTGCTGTATATGGCTGAAATGGACAAGATGACAAGAAAACTGAGAGATCTGGACTCAGGGCAGTTCAACACAGACTGGGAGAAGCTGAAACAATACCTGGAGAAGAAATGGGAGGTGGGAGGAAAACTGTGGCAGTTTGAGAACTACTGAAGTATTGAAGTAGAGGGGGGAGACTTTACCGGGGGGAGAAGAGATAAATGTGAATTAGTAAGCAGTCAGATTAATAGATTGACATATATATAGATATATATAGGTTAACAAACAGAACATAGAGAAAATAATTAATTATAAGGACTAAATATAAGGAGCGATTAACTAACAATATTTTCTTTTTTTTTCTGACAAGTTTTGTACCAAACTGAATGTCTGAAGATATAGATGGGTCAAATTGATTGACTACGTGAGGAGAGATATATAGAACTATTATAAAAAGATAGAATGAGTAATATATATAGAGAATAAGTCAAATTGTTTGATATAAACGAATGTATGATCTATATGGTTTATGATATATAGAAATACCTGAAATTGAAAAATTGGGATAAATTGTTTATCTAAGATGGAAACAAAGGCTTACAGTTTGGGCATATAATGTTAAAAATAGTTAAGGATGTACTGCTTAGAATAATGGAGAATATATATTTGTTTTAGATAGAGGAAGTTAATAAAAGTAAGGGAAAGGGGACAAAGGGTTGGAAAGCTGTTGGAAGTCAACAAAAAGGGGGGGGAAAGGGAGGGGGTTAGAGATGAAAAAATTGGGGAAAATTGAATGTAAATGTGGAAATAACGGATTCTAACCCAATAAAAATTTTTCAAAAAAAAAAAATTGTTGTCACTATGTTGGAAAGACTGCGGAGAGGTGGGCACTTTTGCTCACTGTTGGTGGAAATGCCACTTACTTGTCAAATTTTGGAAGGATATCTTGGCCACAATTAAAGAGAGAACAGGTTATGAAATCCCCCTTTCTCCAGAATTAACTTTTTGGATTTGAGGGAAAATTTTAATATCCCTAAAATTATAAGAGATCTAATAATGTTTACTCACTGATTCTCAAAGCGCCATTGCTTTATTTTGGAAATTTAAAAAAATCCCAACCTCAGAAATCTGGTTTGCCAAAATCTGGGATCACTTTATCTTAGAGAAAATACGTGATAAAATATATCAATCTGAACATTTCCCAAATGAAACAAATTTCTTAGAGAAATGGTTCCCTTTTTTGATTTTATAGAAAAGAATAATGTCGAACCCAATTCAAAGCTTTTTCAGTCCTTAATAACTATGTAAGTCATTGCTCAAGTTTGGCTTCTGTTTTGTTGTTTATATATTTACTTGTAATGGTATGCTAATCTTTATTTCAAGCTTGTTCACATTTATCTATGACTCCTTCTTATATAGATCTTTCTCATTGTTATACGCTTACTCTTAATCGTATTGTGTACGCACTCAAAGTTTTGTTTAAAAAACTTATGAAAGATGATAAAGTTGTGGAGTTATGAAGTGCAAGGGTGTAAAGGGTGGGATAGAACTACTGGGTTGAAAAAGAACCTAGACTTCAAATAATAAGTTTTTCTTTTCCTTTCTTGCCTCTGACCGTCGTTTTGGTTTGGAATTCTCCTGTTTACTCAACACAAAATTTACAGTTTCCCCTGCCGGTACAAACGTTTATTCTGCATTTTCAGTCTTCTGTTATAGTATTTGCACTTTGAAATCAACATTCCTGAAGAACTGTTATTTTAAAAAACTTTGGATTGTGCTAGGGCGTATCTAAAGCAGGATTGTGTTCACGGAGAGGAGAGGTAGCATTTGGCAAGTTCTTTGTTTCAGGGTGACTCAAAATTATGAGCAACAATGTGGTTAATGCCACTGACTTTCAGCCTCCTTTCTGAAGCAACTTATACTAGTTATTGCTATGGTTGAGATAACATTAACCTAGATAGTTTGATCTCGAATCATAGAGATTCTAGCTTGAGTCCTTTGCTGACTAACACCCCCTTGGGTCAAAGTTTCTTTTTGTTCCACATAAAGGTGATAGTTCTGGCTCAAAGCTTTTGCTCTTAAAGGTCTTACATTTTTTTTCCAGATGCCTTGCACCATTAGCATTTTTTACTTTCTAAAAATATAGACCTAGTTTCTCTCACCTTTACTTTTAATAAGCAATCTCTGCACTGTGATATCACATTGGCTGCCCTTCAGTATACCTGGATTTCAGTAATGATGCTGTGTTACGAGAACAAATCCCTTGGTATCCTAAAATAGTGTCCTCAATTTATATTTGGATACTATTTTTTTTTCTTTTGGAGTATGCTGCATCTTTCATAACAGAACAAGTAAATTTCAGTGTTAGAGCAAGAATAAAAGCTGAGAACTGGTTAAAAGACAAAATGTATTGAAGAATTACCCCCGCCCCAATTGTGTTGTGTGTCTACATGTTTTTATTGAATTTATTAAATTATTTAAGTATTTGATATATACCTTATTTTAAATGATCCTATTATATAAAAGGCTAAGCATATTCAAGGCAACTCACTTGCTACCCTGGTGCACCTCCAGAGAGCGCTGCTGTGGAGGGAAGCCCACAGCAGGAATCCCAGGCTAGAAACAGGTGTGGAGCAGGTGGCAATGCCCATCCTCCACCTTCACCCAGCTGAGATCAAGAGTGGAGCAGGTGACAATGCCTTTCCCCCGCCATCACCCAGCTGGAATCAGGAGTGGAGCAGGTGGCAATGCCCACCTGCCCTTCATGCAGCTGGAATCAGGAGGAGAGAAGGCGGCAATGCCCCCCCCCCGCATTCACCCAGCTGGGATCAGGAGGGGAGCAGGTGGCAATGCCCCCCCCTTCACCCAACTGGAAACTGGAGCAGAGCAGGTGGCAATGCCCTCCCTGCCTACACCCAGCTGGAATGAGGACCAAAGCAGGTGGCAATGCCCACCTTCCGCCTTCATCCAGCTGGGATCAGGAGTGGAGCACGTGGCAATGCTTGCCTGCCCTTCACCCAGCTGGGTTCAGGAGGGGAGCAGGTGGCAATGCCTGCTGACCGCTTTCACCCAGCTGGGATCAGGCGCAGAGCAAGTGGCAATGCCTGCCCTCCACGTTCACCCAGCTGTGATCAGGAGCAGAGCATGTGGCAATGCCCATCCCCTCTTCACCCACCTCGAATCAGGAGCAAAGCAGGTGGCAATGCCTGCTCCCCCCTTCACCCGGCTGAGATTGGGACCTTGCCACCAGCCATTAAAGCTGGTGCATAGTTACTTTCTAGCAGCAGCCAGAGGGTGCGCGAGGTCTGTGGACCCCTGAGGAAGTTATGATCTGGAAACAAAGGTTCTTAATAACTGGTTCCTTGTTGGGTCTCCGGTTCCTTAGCGTTTTCCATCCATCTGATTCCAACTTTTGTTTTCTGTTCTCGTTATTCTTGTTTTGTGCCCCTCTCCCACCTGGGAAAGGGAAGGCTTCCCTCACGGCCAAGATTTTCGTGACATTTTCTTCTGGGTCTTGTGGCATCTTCCAGCCATCTGTGGAAGGCGATGGTGGAATGCCTCTATCGAGGCTTCCCCGTTGGTGAGGTGGGTTATGCCCTTCCCTTAGCCGCTGCTCCTCCCTAGAGGGGAAAGTGTTCACTTTCTTACTGCACTGCTTTCCCACCGGTAGGGCCAGGCACCTCCCCCACAGCAAGGGACTTCCAATTGGTTGAAAAAGGCATCCATGACTGCCACCACTGTCGGGCAAGTGGGTTTTGCTGCTGAACATAACACTTTGTGAGGTAACCCCCCACGGTCCCCAAGAGTGGGACTTATAATAGGCTGCCCTCAAGGAGGGGGAGGCCTCCATCGTTGCCGCCATGGCCAGACCATGGGTTTTGTCGGCGGCTGCATCCCTCAAGGCCCCCATGCGTGGGACTAGGTCTGTCACTCACTCCCCTAGGGTGTTTCAGCATCTGCTCTTGCTCTGGCAAGAGAAAAGGCCCCTAACCCACCAGCCAGACGCCTTCCCAAGTGGGACAGGTGCTGCAAGAAAGAAGAATTAAGAGACAAAATAGAAAGGACTACCGTGAGCCTTCAGCCAAGGAACACTTTAAGCTAGGCCAAAGAGTCTAGCGGTAGACATGGGGCCCATGGGTTATGTTGGTGGCAGCCACTCCTCAGCATGAATGACAGTTTGCACATGAAGCTGTCCAGAATGGTGGGAGGGCCCCCTATCCACGGGACTTAGAATGGCCCTCCCCCACCGCCACGGCCAGCCCATAGGTTCTGCTGCTGCATGCAACCTTTAGGATCCCCCACCCCCGTCCTGATACTGAATCTTGTCCCTCCTGGTTGGTTGGGGAGGGCATTCATCACTGCTGCCAAGGCCAGACCATGGGTTTTGTCAGAGGCCATGTCTTCCAGAGCAGTGGGAGGGGGGGGGGCTGACGCCATTTTGATCATGTTCAGTGTTGTTGTACCAGTCACTCCTGCCGCCCACTATGGCTGGACCATGGGTTTTGTCAGCGGCCACATCCTTCATGGCCCCCATGTGTGAGAAGTGGCACATGATCCCCCGGCATTGGACATGGCCCTCCACTCATTCCTGCTGCTCGCCACAGCCAGACTATAGAGGCCTTACTTTGTTGATCTGTCCCACCCATCACGTCCAGAAGGTGGGTTATGTAGGTTCCTGTTGGTCTCTGTTTGGGGGTCTTATTTTGTAACCCTGTCCCACCTGAAAAGGTGTAGAGGGCTTCCGTTGGCACCGCAACTGGCAAACATGATTCCGTTGCATTACTCTGCTGTCCCAGGGTGGGGGAGGTACCCCTGCCCCATAAGCGGGACTAACACTTCCCTCTGCCCCAAAAGGGAAAGGCATCTGTCGATGCCCACACGGCCAGGAGATGTGTACTATTCTTCCCTGGCACAGGGACGGGTATAGTTCTGCGCTGGCAGAATTGCAGTGGGGTCTAAACCATCTTACATCATTCTCTCCTTCATTTCCTCACAAGAACCCCATGGAGGATTGTCCTCCCAGGGCCTGTGAGGAGGGGTGCCCTCTGACAAAACCCATGCATCCAGATGTGTGTGTGGGCACAATGGGGGGTGGCACAGTGACTGCAGTCCACCTCCCACCCCGGAGAAGGGTGGCGGCCGATCGCTTCCCCAAGCCCACAAGGAGGGGGTGGCCACCAACATCACCCATCTGCAGCGCAAGGTAGCCGCCTGTTGGGGCATGTGGGCGGGCACGGGGGGGTGCTGCCAGCTGGCGGCCAAACCCTCTGCCCCCAAGAAGGAAGACAGCCAACTGCCTCCCTGAGCCCGCCAGGAGGGGGCGACCACCAACAAAACCCACTCATCTAGATGTGTGGGCAAGTACAGGGGGGGTGCCACCAGCTGGCGGCCAAACCCCCCACCCCTGAGAAGGGAGGCGGCCGACCGCCTCCCCGAGTGCGCAAGGAGGGGGTGGCCACCAACAAAACCCATGCATTCAGATGTGCGGGTGGGCACAGGGTGGGTGCTGCCAGCTGGCGGCCAAACCCCCCACCTCCAAGAAGGGAAGCAGCCTGTCTTATGGTGTTTCTCAGCAATATATTAGGTTTCATACAAAGTGTAAAGAACCTCCCTCTCTGCTTAGATATATTGCAGTTCTCTGAATCTTATTTCTTTGTTAATATTATATTTGAAAACTGGTAATATATTATAAGCTATCTGTTTTTTCTTGTATTATAGTTTACTTTAACATCGTGTAATTTGTTTTCTTGTTTATGCATTGTATGTTGTTTTTAAAGTTAATAAAAAGTTTAAAAAAAAAAAACGAGGCAGCTGACCGCCTCCCCGAGCCCGCAAGGAGGGAGTGGCCTCCGACATCACCCATCTGCCAGACAAGGTGGCTACCCATTCGGACATGCAGGCGGGCACAGGGGGGTGCCACCAGCTGGCAGCCAACCCCCCCCCACCTCTGAGAAGGGAGCCGGCCGACCACCTCCCCGAGACTGCAAGGAGGGGGCAGCCACCAACAAAACCCATGCATCTAGACATGCGGGCGGGCACAGGAGGTTGCTGCCAGCTGGCAGCCAAACCCCCTGCCCCCAAGAATGGAGGCAGCCGACTGCCTCCCCGAGCCCATGAGGAGGGGTTGGCCACCAACAAAACCCATGTGTCCAGACGTGCGAGCAGGCACAAGAGGGCTGTCAGCTGGTGGCCAAATCTCCGCCCCCGAGAAGGGAGGCAGCCAACCATTTCCCCAAGCCTACAAGGAGGGGGCAGCCACCGACATTACCCACGTCTGGGGGTCCATCACTTCAAATGGAGCCATAAGTCAATTGGCATTCATGGCTCCAATTGTCTCGAATGGGACTTTCCTGGGGGCACCGGCTTTGGGGGGTCTATAGGTTTGTGCCCATGTCTAATCGCATCATCTATCATCTGGACCTTTCCTTTCAGCTGGAGGCCTTTTACTGTCCCAATGGGGTGCACCTGTCTAGTTGGGGGTAGGACATTTGAGTACAGGACATTTGGGCTAGCCTGTGGGCTTGCTTGCAGCGTTAGGAGCTTTGGAAGGAGGATTTTGGGGCTCTTGTGGCAGTTTGGCATTGGGCGTGGATTGGTGGTGAGGAAGGGGTCATCGGCTGGCAGGCGAGTCAGCTGATCTTGGATCTGTGCTCCATGCAGCACGAAGGCTCCTGTAAGATGTAAGCAATAAAAGTTGTGGCTTTTTCAACTCCAATCATGGCCTCTGTGCTTTCTTTTCTCTGCCCTTGCCCTCACCCCTCAAGCTGGCACCACAAACGGTGTTGCTCTTATAAGGGACATGAGACATAGCATAAGCAACCAGAAACTATAATGCAAAGTCTGACCGAATAATATAAATCAGATTTCATGGAGAGTCTATCAACATAACCTTCATTCAAGTTTATCCTCCAACTGAAGTTGCTGAAGAGGAAGAAATTGAAAGCTTTTATGCAAGTGTCCAGGAAGAAATGGATCATGAAGCTGAACAAGATGTTCTGATAATCATAGGTGATTGGAATGCAAAAGTAGGAAACAAAAAGCAGAATCAAACATTACTGGAAAATTTAGACTAGGGTTACCAAAAAATGAAACAGGAGAGCAACTCAGAGAACTTTGTGAAGCCAACAATTTGTTTATTGCAAACTCATGCTTCAGACAGCTGAATAGATGACTGTATATGTGGAAATCACCAAATGGCCAATAACAGAAATCAAATAATCATAATCAGAAGAAGAAGATGGGGAAACAAGACCAGCTTGTTCTTAATATCAAAAATTAGAATTACGCTGAAGAGAAATACTAAAATAACCATAATACCAAAATATAATCTAAATTAAAAAAACATTCCTGAAGAATTTAAGGAATATGTAAATAACTTTTGCATTACTGAGTTTAATTGATCATGAAGAGGAGGGACTGTGGGCTGAAATCAGAGACTTTATCAAGGAAATCAGAGACATTATCCCATTTCTACTCATATCTGAAGAAGGGAGCTCTGACTCTCGAAAGTTTATGCCCTGAAAACCTTGTTGGTCTCTAAGGTGGTACTGGACTCAAATACTGCATTATCAAGGAAGAATGTGCAAAGACTATTCCTGTAGCCAAAAGGAAGGAAAAGGCTAGATGGATGACTCTTAAAATTGCTAAAGACAGATGAGAAGCAAAAGCAAAAGGTGACAGAAATAGAATCAGAATTCTAAACCTAGCTTTTCAGCAACTTGCACTCAGAGACAAAAAGAACTTCTATAATAACCGGTGCTGAGAAACAAAAGAGAACAACTAAAAAAGGAAGAATGTTCTACAAGATTCAGGAAATCAAAGGAAAATTCATACCATTTTTAGGAATGCCGTGAGATCAACATGGAAATAACATTATCTGATCAGGATAAAATAAAAACAAGATGGAAATAATACAATAAAGAACTACATAGAATCTCTTCTGTATAGGGCTTGGAAGGCAGGACTTAACTGACAGGCTGGGTGGTATGCAAGGAGGTGGTCCGTCAGGTACCCAGGTAAGAATCAACACTTTGAATAGAGCCTGGAAACAAATGGGCTGCCCGTGCAGATCTTTCAGCACCAGAGTGAGATAATACTTGCATCCTACATCCTAGTAGTAGCCCAGCTGCCACATTTTGAACCAGCAGAAGCATCCAGATTGTTTTCAAGGGAAGTTCCAGGGCTTTTTTTCAGGGGGAACACGGGGGAACAGAGTTCCGGAACCTCTTGAAAATGGTCACACGGCTGGTGGCCCCGCCCCCTGCTCTCCAGACAGAGGGGAGTTGAGATTGCCCTACGTGCCGCTCAGCGGCGCGTAGGGCAATCTCAACTCCCCTCTGTCTGGAGATCAGGGGGCGGGGCCACCAGCCATGTGACCATTTTGTCCGAGGGCAACCCACTGAGTTCCACCACCTCTTTTCCCAGAAAAAAAGCCCTGGGAAGTTCCATTTATTTACTTATATACAATTCCCAGGTGTTCTGAGAGGGATAACGGGTGGGATAAAAGCACCCGATAGGAAGAGAGAGAGTCCCTGTTACTACCTGCTTTCCAGGAGGAACACAAGTTAGGTACTTCATTAAATGGATAAGCTCGTAAATGTTATTTTTGTGTTCATATTCCCCCCCCCCCAATTCCAAGGTAGGAAAAGGCATGTATTGCAGCAAGGGAGGGAGAGCAATGAGAAAAATGCCTTGTGATGACAGGAGATGAAAAGAGCTTCAGTTTGGCACGGTGTGTGCCGGCAGGCAAGCATGTTGGTGAAATGGAGGGAAAAAACGAGTGGTGACAGAACTGCACAGCTACTTTTTTTGTTCAATCATAATTTCCCTCTATTCTAGGGATGTACCTCCACTTATTAACTAATAGAAGCCCAAATTGAAAATGTCTGGTTGGCTAGTATAATTCAGAATGAAATTATTGTCAGTAACACTCTGAGACCGGCGAGCTGCCCTATATTCAAACCACAAGGGGCTCTCACAAGCGACAGACAAGAGCAGAATTGCACGCCTTGCTTCTATGGAAGATAGCACTGACAAGTCCCTCGACCTGAAGTATGGCTTATTCCAGTCATATTCCTGGCTCACCAGTCTAGGGGAGAGCATTAATTTAACTTTGTCAAGGCACCACAGTCCCTGTTGGCTTGCTCTTCTGTTCCTGCCCATGTTTGGCCTGCAGATGCTGGTCTCACACAGACAGTGCCGTAGACTGGGGGAGGGGGTTGGCAGAAGCTGTCCTTGCTGCATCCAAGCTGATAGGCAGAGATGTAGCTGGGGCAGACAGAGGCAAGCATGTTACTTGCCCCTCCCCCCCCCATTGGGATCTCAGGCAGCATTGCAAAGGCAGCTCTGCTCCTCTCTTGTCTTGAAAACCCCGACATCCCAGGGCCCTTCCGATGCGGACATTCACCCCTCCCAGGATACCTGGAAACTTACGCTGTGCCATTTCCTGTCTCTCTTCCTATTGTATTGCTTACGGAATGTCCCAGCTGTTGATGGTCCTACCTGTGTAATCTTCCTTGAGTCTCAGTGAGAAAGGTGGACTATAACTCACACAAAGGAACAACCAATTGTCAGAGAAACTCTGTGAGGTAGGTTAGACTGAGCATCTGTGACTGCCCAAGTTTACACAGTAAGTTCCTATGGCTGAGTGGGGTTTCAAACTTGGACCTCCCAGGTCCCAGTCTGACACTCTAACCATTACACAAGTATGGGAGGTATATTAGTGCCTAGGTTTGTGAACTGTGCTGCACAAATCAAGAAACACCCAGTATATGCTTGCATTTCACCAGGGCTTTTTTTCAGCAGGAATGCGGGGGAACGGAGTTCCGGGACCTCTTGAGAATGGTCACATGGCTGGTGGCCCCGCCCCCTGATCTCCAGACAGAGGGGAGTTGAGATTGCCCTCCGTGCCGCTCCAGCGGCGCGGAGGGCAATCTAAACTCCCCTCTGTCTGGTGATCAGGTGGCAGGGCCACCAGCCATGTGACCATTTTCTCCGAGGGCAACCCACTGAGTTCCACCACCTCTTTTCCCAGAAAAAAGCCCTGTGTGTCACTGACTGCCTACCATCTGTATGAATCTCCCAGCTGGTACAGGTTCCTCTGTTTCTCTCTTGACTGCACACTAGAGAAGCCAGACAAAAATTGTTGCTTTAGCAGAATAAGCTTAATGAGTGCCAAAGTGGGAGTTCTGAGCGATTTGTTGGAGGTATAGCTTGGGGACAGCATGACTGCAGTTAAATGGAAAGCAGTTTTGATCAGAGCTGGATCCCCACGATGGCAGCCCCTCACCAAGGATGCTGATGGAAGATTTTCCAAAGTATTGCATGATGAATATAGTCTTCTCAGTGTATGCCAATAAATCCAGAAGAACTTGGAATCTTGTCGAGTATGAAAGGCAAAGAAGGACAAATGTGAAAAATCCTACCGCCCCAAAAGTTGGCAGTCGTACGTTACTCTGTGCTTACTCAGGAATGCCATGTTTATGTGGCTGCTGCAGTCCCATCTGTGACGGTTAAAAAGCGAAGCTATTTAAGTCTAAGGCACTTCCAAAAGCATAAATAAAATTTTGCTTTTTTTAATTCCTATTGGTTTCTTTAAGGAAAGCTTGTTGATGTCTGACTTGGGTAGAATTGCCTTTAGATGTGCTAAAATGGAACTGCGAAGTAGCAAACTGCAACAGAGAATGCCTCCTGGGATTGCCTACACAGCAAGGAGGGCTTTGTACGAACCAACATAATGAAATCCTGCCCTCAAGTCATAGTTGACTTATGGTGACTCAGGGTTTTCATGGCAAGAGAGGTGGTTTGTCATTGCCTGCCTCTGCAACCCTGGTCTTTGCTGGAAGTCGCCCATTCAGTTATTAAACAGGGCTGGCTCTGCTTAGCTTCTGAGAGCTGACAAGATCAGGCTCTTCTGGGGTATCAAGTCCAGGGCATGATCCAAAAAAGCTATTCTAAAAAAATCAGGAAAATTGTAGAAGCAACTTCCCCAATATCCCCTATTAGGCAATATTGTTACAGGATCATGTGGGGGAGGGCACTCACTTCCTCATCCTCCAAAATATAATATGCCATCAGGTGTCAACCATGTCCTTTGCTCACTATGTAGGACAAACAGGACAGTTGCTACGCGAAAGACTACTTGGATGCAAATATGGTAATATTCAGAAACAAGGGGGGCAACATTGTTAACCCTCCCATGACACACCATTGCTGATTTAAAAGTTAGTATTCTCCTGAAAAGAACTTCAAAGTCAGACTTTACGTTGAAACTGCTGAATTCAAATTCATCAAGAGGTTTGACACAGGACTGAACAAAGATTTGGGGTTTTTAAAAAAAGTAATTTATCAATTTTAATGAAAACTGGCATACCTCAGCCAATGATAAGTACTAGCTTAGCAAAACTAGTGAAATGACCACTGACTTCTCTTATGAATGGACTGTACCACATAGTGTAGCATCCAGACAAGAATAAAAGAACATGAAAGACACTGCAGACTTGGCCAACCTGAAAAATCAGCAGTGGCTGAACATAGCCTAACTCAAACAGGAGGACACAGTATCTTATTCCAGGACACTAAAATACTGGACAACACATCCAACCACTTTGTCAGATTGCACAGGGAAGACATCGAAATCCATAAGCATAAGCGCAATTTCAACAGGAAAGAAGAGAGTTTAAGAAGGAATAGGGCATGGTTTCCAGTCCTGAAAAACACCAGACTAACAAAATACTCTACATCTTACAATAGCCTTGCAGATAAGATTAACATATCAACCACCAATCCATACGTAAAAGAACCTCCTTAGGATACAGAGAAGTTTCTCCCCATTAGCATTCCACACCCTGGGAAACTCTTACAGGATGACTCAGCCCAAACTCACCTTCCTGAGTAGATATAAATGACCTGCTAACATCTTCTCCACACCTTGACACTGAGAGATCTCTGTCTTTTGGTGCTACACCTCTGAAGATGCCAGTCACAGCTGCTGGCGAAACGTCAGGAACTACAATGCCAAGACCACGGCAATACAGCCCGGAAAATCTACAACAACTGACTGTACTTTTCTCAATTATATTTGCATTTTGCACAATGACCTGTATGCCCTGCACTTCATGATCTTGCTATTGTATAAAGACTGCCTAATGAAGACCTATTTTATTTATTTTTATTTATTTCCTGTCATTCTCCTCAACTGGGACCCGTTGGTCTCCTTTCCTCCATTTCATCTTCACAACAGCCCAGTGGTGGAGAGCGGGCTGAGAGCGTGTGTGACTGGTCCAAGGTCATGAGCGAGCTTCCACAGCAGAGTGGGAATTCGAACCTGGTCTCCCAGATCCTAGTCTGACACTCTTAACTACTACACCACACTAGCTCTGTATCAGACAGAGTGGACTCTAGCCCATGAAGGCTTATGCTGGAATAAAATCTTGGGGTTTTTTTTCTCTAAAGGTGCTGCTAGACTCTTGTTTATTTTTCCTGCAACCTCTAGAAATATTTTCAGTTCAGGATGAGCTGCAGTCAGAAAAAAACCCTCTGAAAATACCTAGCGGAAAATGCATGTGTGGAAATACTTGCGTGCATCTAGAAAATAGACCCTGGCCTGGATGGTCCTGGCTAGCCCAATCTTGTCAGATCTTGGAAGCTCAGCAGGGCCGGCCTTGGTCAGTTTATAGATAGGAGGAGAACTAAGGAAGTCCAGGGTCGCATTGCAGAGACAGGCAGTGACAAACCACCTCTGAAGCCTCTTGCCTTGAAAATCCTATGGCATCACCTTATCAGCTGCAACTTGACTGCACTTCACACACACAACCATCTAGAAAACAATTTGAACTTATTAGATAGAACTCAGGTTTAGGATTCTGCCCACTGCTCCTTCTCAAACCTGGATATTGAAGCCAGCCTCCCACATGCCTGTACCTGGATGGCCGTTAATCTTGTTTATCCAACCACATAGTTCCTCCAAGACCCAGCGATAATTTCTGCTGATCCCCAGGAATAAAATTTCACGAGGCTTACTCAGCTGCAGCAAGGAGGGGGAAGTGAGAAATCCTGTTCTGCAAAGGGACTGGATATGTGACAGTCTATGGGGAACACCAGAAGTGCTGGAGCTGATGAACACTGAGCCTTTTCAGATGCACACAAGTTAGGAAAGGGGATAGAGAATAACCAGAGTGGAGGACGGAGAAGAATTTTCTCACCTTCTCTGATAACACAAGAACTTGGGATCACCCAGTGAAACAGATAAGCAGTTGATACAGGATAGAAAAAAAACACAAGTACATCTTCGGACAGAACATGCAGCAGGTCTCTGAAGAAGCGTCATATAAATGTTTTAAATAAATAAATAACTTATGGAACTCACTGCCAGAGGATGTAACGATGACTTTTTATGAAAATAAGACAAATTCATAGAAGACAACTATTAGTCTGATATCAAATTCTGGGGTCAGATACACCCCAGCATATCTGCCATGATTGTCTTTCTATATAACAACAACAACAACAACATTCGATTTATATACCGCCCTTCAGGATGACTTAACACCCACTCAGAGCGATTTACATGTCATTATTATCCCCACAACAAAACACCCTGTGAGGTGGGTGGGGCTGAGAGAGCTCCAGAGAGCCGTGTGACTAGCCCAAGGTCACCCAGCTGGCTCAAGTGGAGGAGTGGGGAATCAAATCTGCCTCTCCAGATTAGAGTCCTGCTGCTCTTAAACACTACACCAAACTGGCTCTCTTATAATGTATAATCTGATCCTCTGAGAGTATACAAAGGTTCTCTCCCTGAGTTGGGAGAGAACGTTTAATTGCTTGCTTCCAAATGTTTTAATAACAGTCCCCAGCCAGCCGGGAAGAGTGACCTTGAAGTCCAGCCAAGACTGCGCCAAGTGTCTGAAAGACTTTAAGACTGTGGAATGTTTATGCTTTCCTCCCCGTGTTCTCACACTTTTCATGCTCAAACTAACAGACATTCCTACACTATTGGGGGCGGGGTTTTGATCTATAATTCCCTTAGCTTTAGTTACTAGCCTCATTCCAGCCAATAACTTTGCGCAGCTCACTTGACAATGGTATGCTCATCAATAAAGTAACTTTGACTCATGAACCATGGGCGATGCAGTGAAATGCTTTGGGATACTTGGCAAGATCTCAGAGCCTATAGGTTCGAAGGCCTGTTGAGTGGGACTTACTTCTGAGGAAATATGTTTGCGGTGGGGATAGAAATCCATGTTACAAAAAGGAGGATATGCTCAGCTTCTCTTCATTTTTCAGCTGCTGGCCTATAGATCTCCAGAGCCATTCCAAGCGACACTGTAGAGTGAAAGTTTAGTTCAATCAGTTTTGATTCCTGTCGAAGTACTTCACTGACAAGAGAGCATGCCGGGCCTGATGAGTCACGGCTTGCTACTGAGCTTTGAAAGGAAGCGTCATCATCTACAAGGTCAATCATTTTGAGTAGGATGAGAAAAATCTAGTTTCTGATGGGTATAATTGTTTTTATTGCTTGCCTCTGTTTGGGAAGCCATTATAAGTATCTACGGGGTAACTATGGTGACAAGGAGAACCCTTAGCAGCATTATAGTGAAGCAATTTCAAAATCTTTGGGGCAAGAGTCCGACTTCTGTGTTGTTTGCTAGATAACAGTTTCTTTTCCCTCCCTTTTTTGCCAAGACTTGTTAATCTGAGGCAGTTGCTCTCAAAAATTAGACAACTGCATAGATAGGACTGAACAAGCTTCCTGGCTGAACTGTATTCTACAGCACAAAGAAAAAAAATTCTGATATACTAAATTAGGAAGCAGTCTTCAGCATGTTGGATGGAAGTACATTCCACCGAAATGCATCCTTCCAATGTGCTTAGAATAGGGATGATGCAATTCAGTTCTGTGCACATTTACCCTGGAGAACCTACCGTGGAGTTCAATGGGACTTACTCCCAAGTAAATGTACACAGGATTGCAGCTGTACAGGCAAACCTAAGCATAATCAGACTTGTTTAAGCCTACTGTACTGACTTCCACAGTCTGAGAATTGTGCAATTCTGTTTAGGGTTGTGTTGCTCATCTTTTAACTAATGCGGGACTCTAATCTGGAGAACCAGGTTTGATTCCCCACTCCTCCACTTGAAGCCAGCTTCTAGCTCTCTCAGCCCCACCCACCTCACAGGGTGTTTTGTTGTGGGGATAATAATGACATACTTTGTAAACATCTCTGAGTGGGTGTTAAGTCATTCTGAAGGGAGGTTTATAAATCGAATGTTTATTATTATTATTATTATTAGTAGTAGTAATATCATATTCAAGCTGCATTTCAAGAACCCTACACAGAGCTTTTCCGCACACTCGACTTATTCCTGATTTTCTTAGCAATCAATCCCCAAGCATTAGAATTGGTTTAGATATGTTCTTTGTCTCCCCCCACCCCCACACACACTTTTGCATTGGTTTATTTTGTTCTGTACAAGCTCCTTCCCTTGTGGAGATATAAAAGAAAAGGCATACTTGCACAATGGAATGGGCTAGAGACTTTTTTTTTTTAATGAAAGCTGAGAATTCATAGAATCTGCACCATCTATTATTACAGTGATAGGTCAATATAGCAATATAAAAATTATGATTACAAAAAAGATAGAAAACAAAACCAGGATGGGGGGAGGTGAGGAACGGTTCCACAAAGACAAATGCGCAATAATCAAAAAGCGGATTGGAGGTAGATGAGAGTGGGTAGGGCAAACAAAACTGAAAGAGACATCATACATGAGGAACAAAGGTGACTCATAAACAGCTTCCAGGAAAAGATCAGTGTGAAAGTGATTTCAAAAGAAATGAACAAAAACCCAGAGGAAAACTGAAAACACACAAAGTGAAAACTAAAGGTGAAAGGAATGCATGCAGAAATCAGGATAAATCAAAGCAGTATGGGGCCAGAACCAATGGAAAAAACCCTTGCGGAAAAGCCCCACAGAGGCATTTTTCACGAGAAGCAGTGTTCTAATTTGACTCCCATCAATCCAGCCTTCTACTACGTGCACACTGAACATAATCACTTATACTTGTTCTGGCTGGAGCTTTTAAAACCCCTTGGTACTTGCAGGGCTGAAACCCTCATTTAAAAGATCAGCAAAGCTAATTATTGTCCAGTCTTTCTCTTCCTTCTTTCACATGAGAAACCATCTATCCGAATAGAATTATATTTGAAAATTTCCAGAGGACTTGTGTTAATGCACAAAGCAAGATTGGTGAAATCTGTCAACACATTTATTGAAAGCAGAAACACAATAGATTTCTAGGGACTGCTAGGGAGGAATTGTAGTTTACTCAGAGTAGCAGTGAGACGAAGTGGCAATGAATATTACTGAAAATGCTACACTTTTCCCTCTCAAACTGCTTACTAAATAGACAAGGAACAGAACAAACCAAACCCAAAGGAAAGCCTAAGCTAGAATGTCAACTCTAATAGTGGGCATAAAAGCTTTTGAGGCAGTCGGTAATTTGTGTTAATCAGCAGAGCTGCACTAACAGATTATTGAAAATTGAAATTGAAAATTCAGTCATCCCAGACTGTTACTTATTTACTTATTCCACGAACTACAAACCACGAACTGATTTGTGAACTGGTGGAAGTTCCTGGTTCCTGGTTCGTGGAATAGCAACGAACCACAAGTTAGGTGGTTCGGGTTTTTTTCGGTTCATGCCCATGTCTCCATCTGTTGAACTCATGTACCAATAGACTCAATTGACTCTCCAAGTCGGTTTATCAAATTATCAATTGCCTTATCATTAGTTATTTTAATTGCTCAGATTGTTTTTCCAACTGAGCCCCCATTTTTTCAGCAAGGAAATAATTTCTTCATGAACTTCAGCATCAGCTGGGAGGGGAGAGGAAACCGTCTTTGTGTCTTTCCCTTTATGGCTCATAGTTTGAAAACTGTAAGCCCATTTAGCACAAGATGATCACAAAGAGAAAACAAAACAGTAAACAAAGGCAAATTACCACAGCATCAAACGGGACAGGTCGAAATCAAAGTATAACATGCAGAAGAGATAGGAGAGGCAGAGGGTTGCTTCTGATGACTCGACCATGTTAACCAGAAGTCCTCCATTGACATTTGATGTGCAAAAGACAGACTGGCAATTATTGCTGGAGGCTCTTCCTTTCTGGGTGGACACAAGACAAATGATTACACCTTTAAATCAGCAATGAAGACAGAGTACGGTGACCTTTGATCTTAAGAACAAAGCAGAGTTCCCAGTTCACTCTTAGGTATAGTGACATGAAATCCTTTTCATTTCTTATAAGACCTCTAACTATCTAAAGTGGCTGGATGAGTGCTCTTGAGTGGAACATGCTTTGATCATGAGGTGGAGGGGGAAAGCTGAGTTCATGTGCATGGTTGCGTTAACGTATAGGCTTTGCTCTCTCTTGCTTGCAGAAATGGGTGGTGGGGGGGGGTGTTCCACTTCCTTCTCGGTTCCTTCTCGCGCTGGTCTTCCTCTGGATCTTCAAGATCCATTCTTCATGGTAGTGTGCGTGATGTAGACTTGTTTCATTCTCCCCCTTCTTGTTTGCACATTTAGTTGGATTATGCTGTCCCCTGGAGGTGCCAGCTACAGGAGCTAACATTAAGCATGAAGTCTGTTCTTAAGGACATAAAAGTGCACATAAAATGGCAGTTGTGTGACAACTTAGACCCATGGGTTGGAATTGGACTAAATTTTCCAATGGTATCTCCTGTCATGGTTCTCCCTTGCCCCCATAGCCAACTGATCTTCACAAAGCACTGCTCTTGGGGGGCAGTGGACTCGGAGGAAAGACATGAAGGTAGGCTGCAACAGGAAGGAGGAATCCATGGAAATTGCCAGTTTAGTCTGGATGCAGCCCTTTGTCTCCTACCTCTATTTTCTGTGTGTGTAGATCTGTGTGTCAAGTCTGTGTTGGCAATGTTATATCCAAAGGGTCCTTTCTCTGTTTCTTTCTAATTAAGCCCTGTTCACATTAAAACTACAGGTATATCCTGCATATACACTTTTGCTTGTAAGAAACAGCCAATGAGAAACTGGGGACCAGCAATGAATAAAAGTGGAGTTTGATTCATTCCTTCAGCTGTACATGCATTTAATGTAACATGAGAATTAACTAAGACACACACAAAGAAAAATCAAGTCTACACTGTATTCAGATTGTATGCGTATTTACCGTGATTTGTAAACAGCTATTCTGCATGGACCAAGTGGGGCAAATTACGGGGGTGTAAGACAGATCACAAAGCCGCACTGATTAAAGCCTTGTGTACTTCAGGCCACAAATTACTATTTGACTGATATACCCATTTTGGCATAACACAGAGCTAAAAATAGAAGGGCATATTTTTGTGTGGAAGGATTGGGCAAAAAAGTAAGTTTATATATTTGATTAACTCATCAAGCCTACTGGAGACTTCCTACCGTTGACCATATTCCATAACCTAGCAGAATTTTTCACTGATTGGGGAAGACTGAAAACATATTTAGAAAAGAAGTGGGACGTGAAAGGGGAACTATGGCAATTTGAAAATTATTAGAATGGGTTTTTTTTATTGGAAGAGATGGAATCTTTACCATACAAAGTGAAGTATTAGCTCATTGTTAGCCTAAATTTAAGTGGATTTGGAGTTAATAGATATTGGTAAAATTAATAAAGTAGATAGTTTATTTAATTGTTAGCTTAAACTTAAATATATTTGAAGTTAACAGATAGTAATAGATAACAGATTTTAAGTTAATAATAATAGATTTGAAGCTAACAGATAGAGCTTAGTTTAACAAAGCAGAATGTAAACATGATATAATGAGTTATAGAAAAAGGGGATACATTAGGAATAGATTAAGATATAGGGTTGGAAAGCAGTTGGAAGTCCTGAAAAAGGGGGGAGGGAAAGGGTGGGGGAAAATGATATTGAGGTGTTATTTGAAAGTTGTATGTATTAATATTCTCACCTAATAAAAAATTAAAAATAAAATAAAATTTGGTGCTGCTGTTTGTGACGCTCCACAAACGCCCCCCAGTTCTGGAAGGCTTTTTCCTTGCCTTCGGTGCCTGGGTCTCCTGTCAGCCTCTGTGGCCAGAGCTCAGCCAGAACCAAAATGGATGTCATGTACCTGCATGAGGAGTGAAGCAGAGATCCTGAAACCTCCATTCAGACACATCAATTAAAACAGACCCTCCTCAATAAAGAATTCTTCCACAGGCAAGAAACATGTACCCAGAACATGTTTCATTTTCTCTCTTCTGAAAACATCTCAAAAACTTCAGAATGCTGGAGACAATATTATGGTTATGTTTTCTTGACATGTATGAATGTTGGAATATCTGGTAATCACCTCATTCTGGATAGAAGTCTATGCCACACTAAGACGAGTAGAAACAGTATTAAGATTGATGGACAAGAATTGACTAATGGAATAGAGTCTAAATGGGTGGAATCCAGCATCAGGCCAGAGAACAAATTCTTCAACAACACACCGATGTCAGGGTGACTTATACAAGAACACTGAAAGAGACTACTTCCTTGTGCCTACCCAGTGAATGGAAGACCCAACCTCATTTGCCATTTATAGAACTGAAGACAGCTGGAGATGACTTAGAACTAGACATGGGCATGAACGGAACCCCCCCCCCGAACAAGCTGTTCATTGTTCGTTGCCATCCACAAACGACGAACAATGAAGAGTAATGAACATGACCCTGTTCACAAACATGTTCGTTGTTCATTGTTTGAGGCCCTTTAAAGATCCCTTTAAACTATCAGCTGGCTGGTGGCAGGGGGGATTTCCCTCCTGCCACTGGCCAGCTGATAGTTTAACAGTCCCTTTCCTGTCACACCCCACAAACTGACCTTCCCAATGTCCAATACCCACCAAATTTGCAGGGGACATAGTCCTCACTGTCCTCTGAAGACCCCCCCCCCCCCAAGTTTCAGAAAGATTGCATTCCAGGAAAGGCATGATGCATGGGTCGCCCCCTTTGCTGTCATTTTCTCTTCACAGTGGCAAAAATGGGGCGCTGCTGGAAGTACTTTGAAGGGTTAAATCCAGAAGGAAAGCCAGAAGGAGTTCAGACAGAGTTCAGTCCCTGCCTCTGGTTGCCAAGGGAATTGATTGCAGGTGCCAGACTGTCTGGCTTGACAAATGGCTGACAAAGGCAACAAATGAGGTTCACAACGACTGCTTGTTCATTTAGAATGGGGCCTCACGAACGGCTTGTCCGTGAACAGACGAACGGGCTGTTCGTGGGTTTTTTTTCCGTTTGTAATGCTGTTCGTGCCCATGTCTACTTAGAACAGACTCTTCCCAGGCTGTCTGGCTACACACCCATTGGCTTAATGGACTAAATTTTCCATCAGCAGGACAGAACTTTCCTCTTTGCCAAGAATATCTGCTCCTGGGGTTAGGGGAACCTGAGGAATGACCTAACCATAGTGGGGAAGATCTGGAGGGAGAAGTAGGAATTGGTGGGAAATGCCAATTTAATCTGGATCCAACCCCTTGAGCTTGGCAAGTTAAAGTTCAATACTTTTGACATGGATATGACAACATATTCCAAAGCAAGCATTGTGACAGAATTTAGCCTGTTTTTTTACTGATCCCCAGTTTTTTGCAGCGAAGAAGCAGGAAAACAAGCAAACAAACATGATATGTGTATGAGAAATCATTTTTACATTAAATTGCACACCGCAAAATTAAAGTTGATTTATTCTCTGACACCATGACACACTCAAGACACGTCACAGGATAGAGAACAGTATGAACCATATACTTACCTTTGGGGGACAGCACTTCTGTGACCTTAGGTGGCCTTTTACAAAGCTGCCCCTTGAATAGTTCTTGAAGAATTCGCTATTGAATGAGCTGCATCTGTTCCAGCACAGATTCACAACAATGTTCTCAACCTAAAGTGCTCAGTAGCTTCTATGCAAGCATTTATATGCATGCTTTTTTTGACTAAGACTTCGGAGAGCCACTGCCAGTACAGAAAATACGAGCCAGGTCTAATGCAGTAGAAGTGTTAAGGTCTTAATTATTTCAAAAAGAAAGCTTACAAGTTAAAACACATCATGCCAGATTTGCTAATTTAAAAACAGCAACATTCTAATAATTTGTCAGTC
Source organism: Eublepharis macularius (assembly GCF_028583425.1). Classification (NCBI taxonomy): domain Eukaryota; kingdom Metazoa; phylum Chordata; class Lepidosauria; order Squamata; family Eublepharidae; genus Eublepharis; species Eublepharis macularius. Next base: position 13,694,233 of record NC_072790.1, read on the forward strand.
ATCTATGTCAAAGGAAACAAGTTTCAGCCCCTTCATCACTATGCAGTTCTCTGATATATTAGTTCATTGTATCACTCCAAAACAGGGCTTTTTTTCAGCTGGAACGCAGTGGAACCTCTTGAAAATGGTCGCATGGGTGGTGGCCCCGCCCCCTGATCTCCAGACAGAGGGGAGTTTGGATTGCCCTCTGCGCTGCTCAGCGGCATGGAGGGCAATCTAAACTCCTCTCTGTCTGGAGACCAGGGGGCGGGGCCACCGGCCATGTGACCATTTTCTCCGAGGGCAACCCACTGAGTTCCACCACCTCTTTTCCCAGAAAAAAAGCCCTGCTCCAAAACATTGATGCCCTCCCACTCCTTCAGGCCCAGCACCCCATGAATTTGCCATAGCCCAGCAAACAGTATTTTAGCCACAACTATCAAATTCATTATAAGTACTAAGGTGAATTCTACCCCTATCCTGCTACTCTGCCAAGTAAAGTTTGAAACCTTCCCCAGCTGAAGGAGCTTTCCTCTGACTTCAGTTCTTTTTGTTGGAGGAAGAGCTACTGAAGGTCGGGAATCTTCCTGGAAGATAGTTGGATCCACCTGTCAGGTTCTGACTATGGTTTATGTATCTTCAAACCAAAGAGACTCAATTTTAACCTTGTCAGTATTTTTAAGTGCTTCTTTTGCAGGTGGCAAGCAGTTCACTGGAAGATCACAGAGAGAAGAAGGTTATGTCTACAGCCTTTCCAGCCTTGGGAAACTTTCACTTTCTCACCCTCGGGCCGTTTGTTTTGAGAACTGTGGGGGAGGATGGGGCCTGCAGGGAATTGCTATTCTGTACCTTATCCTTTGCCTGTCATTCGTAACAATACTTCTATATCAGCCAAGATCCTTGTATCTTGGATTGTGGACTATAATGGTTGTTTATATTCAGTAAAGCCTTTTGAAATCGATGGACTCATGTCTCATTGCAAGAGGTAGTCTGGATTGCAACTTTTAGCAAGCTACAGTCTGACACCACCCATATCTTTCACATTTTCATGTCATGTCATACACAAGAGAATTGACTGCATATTTATATGAAGTCTCTGTGATGCTATTAAATCTATTGTGTTTATAACCATGATGACCCAATGTTATATACCTTTTGGATCTCCCCCCTTCCCACTATATTAAAAAACATGTATCAAATTTCGTTTTAACATTTTTGCATCCTGGAAATGTGCCAGAAACAATACAGAAGGCAGCACCGTAGGCTCTGAGAATGCATAATTGAGCCATTTAATACTTATTAATTCTTTTAAGTCTTCCCTAATTTATTAAACACACCTTAGTTTTGCTATGTATCTCTGATAATAGTTGTATTTTTAAAGGAAGAAGAAATTAAGACAGATGTTTTACTCTTAGAAAATGGAAATTATGTTACAAATACAGAATGATTTTGCAACTGAGCAATTGAAATGAGGCCATTGATGCTGAAATGTCTTGAAGCACAGAAAAGTAAAGTAAATTTCAAAACTGACATTCCTTTAGACACTGATGTTTCAAATCTGCCTAATACCTAAAAAGTGGGAAATTGAAGTAGTTACGCAGAAGCAATTGGCTTTTCTAAATTTAATTAGAAAATATATATGCTCCCTCGCCAAAGACCTGCTTGAGGCTGCTCAAGTATAGTTTTTTGTAGTTTGAAATGTTGCAGGGCTTTGAAAGATAAGTGGTGGTTTACCTTTAATGTATTTATATAGAATCACTTGCAGTCTGGGGTAGCTGTAACCTTCCCTGTTCTAATAATCTGTGATTTAGGAGTTGCTTTGTTAACATGCTCTTATTGAGAACAAAATATAAATAGTGGTCAAAGGTTTGTGGTCCCTGTCACCCCCCTGAAGCAAGCAAGTTGTAAATGTGTGCACATTTATACCCACAGCAATACAAGCATTTTCCTGTTCTCCTGTTTGGCAAAGTGAAGGGCCATTGTGTTCCTGGGAACCTGCAATGCAAACCCATTTTGGGAATACACTCAAATTGCCTTCTAAAGCAAGAATTATCCTGAATTCTTTCTAAAACAGTGCAATAACTAGGGCTTTTTTCTGGGAAAAGAGGTGGTAGAACTCAGTGGGTTGCCCTCAGATAAAATGGTCACATGGCTGGTGGCCCCGCCCCCTGATCTCCAGACAGAGGGGAGCGGTGCGGAGGGCAATCTAACCCCCCCTCTGTCTGGAGATCAGGGGGCGGGGCCACCAGCCATGTGACCATTTTCAAGAGGTGCCGGAACTCTGTTCCACCACGTTCCTGCTGAAAAAAAGCCCTGGCAATAGCCGTTTGTCTGTCATACAGATAAGATGACTGAAGAAGGAGAAAAAGCTAGCATTGGTGACTGCAGCAGAGACAACACAGTGGAAAGCCAACTTAGTGATACTCCACACAAGACTCACTCCATAAAAACCAAGCCAGGAGCATTGCTGCCTTCAGAGGACAGCTCTTGGAAGCATATTTAAACATCCCCATTTTGTTTTCTTAATCCAGGCTCAAGGTCAGGGGGTCTGATTTCTTCCCCTCAGACCAGATTCTTCCCCCTCCCCCAGCAGCCAGAAATCTCTCCAACACCTGTTTGCGGAGGTGGGGTGTGTGTGTGTAGGATTTCAGGCTGCCAGCACAGGGGGAGGGGATTTCATTCCAGGAGCGGAATGAAATCCGTCTCCTTGCATCTGTGGAGATGACTGTAGGCAGTCGGCCTGGCCTCTGCCATCTTTAATAGCTATTTAATAACGCTACCTGTGATATAAAATCACAAGACCCCTGGATTAAAATGCAGCTTGGCTTGCAAACAGGGGAATTCCAGCTAGCAGTTGCTGAGCTCTGCCGGGGAGACCCGGGCATGAATGGAATGCTGGATGTGAATGCAGAGTGACCAGTGGTGATTAGTTTTACAGTCTCTCCAGCTCCAAAAGGAATCCAGAGCAACAAAAGTCTCGCAAAGTCACCCCACTTAACACATTCCTCACCTTCCGTGATGAGATCTCCTGCCCATGATTGAGTAGTGGTCATAAACTGGGAAGCCTTGAGCCAACTTTGTTAATTCTGGCTTCTTATAACATACACAACACTTTAACTTGTCAGGCCTCAGGCTATTAATTATATTGTCCAAATGAAAGGGCAACAGTGGAGACTGCCACAGAATTGCCTGATGAAAGATGGAGCTAGCAGTACAAAAGCAATTTCATGCTAGAAGAATGAAAATGCAGACCCATAGACTTAATTGGGGGGATCAGTTGCTGGCTGTGTGGGAGGAGGGCAGGATGCGGGGTGGCCACCACATTATAGGGAGGCACGGGCTTCCAGAGGCCCTGGTGGAGGCGGAGCCTGTGCAGCCCAGATTCAAGTTGCCCTCGGTAAGAGTTCCCTCACCTCTTTCCCCAGAAAATAAGCCCTGGCAGTGACCGTGTAATTTTGGAATTTACAATCCTGGTGAAGGTAAAAGCAGTATGTAGTCAGACATACACGCTGGACTTCAGTTTTTTTTTTGAAAATCAATTTGTATTGGATGAGATAACATACATTCCACACATTCCATAATACATAGTATAATTTCATTTACCCCCTATACTGGTATATATGGCCCCACCCCTTCTCCCTCCCCCCTTTTCCTTTTTGACTCCCAACAGCACTATAACCCATTACTTATCATTATCCCTATTCTATTATTTGTTTCTATTTTTAAAGGTAAAGTTCATACTTATTCTCTGTACATCTTAATAGTTATCCAGAGACCACAGCTGTCCTTTCACAACCCACTTATTTTCAAGGTAGTCCCTAAATTTTCCCCAGTCATTCAAAAATTCACTTGAATTTTTATCTTTCAATTTTCTTGTCATTTTATCCATCTCTGCCATGTACAACAGCTTCTGAATCCAATCTTCAACTTCTGGTATTTCTTCTTGTTTCCAATACTGTGCATATAATAATCTTGCTGCTACCGTCATATAATATACTAGCATCCTATCCTTGATACTAACTTTTTCCATATTTAAACCTAACAACAGCAGTTCTGGGCTCTTCAACAAGTTACTTTTCACAATTAACAACATTTCTGCATAAATCTTAGTCCAAAAAAGCTTGGCCTTTTCACACATCCACCACATATGGTAAAAGGAACCTTCATGTTTTTTACATTTCCAGCATTTGTTTGACATCGCATTATTTACATTTGCTCATTTTTTCGGTGTTAAATACCACCTATACATCATCTTATATCCATTCTCTTTCAGATTAGTACATGCAGAAATCTTCAATGTAATTTTCCATAAATATTCCCAAGCCTCCATTGTAATTTCTTTGTTGAAATTCACTGCCCATTTTACCATTTGAACTTTAACCATCTCATCTTCCGTGAACAATTTCAGTAAAAGCTTATACATCTTAGAAATCAATTTTATTCCCCCTCCCAATAGAAGCTCTTCTCATTCTGAATTTTTACTTCTAAAACCCACTTTTCTTTTGTCAGATTCAAATAAGTCTTTAATTTGCCGATATTGCAATCAACCATATTTAAATAACTCCTCATTGTCTTTTATTTTAAAAGTGTCTCTGTCCATCCATAATAGTTCTTTATAAGTTAGCCAGTCTTCTCCCTTGTGCTCCGCACTTGGATTTACAACTTCTGCTGGAACAATCCACATAGGTCTTTTCTCCCTAATAAACTTCTTATACTTTTGCCAAACCATAAAAACATTCCTTTTTACAAAATGATGTTGAAACACACCGTCCATTTTATGTTTGTCATACCATAGATATGCATGCCACCCAAACAAGTTATTATGACCCTCCAGAGCTAACATTTTAAGATTAGAAAGTCTTACCCAATCTCTCAACCATGTCAGACATATCGCCTCATGATACAATCGCAAATTTGGTAATTGTAGACCACCCCTCTCTTTTGCATCACACAACACCTTCATCTTAACTCTTGGCTCTTTCCCTGCCCATACAAATTCTGATATTCTCCTTTGCCATTTTATGAAATGTTTCTTGTCTTTTACAATTGGGATCGTTTGTAACAAAAACATCACTCTGGGTAACACATTCATTTTAACAACTGAAATATGCCCCAACAGTGACAAATTCAATTTATTCCATTTCAGCATATCTCTTTCCACCTGTGCCCACAGCTTTTCATAGTTATTTTTAAATAAATCTATATCTTGAATTGTTAGCTCTGTTCCCAGGTATTTTGTTTTTTGGACCACTTCACACTTTGTAACATTCATTAATTCCTCTTGTTTCTTTTTTGTCATGTTTTTACAGAGCAATTTCAATTTTGATTTGTTAATAAGCCCTGCCAGATCTCCAAATTCTTTAATTTTATCTAAGAGTAACGGTAATGTCTGGACTGGTTCTTCCACTATAAACATCACATCATCTGCAAATGCTCTGAACTTGTACGAAAAACCTTTAAGTCTTATACCTTTTACGCTGTCATCTTCTCTTATCCGCCTCAATAGTATTTCCAACACCATAACTAACAGCAAAGGTGAAAGTGGACATCCTTGTCTTGTACCTTTTCTTACCTCGAATTTTTCTGTCAAATAGCTATTTATACATAATGACTCTGTTTGATCTTTGTAAATAGCTTTCACAGCCTCTATAAATTCTTGCCCCAGTTCCATCTTTTCCATTGTTAAAAACATAAAATCCCAATTCAAATTGTCAAAGGCCTTCTCCGTGTCTGCAAAGAAAAAACCTACCTCCTTATCAGGGTGTTTGTCATAATATTCAATAGCATCCATCACAACTCTCAAATTGTCTCTAATTTGCCTATTCAGTAAAAATCTGGCTTGTTCTTCACCCACAAAGTCTATTAAAAACCTCATAAGCCTTTCCGCTAAAATTCTTGCAAAAATTTTATAATCATTGTTCAACAGAGATATTGGCCTATAATTCTTAACATCTGTTAGATCTTGTTGCTCTTTTGGGATCAGTGAAATATTGGCTTCATTCCATGTGTTTGGTAATCCTCTTTTCTTCATAATCTCGTTCATCAACTTTTGTAGGGTCTGCACCAGTTCTTTTTTCATTACTTTATAAAATTTAACTGAAATTCCATCTGGACCTGGTGCTTTCCCTACCTTGTTTGACTCTATGGCTTCTAAAATTTCTTCTTCTGTGATTGGAACATTTAATGTTTCTTTGTATTTGAGATCTTAGGTAGTTTTGCATTTTCTAGATACCTATCCGCTTTCTCTAGATCTGTCACCTTTTTCTGAAATAATTTGGCATAGTACTTGTAGAATGCTCTTTTTATACCTTGATGCTCCATTAGTTCTTTCCCTTCCTCCACTATCTTCCCAATTAATTTTTTCTCTCTTTTCCTTTTCAGTTGCCAAGCTAGATATTTTCCTGGCTTATTTGCCCCTTCAAAAGATTTTTGCTGTAAAGTCTTTAAATTCCATTCCAACTCTTTATTGGCAAAGGCCCTCAGCTGCTCTTGCAATATCTTAATTTCTTGCATTATTGTTTTCTTCCCCGGTCTTTTCTGTAACTCTTGCTCCTTCTTGGAAATTTTTTCCTGTATCTCTTGGAATCCCCCCCCTTTTCCTTTCCCTACTGTTCAAATTAATCAAAATTCCTCTCATCACTGTTTTATAGGCATCCCAAACCATATGTGTTGGCACTTCCTGACCGATATTATATTGAAAAAAATATTTCGTCTCCCTTTGAATAATTTCCATATTCTCTTGGCTTTGAAAAAGGTCTTCATTTAATCTCCACCTAAATTTTCTGCTTTCCACATCATTGGACTATGATCTGAGCTCACCCGAGGCATTATCTCTATTTTCTTAGTCAACAGATTTAACTCCGTTGTTGCCCAGATCAGACTTCGGGATGGTAAGGGATTTGGAGACCAAGTCCTATGAGGAAAGGTTGAAGGAGCTCAGAATGTTTATCCTGGAGAGGAAATGACAGAGGTGATACAATAACCATCTTCAAGTACTTGAAGGGCTGTCATATAGAAGATAGTGTGGAGTTGTTTTCCACTGCCCCAGAAGGTCGGACCAGAACCAAAGGCTTGAAATTAGGAAGACTATGGGACAGTTAGAGCGGTCCCTCAGTGGAACAGGCTTCCTTGGGAGGTGGTGGGTTCTCCTTCTTTGGAGGTTTTTAAGCAGAGGTTAGATGGCCATCTGACAGCAATGCTGATTCTGTGAACCTGGACAGATCGTAACGGGGAGGACAGAATGGGTTATATCAGTGCTTAGTTCTCGTGGCCCTTCTTACATGTCCAGGGTAATGCTGGTTGCCACGTTGGGGTCAGGCAGCAATTTTTCATATGCCAGTTTGGCTAGGGATCCTGGAGGTATTTTGCCATCTTCTGTAGCAGGAGTCACTGGGGCAGTCAGGGCGGGGGTGTAGTGGTGAATTTCCTGCATTGTGCAGGGGGTGAACTAGATAACCCTAGAGGTCCCTTGCAACCCTCTGATTCTATCTCTCTTAACTGCCAATGTCATCCTTCATTCCACAACTGTCTGCAATCTTTCTCACAAAAAAAACTTCTAGGATGGTAGTATGGAAAAAAGTTGCCACTGAAATTTTGTCTCAAGCAAAAATTTCAAGCTAATTTGGAGATGCCTCCTCAGGTAAATTTAAAAGGAAGCTAAAAAAGTTTTAATGGGGTGGCAACATTTCTCAGTGAAGTTTGCTCATCCTTAATTGTACTTGTCTCACCTCATCACCCGAGTCAGTCTTTTGGGGCAGAAACGGGCTTAAGCTGACTGATCACATCTCTGTGGATTCAAACTTTCTACTTTCAGGCAACCTTTTGCACTTTGGCCTTTAAACTGAGGAACTCTTGCATCTGTGAGTCTCTCTACAAAAGAGTAGGATCAAGCAAAAGATCTTACACAGGGGCCGATTCCGCACAGCTTACCTGAAGCCAGAACGTTGCGGGACATTGCAGAACATGCCGGCAAAAATGCGAAAGATAGCGTTTTTGCTGGCATGTTCCTCAACATCCCGCAACGTCCCGGCTTCAGGTAAGCTGTGCGGAATCAGCCTTGTTCTCCCATTGTGGATACTGCTAGGGAGACAGTATACTTGAATATAAGAACACAGAGAAAGTAAGTCACTTGAGCATCCCTGTGTAAGATGTCTTGTGTAGAGAGACTCTAAGTCCGAAAAGTTTCTGGAACACTTTCTAGGGTGTGCTGTCATTTTATAGAAAACACTCTGGCCAATCACGTTGTGTTGTATCTGCCCCCATTGTGAACAGACTGTGGAACACACCAAGCATTTTGCAATGGCTGTGAACTGCAAGGATAGACATCCAAAAATGCTTGTAAGTTAATCAATTATAAGACAAAATACAGATCATGTTAAGAAATTTTATTTGGATCTGTGATTAAAGCACATAATTACAAGTGGAAGAAACATCATGCCACAAAATTGCATAGGATCTTTACAAAAACGTGAATTATGCATCTAAAAGGTTGAGAAACCATATTATATACATGTTCAATGAGAGTTTTCCCTAACTGAAAGCAAATTACTGTTTTCCTATCCGCCAGTCATAATACAGTATTCATACCAATGTACAGGAGCCATGTTAATTTCACAGGAAAGCAAAGCCTTCTTTGTCCCTTTAAAATTAAACTTCTTAATTACAAACATGTTCAATGCAAAAATGTCTGGCATTTTATGAGCTAAAGTTCCACATGCATTGTTAAAAACAAAAGGATTCTCAGTAGAGTGAAGAGATGTGAAATGTGTGATAGAATTCAACACAGTTGGTCGCAGCTCTATCCTCTAAAGCAGAAATGTCCACAAGTATATTTCCACAGGTTCAACACGCCACAAGGCAAATACGTAAAAGGCACAGGACTCTCACATCATAGACTCCCTTTTCATCATCTTACTTTATTTCAAGTAATATTAATGGTAAATGATATATCACTGTAAGTTTGAGCAAGGCAAAATATACAACCTTACACATTAGACTACGACTGCAAAAAAGGGCACTGTACAGGTGTGTGTGTGTGTGTGTGCAGTCAATGGTAAAATACAAATATACTAAAAACTCAACTATAGGTGATAATATACTCTTGTTGAACCATTAACTTAAAAAAAACCCATAAATTAAAAAGCTCACTGGAATTTCTCCTAGACTATTTTGAAGCTGCACTGTACACACGCATGTCAAAGGAAATAGTCGTATAATTCTTGTGAATACTGCTATTATATTATATCCTGCCTAACTGAAAACAATTTATTTTACCTTTATCTTATAAAATGCAGCATTAAACTTTTGACCTTTAAAGGTTGTTTTTTTCTCTCTCAGTGATTAATATTGATCTTCAAAGTGCAAAAAGTTGAATAAAATGGCAGGAGTCATATTCTTACAATCAAAAGGAAGTCTGTTTAGAGTCACACCCTCTAAATTACTCCAGGCATTGTAAGCAGAGGACACTGTATTGTGTATTTACTCTTCAAACAGTGTACAACATTTCTTCATGCGTGTTGTAAATTAAGCTAAAAAAATACTGTTCAGCCAAAGTTTTAATTTCCCTATGTACACTTAGCATTTAACTCAAAACTCGTTTGATCTCTATTTATTGCTTACATTTAAATAAAGTAAGTTATTTCTACTGAGCTCCCGAAGGAAAACAAACTACACAAATGCTGTCACGTACGACTAAAAATTTAGTGTTTCAATATTACCCCGAAAGAAGTTTCTATTGAGTTTAGCGGGATCATAACCTTTTTGAAGATTAGCCGTATAAATAAACTTCAGGATCAGAACTCCAGAGCTCTCTTTCCACATCCCTCTACCTTCCGTCTGAATAATTTTGACCCCTCCCCTCACAGATCTGTTTCGTATACGCATTCTGGAAATGGCATTTCCCACATGCAAACTGTACAGTTTTTAAAACTACGGAAGTGTCTGTATGTTAGATAAGATACAAAACATTTTCAGAATTCAAACATATGATTGCAATGATAAAATAACTGAAAACGATCCGCAAAATTTATATTTTAAAACCAATGTACGACACAAAGATTCTTGTGATCTCCAAACGACTTGGCAGTGACAACAGTTATCACTGAGGCAGAAATGTTAAGTCTCTTTATTCCTGATGCTTTTTCAGTTCATCATGAGAAGAGACTCCTGGCAAGAATATTGTGTGTTCTGTGCATACAATGGCGTGTATGCATGTGTGTGTCTATGCCCATCTCTATGTGAATTCACATCAGTACGAAGCATATACAAACACATGTATACTCCTAGGGAACAAATATAGATCTTTTTTAGAAACATATGCACATTATCAAAGTTTCAGGGAGACAACTTAGGAACAGGTAATTCTGATATACGGTCAACACAGCAAGCAGCTGGTGGTGTTTGCCAAGGAAAATAAAACTAAGTAAGATGGTACAAGCTTCAGGACGCATTTACAGAGGACGAATCAAAGGGCTGAAGGGTGACAGTTTGAGTGAAACGTTTTGCATTGTTGATTCACACAGGGGAGGATCACGCACAAAACCCCCACACTGGTCTTCATAGAAAGCTCCAGTGGACTGCACATGGCTTGCAAAATGCCAGTGCACAACGGGCTTAGGAAAGCGTCGTGCCGGTCAACTAATGTGTGCTGCTACGACAAAGGTCTACAAACAACGTTATGACATATCCACTCAACTCGCTGCTCTTATGAACACACCCTTGTCCCTATGGATGTCTTCTATACCAGGGGTTGCCTGGTGGCCACTCACAAAAGGACAGTCTCTGAGGAACAATGTGGTGATGTGCAACGCCACGTTAATTTTGGCACATGGCCTGGCAGGAGTTGTTAGAGAGGGGTATCAAATTCTTTCCCTGGATTATCTTCCGGCTCTTCGTTTTGCAATGGTTTATGGTTCTGCTTCCCACCATCAGATGCCAAAGAAGGGGTAGAGCTGTGGTCTCCATCTTCGCTAATTTTGCCTTTCATTGCTTCCTGTACAAATTCCAGAATTTCCAGCGGGAGTCTTTTGAATTTGTCTTGGTATTCTTGCTCAAGTTCAGCCTGTAACTGGAAATAATATCAATAGTATAATAATTACACAATAGATTGTGTTCTTTCAACGAAGGGAAAACTGACAACTGGTTTTCATATTTACGGAATGTAACCAACAAGAATGCCATTGTGGAGACTGTGAACAGGTAGTGATTCTGCACACGTTGGATAACGCACTTCCAATCCTCTTTATAGATCATTTGGAATGGATTTTTTCGTGTGTGGAACAAAAAATCCACCTCAAACGATTGATAAAGTGAATTGAAAGTGCATTATACAATGTGTGCGGAATCAGCTATCATGTTATTGTTAAAACTAGGGATCATTTTTACCCATGGGTTAGTCCCATTAAACTGTCATAGGTTCAACATGCATACATTCTTCCGTACACTCAACAATAAGGGACTGTTGGCATTAAGGTTTTCATTAAGAGAATATGTACCCTAAGGCTATCAACATAGCAAAGAAAAAACAGTTAGACAAGAGTCAAATTATTCTGTCTCACAATAAGTCAGTTGGCTAAAAATGAAACAAATTTGCTCATTACATTCTCAGAAATTGCAAATTTTGATTTTAGTCTACTTTATATAGTTTCTTGCATAGGCTCTGAATTTTTGATATCTACATTTGGTACCTCAATGATGGTATTGGAATACTAGATATGACAGCTGATATTTGAGAATATTTGATTTCAGACATCCATTTACCACATAGTATTTTATCCTTCTACCAAGCAGCTCAGTCTTTTTTTATCTGCACAGAAACTCTGAAGAAAAAGTAGGGTTGCGAGTGAATGGCCCAAGGCGAGCTTCATAGCAGAGTAGGAATTCAATTGACGTACAATGGTACTTAGTATATTACAGGATGAAGAGTTGCTGGGCAACCATACATTTCACAATGGTTTTCAAGCTTTCTATTGTCAGGTCATAGAACAAGTTCTACATTGGCCTTTTTGCTCACAAGAGGATTTCTGAGGCACATCAGTGGGTATGCATAGTTGGTTCACAAGGACTACGCTTGGTCCTCACTGCTGCTTGCTGGGAATTGGGAGTGGGGCTCCAGGAACACACCCAGCATTCCAAGCTGACACCTCTCCCCTTTATCCCCTCAAGAACCCTGTGAGGCAGGTTAGGTTGAGATTGTATGACCGGCTTCCATGGCCCAACGGGGACCTGAACCTGGGTAACCCGGATCCTAGTCTAACATTCGAACAACCACACCACATTGGTCCTCTGTGTGATCTGATCAGAAGTCTGATAAAGTCAAAACAATCAAGACATGCAAGCAAACAAACATAAAAGTAATAGAAATGTATATTTTGCAATAACAAATTCACATTCAAAGGGTACATTGGAAACAGGGAATTTCAACATATTGAAGGAGTCTTCTGTGTTGGATTATGAATAGTGACAGCACAGACTTTGTTTGAGGAAAAAGCAATGAAAACTTGCTTATCTTTCCATCAATGGCTAATAGCCAATATGATTAAAGGGTGGTAAGCCCCTACAATCCAGCGTCAAGCCGGAACGTCAGGGTTAACCTGTCTGGCATAGAAGGTAGGGAAGTCACATAGCTGCAGTTTAATGTTTGACGGGGTTAACCCGTCAGTCATAGAAGGTAGGGAAGTTACATCGTTGCAGTTTAGTTTTCTAGCTTTGAAAGGCTGTCAAAGCCAAAAGGTTCCATTCCATAGGAAAAGGGGAGGGGCAAGGAGTATATAGTCAGCCTTGCTACAGTTAAACGGTCATTCTCAGCAATTGTCTTACGTTAGTTGGTGGTACTGGAATTCCTGAATAAAACCGTTTACCGAATCTGTCTCTGCCTGGTCTGATCGGGGCGGATATTTAGAGAAGATCCATTGAACAGGAACTGACAGCAGCCTTGTTCCTAGTGGAGTGCTGCTCATATGACTTTACTGGTTTACTCTCCCCCCGCCAAACCCCTGACATCTACGCTCTCACTGTGGTCATCAGTATCCTACTGTGTGAGCAGAGGTTCCTCAGGCCAGCGTCTTCTACCCGGGATCCTTTTCGAACTGGCAATGCAGGAGGACTGACCTTGGGGCTTTCTGCATGCAAATCTTGCAGCCTACCAATTGAGTTATGGCCCTGATCAAAAACCTTGCACAACTAAATCAAGGTCAATAGCCTCTGGGTACCTTCTTCATAAGAATGAACTGAAGTTTCACCAGCAGCCCCTCAGAGAGACTTTAAGAGAATTTCATAAATGCCAAGCAATTTAAACTTACCTCATCGATACTAAAATGCCAACAACAATAAAAGCTGGCTGCAGACTTGGACTGCTGACAAGCTATTTGCTTTCAGCTGAGGGCCAAGCTACAAGTGACGAATGACACTTGAACGGCAAGTGAGCAGACTCACATGTATTCCTCCATGTTCACTTGCATAGTAATCAAGTGGAGCACAAGTGGAGCAGAAGTGAACAGGGAGGAATACACGTGAGTCTGTTCACTTGCTGTTCAAGTGTCATTCATCACTTGTAGCTTGGCCCTGAGAAAAGAAGTGGAGTCATGAGGAGAACATGGGTTTGTGAGTCCACTGTTGTCAGCCATCTCATGAACTTAAGCAGAGACATTCAAAATGGCCTGCACCCTGGTCTCATCTCTCTATTTAACAGAAGCATTAGAATTTCCCAAAGGCTGCAGCCATGGAAACAAGCTGCACCGTTGCCATTAATATAAAGAAGTAGTTCAATATTGTGGGACACAGCCCTGACCTCCCCTAAATTCTGAGTAGTAAGCAGGGGCCCTCAGAGTCCCTGAGTGATATTTTATGCAACTCTAGATATAGCACAAACATGTATCAGAGAGATGACTATTTGAATGTAGATGTAATCATGTTTTATGATTTTTGTCTTGACACAGCCACACTAAGAGAAGCCCCTTATCCATCTTTCTCTTGTCCTTGCAAGCTAACAAAAGTGCTGACTGTAGAAAATGAAACTGCATTTCTAGAATCTGTGAGAACAAAACAATTAAGATCCAGGCCTGTAGAATCTCAGTTCCCTCATTGGCAACATTGCGAGAGATAGATGGCCATCATCCTGCCATAGATTGGGGCACTTGTATTAAAGCCTTTGTTTCAGGAATGTGGGGAAATGTTCTTTGCCCAGCACCTATATCATGTAATGGAATAAATTAACAATGGGTAGTTGTTCTGCTAGTTACATCAAGGATGGGAACGGATCTGGGCTAGTCGTGAAAATGACACACATCTGCCCAATGGATACTTGAACTGATATCGGAGTTGCCAAAGAAAGAGTGTTTGTTCTTTGAAATGATGAACAACTTTTACAAGTGTTAACTGAGTAAGGGGACAACCCCTAATTATGCTAAACCAATGGAATGACGCTAAGTCATATGTACACGCACCTAACTCAACCAATAACTTACAATAACTTGTTGTTTGTGACTTATAATGGCCTATGGCTGAATACAATAAACCTTTCTACTTCAATAACTTACTGAATACATAAGGAACCCAAGGTGATTAAAGCTGATGTAATGTTTCTCAGACCTCTGAAGAATGATTGGTTTTACTGGGCTTTTATTGCCCTTGTGTCCACAGTCTTCCCTCTATTCGAATAAAGTAACTCAGTTTTCTCTCCTCATTGGATTCTATCTGTCTGCTTCTTCTGAATTGGGCCTGAGGCAGAACAGGCCACAAATTTGTGTGGTTCAATATTCACTCAGGGCGGTATTGGTGACAGTTTCCTTGCCTGGGTTATTCAACAAATGGGCACGTATCTGGTGGTTTCTGGCTATTTGGCACAGGAGGGCTGTGGATTTCAGTCATGAGGCTGGTATACAGTGGTGATGCACTTCGAATATGAACCATCCACTTCCACCAGGCCATTGCAGAAAATATTAATCGCCTTGCCAGGAAAAAAGTCTTTGTGACTGGGATGTTCTATGGCTACTCGAGGAAAGCATAATACAGAGATTCAAAATGAAAAATGTCTTCTAACACAAATATCAGCCTCCAAGACAGAGATGGTAAAATGCAAAGTGTCCCAGAGAAACAATCGGACGTCTATCTCCAGGTTACACTGGAGCTATTCTACAAGATTGTCTATTTTGCTAATCACTGAAAAACTCCCGATCTGGAACCTGAAAGCTATGCAATATTCGCTATGCAATATTTTCGCTATGCAAAAGCTATGCAATATTCGCTATGCAATATTTTCGCTATGCAAAAGCTATGCAATATTCGCAAACTCCATACATCTTAACAACCAACAACACTTCTGTATTTTAAAACAAAACAGATGATTTAAATGTTTTAGTCACCATGTAAACATACACATTTCATGACTGAACTAATCTGCAGAGGGAGCTTCTGAGCTCTGCTTTCACAAAGGGACAGCTCCCCTGAAGCTCATTTTACTCAATAAATCCTTAGAAATATTCGACAACTGACCAGAACGAAATGTATCAGAACAAATAGATTATTAGGAGGAAAGAAGAACTTAAACTATTCAAGAGCTGTAGAGGTATGGACCAAGCCCCCCCCCCCAATAATGTCTCTGGATTGTCCTCTCAAGGGCTAGCTGAGGAATCTGGTTTAACTGAAAACTCTTCCATGTTCATGATACAATATTAGAGCAATAGCTCCCCCCCCACCCCGTTTGCAATTCAAAAGCAGCCAATGGCTTGTGTGCATGCCTGGGACATTCCCTTCAGAGCATATGCAATTAAAATTTTATGGATGGAGACCTAATTGGGGAAAAGAGTGTGGGGAGGGGCAACCACAGGGCCTCTGGGAGGTGAGAGAGACGTGCTTGCTTCCTTCCATCCCTCTTTCTTCCTTAGTTCCACATGCCAGGGTGACTAGTCAGGCTGCTGAATGGGTGGGCCTTAAATGATGCACAGTGGACTGACTCTGTCACTAGTTTGATGGAGAAAAGGAAAGGAGGATGGAAACGAGGACATTTTTGATCAAGTTCTCACGGAGATTTCCAACTGAACAGGTCTGGGAGAGCCACTTGTTAAATATGGAGACAGGATCAAGATCCTAGTTGTGACGCTTTGTAAACACACCGGCAGTTGCAAAACAAAAGCCAAGCTGAGCACATATGCCAGAACAAACATTTGCAATAACAAAAGCCTTTTGGCTTAGTTAGCATTCACATGCATTCAAGTCATATTTTCATGCTCATTGGGGCCAGAAATTATACGTCAGGCTGCAATCTGAATAAAGGGCCAGCACACACATCCTGTTGAACTCTTCAGTGCCTCCAAGGGGTATATGCACCTGTTATCCCTCCTTTTAAGCAGGAAGGAGACCCATGGTGCAAGGAGAGAGAGGAAGTCTCAGGACATAACTACAGATGACAGTGACAGGGATGGGCTAAGATGTTGCCTTTATCTCAGTTAGGGTTGCCAGTCCCCCGCTGGGGGTGGGGATTGGGAATCCCCTGCTCCCACCCTCCACCTCCTGCCCACGCTTACCTGGCTGGAGGAGGAGGTATGGGCCTCCCAGGGGCGCGCTCTCAGGTGGTGTGGCGTGCTCCCGCGGGCCCGATCTAGGCCCAAATCAGGCCAGATTGGGCCACTGCAGAGCGCAGAAGTGCTCCTGTGATCTGCAGTGGCCTGTTCTGGGCATGTGCACGAAAAACAACAGAGCAGGTAGGGCCAGATCCTTCATCTCCCGCTGGGAGGACAGGGGGACCTGACAACCCTAATCTCAGTTGGAAGCCAGCATGGTTAGAGAGCCAGACTTGGATCTGTGATCCATAATGCCCTCACTGTCATGGAAGCTGACCGGGTGACTTGGGGCCAGCCACTCTATTTCAGACTAACACTCATCTGCCTCATAGGGCCGTTGCTGTGAGGATAAAATTAGAGGAGCAGAGAATGATGTTGTCAGCCACTCTGGGCCCACTAAATAAATACAACTGCAAGGCGCAGTTGTGTTATATAAGCTGTTAGCAGAACATTGAAAAGGCCACCTTTCATTTTACAAAAGTGAGACTATTAAGCCCCACAAGATTAAATAGGGGAGTTAATGGCTTTGATTTCTCTCACTGAAAGCAGAAGGGCTTTGGGTCTTGCTGAAAAAGAGCTGGGGAAGCATAACTGCTAAGTGAGTAAGCTGAAGATCAATTAGGATATTTGACTCTATTCGGAACTTAGGCATGCCGCATCGCAGCCATCTGGGCTCTGAGAAGGAGCAGGCAAGGGAGCGGCTAGAGTGCTCCTGAGTCTTTTTCTGTTGCCTTCCTTAACTGCTGGGGGAACTTGCTGAGGTTACTGTGTGGGAGGACAGGGTTTGGGGCTGTGTGAGTGTGTAGAGCCTGCTGTAAAGTGGTGCCAGTTCTCAAGTGTTGCCACAACATGGACTGCCAATGAGATTACAATTGATCTGGGATGGCCAACAACAGGCCACTGCACTGCACCGAAGAGGATCGACTCCTCAGAGTGGCACAGAGACGTCGCCACAGGTCGGACTGGTGATGGGATTACAACTAGCTCCTACTACTTCGCAGCAGGCTGGATTACAGTTAAGTCCTGCTATCTTGCAGGAGGATATTACACTACTCCAGCCCAGCTATTACACAACTCCAGACCGATACATGGACAGGCAACAAGATTACAAATACCTCCAGCTGTCATGCCTGCAGGTTGCTCTGCAGCCCCGAGGGAGGCTGGGAGCACCTGTACTCCCACAGCACCGGCCGATGGCACTTGTGCCTCTTGGGGCTACCGCGGCGCCACGGCCACCTTCATCCACGAGGCCGCTACAGAGAGTACCAATTGGAACACAAGTTAGCCCCCCAAGACAAGGCATACTGAGGGATCCACTGCCTCAGGGGGCACCATTCAAGAAAATACATCAAGGAACAGCGGCAGGGCTGCAGCTGCTTCCGCCCAGGGGACGACGACTGCCCACGTCCCCCTGCTCTCCCACTCCAAGCACTGTTAGTGGGGATACCGATGGCACAGGCAGGGCATGAAGTACAATGGGGCCTGCCGCCTTAAGGGACCCCCCCCCCCAGGCAATGCTTTGTTGGAGCATCACGAGGCCAGCCACCATTGCTTCAACCCCAGGTGGCTCCTCCACCCTACAGAGGCTCCACACTACCACCACCCCTGGGAGGGTGGGGAATGCCTCTACCACCGCCTCCCCCTGCAGCTCCGATTTTCAGAATGCAAGCAGTGCCAGGGGAAGGACCCCCGCCAGAGGCATACACCACAGTTGGCCGAAGCTTGATGCAACAACTTACAACTTTAAGACACATCTGTGTTTGTCAGGATCTAATATACTGAAGGGTTGTTGTTGGTCAGAGTGACGCCATGTTTAATCTGTAGTTGCTAGCCTTTTTCTCCCTCCTTGTCCAGGTGTTGTTTTGACTGCGCTTTCCATGGGAGAGAGTACTCTTATCTGTTTCTACAGCCAGAGACCTTGACGGGCCGAGCCTTCCCACAGCAAAGTTCCCATCGCCCTGGAAGATGGGGGGGGGGGAGGCTGGGAGTGAAGGGTTTGATGTATCACCAGTTTCGTTTTCTTCTCTCATTCTCGACAATGACTGTGTTCAGCCAAGATCCTTTCTAGGCCTTGGAATATGGTTACGTGTCAGAGCCTAGTCTTTCAATAAACCTTTTGAAATCAAGAAATTGTGCTTCTTGCAGAAGGGGGAGACAAACTCTAGATAACAGGGATTCCATAGTCTGACAGTGTTAAGCTTCTCCAAAAAACAAAAAAACCCTTGAAGTGCCAATTACTTTTTTGCAAATGAAAAATGTCAATCAAATCTGTTCAATACTTTCAGGAATTCTTTAAATACAAAGATGTTTAGACTTTGGATCAATAACACTGGTTCCAATTGAAACCTCTTTGTATTCAGGTTTTCCCATTCTTTTAAGTTGTATGGCACGTTCCACACTTAGCAATTTTCTACTTGAGTATGTAAGGGCAACATGGCTGTCTTAAAAGTTCTCCTAGGATTACGGACCCTCCGGATTAGATTAACTGCCTTCAATGAAATTTCCCACCATATATATGTTTTGATTAAAGTGGTATGATTACTGAAGGCTTCATTAATTGTAAAGACACCAACACTGCCATCTTATGAACAACTGGTCTGTGGAGGTCAATGGGCTTACAGTGGAGTAACTCTGCATAGGATTGCACAGGAAATAGATGTAGCTGTAGAAATGTGTCTTTTAATATGCAGCAACAGCAAAGAATCAAGTAGAAAACGACCCCTTGTTTACATAGCAGGGCCAGTTACTGCTTGCTTCTTTTCCAAGGGTTGAAGAAAGATCCCTTCCTCCCCTTGTTTCATATTAATTTTTACTGCTTCAAGTTTAAATACAGATTATTTCTACAGTGCAGCAATTAACAGATAGCCTAAAGACCTATTATTTCGAACTAGCTAATATGTTAAGGAAGTTTAAATAACAGCTGTAGAAAGCACTAAAAATGAACTTGTTTTAATCATGGGTTCTTTTTCTGGTATAAGCTAAAACGTAACTATATAATTCTAACCGCTAATTTTGATTTCTGTTTTTTCTGCATGGTTTTGATGCTTATTTGGGAGGGCAGGCCTAGAAGAAAGCCAAAAGTCTAAGAAAGGAACGTCAAGGTATTGGCTATCGCATACAAAGCCCTTCATAGCCTCGGTCCCTCCTATCTGCGGGACTGCCTCTCTCTCCCAATGCTCTGCCATGGCAGCATCATATGTCTGACCAGGGTGCCATCTTGCAACTGGCCAAAAACCACAGCTGCCCACACACAGGTGACCCCAACTTTGTGGAACAGACTGCCTGAAGAGATCAAGAAAGCTCCCACTACCCTGGCTTTTTGCAAATTATGCAAAACATTCAGCAGGGAGTTCTTTCACAGATAATATGGCTGTGGTGTAAGGAAATGGTTCAGAGAGATGCACTAGTACAGGGATAGGGACTGCAGACTATACTAAGGTGTACTGTCTGTTGCTGTAAGCAGGGCTTTTTTTCTGGGAAAAGAGGTGGTGGAACTCAGTGGGTTGCCCTCGGAGAAAATGGTCACATGGCTGGTGGCCCCGCCCCCTGATCTCCAGACAGAGGGGAGTTGAGATTGACCTCCGCGCCGCTGAGCTCAACTCCCCTCTGTCTGGAGTTCAGGGGGCGGAGCCGCCAGCCATGTGACCATTTTCAAGAGGTTCCGGAACTCCGTTCCACCAAGTTCCAGCTGAAAAAAAGCCCTGCTGATGATCATATTAATGCCAAAGTTATCCTCATGCCAAGCATGGAACTTTTAGTTTCATGTTTCTTCTGGAGGCATCCTAGCTTTTGGAACTAAACTACTATCTCCCCATGAGCTGTAATTTCAGAAGATATATAGCGCTAACGTTTCAATTTCTGTATGGTGTGGAGATCTGGATTCAGGCTGCTATTGAGAGACTGGAGTATATCCAGTATGGAACATTTGTTGACAACATTTGTTTCAGGCATAGCGCTGAGAACTGAATTGGGTGAATTAACAATGGAAGTCAAGGCATGGATAAAAATATTTCTTTTTAAAGTAAAGATTTTAAAATCTGATGGAGGACCTACTTTACTTGGACTCATCCAGGCAGATAATCATAACAGTCAATAGGACCAACTACTGGGAAAGAAAATGAAATTCCTAGGAATAACAAACAACATGGTCAGGATTACTGAGACTAAAGATATAATCATGCAAATAAAAATGCATGTTAGGAAGTTGGATATTATGATTACATCTGTTAGGGCACGAAGGGAGTGTTTGACTCTTTATTTAGGTATTGCCAGGGCTTTTTTTCAGCTGGAACGCAGTGGAACAGAGTTCCGGAACCTCTTGAAAATGGTCACATGGCCGGTGGCTCCGCCCCCTGATCTCCAGGTAGAGGGGAGTTTAGATTGCCCTCTGCGCCGCTTGGTGATGCGGAGGGCAATCTAAACTCCCCTCTGTCTGGAGATCAGGGGGCGGGGCCACCAGCCATGTGACCATTTTCAAGAGGTGCCGGAACTCCGTTCCACCGCTTTCCAGCTGAAAAAAAGCCCTGGCTGTAAGTATGTTCCTACTGGATAGTTCCATGCTGTTTAACATGTCCTATCAATCTGCTTATGCTTTGTTTCAGCACTGTTTTTTCAGCTCTGTATTGGATTTCCGCTTGTTTTCAAATTTCTGCTATCCTTACCTCATTGTGTCAATTTTTGAATGTCCAAGCTGACATTCATATCGATTCATACTACATAATCCATCTTGAGTCTCAGTGAGAAAGGAGGATATAAACAACATCAATAAATAACATAAATAAAAATTAAGGCCCCAACCACACCTGTGAAAGATGCAGGGTCTGCTATGGGTCCTTGTATCATCTCCCTAATCAGGTAAATAGCAACTCATTGGAGCCATTTCAGAATGAGAAAATGGCCTGGAGGGAAGGCTCAAACCCTCCCTTGCACCATGTTTTGACATACTTGCTTGTTTTTCCAGGCACCAGGAGGTTGGTTTATGGAACTCCCAGCAATACATGCAGCTGAGTCCATGTGAACTAGACATATACAGCATGTGTAACAGGTCTTTGCCCATGCTTAACAACCATGTATCTCCAGTGTGATGTTATGACTGAAAAGACACGGGGTGGTGTTCAGGAAAGAGCTCCATGCAGCAGGGCCTCTGTGTGTATGTGTGTGTGTGTGTGTGTGTGTGTGTGTGTAAGGTGCCGTCAAGTCTCAGCTGACACATTTGAAATTCCAACCTGCTGCTTATATGCTACCCCTAGAGCTCGTATCTTATACAAATGGTATCTTTCAACTAGAAAAAAAATTGCTATGTTCAAAGCCAGAGGTGGCACATTTTCCTGAAAATTAATGAGGTTCTGACCTATTTCATAACCAAAAGCTGTTTCATTTCAGTTTTTTAACCCCATGCAACATGCAAGCTTGATTCCTGTTGTGAAAGGGACTGGATGGAATCAAGGAAATCCTCTGTATGTCCCTGACTGCTTCCACTGCAAAGCAATATCAAAGGATACTCCAACTTTTGAAAGTAGCTTTTTCATACAGAGACAACTGTGAAAATGTTTGTGGGAGGGCAGATCTCAAAAAACCTAGAGTATGGCTGAAAGCTTCGCCTAAGAAGAATCTACAAACTTCCACTTAGGCTGAGTATTTTACATACTCCAGAATCCTATAGAAAAGCTAGTCTGTAGGGGTGTGCAGTTTGGCATTCCTAAATAGAAAATTCAGCATATTGGGATAATTCTGGATATATTTGGCTATTCTGGATCCCAAATATACCCAAACTCTTCGGGTCTATCCGGGAATTTCTGCACTGGTGATTTCAAATTAAATCAATTTATTACAGTCAAGAGACCGGCATTAGAAAATATTTGCAGGTCATTGGAATTTAAAACACATTTAAAAGACATAAAAGTCGTAACAATCACACTGTACCTTTAAAAAAGAACATTAATACAGAGTTCCCTCCGCCAGGCATTTCTGCTTTCTAATTGCTAATGTACAAAATTTTGCTACCACGCAGGATATAGATTTCTGAGTATCTTCTAAAAAATATTTCTGAAGAGTTTCCGACCTAAAATTCATACAATACTGCAATGGCTTAAAACTAGCAAGGAGCGGAGTAAGTAGTTTAGACCTTTCTTCTTGATATAATTCACAATATAGCAAAATAATGGACTCAACCGCTTTTTCAGAGCACAGACAAAAACATTGCTGCAATTGGCAGCTGAAGAAATCTGCTATGTAATACTGCAGAGGGAAATGTATCAAAGAGTGCTCTCGAGAAGGCCCATCTGTGCCTCGCATACAGAATATCTGAAAGATATGAGGCTGCTGCATAGTTCAGCCATGTTTTTAAGCTACTATAATTTATGGGAAGCATTGCTTCATCATGTTGAGACTCTATATCAATCAATCTTTGTAAGATAAGAGCTTTTGCTTTATTCAGTTCCATATTAAAAAGATTTTCTGGATTCAGACCGGTCATTCTAATTTTATCAGCTATCCTTGTGGACCATAAGGAGTAGGGGGAATTAGACCCTTCAGGTTAAGATGTATCTTTAACCAATAGCTGATCGCGTATTCCCAGATTTTTAGCTCTACTCCGGGTAAACCAGCTTCTTGCCTAAGAATAACATTGGGGATACATCTAGGCGCATTAAACAAAGCTCTAAGAAATAAGGACTGAACGGGTTCAAGAGTCTTAACATTAGAAGTCAGGCCAATTTGTGACCCATATAAGAATTGAGCTAAAGATTTTGCTTGAAAAAGCTTTAGTGCCACAGGTATAAATCCTGAGCCCTCTTTCCCAAAAAAATCTAAGAATAGCGTTAGCACTCTTTTCTGTAGCATTAGCTGATGAAACCATATGTGCCATAAAATTAGCATTATGTGTAAAAGTAACTGCTAGATATTGGAATATTATAACCTGATCGATGGCATTTCCATTGATTTTCCAATTAGCCCTCCTAAAGTGTCTGCTAAAATGTAAGATTTTAGTTTTTGAATATTTAATTGTTAGCAATTCTATACCACATCGGTCAATTAATTTTTTTAAGAGCACATTTTAGGCCAATTTTAATTTGAGACAGAAGCACAGCATCATTTGCATACATCAGAATTGGCACCCCCCCCCCCGAGATGCTAGGAACGTGAACATTAACCAACAGGGAAGAAATGGTAGATGGGGTGAAGGTGGTGGGGACCTTAGGGGGAAACGATTATGTCCTCCTTGAATTCCAGTTGTTGTGGGGGGCCAAGGAAGTTCGTAGCCAGACTCAAAGGTTAGATTTTTGTAGGGCCAACTTCGATGAACTCAGAGGCTTGATGAGAGTCATTCCGTGGGGGAGTGTGCTGGAAGGGAAAGGAGCGAGTGAAGGGTGGGCCATTCTCAAACATGAGCTTTTGCAAGCTCAAGCCCTCACTATCCCAGCAAGACAGAAACATGGTAAGGGCTCCAAGAAACCGATGTGGATGCACAGAGAGCTACAGAATAAGCTAAGGGAGAAAAAGGAAATGTTCAGGAAATGGAGAGAAGGACAGACCTCTAAAGAGGAGTATATGAGGGTTACTAGGTACTGCAGATCAGCCATCAGAGAGGCCAAAGCTCAGTACGAGCTGGGTCTGGCCAGGAGGGCTCGCTACAATAAGAAAAACTGCTACAGATATGTGAGAAGCAAACACAAGGTAAAAGAGGCAATTGGATCGCTGTTGGGAGTAGATGGAGAAACTCTGATGCAGGACAGAGAAAAAGCAGACAGGCTTAATGGCTTCTTTGACTCTGTTTTCTCCCTGAAGAACTCAAGCCCATCTAGAGATGGCAGTAGACACGACAGGACACCTGGGTGGCTAGTTGACATTGACAGAGAGGTAGTGGAGAGGCATCTGGCTGCACTGGATGAATACAAATCCCCTGGGCCGGATGGGGTGCACCCAAGAGTGCTGAAAGAACTTTCCAGAGGACTTGCAGAACCCCTGTCCATCATCTTCAAGGCTTCCTGGGGGATGTGCCACAAGATTGGAGAAGAGCGAATGTTATCCCAATCTTTAAGAAAGGGAGGAAGGATGACCTGGGAAACTACAGGCCTGTCAATCTGACTTCTGTTGCTGGGAAGATATCAGAACAGATTTTAAAGGGATCAATCGGTAAGCATCTGAAGGACCACTCAGTGATCCGGGGAAGTCAGCATGGTTTTGTTCCTAACAGATCTTGCCAAACTAACCTGGTTTCCTTCTTTGATCGAGTGACCAGCTTACTGGATCGGGGGAACTCTGTTGACGTGATTTATCTGGATTTCAGTAAAGCTTTTGATAAGGTCCCCCATGACATTCTGATGGGCAAACTGGAAGACTGTGGAGTAGACTATAGGACAGTTCAGTGGATAGGGAACTGGTTGGAGGACCGCACTCAAAGAGTGGTGGTCAACAGCGTTTCATCAGATTGGAGGGAGGTGTCCAGTGGGGTGCCGCAGGGCTTGGTTTTGGGCCTGGTACTTTTCAATATTTTTATCAATGATCTGGATGAAGGAGTGGAAGGGCTGCTCATTAAATTTGCTGATGATACCAAATTGGGAGTGGTAGCAAACATCCAGGAAGATAGAGTTAAAATTCAACAAGACCTGAATATTCTGGAGAAGTGGGCAGCTGTGAATAGGATGCAATTCAACAAAGACAAGTGCACAGTATTACATCTGGGCCACAAAAATGGGAAGCACAAATACTGGATGGGGGATACACTTCTGGGCAGTAGTATATGTGAAAGGGATCTTGGGGTAAGAGTGGACTGTAAACTGAATATGAGCAGTCAGTGTGATGCAGTGGCAAAAAAGGCTAATTCAATCCTGGGTTGTATCAAAGGGGCCATAGCATCGAAATCGCAGGAGGTCATAGCCCCTCTCTATACTGCCTTGGTCAGGCCACACCTGGAGTATTGTGTACAGTTCTGGAGGCCTCACTTCAAAAAGGATGTGGACAAAATCGAGAGGGTGCAGAGGAGAGCGACAAGAATGATCAGGGGTCTGGAGACTGAGCCCTATGAAGAAAGGCTGAGGGCCTTGGGAATGTTTAGTTTGGAGAAGAGGAGGTTGAGGGGGGACATGATTGCTCTCTTTAAATATTTGAAAGGCTGTCATTTGGAGGAGGGCAAAGAGCTGTTCCAGTTGGCAGCAGAGGGTAGGACGCGAAGCAATGGGCTAAAACTACATGCACAAAGGTGCTGGATATTCGGAAAAACTTTTTCACGGTCAGAGTAGTTCAAAAGTGGAATCAGCTGCCTAGGGAGGTGGTGAGCTCCCCTTCACTGGCAGTTTTCAAGAAGAGGCTGGATGAATACTTGTCAGAGATGCTTTAGGCTGATCCTGCACTAGGCAGGGGGTTGGACTAGATGGTCTGTATGGCCCCTTCCAACTCTATGATTCTATGATTCTACTACAATAAAATCACTTCCCGGGGCTTTCCCATTTCTCAACTGCAATATCAGTGATGCTTTAGGCTCATCCTGCATTGGGCAGGGGGTTGGACTAGAAGGTCTGTATGGCCCCTTACAGCATTGTGATTCTGTGATTTCCACTTCATCCAACACAGTGATATGAGTTAAAAGCGTCTTTATTCAGCTAAAGCTCCTTAGGAGTGCACTGATATATAGCCATTGCCCAGAATGCTGACGTACAGTCTTCCCCGAGAGGTTATACTGCAGTTCCCCTCCCCCAGTCCAAACAAGTCAGTTGAAGTTAGTGAAATCTTGCAAGAGATGCCCAGCCGAAGTTCCCACGCTTGGTTCCCACACTCTATAAGCTGCACTGATAAGGTGTCTTAGCAAAGCATAGCTTAACAAAGCATAGGCATAGTGAAGGAAGCTACACAACAGGAAGAAAGCCCATCCCCCCCTCCGTAGACGTGAATTCACAGTTGTGGCAGGCAGGCTGGCTTGCCTGCCTGACAGGGGCTTGGGAATGGATCCGACCAAAGTCGAGGCAGTACTTGGATGGGAAGCCCCTAAAACTCGGAGGTAGCTACAGTTGTTTCTGGGGTTTGCTAACTTCTACCGACCCTTCATAATTTTTTTTTTCTCAAATAGCCTTGCCGCTTACAGACTTATTAAAAACCAAGGGTAAGGGTGCTGGGAAAGTGAAACTGAGTGATAAACTGGCCTGGTCTAAGGAATGCCAAACGGCCTTTGAGGAATTAAAAGCTCGCTTTACCTCCAAACCTGTGTTGCGCCATCCTGATGAGAGCCGCCCGTTCGTGATTCAGGTGGATGCGAGCGACATCGCTATGGGAGTCCTCCTGCAGTAAGGGGAGGATGGGAAAATGCAACCCTGTGCTTATGTGTCAAAGAAATGCTCTGAGGCTGAAAGGAACCGGGCAGTGTGGGATAAGGAGGTGGCAGCGGTCAAACTGGCCCTAAGTATGTGGAGGCACTGGCTGGAGGAGGCCAAGGTACCATTTGAGATGTGGACTGATCATAGAAATCTGGAGGCATTGCGGGAGCCCCTCCAAGCAGCTATGAAAGGCAGAGTTTTTCTCTTGGTTCAACTTTGTACTTAAACATTTCTCTGTGAAATCAAATTTTCTGGCTGATGCACTGTCCTGCCTCCCCCAGCCAGCGGGAGGAAGTGGTGGACATGATGTTTTCCCTAGCCCAGTTAGGAGGGGCCGTGGTCACCAGGAACAAAGCGGCGAAGGCGGGCCACCTTTCCCCTTCCTCCCCCCCTGAGTGGGAAGAGAAAATTAAGGCGGAACTAGAAAAGGAGGGGGAAAACTTGCCTGAGGACTTAGAGAAAGGAGAAAATGGTTGCTGGTATAAGAACAAAAAAATGCATATCCTGCCAGGACTGCGGGGAGAGATATTGAAGCACTGTCATGATGCCAAATTGGCTGGCCATTTCGGTTATTTAAAAATGCTACACTTAATACAACAACAGTTTTGGTGGCCAGGAATGTGGAAGGATGTATCGCAATATGTATCCATGTGTCAGATCCGTTTGATGGGCAAAAAGAGTGGGGGAACCTCCAGGACTATTAGAACTTCTAGAAACCCCACCCCAGCTTGTTCTGTAGTATCCATGGACTTTGTCACTGACCTTCCACCGAGCAAAGGAAAAACGATTATTCTAGTGGTGGTGGATTTGTTTTCCAAATAAGCCCATTTCATTCCATGCTCTAAGTTGCCAACAGCCAAGAAATTGGCCACACTGTTCATGCAGCACGTAGTAAGGCTCCATTCATTTCCTGACAAAGTAATATCGGATCGGAGCCCACAATTCGTTCCCAAGCTTTGGAAGGAGCTGATGAAGGTAACAGGTATGACCCAGGGACTGAGTTCAGCATATCACCTTGAGACTGACAGGCAATCCGAAAGGGTTAATCAGGTCTTGGAGCAATTCTTAAGATGTTACATTAATTATCAACAAGATAATTGGACTGATTTCTTGGCATTCGCCGAATATTGTTACAACAATAGTGTTCATAATTCTACGGGAGCATCTCCCTTCAAGATCACACAGCATTTCGAAGGCAAAGCATTACCATTTGTAAAAGACCCCTGCCCGGGAGTGGCGGGGGGGAACCTCAGCACCTGGTGGAACTACATCATGGAACAATGGGATCTGATAAAAGAAACCCTGGAAAAAGCCAAACAGGATTACAAAAAACATGCAGACTGTAAATGCTCCCCCCAATGGGATCTGAAACCTGGAGATTAAGTTTATGTGTCCACAAAAAATCTCAAAGGGGAGCAACCAAGCAAGAAGTTGGGATGGAAGTTCATAGGGCCTTATAAGATTCTCAAAGTCATAAATGGAGTGGCTGTTAAACTAGACCTGCCCAAAAATTTGAGACACATACACCCCTTTATTTCATTTCATCTTGCTGAAGAAAGCCCCAGGGGAGACTTCTGGCACCCAAAATCAGGAGTTCCTCCCGCCCCCCCCCCCCCCATGGTAGATGGACAACCTCATCATGAAGTGGAAGCTGTGTTGGACACAAAATGGAAAAGGGGGAAATTGTTTTACCTTATCCAATGGAAGGACTTTAACCAGAGTGGGTTCAATCTAAAGATGTAAGAGCTGGTAAACTCATCAGAGCTTTTCACAAATGTTATCCTGATAAACCGAAGGAGGGGTAATTATGTTATGTAATTATATTATGTGATTTTGGGGGGAGGATAATGTCAGACAGGCAAGTCAGCCTGCCTGCCATACCTGTGAAGGTCTATCTACTGGAGGGGGATGGGTAGTAGTGTAGTTGTTTTCTTGCTTCACTGTGTCTTTGCTATGCTTTGTTTGGGTTGAGAGGTGTTATCAGTGCAGCTGGGGATGGGAGCCAACCAAACTTGAGAAACCTGGCTCTGCATCTCTTCCAGGACTTTCGTGCTTTGCAGTTCTGCACCAACTGCAACTGACTGATGTTTGAACTGGGGGGAGGAGACGGGGGGGTATAACCTTTCTGGGAAGACTATGCTTTGGCATTCCAGGCAATTACTATGTACAGTGTACTTCTAGGGAGCAATCTCTAATAAAGACCTTTAACTCACACAACTGTGTTTGATGAAGTGGAGAGTCAGAGAATCCCCTAGCCAGGCCTGACACTTATGCTATAATAAAGTTGGTTAGTTTTAAAGGTGCTACTGGACTATCTACTATTTTGCTACTACAGACTAACATGTTTAACTCCTCTTCATATACAGAGGCAGGATAAAATGGAGGATGAAAAGGAGGGGCTAAGTGAAGCAAAACAAAGTGAAATAAAATAAAATAACCATCTTGCTATTAATATATGCCTAGTAGAGAAGAACAGGAGGTGTTCCCATTAACAAAAAGTAGCCACTTAAAATAGGAAGAGCAGAAAGTCATCTTTTGGATTCCATGGCTCTGTATTAAGTAGGGTAGTTTTAAAATCTGCCTCTAGAGTTTCAGAGCTAATGATAAGGTTAATAAATTAATAAGTAGGTTATCTCAGAAAGGAAGGAACATGTCCTAATATAGCAAGATATTCAACCACAGGAAGCTGTACAGAAATTTAATACTTCCCAGAGCAGTTAGCATGCTATTATCCCCTCTGGATCTGAGCAAAACACAATTAGCTCCAATGCTTTTGGGGGGCTGCCTGGAATTGGGATGGAAGTTCAAGAATTGAAATAAGGAAAAGCTGCTGTTCTCTGGAAGCTAAGGTGACCTGAACAAGAGGTTAAAAATAACCATCCACCTTCCGTTCCTATGAGACAGGGCTTTTGTGTTTCTGGTTTGAAATGTATACACCATAAAGTAGAAAGACTTAGTAACTTGCTATGAGCTTCTCTGGATGAGCACAGCCTGTCTTTTGAGAAGCCCTGATTGGCTGGTTTGGCAGAACAAGAAGGAAAGAAGCCCTAAAATGGTACCAGAACAGCAGCATATGGGAACTGCACAGAGGCACAGAAATTTTAAAAAGTCACTGAGGTAAGGGGGATTTTGCACCCCTCAAAAGCTCACTGTGGGCATCAAAACCTCAACACAACACAGTACTGTGCAGGTTTTTCATCAGATTGGAGAGAGGTGTCCAGTGGAGTGCCACAGGGCTTGGTGTTGGGCCTGGTACTTTTCAATATTTTTATCAACAATATGGATGAAATGGTAAACGGGCTACTCATTAAATTTGCTGATGATACCAAATTGGGAGGAGTGGCAAACACCCAAGAAGATAGAGTTAAAATTCAATAAGACCTGAATACTCAAGAGAAGTGGGCAGTTGTGAACAGGATGCAATTCAACATAGGCTGTTTCCACACTGCTTATTTTCCCTCGGAATGACCCGGAACATCGCGCAAAAACCACGGAAGATCGCATTTTCGAGATTTGTGCGACGTCGCGCAAATCTCGCGCGAGAAAACATGATCTTCCACGTTTTTTGCGCGATGTTCTGGGTTGTTCTGAGGGAAGGTAAGCAGTGTGAAAACGGCCATAGATAAGTGCACAGTATTACATCTGGGCCACAAAAATGTGAAGCACAAATACAGGATGAGGGATACACTTCTGACTAGTAGTGTACACGAAAGAGAGCTTGGGGTAAGAGTGGACTGTAAACTAAATATGAGCAGTCAGTGTGATGCGGTGGCAAAAAAGGCAAACTCAGTCTTGGGTTGTATCAAAAGGGCCATTGCATTGAAATTGCAGGTCATAGCCCCTCTCTATACTGCTCTGGTCAGGCTGCACCTGGAGTCCTGTGTGTAGTTCTGAAGGTCTCACTACAAAAAGGACGTGGACAAAATGGAGAGGGTACAGAAGAGAGCGACGAGAATGATCAGGGGTCTGGAGACTGAGCCCTAGGAGGAAAGGCTGAGGGCCTTGGGAATGTTTAGTTTGGAGAAGAGGAGCTTGAGGGGGGACATGATTGGTCTCTTTAAATATCTGAAAGGCTGTCATTTGGAGGAGGGCAAGGAGCTGTTCCAGTTGGCAGCAGAGGATAGCACTCGAAGCAATGGGCTTAAATTACATGCAGAAAGGTACCGGCTGGATCTTAGGAAAAACTTTCTCATGGTGAGAGTGGTTCCAAGGTGGAATCAGCTGCCTAGGGAGGTGGTGAGCTCCCCTTCACTGGCAGTTTTCAAGAAGAGGCTGGACGAACATTTGTTAGGGATGCTTTAGGCTCATCCTGCATTGGGCAGGAGGTTGGGCTAGAAGGTCTGTATGGCCCCTTCCAACTCTGTGAGTCTGTGTTCCTAATTTAAATAGATATCTACAAGCACATGGGCATATGGGCATGCTCAAAGTGCGAAAGTCACAACCCTGAATACAGGCACTGGGACAATTGAGGATTAAACATACAGTTGTAACTGCCAGTCAATGAAAAATGCACCTTCTCCTAAAACTCCACGAAATTCAAGCAGACATCATACAAAAGACGCTCGCAGACTCACTGCGGGCTGGATTGCAACTGAGGGCCAGGCTGAGGAGGAGGCGATGACCAGCTAGAAGAGGAGGAGCATACAGGAGATCCTCTTCCAGGCTGCAACGTGGTTGGTGCCATTCCAGTGGAGCCTTGGCAGGAGCAGGACGCTTTTGGCTTGGTTTGTGGGTCATGAGGTAAGTCAGCCTGGCTCCAGCATGGGGGGGGTACTGGGTCCCATCGCCTGCTCCTGTGGGGATGGGGGTGCTGGGCCATATCCCCTGCCTAGGGATGTGGAGGGGGGGAATCGAGTGCCTGGGCCCGCTGCACACACCCCCTCCTTGACTTTCACATGGGCACTGTGGCAGCTCCCCTTCCTCCCCAGCCACAGCGTGGGAGGATGGTGAGCGTGTGGGACCGTGCCATTTGCCCTGCTTGGCCTCCTGGCTCCTGCCTTTACGGTGGGGACCTGGGCCATGGCAGCGTGGGCCTTGCAGCTCAGTCGCCACAGCTCTGGCTTGGTGGGGGGGCTGTTTGTTGAGCCTGGGGGGCCTTCTACTGTGGCCTGGCTGCAGAGGCATGCTCCTTGGTGGCTGGGCTGCCACAGCTTTGGCTTGGTGGCCGGCCCACAGCAGTGTGCCTGGGCCAGGTGGCCAGCCCCAGCAGGGTGGCAGCAATGTGCCCCTTCCTCCTCGGCTGCCATGGCCTGGGTTCAGTAGGAAGGCCTTTTTCGGCATGCTCAGGCTGCCTGTTTCTCCGAGTGCACTGTGCCTTGGCCTGGCCTCCTGTGGTACCTGTGGTGTGGCACATGCTGTGGAGTGGCCTGGAGTTCTGGAGTGGCTTGGCTGCTGCAGCTCCAGCCTTGCGGTGGGCCCCTGGTGGTCCACCTGGGCCAGGCAGTTGGCGCTCCCTTCCTCTCAGCCACTGCGGTTCCATCCCAGCAGCAGGCCCTGCCCCGAAGGGCCTGGCCAGGTGCTCCTGAGTGGCTGAGTGGCCTGGGAAGGTGGCCAGCACAGCAGCCTCGCCCGCCCAGTGCTGAGCTGCCCATGGCTCATTACATTCAGGCAGCTGCAGCCTCGCTCCTTCAACTGGCTGTGGTAGCCCTTTCCCGGCCTGAGACATGGCAGCGCAAGCATGGGGCAGGCAGGGGCTGGCGGACCCTCTCACCTGCTCGGGTGGGGGAGTAGGGCTAGGGAGGGGAGTGGCACCAGGTGCAGCCCTGGGGGCTGCAGGTGTTGTTTGCTTCGGTCTAGCAGGCAGGAGGTGATGGTTGCCAGCCTCCAGGTAGTGGCTGGAGGTCAGATCCCCTGCAGGAAATGGCTACTTTGGGGCTTTCATAGCACCATAGCAGTATACCTTGCTGAACCAGTGGTGATTTTGGAAGGGGGAGAGAATGTAACATTTTTCTTTGAACTAAACAGTGTGGCCAGTTAGTAAAATAATATCTCTTGTCTACTAGAAGCTCCTGAGATGAAAGTATCATTGGCACTCTTGACATGTAGATGGCAGGAGGGCATAGAGATACAAGTACATCTACGAAGTTCACTACAAAGAATGCACACGCTTGCCTGCTTATGTGTAACCTTTAACTTACAGCCTCTCTACACGAGATGAATTACACGAGGAAGCTCAAGTTAATGGAGACAGAATGTTAGTCACTGAGTCTCTCGCTTAAGAAAAGAGCACGTGGCCTGAAGGCAAGGTAACCAACAACCCATTTTTGCTTGGCATCAAATCCATGTGCATATGAATGTCTGTTCACTCTTCATAATAGCACTTATGCTTGGGATTCTTTACCTCCCACTGCTCTGCTTCTGATGTTATTCATGAAATTTCTCATTGTCTATGTCAGGATGTCAATTCTTTAGCCAGAGCAACTCCATGTTAACTTGTGTTATAATCAGTAGTTGTCTAGTTTTCCTCCCTCCAGGCCCAGGTGCCATCCAGGCCGCTCATATCCATGGCGATAAGGCGAAGAGCCTTATCTGTCCAGTCCAGCCAACGACCTTGATGTCCTTGTCTTCTCATGCCTTTGCAGACAGGAATAGGGGGGAGGCTGGGAATGGGTGTTTGAAGTATTGTAACTTTCGTTTTACATGCCAATCTCAACAAAGCTTTCGTTCAGCCAAGGGCCTCATCAGCCTTTGGGTTATGGACACCTATATCATGAGCATAGTCTTTCAATAAACCTTTTGGAACCAAGAAACCTTGTGCTTCTTGCAAGAGGGGGGAGACGAACTCTGGATAACTGGGATTCCATAGTCTGACAGTCTACAGCAAACAGTATATGAGGGCTTACAGCACCATACGAAGAACATTTTCCCAAGTAAACTCAATTGAATAAATTCTGAGTACACCTGCTTGGGCTTGCTTTGTTCAACTCCTGCAGCTTTGATGCAGAATATAGTTGCTATGTTTTTTTTAAAGTAGGTACAACAGTCACATGAAGGACCATCAAAAACAACTGTTGTCTTCTGTGTGTACAGCACAGCAATATTTTAGCGCAGCAGGCAGTGTGGCTCATATACTGAGAGGGAACTGTTCGAGGGAGAACCATCAATGATAGAACCAAAACAATATGTTCTTTTTTCATGTGTTTATTTGAAAAAGAAAAAGGAAAAGACACCAGACTTTCAGAAGGAACCTGTTGGAAAGACAATCTGGCCTTCCATATGATGTGCCATGATGTGTCTTACATTTTGTATTTTAATAGTTGTATAAAATAAAGATGTCAAAATTAGTTCTGCCAAGCAAAATACTCTTTTCTCTCATCAACGGCACTGCCATTTAGATATGGAAAATGACAGCAACACCAGGCAATTATCCAACTCTGGAGAGCATACATTGTCAAATGCAGGGCTTTTTTTCAGCAGGAACGCGGTGGAACGGAGTTCCGGAACCTCTTGAAAATGGTCACATGGCTGGTGGCCCCGCCCCCTGATCTCCAGACAGAAGGGAGTTTAGATGGCCCTCTGCGCTGCTCAGCGGCGCGGAGGGCAATCTCAACTCCCCTCTGTCTGGAGATCAGGGGGCGGGGCCACCAGCCATGTGACCATTTTCTCCAAGGGCAACCCACTGAGTTCCACCACCTGTTTGCCCAGAAAAAAAGCCCTGGCCAAATGTGATGATGTGTACGCCCAGAAGAAAATATTGGCATTTGTTTTGGTTGTTACTGAGGCA
The DNA here is from genome assembly GCF_028583425.1 of Eublepharis macularius. Taxonomy (NCBI): domain Eukaryota; kingdom Metazoa; phylum Chordata; class Lepidosauria; order Squamata; family Eublepharidae; genus Eublepharis; species Eublepharis macularius. The sequence goes on from NC_072790.1 coordinate 13,728,798, forward strand.
TCCACAATTAGGCCAAAGTTAGCAGAGGTTATGCAAGGACCAAACTTCACACGATGCTTAGTGATGGATAGTTTGCACCCAACGGGGTTTTGAGGGATGGGGTGGGTGTTTGAATGGGGGTAGGGTTCTTAACCTTTCCCCCTTGTGCCATTTTCACCTTCAAAGCACCACCCTTACTGCCATTTGTGTGACAAAAAATGATCTAGTCTTGCTTTAAGAAAAGCAGAATGCAGCCTCCAAACCAGACAGAGGCCGTTTTCACACGCACCCCGGGAGATCACACAAACTTACAGCATGAAGCGTCTTCCTAGCATGATCTCCCGGCACGATCCCCTTTAATGGCCCGTTGACCTCAGAAAAAGGGCCATTAAACGGGATTGTGCCAGGAAATCACGTTAGGAAGACATTTTTATGGCGTGAGTTTCGCATGATCTTCCGAGCGCGTGACCGTGTGAAAACGGCCAGAGATGGCTAAGTATCTTCTCCAGCAAAATGTCAGCCAATCAGCTTATTACTGAAATTTATGTCTTACGTTTTTTCTAAAACAAAGATTAAGAACCTATGCAAACACATTTTTTGGATTCTCCCATTTTTATGGTTTAATATTCAAGTCGAGTTGATTTTATTCCATGGGTCCTTAGGCCACGCTGTTTATCAAGGATCACCAAGGAGATAATCTTAATTGCAAACAGTAAGCAAAGTTAATTTGAATTTCATATCTGTAGATGCTAGAATTAGCAGCCTGAATAGCCTGGATTAGGCCAACTGGTCAGAATTTGGAAGCTAAACCGGGTTGGCCCTGGTTGGTGCTTGGATGGGAGACTACCAAGGAAGATGAGGGTTGGTTGTTGTGGGTTTTCCGGGCTGTGTTGCCGTGGTCTTGGCATTGTAGTTCCTGACGTTTTGGTGCTACACCTCTGAAGATGCCAGCCACAGCTGCTGGCGAAACGTCAGGAACTACAATGCCAAGACCACGGCAACACAGCCCGGAAAACCCACAACAACCATCGTTCTCCGGCCGTGAAAGCCTTCGACAAGATGAGGGTTGTTATGCACAGGCAGGCAATGGCAAACCACCTCTGCTCATCTCTCGTCTGGAGAACTCCAGCAGGCTGTCACTTTACAGCACTTACTTATTATTAGGTTCTAGATGAAGGGGTGTTACTATTAACGATTATAACAGGACTCGCACATGTTTATTAAAACTAGTCAAAACATGATTAGCAGGCTCAAAAGGGAAAGGAGCAAAAGGCAGTAAGACAAAATATTACTGACATCCTCCATCCCGGATTCCCTGGCCAGCCCTTTGCTAACCATGTTGCATAGAACTGTGTACAGTCATAGCAGGGGCAGGAGGAGGGGGAATGCAGGGTTTGAATGGAAGGAATGGGATGCTGATTCCGAAGGCATCATGGCCCGCTTTTGGAAAATGAAAAGGGGTGGGAGAAACATTTAGTCTTCGCATTTCTCTTCCCGTCTCTTCTCATATACTCCCCAGAGGGTGCTGCAATCAGCTGGTAAGCACCTACTGGCGGTCCCTGGCCCCAGGGAGGCTCTATTGGCCTCAACCAGGGCCAGGGCCTTTTTGGTCCTGGCCCCGACCTGGTGGAACTCTCTGTCTGAGGACACCCAGGCCCGCCAAGATCTTGTCTCCTTCAGGCAGGCCTGTAAGACGGAGATGTTCCGCCAGGTGTATGGTTGAGGCCATCAGGGATTCCATCAAATGAGCCTCTCTCCCGGTCTCCCCTATATCTGTAGGGGGGGTATTGACCATCTACCCCCCCCCAAAATATGAGCGACCGTGCGTGGTTAAGATGCACCTCCACCTCTGTCAGATTCTATATGGTTTTTATACGGTGAGAAGGTGTTTTATTAGAAAGCTGTGTTAATTGATTGTGATTTTATCTTTGTATATTTTATCTTCTGTTGTGACCTGCCCTGAGCCCGCTTGCAGGGAGGGCAGGATATAAATATAAATAATAATGATGATGATGATAATGATGATGATAATAATTTGTTCTTTTCTCATTTCATGCTCTGTTATGAAATAGGTTCAAAGATATGTAGCATACAGCATGTCAGAATCCAACACAAGCAAAATTATGTATATGAGAACAGGCAGCCTATGACCAAATTACTTCTCACGACACACAACGTATTTTGATGCTGGCATCTGTCTGTCTTTCTCAAACGCACACATTGCCCCCATTGTCTCACATGTTTCAACATCCACACCCCTACACACTTTTGCAGTTGTGCATACTTGCAGACTCACTCTCCAGCTTTTTGGAAAGCTGACCTTTTTGTCTATGTTGCAACCATACTATGGACTGGATCCAGGCTAAACAGGCGACTGCCACCAATCCCCCCTTCCCGGTGCAGAACATCCTTCCATCATTTCTCCTATTCCCATATCCTCCACAGCTGCATTTCACAAATATCAACGGACTACAGTGGGAGAGGTGAGGGAGAAAAGAAGTTCCACTGATGGAAAATGCAGTCTGGATCTAACCCTATGACTGGCATACTCTCCCATCACACACCCCACAATATGGATCTTGTAAGGAGCAGGCCTTCTTCCACCAAATACAGAGTAAAACTTTGGTTCAGGCTTCATGCCTGTAAGAAATCTTACCAGGCCCGTTTGCTGAGACAGGCCCAGTCTCTGCCAGGGCTTTTTCTGGGAAAAGAGGTGGTGGAACTCAGTGGGTTGCCCTAGGAGACAATGGTCACATGGCCGGTGGCCCCACCCCCTGATCTCCAGACAGAGTTTAGATTGCCCTCTGCGCTCGGTGGCATGGAGGGCAATCTCAACTCCCCTCTGTCTGGAGATCAGGGGGCGGGGCCACGTGCCATGTGACCATTTTCAAGAGGTTCCAGAACTCCGTTCCACCGTGTTCCAGCTGAAAAAAAGCCCTGGTCTCTGCTGATTAATTGCACCTGGGCCACTTTCTTGCTTTGAGAGTGTGACCTTGGAGAGGCTTGGAGCCAAGCACTGCTCTCAGCCCTAGCCATACTCCCTAAACTTTCTCACTGAGGTAATATCCAATTAAGTAACGAGCCCTGATTGGTTCTTTTCAGTGGGCTGATGCCCCCACCACTTCGAAGAAGCCTCTCTGTTTCCAGGCAGTTTATCTCTTTCCACCTTTCCAGACCAGACTTGACCAGCTATGCTACCTTGCAACCACTACCAGCTATATGAGAAGAGAGCTTCTAGCTCCATGCCATCTCCAGCATGCCTAGAGTGAGCTGGCATGGATGGACTTTGGTAAGACTGACCAGCTTTGGAACCAACTCAGAGAATGTTTAGTTAGTCAGCCAGCAAGTAGTATTTTAGCCAGTTAGAACATAGATCAGCAAGCTGTTATTTGTTTTCTGCCTTGCCCAAATGCTTTCATGAGCGGTTTCTGCCTAGCACACGCTCCTATTTTCTTCCTTTAATAAATCCCTACTATATTTTACCAGCCTGTCTCCAGTGTTGCTTGCTAAGGAGGTACACACACTCATAAATAACCTAGGAAACAGGGGTGCCTCAAATTAACGACCAGAGCTCTTAGAGGCTCCTAGCGGTCCTGTTCAGTTTGGAGAACCAGCAGGGCTGGGGGATGAGAGTCTCTGGGTCAATACAGATCTACACAGCTGTACAAATGAAATAGATTTCAGGGTTACAAATGGCTATTGGTCATGAAAAATAACTGAAACTTGCATTTTCTGAAGCAGTGAGTCCCTGACTAGACATGGGCATGAACTGCATTATGAACGCAAAAAACCCACAAACCGCCCGATCGTCCATTTGCTATCCAGCAGTTCATGAGCGTCCAAGTCCAACGAACCAGCGTTCGTAAGAAGCCCGTGTGGTGTGGTGTGTGGTGGCACATGGGGGGTGCCACCAGCAAGTGGCCATACCCCCTGCCCCCTTGAGGGGAGGCAGCCCACCTTCGAGTACACCCCTTGTACACTGGGCCAACATCAACTGGTGGCTCTAATTGTATCGAGTGGGAGTTTCCTGGGGGCCTCGGGTTGGAGAGGGTATAACTCCAAGATCCCTATTGCAATCTTGACTAAACTTGGGTGCTGGCTGGAGGAGAGCCTGCTAAACACTCCCTGTGAATATGGGCTCTCTAATTCCAACGGGGGCCGTTCTGACGCCCACGAACTACGAACAGGTTCGTCATCGGGAAATGGTCATCATGGTTCATTAGTTCGACTTCGTCAGCAGCAACGAACCACGAACTGAGGGTTCATTATTTTTTTTTGGTTCGTGCCCATGTCCATCCCTGACTACTAGCTTGTGAGAAAACAAATAACACTCTGGAAAGGCGACTGGAGACCAAGTTCTGCTCCATCTTCACACATCCATTTTTGCAAGTGGTTTGATATTCTATCCTGGGCCAGATGGCAAAGGAGAACATGCTAAAGAGGTCACCACACTTCTCTTAAGGAGACCTGTGAAAGCTACAGTGTCAAGGTCACTTGAGTGTTTTTCGCCACTCGAGGCTTTAAACTAAGATCTTCAGATGCCGAAGTATTTTCTGCAAATAGTTGGGCTCATCGTTAAGGTATTGAGCAGTTGTCTATGCTATGAATTAATACCCAAACAACTCCACAGGATTCCTTTGAGTTGCTAATCAGATAGAAATAATTCAAGCTGCAAATCAGATACTTAATACAATAGATGGAAAAAATTTAAATGCTTTATTAGTCTAAGTTCCTCCCACATTCTGTAATATCTGAAGAATTGCAAAACATGCAGGTGAAAACAGTTCTTTCCAGAATGAAGTAACTACATCAGACAAGTTTGCTCATTTTAAGAGCTTAGCACTGTTATCCACCTGCAAGTCCCCCTCTTCTTGAATGAACTGCTACATATAAATAAAGAGATGGTCTCCAACATAATTTAGGTTTAGGGTTATACAATAAACCACCCGGAGGACAACTGAGCTGAAATAAAGCAATCATTAAATCTCACAAGTTTTAACAAAATAAATTTCAGCATGTTCCTTACTCTCCCATTGAAACAAATATAAAGATCTTATCTTTGGTTGCATCACACTATAAACATGTTGGGATTAAGCTGCTGAAAGAAAATAATGATATTAAAACACACCTGGGCCATTTCCAGACGGCTTACCTTCTTCCGGAATGTCGCGCCATCTTGCGGGGAAAACGCAAAATATCGCGTTTTCTCGCACGACTTTTGCATGACTTTCACGTCTTTCCTTAGCAGACCACCCAGATGCCCACTGCATCCCTCGACTGGAAAACAGGGTGGCACCTACCTGTAACTGTTGCTCATCTAGGCCTTCTGTGCAAGCACACGTTGGCGCTGCACTTGTGCAGTCTGGCTGCTCAGAACAGGATTATACAGCTTTAAGGCTCCTGAGGGGGCAACCCCTTCAGATCACGCTCCGGAGTGGCTTCTCACCAAAACGGCTGCATGATTTGGAGAGGTCACCCCCTTTCCCTCAATTCTCTGTTGCTGCCACAAAGTCCTCCACATATAGGAGAGCTCACAGCAGGGCAGAAGGGAGGGAATGTGTGCCTACACAAAGACTTAGATGAACAACAATTACAGGTAAGTGCAACCCCATTTTCATCTGCAATCTTCAGTGCATTGGGAGACTAGCAAGCTGCTCACCAAGGAGTTTGGGTGAAGCTCTTATGAAAAGAGAGGCTGTAGCACTGCTTGATCGACTTCTGGCATTAACATGCTTGACAAAAGACCATGCTGAAGACCATGTTGCTGCTTGACAGATGTCTGCCAATGGGACTCCATGAAGTAAACAAACGGAAGTAGCTTGGGCCCTTGTGGAATGAGCACGGATAACAAATGGATAAAGAACCTGAGCTAATTTATAGCAAAGTTTAATAGCAGTCACAACCCATTGAGAGATGCAGCTTTGCCCTTGTTCGGGCCAGAATGACAAATAAAGAATGCTGAGTCCTTTCTTAAAGATCGTGTTTTGTCCAGATAAGATAACACTTCTTACATCCGAGTGTGTAACTTGAGTTCTTGAGGTAATGAAGGATTTGGAAAAAAGACTGGTAGAGCAATGTTTCAAGAAACACGGAAATGAGAGACAACTTCAGGTAAAAGCTTTAAACGAGGATGCATCACAACCTTATCAGGATAAACCTTGAGAAAAAGGGGATCAAACCATAAAGCTTGAAGCTCTCTAACCCTCCTAGGAGAACCAATAGAAAAGCCACCTTGGCAGATAATAGTGTCACAGAACAAGCTGCTGTCATATATGCCTCCTGCATATCTGCCATGAATGTATGTGGGTTCAGCCTCTGGTCTCTGAGAGTACGGGAAGTTCTTTATTGCTGCAATGCCAGTAGGTTATCTTGCAAATGTTTTCTTTTTCTTTCTCCCTCTGCTGAGCCAGTGTCCTTGACTGCCAGCTGAAACTGGCGCGGAATGTATCCTTCTTGAGAACCAAAGATAAGTTCATCTTTCTCACTGTCTACTCTAAAACAATGTCTCACTCCAACACCCCCCGCCCCCCCATTAATGGTCCGTGTCCCAAAGGCGGGAAGATTCCCTATAACTAACATTGCTAGCCTCACCTACGTCACTTCTGCCAATTCCACTGTCTATGCTCCTTGTACTGAATGGATCTCTAATAATGTTACTTCAACTGGAACACCAGTGTGTTAACTGTGGAGAACTTGGGGATCTAACTGCCAGGGACTGACAGCTGCTAAAGATGCAAAGAGCTTTATCATAAATTGGGCCAAAACCAGTGAAAAAGACCATTGAGGTACAATAGAGGCCCTTGGGGGATATAAATTGTATAACTCGTTTGGATACAATTTAGACAGGTATGAGAAAACACAGTTTTCTCATCTATACACAAATGGAAAGCCAAAACAGCAGCCAAATGAAATTGAACAGAGGAAGCTAAATCTGAGATCCGTAATGCTAGAAATTATTCCAAAATATTAGGTAAAGAGCAAGTGCCTGGAGAGACACCTTTAATCTCAGCTCAGTGCACAAAGCTCTTCCATTTAAGTAAATAAGACTTTCTTGCAGATGGCCTTCTAGCATTCAATATAACATGGGCCACTTCCTCAGAAACTTGGGAGGCTAATATTGAAGCAACCAGGCTGTAAGGTGAAGCCTGACAAGTCCGTGAATCAGTATGTGACCCATCCTGAGAAAGTCTGGTATCAGAGGTAAGTGGATAAAATTGCCCTTGGCTAGAAGCTTCAGGGTGCGGAACCGCAGTTGTGGGGCTGGCAAAATTCAGTTGGTCTGTCTGTCTGCAACTTGCAAACAACCCTTAGGAGCAGTGGCGAAGCAGGGAACACAGAAAAGATTTCAAAAGCAGCACCCATCAATTTCCCGTTGTAGCCCCTCTGGAACAGAAGAGAGATGTCTTGGCATTGTGGTGGGTAGCAAAGAAGTCTATGAGCCAAGCTACAAGTGACGAATTACACTTGCCTGGCAAGTGTACAGACTCACGTGCAGGGCTTTTTTTCAGCAGGAACGCGGGGGGACGGAGTTCCAGAACCTCTTGAAAATGGTCACATGGCTGGTGGCCCCGCCCCCTGATCTCCAGACAGAGGGGAGCTTAGATTGCCCTCCGCGCCGCCAAGTGGCGCAGAACTCCCCTCTGTCTGGAGATCAGGGGGCGGGGCCACCGGCCATATGACCATTTTCTCCGAGGGCAACCCACTGAGTTCCACCACCTCTTTTCCCAGAAAAAAACCCTGCTCACGTTCTCCACTTGTGAATGGCAAGTGAACAGGGAGCAAGTGAATGGCAAGTGAACAGGGAGGAATACACGTGAGTCTGTACACTTGCCAGGCAAGTGTCATTCGTCACTTGTAGCTTGGCTCTCAGTCTGGGAACCTCCACTTCACAAACGTCATAGACATCAGATTTTTGTCAATAATGAACTACTCATGAAGAGCGCTTCCCAATCTGCTGAGCAAATTGGCTTTTGTATTGGAGGAACCTGCTATGCGTAGGGCATGCAGAGAAGCACCACGAGCGACGGCCTATTCCCACAGTAGGGCAGCCTCTGCACACGGGACCGGGAAGCAGTTCCAGACTGCTTGTTCACATATTACACAGCTGTTATCCTGTCTGTCAAAATCTGAACATGCTTGTTGGATACCATCTCTAACTTAATGAACAGCACATTTCTCAAGGACATTGATGTGCAGGGCCTGCTCCGACTCGCCAAGGAGGCATTAGTAGCAACAGTAATCTCTGGCTGTGAAACACTAAATGAAACCACCCTCTGTAAACGAGATGAATCTGTCCAACAGATAAGATCTCGTAGGACGCTCCTGGGGATAGACTACTTAGTCTGAGGGGACTGAATCTTTGGGTCAAAATGCTTCAACAGGCACAACTGCAAAGGTCTCATTTTGAGATATGCAAACTACAGGCCACAAGATCCAGTATGGTTTGAATGGTGAAGGCAGACTGGAAAACTCGTAGTGAAAAAACGCTGTATAAAGGCCTTCAATTTAGCAATTTTATCAGCAGGTAAAAATGCCTTATTAACAATGGAATCCAACTGGGCTCGAATGAACTGTAGAGCATGAAGGGGTTAGCTTAGATTTTTTTATACTACAAGGCCCAACTCTGAACAAACAGATAGAATGAGGCCAATCTGATTGTGGAGTACCTCCTGAGACAGGTCAGAAATAAGCCAGGATAAATGGAGCATCCCTGCTGTCTACGGTGAGCTACAACTATGGCTATACATTTTGTGAAAACATGTGGTGCCATTGTCAAATTGAAGGGCAAGGCAGTGTATTGAAATATACTGCCTTGCCATACAAGAATGCGAGATATATATTTGGGTATATGGAAAAGTGCAAGTATACTCTTGTATTTCCAGGACTGCAAACCATGAATTAGAAGGAACCATAGCCAAGACTGATGGTAGGGTCACCAGGGCTGTTTTTCAGCTGGAACGCGGTGGAACGGAGTTCCGGCACCTCTTGAAAATGGTCACATGGCCGGTGGCCCCGCCCCCTGATCTCCAGACAGAGGGGAGTTTAGATTTCAGTGACGCTTCAGTGGTGCGGATGGAAATCTAAACTCCCCTCTATCTGGAGACCAGGGCGCGGGGCCACCAGCCATGTGACCATTTTCGCCAAGGGCGATTTAAACTTAAAAAAACTCCCCCCTTTTCCAGCTGATCCAAAGTGATGTCATTGCACAGTCCTGGGAGCATGGGCGCACTTTGCACATGCGCATGTGGTACCAGGGGCACCACCTCCTGCCAAGAGTTGCCCTCTGTGCTGGCAACCCACTGAGTTCCACCACCTCTTTTCCCAGAAAAAAAAAAGCCCTGAGAGTCACCATCCTAAACTTAGATACTCTAACATAGTGGTTGAGGTCACTTAAATCTAAAATAGTCCTCTGGCCCCCGTCCTTTCTATCAATCAGGAAAAAAGCTGAGGAAAGGAACCCATAAGGGGTTTCCAGCTCTAAACCCTGCTGTAAAGCACCTTTAGCACGTAAGGAAACAACTTCTTCCCTCAGTTGAGGGAGGTCATCGTGAGGGGCTTTGGACAGTAAACATGTAGTAGGCAAAGCCATAGGTTCAGCACAGAGCTTGTAAACTACATTTGGGGAAATAAGCCAGTATCCCCAATCTCGTCTTCAGGCAATGGTTCCGAAGCCATACTGACACTTCGCTTGGAACCGAGCTCTCCCGTATTGGATTCAGAGTCAGAGGCATCTAAGCAGTCTCATGAGAGGAGCACGTCTTCTTCAGCTCCAAAGGGATCATCAGAGCCAAACAGGGGAAAGGTCTGCACGCTTCCCCTCAGTTCAGAGCACACAACGGAGGGGCACAGTATGGGTACCACAGAACTGGATGACAGGAGTGGCAACTCCGATCTGAGCTGCAAGTGTGCTGTTTATGAGACTTAGTCAGGACAGCCACTACTTTATCACTGGAAAGCGCAAGAGTAGAATGCCATCTAGAAGACGGAGTGTGTCCAAAAGGTTGCGTCAGATCCAAGGGTATGGGATGATTAGCAGGCAGAGACCGAGAACTCGTTTGCCTGCGTTTAGACTTGTCCTTATACTTCCTTGTGGGAGGGTCTGAGGAGCTCTCCCTATGCACAGTCAGAACTGGGGAACGTGACCTGCTCTGTGAAATGGACTGGGCTTTCCTACCAGCTGCTGGAGTGGAAGACTTGTGTGGCACCGAGGATAATCCCTAGGGTGGGATTGAGGGCACTGTCGGATCCAAGGAGACTTAGTGGAATCTGAGGGTTGCCAACTGGATGTTGGATCTGGTGTTGATAGAGCCATTTCCTAAGAGGGTGTGGTCAACGGGCCCAAGCACTCTGCTGGGTCAGAGTTTTTTGCGGTTGGGCTTGTGGCAATAGACATCGCTTTCTCCCAGTCTCTCTTTACACAAGATGCCTGGGCACGTGTTCATCAAGTGTCAGGAGATGCAATGTTAACCGGGAAGTATAGTTTTGAAAGACAGAGCTGGTGGAGATCGCTCCAGAGGGGACAGATTCTCTCATAGTCCTCCGCCAGCTCTGGCATCTCCCCTTCCAGAGCCTTTCCCCTGCCTAGGCTTGGTTAATTCAAAGTTTTAAGCAGTGAGGGTGGCAGGATAAAAACTCCAGAAGGGGAGACAGTCCAGCACACCAGAGGCAGTGGAGGGCTGTGAGAGAATCCGTCTCCTCCGGAGCAATCTTCGCTGGCTCTGTCATTTAAAACTACACTTCCTGGTTAACATTGTATCTTCTGACACACAAATGGCTCAGTCTCCTCTCGACTTGAGTGTAAAACTCTGAGAGTGTTTACACCTTTCAACCACATGGCCTTCCCCCAAGGACAGCAAATACAATGAATGACCATCCATTTTAGTTATCTTGGTTCCACACCCCTCACTGTTCTTGAACAACAACTTGTCAGCCATCTTGAAAGCTGAGGCAAAGAAGAAAATGAAAACTCTGGAAAAGTGAAGACAACACATGGCACGAGTGACCGTTTGTTCTGTGTGGCAGCAAAAATCAAACTGAGGGAAAGGGGGCAATCTCTCCAGACCACATGACAGTTTCTGTGGGAAGCTGCTCCGAAGCATGTTCTGGGGGAGGGCGGGGGTCACCCTCTCAGGATCCTTAAAGCTATATAATTCTGTTCCGAATGGCTGGTCTGCGCAAGCAAGGCCCAATGTGTGCCTACACTGAAGACTGCAGATGAACTGTTACAATACCGTCATGGGATTTGGGTCTCTGTATTTTTCCATGTCTACGGCCGTCCGTCTTCATGCAATCTGTCTCCTTGCAGTTAAATGTTTGATGAGTTTCAGGTAAAACTTGGTTTTATGTAATATATGGCCATCAATAAAAAGCGGCTGTATTAGAGAATGTACTGTAAAACCTACATAAGCTTTAATTTCTTTAAATTTAAATTCTTTAAATTTTTCCCCTCTGTCACACACACACACCCCTATCCTACTAACTTGAAATGGTAACACAAAACTGGAGCCCTGTTGATTTATGAAGGTGAGGTCCACTTTAAAGATGAACAGAATTTGTTCCAGTATATGCTTTTGTGAGTCAGAGATCAGTGTGTGCGCGCGCATGCGCGTACGCATATGGGAGCACCTTTGCACTGAGCCTTTGAAAGGAAGTCTTCTTTTAGGATTGGAGATCTGGCCTGAATCACAGTCTGACCATTATCTGTTCAAAGCAACTTGGTTACTTTCAGATTGTTATTTCCAAACACTTTACTGAGAGACTTGCAAATATGGAGCTGAGTGGAAATTAAGCCAAGGGAGGCTCACCCATTATTTCTTCAGACCCTTCTTGTTAAGTAGACCTATTGCCTGTCCCTTCTGCACCTGTTGATGGCAGGAGTTAGGTTTCTGTTATACCTGGAAGTTCTTGGCTGCCCCTGGGCATTCTTATACCACGTCTAACAGGTGAGCACTTTTCCAGCCCATCACATAATGGGGTTCCTCTGGGTCTTCGGCACCATTATGAAAAAGTCAGCTTTGATTCTCAAATTCAGAGTTAATGGTTCAGAATTTTCAGGCATTTCCTATGTATAACAAATATTGTTTTGTTAACTACATACCCACTTTTAATTTTACAGCCATCACTGAAAATTTTTTAGAGAGTGCGGACAGTTATAGCATTGAAGGACTTTTGTGCTCCTGATGACAAAGCAGTTGGCTTTGACTGCTGGTCTGTTGGATCCTGACATCACGGTTGGCCTGGGCTGCTATGCCCTCTTTGTTGGCTCCCCAGGGCAGCTGCTTGGCCACTGACTGAAATAGGATGCTGGGCTAGATGGGCCACTGGGTTTGCCTCAGCAGGTCACCTTGTATGTTCTTATATGAATTAATTAAATTATGGAAAGCATTGCCAGTGAATGTAGCAATAGTCACTAGCGCCCATTGTCTTTGAAAGGAAAATAGAATCACAGAGGAGTGGCTAAATCAAAAAGAGTCCAGTAGCACCTTTAAGACTAACCAACTTTATTGTAGCATAAGCTTTTGAGAATCACAGTTCTCTTCGTCAGATGCATGGAGGGCAAGAAGAAACCGGTCAGATATAGAGGAGGGGAGGGGAGGGAGAAGTAGATGCAAACAGCTCTCAAACAGCTCCTTCTGATATGGAGATCAGTTTGCTTCTGTAAAGGAAATCAGTTACTTTTGATAATGAGATAACCATTCATAGTCCCTATTCAGTCCCAGCTTGACAGAGTCAAATTTACATATGAATTCTAATTCAGCAGCTTCCCGTTGGATTTTGTTTTTGAAAGGTTTCTGTTGAACTACAGTGACCTTTAAGTCTTTGATGGAATGTCCTGGTAGATTGAAGTGTGTGGCTAGCTACTACCCATGCTTGCTATAGGGACCCTCCATATCCAAAGGCATTAAATCTGTGAATACCAGAGATATGAGGAAGACGTGAGGAGGAGGCCTTATTCTCTGTTTGTTGGTTACCCAGAGCAACTGTGTTAAACAGCAGAATGGGCTGAATGGCCCCATGGTGTAATCCAGCAGAGCAACTCTCAAACTGGTATACAAGAATCTCATTAAGGTTCCAAGGAAGAGGAGCTGCGTGGGTAAAAGCAATCCGTTCGTAATTATTTATTTATGTCATTTATAGTCTGCCTTTCTTACAGCCAAGTACTATAAGTTGGAAAAGTTTATATACATTAACATTATTGCTAGTCTCAGGAAGAGTTACCACAACTGTGCTTTAAGTGGAAAGACCAGAGGCTGAGTGCTGCGAACCTGTGTGCCCAAAACACGGAGTCTGCTACTGCAAAGACTCCTCACCATGCAAGCTTAGAACTTGTTTGGTAACGGCAAGCAGGACATCACTTGGAGAATATTATTACAAAGAAGAATTGTCACAGGGGAGCTATCCTGTAATCATCTTTGCTAAATCATAATGACTATACAGTGTGTCATGGGTATAGTTATCAAAAACTTTCAAAGGGCCAAGCTACAAGTGACAAATGACACTTGAACAGCAAGTGAACAGACTCACATGTATTTCTCCCTGTTCACTTGCACTCCACTTGCCCTCCACGTTCACTTGCCGTTCAAGTGTCATTCGTCACTACGTGATCAAGTGGAGGACAAGTGGAGCGCAAGTGAACAGGGAGGAATACACATGAGACTCTTCACTTGCCATCCGAGTGTCATTCGTCACTATGTGATCAAGTGGAGAACAAGTGGAGTGCAAGTGAGCAGGGAGGAATACACGTGAGTCTGTTCGCTTGCCATTCAAGTGTCATTCGTCACTTGTAGCTTGGCTCAACGCCACTCAAAGCAGAAGTTTACTGTCGGGCATGCCATACCTGTTAGCACACCAATTAGTTTATGATAAATAAAAAGACTAATGCCTCTTTTCATGCAAGAGTAGCATTACGATAAAAGCAGCATCCAAATAATGTCCACTGTGGATACTATCAAGCTCAGCAGATTAATTTCTTTTTTAAGGAACGAATTCTGTTTTGTGCGCTCCTAAAAAGCAAAGCTTATTTTTGTAAGTATTGCAAAGCCAACTTCATGTATGTACTGATGTGCAAACTCTCTTCCCAGTAAGTCATTTTGGAGATTTCACAGCAATTTCTCATGAAGATCTCAGAACATGTATTAATTTATTTAACATATTTTAACCTTTCTTCTCCTGAACTCAAACCACTATTACACTGTTTCTTTTCTTCTGCCATATATACTACTTCTCTGACTCTCGTTTATATTGACATACCGATTACATTTGCATGGCTGACACATGAAACTGTGGACATGTGAAACCATGGTTTAATTATTCCAACTATAGTGCGGTTGGCCAAATACATAAGAACATCAAAAGAGGCCTGCTGGATCAGATCAATGACGGTCCATCTAGTTTAGCATTCTGTTTTACAAAGCAGCCAACCTGGTGCCATGGAGGGCCAACAAACTGGGCACAGGACACTCCTCTAAATAGGCTTACCATATGCCTAATTATGGTGGGCAATCTCCTGGGCATTCAATCTGTTGCCTGCCATTGCTCTGTACAGTGGTGGGAGAAAAAGGGAGGAAAAAAGGGCCGCACCCAAGCTTCCAACAATGGTAGCTCTAGGAATCGCTGGAAACGCTATGCACTGATATAGTGAGTGACATCAGCAATGTCGCTGATGTCACATACACCCCATGTTCCCACCCTCAACCCATGTCCCCACCACAATCGTCCTTTTAGTGGCCAGGCTTGGCCTGGCAACCCTATGCTCTAAATAATATGGGACTCTTCTCTAAATATGGGCCATTTTCACACTGCTAACCAGCCACCGAACATTGTGCGAAGCTCCCGGAACGACAGCATCTTCCTGGTGCGATTTCACATGAGAACAGTTGTTCTCGCGCGAAGTTGTGCCAGGAAGACGCTGTCATTCCGGGAGCTTCACATAATGTTCCGTGGCTGGTAAGCAGAGTGAAAATGGCCAAGGTTAGTTAGGGTACGCCAAACCAGAATCTGAAACCGTGGTTCAAGGGCTTATTAACCACAGTTAGTCTTAACTCTGCTTGCGAGTGAAAGATGACTTGGGCATCCCGGCCTGTGCTGCAGTGCTGCCCTCTCTGTGGTGCACACAGCAACCCCACCCACTTGGGGAGTGGGGAGTGAAGATTACGAAACTATTATTTATTAGAGGCAAATGATGATCTGAATGGCCTTGTAGCCCACACAATTCTTCTAAACTTTTGAGTGCTGGTTTGTCATTTGCCTTGTTGGTAATTCTGTGAAAAAAAGGATTCCTAATGATGCCTTCACACAAACGTAAAAAAAATGCTAACCCACTTAGTCAAAATTCCCAGCTTGCTTTTCATCATCTTAAGTAACTGCTGGAGGTGGAAAGAGAATCGTTTCGACAGTCCATCCATGGCTGACATTTCTCAGTAAATGGAGTTACCTACAATTATCTATGTGAGCTCATCCAGAAAGTATCTCAGGAGCTAACACAATACAGTATAAAATTAATATTTCTCAGCTTGGACCCACACGCACTCCACAGTCCTTTGTAATTATTATTATTGTACTTGATTTATAGAGCCCATTTATTTAAAGGTGGGATAAATGGTCAGATACGCATTAAGCAGGCAGTGGAACTTCCAAATGAAACAGCAGAAGCTTCTTAATCTAATGGTAAAGGGGCTGTAGGTGGTTATACTTGTTAATCACGTAAAATCAAGGATTAATTCATGCAAAAGGTTGGAAGGATTGGATGAAGCAATGGCTATTTATGTTAGGATTCCTACCAATAATGTGCAAAATGAGAACTGTTAGTTTTACTAGAGAAGAAAGGCAAATGTTTCACTCACTTTCACTATACTCCATTTCTACTTCTGTTTTTCCTCCTCTACTTCTGGTTCTTCTATGCTCTTTAAAACAAAACCAAGGATCATTTCAATTTTAGGTGAATAGCAATTTACTCTAAACTAGAACATTTTACAACATAAATGCCAGTTAATATCTTTTTCATCATTGTGCTTCGTCAAACAAAACAAACAAAAACCTCTCATTCAATGCATCTAAAAATGTCAACTCTTCAATATTTTTCTGGTTAGCATACTTATCAGGTGACGAAACCACTCTGTCCATCCTGACCTGTCAAAGGGCAACAGGATTTTCTCAGAGTTACAAACCTATATTTGCGTAAGGGGAGAAAAAAGGCCCTCTGGGATAACGGCAATCTTCACAGCAGAAAATGCACCCACCATTCTGTCACAGATTGTGCTGTAGTACAACTGAAGTCAAGATTAGACATTCCTGGGGCAGAAGACCTTCTATGGAAACAAAGCTCCTCAGGAAAACTGGACAAGCATATTATAAAACCAGACAAAGACTATGTATTGTCGAAGGCTTTCACGGCTGGAGAACGATGGTTGTTGTGGGTTTTCTGGGCTGTATTGCCGTGGTCTTGGCATTGTAGTTCCTGACGTTTCGCCAGCAGCTGTGGCTGGCATCTTCAGAGGTGTAGCACCTCTGAAGATGAGTGTCACTGAGAGATCTCTGTCTTTTGGTGCTACACCTCTGAAGATGCCAGCCACAGCTGCTGGTGAAACGTCAGGAACTACAATGCCAAGACCACGGCAATACAGCCCGGAAAACCCACAACAACCAAAGACTATGTAGACATGGATCTTGATCACAGGAATAAATTGGCCAGACCGCCTAAGTATGAACCAAATCACACATGCCGGCCTACCCAGATGAATCACCATTAGTATTAACCCCCTTGGTTTATTCTTTAAACCAAAAAAAACTGCTTTTTTATCAGATATTTATGTAAACCTGGGGATTCCCCTGGATTTGAAGAACCGTAACTCACAGCTTTGGCTGGCCTCATTGCACAGACCTGCCTATCTTTCTCTTGGCTGTTAGAGAGACATTGGGCCAAGCTACAAGTGATGCCTGACACAGGTTGGACACTTGTCAGCTTCCCTCAAGTTTTGATGGGAAATGTAGGCATCCTGGTCTTGCAGCTTGGCTCTCTGATTGCTGTCCAATGGACTTTTCAACTGTCACTTGTCCAACATTCCGCCAAGCTGCCTACATTTCCTACATGTTCACATTTAGTTCAGTTAATTGCTTCATGCCCATCTTTTTTTGCCTTTAAAAAATGTCTTTGACACTTATTCAGATGAAGAAAAGCCTGAAAATAAACCAAGCAGCAATCTTTTATAAGCAGCAAGTCAAAATTCAGTGCAAGACATCTACAAAGAGCCAGCATAAACAAGTCCATTCGTATAGCTAAAAGTGTAAAATTTAGCATTACTGATAATTGACATGATGATTAATTAGCCATAAAGTTTCTGCAGTCCAAATACTGACAGTTGAAAGTCCTTTATTAGGAAGCTGTACACACAAGGTCTCACAATAAGTTATAAATATACACAGAAGCATCCTGAACAATTGTTTTAGCATGCTGGCCTAAACCTGTGCATTTGGATTACTGCCAGCTGTTTGCCTCTCTCATTTCCCTTTCTCTTAAGCATCTTGAAGAAGCCCTTTGATCCCATAAATATACTATGCCCACACACTGGTTATTCTAGCGTGTCATCTGCAAGGGTCTGCCAGGCGACTCTCAAAAGACTTCAGTGAAGGCTGTAAAAGAACTTTATTGAAAAGCTGCTAGTTCACGAGCTTACTCCATCTTTGCCAGGAATGACGTTCACATGCAAGCATCAAACATATATAAGCTTCCAAAGCGTGGGCAAATTCTAAAATCCTCCCCCCCTCCGCCCCCAAGTCTAACGGTCAGCTAAGCTCAATGGGAAAGCGTCTAAGTGGGAAAACAGCAGAACTTCTGTATGGGATTTTCAAGATCGTGATGTCTGGGCAGGCGCCTCTTCTCAGACTAAGGAGAGAGGCCCTGGTACAGTTCAGAGGAGCATACAGATAACAGCAGGAACAAACACCTCCCTTGCCTAGTTTCACATTGCAGGTCCAAAAGGCAAGGCGAGTAACAGCTGCAGTCCAATCAAAGAATAGCCTCAGCATTTAACCATAACCATAACTTAAAGTACTAGACTACAGTCACAACAGCAGGGTATTGCTGAGTAGGGCAGGTGATGGTAAGCACCTAACATCCTGCACCCCCAAAACTCAACCTCTGCCCAGCTTTTCTGGGTATTTTTTATGAAAAGCCTGAACCAATTTGTTAGCTCTATCAGCAGTTGATTGAACCCATTCAGCATGGCTTTTTGAAAAATGTTTCCATTGAATCAGTTAGTGCAGCACCCGCCGCTTCCATTTAGAGTCCCTCGATCATGATAGGAGATGGGGCTGCCAGTTCCGAGTGCCATTTAGAATCAGAGAATCATAGGGTTGGAAGGGACCTCTAGGGTCATCTAGTCCAACCCCCTGCACAATGCAGGAAATTCACAACTACCTCTCCTCCCCACACCCTCAGTGACCCCTGCTCCATGCCCAGAGAAAGGCAAAACACCTCCAGGATGCCTAGCCAAACTGGTCTGAGGAAAATTGCTTCCTGAACCCAAGGTGGTGATCAGCATTACTCTGGGCAAGTAAGAAGGCCACGAGAACTAAGTACTGATGTAACCCATTCTGCCCTCCTTCTCACGATCTGCCCAGGTTCACAGAATCAGCATTGCTGTCAGATGGCCATCTAGCCTCTGCTTAAAAACCTTCAAAAAAGGAGAGCCTACCACCTCCCGAGGAAGCCTGTTCTACTGAGGGACCACTCTGTCAGGAACTTCTTCCTAATCTTTAGCTGAAAACTCTTTTGATTTAATTTCAAGCCATTGGTTCTTGTCCGACCTTCTGGGGCACTGGAAAACAACTCCACACCATCTTCTATATGACAGCCGTTCAAGATGGCTATCATATCACCTCTCAGTCGTTTCCTCTCCAGGATAAACATTCTGAGCTTCTTCAACCTCTCCTCATAGGACTTGGTCTCCAGACCCCTCACCATCTTCGTTGGCCTCCTCTGGACACGTTCCAGCTTGACTATATCCTTCTTAAATTGTAGTGCCCCAAACAGAACACAATACTCTAGGAGAGGTCTAACCAGAGCACAGCAGAGTAGAGCAGGGCCTTTCTTGAGATGGCTAAAGTGGAAACAGGGTGCACATGTCTTAGATTTTTGTTATCATGACACTTTTTCAACACCTCCCCGCGAAGGTTTTCTAGTACATACAATTTGACATTTCTGTACCAGCATCCGTTCTTCCCCTTCACAAGAGCTTCTCGTAAAGCCTCTTCCCCCTCCCTTTCCAGTTCTGCTTTGACTTTCTCCAGCCAGGAGTTGGGCGGGGTTGAAAGGAATTTGCACACTTGTCACTGTGTCATCACCTCTCTTCTCAGCTGGGCTGGTGTGAACATAGTGTTTATAATCTCCTCCCTTTGACTCTCATGTTGTGGGGGGCAGGACAGGGTGTCTACCAGAAAATTTGACTTCCCTGGGAGGTGCTTGAGTGTGAATTGAAACTTTGAAAAGAACTCCGCCTACCAGAGCAGTTCTGCACCCAGACTTTGGGGTGATTGGAGCGCTTCTAGATTTTTATGATCAATCCACATCTCTAAAGGTAACTTTGCCCCTTCTAGACAGTGTCGCCAGGTGGAGAGTGCCAGTTTGATGGTGCTGCCCCTTTGTCCCACACCGACCGGTGCCTCTCTGCCTCTGAGAATTTCTGGGAGACATAAGCACAGGGGTGCAGCTTTCCCTCAAAGCCCTCTTGTAAAATCAACCCTCCCATCACTACATTGTACAAAATTCATTGTACAATGAATTTTTTTTATTTTTTATTCTCATCTGAGCGGCACAGAATGGGCTTAGAGGTGAATAGAGCTTTTAGTCTTTCAAACACCTGCTGGCACTCATTGGCCCAGGCCAGTTTAGGGCTCGGCTTCCCCCCATCTGGCCCCATCCCCTTAGTTTTTAACAGATCAGTCAATGGCAGTGCAGTCTGGGCAAAGTTCTTAATGAACGACCAGTAGAAATCGGCAAAGCCCAAGAATGGTTGTAATTGGTGTCTTGTTTTAGGAGCTTCCCACCCCAGTACGTCTTGGATTTTGGCTGGGCCCATTCCCAGTCCCTTCTGGGAGACTCGATAGCCCAGGAAGTCCAAGTCCTCCTTGTGGAACTCACACTTAGACCATTTGGCATATCGTTTGTTCTCATAAAGAGTACTCAGGACCTCTCGTACCAACTTCACATGGGAGTCATAGTTATCAGAATAAACCAGCACATCATCAAGATAAGCAACACTCCTTTGTACAGGCATTCATGTAGAACTTTGTTAATCAGGCTGCACCTCTTCTCCCTCGCTGCTGGATGATGTGCCCCCTCCCCGAACTCCTGGGTCCTCCACTCACTTCTGCAGCCGCTGCCTCCCCACTGGCTTGTGAACCTGCTCCTCCTGGCTTAGGGCAGCCAGGCAAACCTCACTTGGGTCCTGTCTTTCTCACGGGGAGAGCCTTCTTCATGCCGGGCCATTCCGCAGCAAAGCGGCCAGCGCCCACACACTTTAAGCGCAGTTCTTGTTTCATTCTCCTCTCCTTTTCGGCCGCAGTGGTCAGCCCTTTAGGACGGGGCTTATTTCCCCCTCTGCACTCTGCCATTCCTCGCCATTGGCCTGCATGATGTTGGAGATGGAGCAGTTTCACTACCTGCTTCCTATTTTCAATCTCACACGCCAGTTGAATCCACCCCAGCAGGGTGTGTGGGTCATCTTGGACCATGGCCTTTGCCACCAGGTCTGGGTTCAAGCCAGCATGGAAGAAATCAATCTTCACCAACTCAGTCCAGTCTCGCACTTTGGCTGCATGTGCTCAGAACTCTGCTGCGAGTGGGTTCCCTGCCTCATGCGCTTCAGCTTGTTTCACGCCCTCTCTTCCTCAAGGGGGTCCTCGTACTGCTTTCTGAGTGTGCGCATGAAGGCCCTCATGCCCCAGAGTTCTGGGGCTCTGGCCGCGTAAGAGTCACATTCCATTTTGCTGCTGCCCCCCCCCACCAGCCAGAAACCCAGATAACTCACCCAGCTGGCTTCATCTGGAAAAGTGGGGCCCCATTCCCTCAAAAACTTGGCCACCTGCACTAGGAAGTACCCCAATTCCTCAGAGTCTTCATCAAAATGGGCTTCTAGCTTGTGTAGCCCCAGTGACTGTTGAGGTTGAGCCCACAGGACTGGCTCTGCTGGGGCTCCATCTGGGCAAATGGGTTGGTCCAGCGTCTGCGCTGGCACTTGGCCCCCTTGATCATTTGGAGGAGGGATAGGCTGCTGGTCCCGCTGTGGCTGGGCGGCTTGATCCAGCCAGCCGCCTTGGTCTCCCGGCTGATCGGGTTGGAAGGCAGCCCACATCATATCTTGGATATTGCCCATGAAGGTGTGCATGTCGCACCTTAGCTCCCCCATCTTGGCCCAGAGCTCTTGCACCACATCCGTGGAGGTTGCTCCCAACGACTCCCTCCAGTTTGGTTCCTTTTCCTCTTCCTTCTCGAGGAGTCCTTCTGCCAGGAACAGACTCTGTCTGTACAGTCGGCTCTGCAGATGATCCTGCATTTCGATCTCCCTCCTGGCCAATGCTACACGAGGAATCCATCTGTAGCTGGCATCCCATTGGGGAAAACTGATGCAGAGCCACGGTCCAGCTTCAACCAATGTGTGCGCATTGGGCCCACGCACATTTGCTGGGTCTTCGAGTTTTTCCTCTGTCTTCTCTGTAGCACCGGTATCCATGTCCCCTTCGGCTGCCATGGCACGGGTGTCAAGATTCTGCGGTTGCTCAGGTCTGAGGAGAAGTGATTCCTGGCCATCTGCAAGGATCTGCCAAGCAACTCTCAAAAGACTTCATTGCAGGCAGTAAAAAAACTTTATTGAAAAGCTGCCAGTATCACGAGCTGACTCCATCTTTGCCAGGAATAACATGCAAGTATGAAATATATATAGGCTTCCAAAGCGCAGGCAAATTCTAAAATTTAACAGTCAGCTAAGCTCAGCGGGAGAGCATCTAAGCGGGAAAACAGCACAAATGATGTATGGGATTTTCAAGGTTGAGGTGTCTGGGCAGGCGCCTCTTCCCAGACTGAGGATAGACCCTGGCGCAGTTCAGAGGGGCATACAGATAAGAGCAGGAACAAACGCCTCCTTTGCCTAGGTTCACATTGTGGGTCCAAAAGGCAAGGCGAGTAACAGTTGCAGGGCTTTCTTTCAGCAGGAACGCGGGGGAACGGAGTTCCAGAACCTCTTGAAAATGGTCACATGGCCGGTGGCCCCGCCCCCTGATCTCCAGACAGAGGGGAGTTTAGATTGCCCTCCACGACAGCCAGTGCGGAGGGCTATCTCAACTCCTCTCTGTCTGGAGATCAGGGGGCGGGACCACTGGCCATGTGACCATTTTCGCCAAGGGCGATTTAAACTTTAAAAAACTCCTCCCTTGCTCCAGCTGATGCAAAGTGACGTCACTGTGTGGTCCTGAGTTCCACCACTGAGTTCCACCACCTCTTTTCCCAGAAAAAAAGCCCTGCGAGTAACTACAATCAAGAAAGGCAAGACTACAATCATAACAGCAGGGCGTTGCTGGGCAGGGCAGGTGATGCTAAGCACCTGACACCATCTACCCCTACAAAACACCTGAACTTAATGATTTGGTTTTCTTTTTTCTCATCAGCCATGTTTGATTCTGTACCGAGCCATATTTGGCCCTTGAGTCCATGTCTGCAAACCCCTGAACCAAAGGATATGTGAGATTTAAAAAAGAAGCGCAGAATAAAACAGGCCTTGAGTCTTATACGTGTGATACCACTGGTCCAGTATTTAAACCATCAAATAAATCACAGTGATTATTACACAGGCAAGAATCCCAGCCACAGGCAGAGATTATTTTCCTTAACAAGCGATTGGTTTAGTTCACTTGTCTCTACTGTCGTGTATTGTGCCTTTCAGTTAAGATGGAAGGACCTAATTCTGACTGGCTCAAAGGAGGCAGCTCTTATGTTAAGAGGTACTTCTGTAACTTTTATGTCAGACTTGATGGGGAAGGAGAGGAATCAACACAAGAGGATTGAGAAATGATCGAAGAAGAGAACTTTTAAAACTGCTTTACCAAAAGAATAAAAAGTAGGGTCAGGCTAAATTCTTACATCCGCTTAATGCTGTTCGATTGTTTGCCTCAGATATTTCACATTTTCACTTAATGCTGAGTTAGGAATAATCATAATGGAACTGGGTTGAAAAAGCAACTTCTATCTCATTTTAAATTCTTTAGGATATGCAGAGACTATTCTATGATAGTACATCCACGTTCAATGGGAAAGCAACCATGTTTCGTAGGGATGCTAGCACCAGCTCTTTTATACAAGTGCAACCAGAACTCAGGGCTGATTTGAACATTAGGATCCCCATGCCACTGAACAAAGCATAACATGGAGTTTTCACCCGTGGATCCATTGTGCTGATCGAGGCAAAAGTGGCCTGTGGTGTTAGGGAAGGCTCCTTCCACTGGATGGAAACGCCTCTGCTACCAAAATGGGTCTACGGTAGCCATCCCATGAAGTATTCATTAAGCACATTTTCCTCCTGCCCTTCCTCCAATGAGCTTAAGGCAACATATACTCCACAGGCCAGTTTGGCTAGGGACCCTGGATGTGTTTTGCTGTCTTCTGGGCATGGAGCAGGGGTCACTGGGGCAGTTTGGAGGGGGGGCAGTTGGGAATTTCCTGCATTGCGCAGGGAGTTGGACGTGATGACCCAAGAGGTCCCTTCCAACCCTTTGATTCTATGATTTTATATTGCTTCCCCCTCCTCCATTTTATCTTCATGTTAACACCATGAGGTAAGTTAGGCTGAGAGAATGTGACTGGTCCAAGATCACCCAGCAAACTCTGAGTGTACAACAGAAAAGTGTTCTAGATAAATAAAAATGCTGAAAAGTATTTTTATTTATCTATCTCAGTGGCCAGACCCCCAGTCGTCATGTGTGTGTGTGTGTGTGGGGGGGGTCGCTGACTCCCAGCCTCTGCCCCACCCCCACCCCAATCACCTGGCTGGTGGAAGGGAAAGGCCTGGGGAACAGACCCAGGCAAAAAGTCCTCCTGGGCCCGTTCACAGTGGGTGCACTCCCGCCGGCTGCAATATTGCCACTTCCTTAAGTGGGCGTGCTGCCATGCCCAAATTCGGAAGTGATGTCATCACACCCATCAAGAATGTATTCCCGGTAAGTGCCAAGTCCCCTCCTCCCACCAGGAGGGTAAGGGGACCTGGAACCCCTTCTGAGATGGGACCTGGGTCTCCAAGGTTTTAGTGACACTCTACCAATACAGCGCAGCGACTCTCTTGTACTGCTACATGGAAATTTTCCCCTGTCCATATTAGGGCTGTAATGCTTCAACTGACACTAAAGGCCAAAATATTGAACATCTATTCAGATTCTTTATATTCCACTTTTTCCTCAAAAAACTGAAGATGACTTCTGAAGCTAAGATACATGAAAAACATAAATTTTCATACATGACATTGAATTCAGTATATTTTGACCTTCAACATTTGGCAAACGCTTCCCAAAAACAATACCCAAACTCAACAGGTGACAGTTTCTTCACCCCTATGAGCTAAGCTACAAGTGACAAATGACACAGGTTGGACACTAGTCAGCTTCCCTCAAGTTTTGATGGGAAATGTAGGCGTCCTGGTCTTGCAGCTTGGCTCTCTGACTGCTGTCCAATGGACTTTTCAACTGTCACTTGTCCAACATTCCGCCAAGCTGCCTACATTTCCCATCAAAACTTGAGGGAAGTTGGCAAGTGTCCAACCTGTGTCAGGAGTCACTTGTAGCTTGGCTCTGTATCCCAGGCTGCACCTCAGTGCTTCTGCTGCAGTTTCGAAAGATAGCTGACCCTCGTCCTCCTTTAACAAACTTGAAGTCCCTCTGCCGTTCACACATGCTGCTACGTCACAAAAATCGAGGCTAAAACTCTTTCCAGACATCATTATCTGCCACATAAAGTCCTGCCAAAATTGGTTTATTCAAAACTGGATGTTCCCAAGCAGCACGACAACTTCTGCAGACTCCCTCCCTCCCCAGGGTTTTCAGATTGTTTAACAAAAAATACTGGGCACAGGGGGCTCCCAGAACTTCTGGAAGTGACATAATTGTGCCAGACGACGCAGGCCCCAGGCCATGAGTATCTCAGCGGCGGAGCCGTGTAGCTGGAGACCAACAGTGGGGACCTGGCCTGGCTAGCCCAGCCCTCCCAGAGACACACCCCTTGATGATCAGAGATTTGGGGGTGCTGTGGGCCTCTTCCACAACTGCCTTCCTACTCACCATGCTGCTCCCTCCTCTTCCTCACCTTTCCCTTCCTCCTTTCCCCCTGCCTCCCCTCCAGGTGTTCATTTTTTAAAATGCATTTCCCCCAGACAGTCCAACAAAATACCAGTCTGTCCAGATGAAAACTGGACGCCTAGCAAACCTATCTCTTCCTGGAACCTTCCCTAAGTGAGTTTCAGTTTCTCTTCCTCTAAGAGCCAAAACAGACTTGACAAGTTACCTCAATTCAACCTGGGTTTCCTTGCCTCAAGGTTTGACGGGAAGTGTAGGCGTCCTTGCAGGTGCATCGCTACATTTCTCCTTCCCCTGCTTGCGTGGCCCAGAGCTGCATAGCCGCACGTGCTCTGCCTCCCCCCTCATCGCACTGAGCGTCACTTCATTCCCCCCCCTCCCTCGTCTGGCCCAGTCCCCACAGTTCTGGGCTGTGCGGCTTCTGGTGGGGGCTGGGCGAGTGAGGGGGAGATGCAGCATGCTCCGGGAGCCTTTCCTCCCGCTCTCCCGGTGCAGCCCGGTGTCGCTCTGTGGGGGCTGGGCCAGGCAAGGGGGGTGGAGTTGCCTCCCCCCATCGCACTTAGCATCACTTCATCTCCCCCCCCTCGCCTGGCCCAGCCCCCACAGAGCGACACCGGGCTGCACCGGGAGAGCGGGAGGAAAGGCTCCCGGAGCATGCTGCATCTCCCCCTCACTCACCCAGCCCCCACCAGGGCCGATTCCAGATGGGCACAAATAATGCGAGTGCTTTCGCTTTTCCAGAGACCTCACTCGTAAAAACCCGTAATGTCCCGTCCCTGCCTACCTCCAGTTCATGGCGCTGTGTTGCGCTCCAGAAGCGGACGGTGTGAACGCCGTATTGCGGGTTTGCACACTTCTGGACGCTTCGTCGTCGTGGAGAGGCCCTCCCCTTTCCCTCCTTGCCGGCCGGCCGGCAGCAATATTCCCTTAATTTTTTTTTTAACCGAGCGCCATTTGCGCAGTTGCACGTTTGCGCACATCAAACTGCGCAAATGCGCACAAATGCACAAAAGTTGACGCTGCGTATTCGCATACCTGCACATTTGCGCATTTGCGCAAAACACTTAAATTTTTTTTTTAAAAAAAAACTGAAATGCGAACCAATGAAGGCCCCCCGACGTCAACTGTGACGGGGAGGAAACAACCAATCCCGGGTACCTCAGTTGGCCGTGCGAACATCCAGAAGCGGGATGGCATGGCATGCTGCGAGACAAAGCGGATGGAGACGAAAGTGAACGTGTGGCCGGTAAGCGATTATTTCCGCAGAAAAACCGCAATTTCTGGCCATCTGGAATCGGCCCAGAAGCCACACAGCCCAGAACTGTGGGGACTGGGCCAGACGAGGGAGGGGGGGAGATGAAGTGACGCTCAGTGCGACGGGGGGGGGGAGGCAGAGCACGTGCGGCTATGTAGCTCCAGGCTACGCAAGCAGGGGAAGGAGAAATGTAGCGATGCACCTGCAAGGACGCCTACACTTCCTGTCAAACCTTGAGGCAAGGAAACCCAGGTTGAATTGAGGTAACTCGTCACGTCTGTTTCGGGTCTAAGCTCTTTCTCCTCTGGGTCAAGAAGATGTCCATGTTTCATTCAGCATTTGCTTAAGGCACAGTTTTTCCTCTGCAACCAGGAGAAGCAGGCACCCACTGCTGAGTAGCAATCTCAGTTGCTAGGCTGATCCAAAAACTAGATATTTGTCTGCCTGCCTATTAAAATTTTGGAAAAATCAAAAACATACAATGATATTTTTAGATTCACCCTTAAAAAGGTACTGGGGGGGGGGGGGAAGAAGCAGGTAACTTCTTACAGACGGCACTCCATGCACCAATCCTGTCGCCAATGTCATCTTTGCAGAATCCTGTTTGCATCTGGCTGACATTGATTCATGCTTCCAGATGGCAGGAGATGAAGCGCAATCGCTCAACGGAATGTCTGACCTACTTTCATGCCTAACAATCTGCTTCTTGGTACTTGGTAAAAGCCTAAAGCTTTTGATTAAAAATTTAACTTTGTTCCTTAGTTAGTGCAGATACAGTATGTACAATCTGCATCCTTACCAATAAGCAAACATGAGCAATCCAACATTTTGTTTTAAAGCTTGTGGACACAGGAGCACAAGGAAAGTGAAATTCCCTCATTTCCTCAAGGTTTTAGCACGACTAGTTATAAAACAGTCCCAGATAAATGTTAATAATGATGTTGCTAAACAAACAAAAGAAATCTGAAAAAAATCTCCAACTGTAACCCAAAAACTGTTTTGTATTTGTAAGACACACCATGTGACAGATTTCCCCCCCTAAAAACCATCCGTATATACTGAAATAAGAGGCCTCAAGTGAAGTACTTGGCCATCATAGTTCGGGCATTCTACAATTCATTTTTCACTTGTAGAGCTATTGGCTTAGATCTACCAGAGTGCGCATGGAAAGATTTCCACCCACGGAGTGGGGCTTTCTTGCCTCACTCCTCCCATTCCAGCCTCAAATGTCCACTGAAATGCTCCTCCTCTGTCCCCAGGGACAGCTGGTCATCCACACGTCTAGCATTATCCACACATGATAACTTGTATGGTTCTTGATAAGCCACCTGATTTTACTGAACAGCGTCTGTGTCTGTGTGCACACTAGCATTGCCAGGTCCCCCCGGGCAACAGCGGTGTGTGTGTGTGTGTGGGGGGGCAGGCCTGGGCCCAGACGGTTCCTACCCAACATCAGTTCTGGTAGAAATCACATAATCACTTCAGAAGCCATCATGTGATGAGATCACTTCTGTTAGTGACATTATCATGCTGATACCATGCCAGAAATGCTCTAGATTTGGACAAAAACTCTTTATGGTTTTTGCTCTAACACCAGTGCTTCACCCAGTGATGTGATGGTGTTACTTCCATGTGTACAGGAAGTGATGTCCTCATGTCACGGACAACATCACAACATCGCCTGGAAAAGCCTGTGGCAAAGGTGTAGGTTCTCTATTTCTTCACCTGCTGGAGAGCTGAGTGGTGGCTGGGGACATGGGGAGATCTCCCTGAAACAGATATAAAATAAATGCCAGAATGGGATGGACTTGCTCCTCGGGAACGGTGGGTTATGCGTCATATTAGCTTAGGTTTTAGATGAGCATTTCCTTCCAATATGGGACAACGCAGACAGCCTGCTTTTTAAAAGAGGAAAGCTCCTTTCCTAAACCACAAAACTGGCTTCAGACAGCCTGTTCACAGAGCCGATATAGTGCTTCTTTTGTGACTTGTGAAAATACCTATGGTTTTGTCCAGGGCTTTTTTTCTGGGAAGAGGGTGGTGGAACTCAGTGGTGGAACTCAGGACCGCACAAAGACATCACTTTGGGTCAGCTGGAACAAGGGGAGGGGAGTTTTTTAAAGTTTAAATCGCCCTCGGCGGAAATGGTCACACGGCCAGTGGCCCCGCCCCCTGATCTCCAGACAGAGGGGAGTTGAGATTGCCCTCCACATTTTCAAGCGGTGCCAGAACTCCGTTCCACCGTGTTCCAGCTGAAAAAAAGCCCTGGTTTTGTCTCACAATGTCCTCCCCTTTGAATGATTTTTGGTTTTCCATATTTATGAGTGACTTCTGATGATAAAAAAATGTTTTTATTTTGCTACACAGGAGTTGGTGTGGGAAGGGGAGGAACACAATTCTTAGTGCAACTTCAGGCTGAATGTCAACAGAGCAAAGGCAAATATGATTGAAGAGTAATTCACTAAAGAACAAAATGACAAACTAATCAGAATGTTTTGTATGTATGCGTTAAAACTGCTAATTTTCTCTTCCATTCAACTTTGGAACTAATTATCATCGTCAGAATAAACCTCACATCAATTTCAGAAGAACCGTTTGCAGAACAATGCATGACTTGAAGCTCATATTAAAAATACATTTTATGATTAAAGTAGGCATTTACTTGGGAGAAGGAGAACCACTTTAGAATTTCGAGCTGGATTTGTTGGCACCATATACATTTACTTACTGTCATTAAACTTTGGATTGCATTGAAGAAAAAATGGGCATTAACTAGAGACCAGGGCCTGGCAAGATTTGTTAACATTTCGTCGGGCCTGTAAGACAGAGTTGTTCTGCCAGGCATATGGTTGATGCTGGGCGGCCCCCCCCAGGTGGGGGGGAAGGGGTTAAACCATATGCCCTCCTATGTAAATGTTGTTGTCCATCCTTTATACTTCATATATTTGTTCTGAGAAGAACTGCTGCATGGAACGCCTAATTTAAATGATGTGCTGCCTCTTTCTTCTGTTTTTATATGTATGTATATATATATATTTATATTTGCGTAGTTGTCATTTCAATATTGATGACGTGTAGAAATTATATAATTTTTAGTGACATTCAGTATGTTTGAATTGTATTGTTATCCGACCTGAGCCTGCTGATGTGGGGAGGGCGGAGTATAAATCCAATAAGTTAAATGAAATGAAATTAACTAGACTGTTTTTGAGGTGGTCTGGGTCACTATCTAGTTTGAGGTTAAGAGGCTTCAGTGCCTAAGCCATGCAGACAATGCCAAGCGCTCACCAATTCAGTCATACAGAATAAACAAAATGAGTTGTGTTCTAGAGAGATGACAGAGGGAAGCCACTTAACAATCAAGAAATATGAAAGCCTTTCTCACAGTGACATGTGCAACTCAATGAAGAGGGGCCGTTTCCACATGGCTCCCCGCTGCTCGTAACAACTCGGAAGATTGCGCAAAAAAACGTGGAAGATCGTGTTTTCTCACGCGAGATTTGCGCGACATCACGTGACATCACGCAAATCTCGTGCGAGAAAACGCAATCTTCTGCGTTTTTTGCGCGATCTTCCGGGTTGTTACCAGCAGCGGGGAGCCGTGTGGAAATGGCCAGGGTCCACTGAGAATCAGCATGGTGTAGTGATTCAAGCATCAGACACCGGGACCCAGCTTCAAATTCGCACTTTGCCATGGAAGTCTGCTGAGTGACTTTGGGCCATTCTCTCCTTCAGCCCCTGACTTAACTCACAGGGTTGTCATTGTGATGATAAAATGGAAGAGGAAAACGATGTTGTAAGCTGCACTGGGGAGAAAAGCAGAGTATAAATATCTAAATAAACAAAACTGCAAGTGAAGCCTCCTCTCTGGAATAATAATGCTGACCCTGGTCCCCTGGAATTCTCTACACTCAGAGAGCCAAGCTACAAGTGACGCCTGACACAGGTTGGACACTTGTCAGCTTCCCTCAAGTTTTGATGGGAAATGTAGGCGTCCTGGTCTTGCAGCTGTAATGGAGAGCCAAGCTGTAAAACCAGGACGCCTACATTTCCCATCAAAACTTGAGGGAAGCTGACAAGTGTCCAACCTGTGTAAGGCATCACTTGTAGCTTGGCTCTCAGATAAAGGAGGTGCCCTGCAGACCAGGCACTGACTTTCCTTTCATAAATAACAGTAAAGAGTCCAGTAGCGCCTTTAAGACTAACCAAATTTATTGCAGTATAAACTTTTGAGAAATACAGTTCTCTTCGTCAGATGTGTTTCTCGAAAGCTTATGCTACAGTAAAGTTGGTTAGTCTTAAAAGGTGCTACTGGACTCTTTACTATTTTGCTACTACAGACTAACACGGCTAACTCCTTTCATACATAGTATGTGGGGAGAAGCTTTGGCTAGTCTTTTGTGTTGGTTTTTCTGCCCTTTGTCGGATGATTTTGTATTGCATCATCAGGAAACTAGGATTATTCCTTACAGAAAAAACAGTATTTTTGATTTTATTTTATTGTGGCCCCAGGCACTGCCGAATTTCATCAAAACAGAGGGCAGGAAGGGTACTTTAACCCTTTCCATGCAGCCTGCTTTTCTAATCAAAATTATCCCCACCGTTGTCCAAACTGCCTGCTGGGAAATAAGGTACCAAGCCCACAAATCTTTTCCTTGTGGGGACGAGGAGATTTTGATTGTTAAAATGGCCTGTGGGGGAAGGCCACACTTGCCACATTCGGACCAAATTCAGACCCTGCCCCCCCCCCGCCTTATTAAAGTAAAAACAAAATTGGCTAGAACCATGTCTCCCTTACCACACCAAGTTTAGTTCATACTTCATAGATTACAGATAAGCGTCTCTCAAGAAATCACTAACAGGCATAAGCAAATTCTGTTCTAACAGAACTGATAGAGAGGGGAAAGCAATATTTATTTGTTTGGCTTCTATTCCGTCCTCCCTACAAGCAGGCTCAGGGCGGGTTATGGCAATTAAAACATATAACATACAATAAAATCACAATATTGCCATAAAAATACTCCCCCACACAGAGACCCTACACACATTCTTGCCTCCCTCCCCACATTCACAGCAGTTCTGAAAGTCAGCAAAGTGCCAACCCACCCCTTAAAGGCTGTGTACATGTCTTGGTCTTTCATAACATGGCTACATTTTCACCTTAAGGACCAACCTCCTTAAAGAGAAATATATTCGGAAAACAGGACCCTGCAGAATAGAAAGAAGAGGGGTGAAAGAACGTCAGGTTGAGAGGAGATGGGATGAGATGAGGAGTACAGCATTGGAACGTACGTTCCCCTCGGATTTGGTAACGGACAATAAAATTAATTGGTTGAAAAAAGGGGTCAGGTGAGTTAATGTATGCTAAATCCATCAGACTGCACTAATGAAAAGGGCAAAAGAATGCATTATCCTCCATTATGTCCCTTGATCTCTCAACTGCCAGACATCTGGGACAAATGAGTTGTGATGAGGCCTTCCATGTGTATCTGAGATTTGTCATGGCCAAATATAAGGTGTGCCGGGGTGGGGGGAGCATTATGCATCACTACCGGTCCATCCTACGAAGAGTCACACCCTTCTGAACCCAAAGACTTCAGTGGATTTCCAAGGGTGTAACTTCTTAAACATGCCGGTAGGTAGCAAAGCCCCCCACCCCTTCATGTTGCTGAGATCAGGTGTGGAGCAAGTGGCATTGCTTACCCCACTCCTTCACCGGCCGGGATCAGTGACGGAGGAGGAAGGAATGCCTGCCTACCCATTCTCCCCTTTCTAGAGCCCGTTGTATTTTTAGCCACAACGGGCTTTGTTTCTAGTCCTCAATAAACATTTTAACTACTTCACCCAAGCGATGCAGTAAAGTGATTTGGCGAACTACCTGGCAAGTCCCGACAACAGACAAGACAGATCATTCTATAACCTGAAAGAAGTCCCAAGTTTGCAGAAAAATCCATAATAATAATAGCTATAACAATCATATGAAGAAGTTAAACTCTGCCAAATGATAAAAAGTAGCACCTATTGCTTTTTGAAACAAATGTCCTCAGTGGCTGTTGCTAGGCAACCACAACAGAATTGCCACTCAGTAAAAGCCAGCAGGAGGAGGCAGGGCTGTTTCCGGGCGTGCTTTGGCCACTGGAGGCCTCTTCAGGGCCAGGCCCATAAGCAACCACCCAGTGATTTGCTACCACTCAACTTGCATGACTCACCCACACCTGACTGCTTGCTATACTTCATCAGCAACCACCCCGTGAAAGCTGTCTCAGCCCCCGCTGCACACCCTGATGGCCAGGAAAGCGCTGCTGCCTCTTACTTACTCTAACGAACAGAGCTGGTTTGCAATGCCCACCTCTTCATAGTGACGCTGGACTTCCTTGGTGGTTTCCCATCCAAGTAGTAACCAGGACCAACCCTGCTTAGCTTCTGAGATGTGACAAGATCAGGCTAGCTGACAACAGAACAATCACCATCCTGTTTCCTTACCAAAGGCCACACCTTCACAACGGCACTAAAAGAGAAACAGAACTAGGTATGGTTGTCATGCAATAGGTTGCCCCTGTGCAAGCTTGTGGAGTGAAGTGGGCAGGAGCAGCAATGTCTCTCTACACGAGACATCTGACACATGAAGAACACATGTCTGAGATGCAATGTTAGCCGGGAAGGGTAGTTTGAAAAGACAGAGCTGGCAGCAGGGCAAAGGCTTCGCTATCCACTGGAGCTGTGTGAAGGGGCTCTGTGAAATGCCAGAAGGGAAACTTCAGCCCATTAGAACCTCTCCCGGTCCAAGCCCAGCTCTGGAAGGCAGCTCCAGCCCATTTCCACTCCTCGCTGCCCTCTGGTTGCCATCCCACACAGTTTTAGACTGGAGAGGAGACACTGACAGAGCTTTTGGAGCTGTGAAGAGGAAATTAACAAACCTTGTGAGGAGAGATCTCCATCAGCTCTGTCTTTTTAAACTACGCTTCCCAGCTAACATTACGTCTCCCTACACTTGATGAACATGCGCCAAGGTGTCTCATGTAGAGAGACTATCAGCAGAGCCTTTAAATGATCTCACAGGTTGAGAATGCTAGATGCACAACTCTTTTTGGCAGGAGATACACCCTGGGGAGTTGATGGCAGTACGTGGGCACCAGTCTGTTTTGGGCACCCATGGGGAGCGAGGGGAGGGGGCAGCGACACCAAGCAGGGACTTGGGATGGCCTCAGGTTTTTTCTGACCTTCTGGGGATGGGGGGCTTGTAAGCCACATGTGGCTAGTGCATGCTTCAACTACATCTACTACAGGAGATGCAGAGACTTCTTAGTTCCTCTGGTGAGGAATCAAGATGGTTACTTTCTCCACAACAGGTGAAAACACAGGTTTGATACTGTACTGGCCTTCATCAGAACTTTTCTTCCAGTAATTGATGTGTATGCTATAGCATAACTTTCCAGTGCCTTGCATTTCCAATTCCATGTCTTTGATATGATGGAATTTTTTTTCAAAGAATAGCTTTGCTGATACAGAATATTTTGTGTGACAAAATAAAGGCATAAATACTAGTACCACCAAGAGTAGGGGGACAGAGGGGACAAAAAATCCAGGGGCCATGAGAATCAGGTTCTCTGAAAGCCAAGCTTTCTTTCATTTTTTAAAAAGTAAGTATCTAGCCCTTTCCATTGCAGAGATATGCCTTTCCCCTTATATCTCCACAATGGGATAGAGACTTACTTAAATAAAAGAATGTGGCCCTTCCCGGCTGGTAGCAACAGCCACTGCAGGTGAGGGCCAAGACATGCTGTCCTGGAAGGAGAAAGAGGCAGCAGCACTTTCCTGGCCATCAGGGTATGCAGCGGGGGCGGAGACAGCAGCTCTGTTTAGCCGCTTCGCCCTCCCAGCTTCTCAGTTGCACTTTGTGCTCAGCCTGCGCAGAGCCCATCTCAAGCTCTCTCAGCCAAGCTCCTCTGAGGCTGTTTTACCAAAGGCCCTCATGGTTATGCAGGGAGAGCTGCCTTGGAGAAGCGGTGATATTCCTCTGCTTGCTCCCTTCAGACTCCAAGAGGAGAGCCAGAGCCCAGCGCCAGGCTCAGGGGTTTGGCAGAGGCTTTTTTCTTATTTACATTTGGGACCTGTTGTCTATCAGTCAGGAGGGCCGAAGCAGGGTGATACCAGCCCTTGCAGGCCTCCGGCCTACCTAGGCTCCTCTCCCCTCCCCCCCTTTTACTTTGTTGGGAGAGAGTACTTGCAGCAACAATAAGCTTTGCTATAGGCCACAGGGGTGAGTTGCAGTCTTTACAGGGATAAATTCATGCTTTATTAGACCCCCCTCCCCACATCTAGGCTTTTCCCTCCCCTGCCGTAACACTTACTTGGGAGGGATTATTTCCAGCAGCAATAGCTCAGCCTAAGGCCTTCAGGCAGCAGGGGCCATTTTGTGGGAGGGCTTGGCAGTTTAGTCTGTTGGCCATTTTGAGAGTGACACCTAGTGGCCTGCTCAGCCTCCTGGCAATGGCGGCCATGTTGTGAAGGCATCTACAATATACAGAGCTCTGGGAGGCGGCCATTTTGAGTGTGGCATTTGTGTTGCCTGATTTATCTCCTGCTTACTGGCAGTAGCAGCCATTTTAGTGGGCCTTTTGTAGCTTATCATGTGGTAGGGAGGCCATTTTGAGAGGGGCAGCCCTGCTTAGCTTCCTGGCGATGGTGGCCATGGTGTGAAGGCATCTATAATATGCACAGCACCAGAGGTTGGCCATTTTGAGTGTGGGCTTTGTGTGGCCAGATCTGCCTCCTGCTTACTGGCAGCAGTGGCCATTTTTGTGGGCTTTGCAGCTTATCCTGTGCTGGGAGTGACCCTTTTGGGGGTGTCTCATGGTGGCCTGCTTAGCTTCTTTGCACTGGTGACCATTTTTATAGTGGCCTCTGCGGCCTAGGCAGTGTTTGGGCTGCCATTGGGGGGGGGGGGCTGCGTTCCTATTGGGATTTGAAGCTCTAAAAGCAGTCATTTTGTATTATATTACATTACTGTATGTTTCCATCATGCCAGCGGCCCTGCAGACTCTTCCTTTGAGGATGATGAAGTGGCCAAGGTGAGGAGGGAAATACTGAGCTATCAGTGTCTCTCAGGCAGGAGGGCTGATGCAGGGTTAGGCCCAGCCCTGGCAGGCCTCCCTCACTTTTTTCACAGCAACCCCAGTGAAGGCCCAGCTGAGGCTGGCAGTCATCTGAAGGGTGGTTTGCTGCATACATTGTTTCTACTGGCTTAGCAAGGCTCTACAGTCCCAGGGTGGTGGCTGGTTACCCCCCCCCCTTCTCCCTGCTCCATTTTCTCCAGGGGTGCTGTTGCCTGGAGATCAGTGCTACTTCCAAAAGATCTCCAGCTACCACCTGAAGGTTGGCCACCCTAAGCTGGGGCAAGGCCAGTGACTGGCGTTGTGCAAGCTGGCCTCTGTTTCCTCTGGAAGAGACTGCTAAGGGTAGGGAAAGAGGGAGAGCTGAAGGCAGGTGTGTGCGGGCTGGTGAAGGCAAGCAGGAAGAGGAAAGGGGGCGAGGTTATGAGGACTTTCAGGGAAGGGAAAGAGGAAGCAAGGAGGGGGTGAAATGAACTGCACCACACACGTCCTTGAGGCTCCCTCGCTTGTTTATTCTAACGTTTCCAGACAGTAGGAAATGCTCAGAAAGTGCATGTGTTTCCTGCGCCCGGAGCATAACCCTCACCACTGCCTTTGTTCTCAAAGTGAGAGCCAGTTTGGTGCAGTGGTTAAGAGCGGCAGGACTCTCATCTGGAGAGCCGGGTTTGATTCCCCACTCCTCCGCTTGAAGCCAGCTGGGTGACCTTGGGTCAGTCACAGCTCTCTCAGAGCTCTCTCAGCCCCACCCACCTCACAGGGTGATTTTGTTGTTGGGATAACAATAACATATTTTGTAAACCACTCTGAGTGGGCGTTAAGTTGTCCTGAAGGGTAGTGTATAAATGGAAAGTTGTTCTTGTTGTTGTTGTTATTTTCCCACTTTGGTGATTATTGCACCAAAGGGTTTTGAACAAAGGGCAGAGGACTGAGACTACAGAGAATCCTGACCAATGCAGGTTTTCCGTTTTTCTCTGGACGTAGCAATGCTACCTGTACTACTTTACTTATAAGAGTGCACAAAAGAACTGAAGCTGAAAAACTGCTTTTAGCACTCTCTCTCTCTCTCTCAAAACTCTGAGAAGTGCCACCTTTTGAAGGGAAGGGCCATCAAGAGTTTGTTTGACAAATCCTTCATCTCTCAATTACATAACACTGCAGGTCACATGCTAGACCCATTCACAGTACAGATTCTAGCGAACTTCTTCCCCATTAATTTCAACACAGAGATTTAATTATTTTTGTAAAGTGAGTTCAGTTTAAATTTAAAAACAAAATCCGCATTAAAAATTATAGATCTGCTCTGGATCTATGGGGTGTGGGAGTGACAACTTAATTTTGCACGTACCAAATGTAAAGTCTAACCAGCTGGAGAGCGCCCCTTTATTTCTAGGTTCTATGCCTACTCCAGCACGCTAGAAGTTAATCTAATTCCCAAACAAGGGGGCATATGTCAAGGGAGAATTAGTTAGCATAGTGTCTCCATGAGGAAGGCATAATACCGTGTCTCAGAAACCTTATTAAAAAAGGAAAATGTTTCCCCCCTTTGAAAAAGCTACATCAGTCCTTGCACTGTCAAGGGAATAATCACTAAATCTCCATGGTAAGAAAGATGTTTGAAAACATTCCAACAAATTAGGGAGGACAGCAGAGCCAATACAGTACAAAACAGCAAGGGACATGTTGGGAAATCTAGCCAAAGGTGGATGCTACTGTAAATTTATTTCAGCAATGGAAACATGTATTTTCCTCTGCAATTTTTTTTTCATTCTGTTGGAAGTGTTTGCAAAAAATTAAAGACAACTGAATTTTATGTTTCTATTGAACAGCAAAAGGCTGGCTTCTGTATGCAACAGAGGCAGCCATGGCTACAATTTAGGATTCTTGTTTTAAAAAATGGGTACGAGCCTCACCCCAAACGGTGAATAGTAACTCAAAATGCCACACAAAATGCAGTACGTGGGGAAGCTGAAGCCAGCTTAGCCTCCTCTTCTTGAAGACCAATCAGGTGGGCAGGGAGGAGGGAAGACAAGGCAAGCGAGTGCAATGGTGTGGGAGGAGGGAGTGGAGCCAGAAGGAGAGAGGAAAAGAAGACAAAGAGAGTAGAGCCAAAGGAAGGAGGTGGAGGATGGAACCAACCTACAGGGAGACACGTAGCAGAGTGGCCGGAAGAGTCATGAAGGGATGGCTGCTGTAGAGAGGAAAGGAACCGAGCATCTCTCACTCAAAAATGAATTGCTGAATCCTCCTTGTAATTGGAGTCACCTGGTACAATGGAGCCAAGAAAAAGATGGATGGAGGATTCCCTTTTGATAGCACTGCTGACTCCTCAAGCGGTGCCTTTCGCCTTTTGAATCTGCATATCGTAAACAAACCAAACTGATACCTTAAAGGTGGGCATGCCGGTGCAAAAATAAGCAGCTTAAACCTGTTTTTTTAAAAAAAAGCCTTGCAAGGCACAGTCCCTGCTCCAGACTTGGAGAAAAAGATGCACATTCAAGTAAATTGTGTTCAAATGACTTTAAGCCTACAAATCCATTCAGCAATCAAAAACCAGACACATGACATGGCAAAATCCAGAACTGGGCTCTCTGTTGCTCCAGCTGGCTGGCAGATTCTACCAGTCAGCTGGAGCAAGGGGGGAGGTTTAAAGGGCCCCCTGCACTGCTTGCAAGCGGTGTGGAGGGCATTCTGTTGCTCCAGCTGGCTGGCATCCTCTGTCAGTCATCTGGAGCAAAGGAGAGTTTAAAAGGCCCTTTGCGCCATTTGTGAGCACTGCAGAGGGTGCTCTGTTGCTCCAGCTGGCTGACGGTCTTCGCCAATCAGCTGGAGCAAGGGGGGAGTTTAAAGGGTGCTCCCCGCTGCTCATGAGTGGCGCGGAGGGCGCTCTGGTGCT
Organism: Eublepharis macularius; assembly: GCF_028583425.1. Lineage (NCBI taxonomy): Eukaryota > Metazoa > Chordata > Lepidosauria > Squamata > Eublepharidae > Eublepharis > Eublepharis macularius. Next base: position 13,767,367 of record NC_072790.1, read on the forward strand.
CCAGCTGGCTGGCAGGCTCCACCAGTCAACTAGAGCAAGGGGGGAGTTTAAAGGGTCCTCTGCACGGCTTGCAAGTGTGTGGAGGGTGCTCTGTTGCTCCAGCTAGCTGGCAGGCTCTGCCAGGCAGCTGGAGCAAGGGGGGAGGTTTAAAGAAGCCTCTGTACCACTTGCAAGCGGCGTGGAGGGCGCTCTGTTGCTCCAGCTGACTGGTGGGTTCAGCCATCAGCTGGAGCTAGTGGGTAGGTTTAAAGGGCCCTCCACGGAGGGTGCTTCCTTGCTCCAGCTGGGCAAGAAGGGAGTTTAAAGGGTCCTCCATGCCGCTTGGAGGCTCACCTGGCAGCCTACATGATGGCGCAGCTGGAGCCGGCCGCTGATCAACTGTGCTGTACACTTGCCTCCCCCACTGCAGAGCAAGGGTGGGGAGCTGGGGCTGCAGCGCAGCTGGATGGCTTGAGCTCGCCCAGGCCAGCCGCCTCCATGGGCTTCACAGCTTGCTTCAGCTGAAAAGCGGGCTTCCAAGCTTAAAGCTCGTGTTTCTGGGATTCACAACCCATCAGACCAACAGACTGGCTAAAAATTGTGGTGCCCATGAAAATCTGGGCCGCCGAACCAGGCCAGTCCATGTTAAATTTTGCTCTGTTTTTCAGTCTGTGCCCACCTCTACTAAAGAGTATTATTCCTCTCCATCTCCTTACTTGCTTATAATCAAGATTTTATACTCAGCACTTTATATAAAACATTATACGAAGTTTAAGTTTGTGATGAATCCCCAAAATGTGTTCTTAAATATTTTACCAAGTTATATTGCAAAAGTGCATAGTGAATTATTTAAATATATGATGACTGTGGCAAGAGTAGCATTTGCAGTGAAACGGAAGGCAGAACAATGTCGAGATATGACAGAATGGAAGAACAAGTAATATGAATATGTGTCAATGGCAAAAACAACATTTTATATACACAATAGGTTGATCTGAAAATTCCAGGAAAAATGGAAAATACTTTTTGATTATGTAGCTGAAAACTAAGAATAATTAAGAACATTATTAAATATGATGATAGATGGAAAGATATTTAAATGTAAGTAGAAGATTAAGAATATATATAGGCAGGCTCCGTATAGGTTTATGATTTAATGACAAGTTGATTTGATTGTTAGTGGTTTATCCATTATGTTTCTCCCATATAGGTTTTAGATGTGCTTAGATTCATATAAGATCCAGATGATTATTGATGATTGAAGTAGTGGATGGCTGTAGAGATATAATTTGGATAATTATATGACGTAGTCATACCGTCTGTATTTATGAATGAGTTGTCTGCCATTGTTGGGGCTTCAGTGGGAGGAAAATTAAAAATTACTGTTGGTATGATGGCATTACATCACTTCTGTGGGGGAAACCCAGAAGTGACGCCAGTTCACTCAAGAAATTGCTGGAAACTCTATGGTAAAACAAACCTTAGCATTTCAGGCAATTCCTAGAGTGGACTAACGTCACTCCCTGGAAGTGATGTAACACCATCATGCTGATGGCATTCCACATTTCCCTGCCCCTCCAGATTCTGACAACTCTGTTAGCATATATACTATAAATGGAGACTGAGAGCCAAGCTACAAGTGACGCCTTACACAGGTCGGACACTTGCCAGCTTCCCTCAAGTTTTGATGGGAAATGTAGGCGTCCTGGTTTTACAGATTGGCTCTCCATTACAGCTGCAAGACCAGGATGCCTACATTTCCCATCAAAACTTGAGGGAAGCTGACAAGTGTCCAACCTGTGTCAGGCGTCACTTGTAGCTTGGCTCTGAGCAACCCTACCCACAGGCACTTGCAGAGAAAACCTTTCATAATCCCCTTTCAACCAAAGCTTACACAAGCTCAACAGAGAGGGGTTAGCCAGGTTACGGATGACGGCATGACTCATTGGCAAAGCTTCAGCTATTAATCTTTAGGAGATAGCAGATGAAAGCAATTGCTGTTTTAGTGTAGAGGATTAAAGTGTTTGTCACAAAGAGCGAAGAGAGAATGTTTGTTCAAATCACTCATATAGAAACTACTCAGGGACTCAACTTTCCTAGGGAAAAATTATCTGGCACCAAGGAGCTTAGATTGATTTTGGTTCTGCCCACAAAGCAGGGCTCAAGCAGCTACTCCCTTTCTACACCATGGACTCTCCAAGAGGTTGAAAATGTATTGACCGCCTTCTGTACGGTATTGAAAGATATTCTCTCATCACAAAACACGGTACACTAATTTATAAAATCAATATAGTGAAGGAACAGGGCCCAGAGGCGAGAGAACACTATGGGTAAGGGGAGTGCAGATTTATTCATACATTACTTCACAGTTTTGACATGTACACTGATGAAAGCTTGACCACATGCTATGGCTGGCATGTGAAAATTCAGCCTGCGGAGAATCCCCGCAATGACACAGAAAGCAAGCAAGATGGATCACAAAACAGAGAGAGATGCCTAAGAAACAGGGCTCAGATACATTTGGTTGGATCACTTTCTCCTTTTATGAAACTGGCAGGCACATTTTCCCCATCAGGCTTTCACAATAAAGGCCTCTCTAGCTGCTGCTTTGTTTACTGATATTAATGTTAGGGCCAAAACAGACTTGATGAGGAAAGACCCACATGTTACTGGGTGTGTGTGTGTGTAAAAATGTTACTCTGCAGCCACAGGCCGCCGCTTTGAACATTTGGACAAGTTGGTGAAGGAAGGGAGATATCCAATCTTTCATAGTATCGCTCTTCCACAATTTTACTTTACTTTTATTCATTACAATCTTTGATCAGCCAGCAAAAATAACAATAACTTATCAACACCTAAAAAATGTACATACAATGTATGATTTGCAGCCTCATTACGAACTAATTTCAATGGCACAGATTTAATTATTAAAGATATTTCACCAGCCGCTTCCTTTGTAAACAAGCCAATACCCAAAATTTTGCTGCCTTAAAGATGATTTCGTTAAAATGCTCTGAAAGGAGGAGGGAAGTATAACATTTGTCAGACCTGCCTGGAATATTGGATAAAATTGAATTAATATATAGCAAATGTCTTTACTGTAGGAAATGAAGGGCTTTAAGCTGCCCCCTCGTCTCAAGCTACAGAGGGGATTGTATAGAATAAGGGCCAAGCTACAAGTGACGAATGACACTTGAAGGGCAAGTGAACAGACTCACGTGTATTCCTCCCTGTTCACTTGCCATTCATCACTTGTCGCTTGGCTCTAAGAGAGACAGAAGGCTCAGGGCTTGTGCACTCGTCCCTCCTTTCTACTATCCTGGTGCTATCCCTCTGAAGTGCAGATTGGTGCTCTTTAGGGAGCCCCTTCCTTCCGTCTTGACCTTCCTCTCCTCTCTCTCATCTCCATTTTGCAGCCATGGAGGCAGGTTGTGCTTCGTGCCTCTCTTGGGATACTAGCCTAGGTAGTCAGAATAGAATGCTACCTCTCATCATTTCCTATCCTGAATGAAGTTCCTTAATAAAGGACTCATATTTTGTTCTAAAGATAAAGCCAGGCTATGTATGGATATCTGTTCCTCACCACACCTGTGCGAGCACTTTTTTGCTGCACCCACTAGGAAACTCTCCCTTTGCTTTTAAAATAATACAATAACACATATTCAGCGGATTCAACTGCATCTGATTGGCTAGGGGGAATACATAAATACCTGATAGCAGAACATTAAAATGGGCCAAAGTGAATGCTGCCAGATAAACCCGAGCCCACGCTGTATCAGCTCAAAGAGCTATATCCCATATTCATTGTTAAATTGTCCATTTAGCTTCCGCAAACCCAAGATGCCTAAGGACAGGGAAGTAAACCTTCAAGTTGTAATTAACGAAGTTACTCAGAAAGTTAAAATTTCACTTGAGCCAGAAGCATACCACTTGGAACCAGTTTCAGGTGGGTAGCTGTGTTGGTCTGTAGTAAAAGAGCAAGATTCGGGTCCAGCAGTACCTTAAAGCTCTGAAAATCTAGATGGGCTTTAAGATGCTGCTGGACCGGATTCTTGCGCTTGAAACCAGCGGCAACAATCCCGACTCTGGTTGTTTTGCAGACTTGGACAACCTGAAAAATCAGCAGTGGCTGAACGTAGCCTAACGCAAACAGGGCACAGTATCTTATTCCAGGACACCAAAATACTGGACAACACTTCCAACTACTTTGTCAGACTGCACAGGGAAGCCATTGAAATTCACAAGCATAAGCAACTCAAACAGGGCACAGTATCTTATTCCAGGACACCAAAATACTGGGCAACACTTCCAACTACTTTGTCAGACTGCACAGGGAAGCCATTGAAATTCACAAGCATAAGCAAAACTTCAACAGGAAAGAAGAAACCTTAAGAATGAACACAGCATGGTTTCCGGTTGTGAAAAACACCAGGCTAACAAAACACTCTATACCCAACAATAGCCCTGCAGAGAAGATTAGCACATCAAGCACCAATCCATATGCAAAAGAACCTCCTCAGGATACAGTGAAGCCTCCCGCTATTAGCATTCCACACCCTGGGAAACTCTTACAGGATGACTCAGCTCAACCCCACCCCTCCTGAGTAGATATAAATGACCTGCCAACATCTTTTCCACACTGTGACACTGAGAGATCTCTGTCTTTTGGTGCTACACCTCTGAAGATGCCAGCCACAGCTGCTGGCGAAACGTCAGGAACTACAATGCCAGGACCACGGCAATACAGCCCGGAAAACCCACAACAGCCATCGTTCTCCGGCCGTGAAAGCCTTCAACAATGCAATCCCGACTCTATTTTCCACAATTTAAAACACTTTTCTGAATCAACAGTTGAGTTCTTGCAGGAAAATACAACCAATCAAGAATCTGATTTAGACATTAGTTTTAACCACTTCCTTTTTGTATTTTTTTAAAATTGCAAGCTGTTTTGAAAATTAACACTCCCAGGGGACAGGGGAACCACATTCATAAAACCATAGTTCAGTGTTAATTAATTAACACTGAACTATAGTTTATGAATGTGGTATGTAACCCGGTTGCAAGCTCCTCTGGGGGTTTTTTTCCTGCTCACTCCCAAGATCCCTTAAGGGGATCCCCAGCTATGGGAAAACAGTGCACGTAGGCCATGTTTCCCCCAAAGGACCCATGCTCAACGTCAAACCACCTACCCCCCAAGTTATGACAGAATTACAAACAGTAAGCACAAATTCCCCACCCCACTCAAGACCCAATGCACTATACTGAAAGGTCAGATATAGGGGCATGTGCTTCGGGTTTCCCATTTGGGTTTTTAACCCAAATTGGGCCTGATTTGTATAGATTTGGAGTTTCCAAATTGGCCCCAGCATTCCTGAGCTGATTAGGGAATCCCAAAGCAAAGCTTTCCGAAGCATTTTGGAACACTTTGGGAAGCATTGTGTAGAACAGCAGCAGCAGCACTTACCTTGCCATTTGCAAATGGCAGCGAGAAAAGTGTTGCTGCTGCTTTCAAAGCTCCCCAACCTCTTTTTCACCCGATGGGAGGGGGGAAGAGGTATTTTCAAGGCTGCATTGAGCTTTCAAAACTCCATGGAGGCTTTTTCATCCAATGGGAGGGGGGAAGAAGGAACACCCTCTTCCCCCCTCCCATCAGATGAAAAAGCCTGCGGGAAGTGCTGCTTTGTGTGCTCCGAATATTTACAGAGCATCCCGAACCCGAAGCTGCTTGCCACTTTGGGTTTAGGGTTATTCCGGAATTTTTTTAGGGTTATTCCGGATTTAGGGTTATTCTGGATTTGCCACTTTGGGTTTAGGGTTATTCCAGATTATTCCGAAGCAGGAAACCCAAATTTTTTTCGAGTGCACACCCCTAAGTCAGATATGCTAGCCCCCAGCAGAGGGTGGGACAGGTAGGATGTTAAATGTGTATGAGTGCATGTGTGGCCTGGGCGGCTCCTCCTGGAGCCTGGCAGACTTGATAGGGAACTGTGCTGCCCAGGTCCTCTGGCAAGGCTCCTCCGCAGGGCCTGGCCAGCCCCCTCCCAATTGGCTTGCCAGGAGGTTTGAAATGACACGGGGCCTCGGGAAGACGCCCAGGCCCAGAGCCACCCTAGAACACCTTCACCCGCGCCCTACGCCCTGTGCCCTGCAAACTGGGCAGCCAATGAGTCTGCAGCCAAGGCCTATGGGAAGAACTTGAGGTCATAATTTTCATAGTCAAGATCTGTTCTGAACTCATGCAGTAAGTGATAGAACTGGACTGTAATATTTCAAACAGCAGGCTGCCTATTGGAATTCTAACCATCCCTTAACTCCTTCCTTGTAGAAAAACTAGTCAAATTAAAATAACCAGGAAGATAGGCTGGTCCAGATTGGGTTTTCCTATGAAAATATGATCTCCACTCACTCTTGGTGTCAGAACACATTTTCAGAGCCCTGAAAAAGTGCATTTTCAAGCCCGGAGAGGCCATCCTGGCACTTACAGAATTACCACTAAGAGGCCGGAAGTGTTCATGTTCCAGCTTGGATAAGTGATTGAGGGAAAGATGGTTCTCTAAGTGCTAGCAATGCTTCTGAAACCCTGATGGGTAACTGTGTTAGTCTGCCTGTAGCAGCAGAGAGCCAGTTTGGTGTAGTGGTTAAAAGCGGAAGGACTCTAATCTGAAGAACCAAGTTTGAGTCCCCACTCCTCCGCATGAAGCCAGCTGGGTGACCTTGGGTCAGTCACAGCTCTTTCACAGCTCTCTCAGCCCCACCCACCTCAAAGGGTGATTGATGTGAGGATAATAACAACACACTTTGTAAACTGCTCTGAGGGGGTGTTAAATTGACCTGAAGGGTGGTATGTAAATCAAATGTTGTTGTTGTTGTTATTATTAGAAAAGAGCAAGAGTCCAGTAGCACCTATAAGACTAACAAAATTTGTGGTAGGGCATGAGCTTTCATGCATCACAGCTCACTTCTTCAGAGATATCTGCCCTACCACAAATTTTGTTAGTCTTGTTAGTCTTACAGGTGCTACTGGTCTGAGACCTGAGCAGTGTACTACTGAGTTCTCATGCCCTTCTTTAAGTGCCTGGGCCAGACCCCCCCACCCCCTGCAAACACTGGAGAAAAATGGGTAAAAAGAGGAGTAGGGTGTTCTGGTCCACTTTGACCGAAGATCTTCTCAGCATATTGGCAGGAGTGATCAGGGACGAAACCCTAAATGGGACAGAACTGCAGGAATCCCTTCCTGACCCAAAAATGGCGATCAGCATTGCCCTCAGCAGGTAGGAAAGGGTAGCAGTTGGTACTCTCAGGCAGGAAAAGAACTTAGGATAGGAGTGCCACGCAGCCCAGCACAGCACCCCGTCACAACACAAAATAAAAGGATTATTTAAACTACAATTAGCCGTTTCTTTGAGCAGCTTGAGATCCCTCCCCTGCTGTGCGGAAACTTTCCAAGCCTCTTGCTGCAAATGTAGCTCATTGTATGCCTGCCGTTGCCAAACATCCAGCGAGACCTTTCCCTTCTATTTCTCCGTTAATCACCTCAATGCCTTAGCAGTTCACATCTAGGCCACAACAGGTCAAATACCAATTCTCATGCAACTCTACACTATGAGTGGGACCACAAGTGATGCCTGACACAGGTTGGACACTTGTCTGCTTCCCTCAAGTTTTGATGGGAAATGTAGGCATCCTGGTCTCGCAGCTTGGCTCTCTGACTGCTGTCCAATGGACTTTTCAACTGTCACTTGTCCAACATTCCGCCAAGCTGCCTACATTTCCCGCCAAAACCTGAGGGAAGCTGACAAGTGTCCAACGTGTGTCAGGAGTCACTTGTGGTCCCGCTCTGTGTTTGTCCCTGAAAGGCGAAAAGTAGAGATCCTTCAAAGCCTTAACAAATGTCTCAACTGCTTGTTTTTAAACAAATGAAAAGGCTAGGGATTATTCACTATTGCTCAGAACCGTACAGGATGCCCGTGGACTTATAGTGTTGCTGTTATAATACCATGATCCAAGGCCATTTCCAGACGGCTTACCTGGCTCCGGAACATCGCGCCATATTGCGGGGAAAACGCGAAATATCGCATTTTCTCGCGCGACTTTTGCACGACGTCACTCAAAACTCACGTGAGAAAACGTGATATTTTGCATTTTCCCCGCAACATGGTGCGACGTTCCGGAGCCAGGTAAGCCGTCTGGAAACGGCCCAAGTGTTTGTGTCATGAATGAGGCAGGGCAAGAGCATCTGGGGCAGAGAGAGTTTGGCAGATATGGGGAGTGAGGACTCAGACGGAGTCCTTCAGTTAATATCCAGGCTGGGAAACTGATTTGCAATTCCAGATGATTGCACTTTCCAGCCCAGTGTCAAACATCTCCATCTCTTTGATTTGGTGGTGCCTTTGTACTGGACCAGTGGAATGGCAGGCTGCAAAGGTTCAGAACCCCAAACCCAGATTTTGTTTGTTTTGCTGTTCGTGCCCATCTCTAGTAATGGGTTCCTGAGTAAGTGCAGAGTGAAGCTGAATTTAGGGGTGTGCAACCCCAAATGAATCAGGTTTCCTGCTTCTGGTTTACCTGGAGCAGGAAAAAAATTTGGGTAAACCCGAAACGGCAAGCGCCAATGGGAAATGCTGCTCCCGACTATCTGGGGGCCTGGGGGGGGGTCATTTTCTTCCCTAATAACACTAAATTTGCAGGGGACTCTCTCCCAACCCTCCTCTCATGGCCACCCAAGTTTCAGGGAGATTGGACTTTGGGGGGGCCATGTTATGCCCCCCCCAAAGAAGGTACCCCCAGCCGCCACCTATCTCTGTTGTTTCCTATGGGAAAAATTGGGGGGAAGGTTCCCAGGAGGCTGGGGGTGGCATTTTGCAAGCAAAATGCACCAAACCAGCAGGGGGCCCTCTCCCAACTCTCGTCTCATGACCACCCAAGGTTCAGGGAGATTAGACTTGGGGGGATCATGTTATGGCCCCCCAAAGAAGGTCCCCCAAGCCGCATTATTCCTTATGAGGAATAACTTCACACCAGAGAATGAGAATAAGAAAAAATTGATTAAAAATACACAACAAAACCATACGAAGCAAGTGAGTGAGCAACTAGAAGTGAACTAATGAACAACCTCCCTCAGTGCAGCCAAACTGCTGAAAGGGGATCAACTTCACGCTAGAGAATCATCCACTGAATTCAACCCAAACCAAACTGAACCATGTGTTGAAAACTAGTGGGCTGTTCTAGGAGGCTGGGGGGTGGCATTTCCGAAGCATAACGTACCAAACTTGCAGGGGACCTACTCCTACCTGCCCTCTGGAGATCACCCAAGCATCAGGGAGATTGGACTTCAAGGGGCCATGCAATGGTTCCCCAAAGAAGGTTGACCACCACCCAGCCTCCCCACTTCCTTTTGTGGGAAAATCCAGACTCCCACAGTAGAAACACATGGAATGCGGCATCCATGGCCACAGGTAGAAACCCCTCAATAAACCCCCAACAGCCCAACAAAACCAAAGACAAACTTCTCAAAATTCTCCAGCACCACCAGAGTTGGCTGGCCAGCCACTCTCCATACTTCCCCATGGGGGCAACCATCGCAACAGAGATTCACATACACACAGAATCAATTAAAATTATTTCTTGGTAACAGCAATAAATTAAAAACATCACATCACTGTTAAATCACAATGTACAGTCCTAGATTAAATCAACCCTCACCATCACACCAGAGAATCAAAAACAGTCCAAAAACAACCAAAAACACTCCAAAAATAATTTTTTTAAAAATTTCATATCTTGGATTTCTGGGAACAGCATTAATAGCACATTCAAATCACAACATACAGTCCCCCACTTTGAAACAAATTCTAACATCACACCAGAGTATCACAAACTAAAAATAATTTTCAAAAATTTCATTTCTTGGATTTCTGGGAACAGCATTAATAGCACATTCAAATCACAACATACAGTCCCCCACCTTTTAACAAATTCTAACATCACACCAGAGTATCACAAACTAAAAATAATTTTTAAAAATTTCATTTCTTGGATTTCTGGGAACAGCATTAATAGTACATTCAAATCACAGTCCCACCTTGCTGGACTTACAGGATGCTTACTTCAGGGTTCGGATCAGAGAGGGGGATGAGTGGAAAACAGCAGTGGATAAGGGAAGATCAGTAGGGTTTGCTGTGGTGATTAATTCAGCAACTCTGGGAACACCCCTTTGTCTTAGAAACTTTGCACATCTCCAGGCCATGGGGCATAGTCTACTGTGTCAAAGGCTGCAGATAGATTCAGGAGGAGCAATAAGGAGGTGTGGCCTTTGTCTATATTTAGATAGAGATCATCCATTAACACTACTAGTGCTGCCTCTGTCCCATGCTCTGGTCTCTGTCCCATGCCCTGGTCTGAATCCAGACTGGAAAGTGTCCAGAGCACTAGCGTTTTCCAAGAAGATCTGGAGTTGGTCAGCTATTGCTCTCTCAATCACTTTGTCCCAAAAGGGCAAATTAAAAACTGGGTGATAATTGGCCACATCATTTTTGTCGAGGGATGTTTTTTTAATTAGAGGACAGATAACCCCCTGTTTGAGTGGCTGGGGGAAGATGCCCTGAGTTAGTGATTGATTTTCAATAGATCTCAGTGGTTCACTTATGTGGTCCTTAATTGATTTTAACAGCCAAGATGGGCACACAAGTAGTGGGTTTCATAGATGTCAGGATCCTGTTAAGATCTGTCACTGTAATTGGTTCAAGGTATTCCAAATGTAAGCCAGATGGTGCATTAAGCGTTCCTTCTACGTCATCTGCATTGTGGCTAGCATCTAGATCAGAGCATATTCGTGCTATTTTATCAGCAAAAAACTTAGCAAAGGCCTCGCAGCTGATTGTCCTTGGGACTGTAAAGATTCAGATTTAGGGGTTAGGAGGTATCTGGATATCTGAAACAATTGAGATCATTGTGAACTAGCTGATACAATGGTTGCTGAGAAATAATGTTTTTTTGCCAATTTCATTTCCACTTCATAGGTCCTCCAATGGGTTCTGTAGCATGCTCTGTTTCCATGTGAGTTTTTTGCCAGCGTCTTTCTAGATGTCTTCCAACCTTCTTTAAATCAGCCAGCTCTGTGGTAAACCATGGGGCTAGTTTCCATCCCAAGGGCTGGAGGGGTTGACAAGGAGCAATGGCGTCAATAGCTTCAAGGAGCTTCTCATTCCACACTCCTACCACAGCTATCATGGAGCCTGTGTCTGGAATTCTAAAATCCTACAAGGCATTTTGGAATCTAGAAGGGTCCATGAGCCGTCGTGGACAAACCATTTTAACTTGCAGGGTGTTGGGGCTGTATTCACTTTTGCCTTCAGCAGATGATGGTCTGACCATGGTTCAGGTTGAATCTCCAACGCTGAAACAAGACTTTCCCTCAAAGGCGCAGTGCAAAATATTAAGTCCAAGGTGTGGCCTCTTTCATTTGTAGGGCCTACCACTATTTGAGAGAGGTCCAGGGTTGCCAGGGAAGCTATAAATTCCTGAGCCGGGCCTCATTTGGGACACTCAGAATGGATGTTGAGGTCCCCCAGAACAATAAGTCTGGGTGTCTCCAACACCATACCCACTAGTAGCTCTGCCAACTCAGAAAGGGTGTTTATCGGAGAGCTGGGTGGTCTGCAAAGAAGTATACCCAGTCGATTCTTAATTCCCAGAGATAGGAACACACAGTCAATACCAGCTATAGCTTGTTCTGGGAGTCTACAGAAATTCCCTGCCCTTCTCCCCGACTACCATAGCAAGGTTGGTGTAGGACCACATAGCTAGGGGGAATTATTTGGGACAGAAAAAACCATGTCGTTTCTTGTAGCCATCTCTCTGTTAGGCAAGCCACATCAATTTCCTCTTCTTCTAATGTCCCAGCAATGCATGTAACCTTGTTCCTAAGAGATCAAGTACCCTACTATATAAAAGGCTAAGTGTATTCAAGACAACTCACATGCTACCCAGGTGCACCTCCAGAGGGGATTGCTGTGGAGGGAAGCCCAGATGAGGCAAGTGAACCTCCAGAGAGCGTGCCATGGCAGGAAGTCCAGGCCAGGATCAGGTGCGGAGCAGGCGGCAATGGCTGCCCCACACCTTCACCAAGCCGAGACCAGGAATGGAGCAGATGGCAATGCCCGCCCTCCGCCTTCACCCAGCTGGGATCAGGAGCAAAGCAGGTGGCAATGCCCACCCTCTCCCATCACCCAGCTGGGATCAGGAGCGTCTTCGCCCAGCTAGGATCAGGAGCAGAGAGGGGGCAATGCCTGCCCCCCTGCATTCATACAGCTGGAACCAGGAGCAGAGCAGATGGCAATGCCCACCCTCTGCACCCAGCTGGGATCAGGAGGGGAACAGGTGACAATGCCTGCCCACCGCTTTAACCCAGCTGGGACCAGGAGCAGAGCCCGTGGTAATGCCCATCCCCTCTTCACCCACCTCAGATCAGGAGCAAAGCAGGTGGCAATGCTCACCCCCTACTTTACCCAGCTGGGATCAGGTGTGGAGCAGGAGGCAATGCCCACCCCTGTTCAACCTGCTGGAATCAGGTGCGGTGCATGTGGCAATGCCTCCCCCCCCCGCCAACTTCACCCAGCTGGTATCATTTGCAGAGCAGGATGCAATGCCTGCTCCCACTTCACCCGGCCAGGATCAGGCACAGCGCAGGTAGTAATGCCTGCCCTTTCACCTAGCTGGAATTAGCCTGCTGCAGTGGAGCAGTTGGCAATGCCCCCTACCCTTCACTTGGCCAAGATCAGGTGCGGAGCAGGTAGCAATGCTCGCCCCTTTACGTGGCTGGGATCTAGCACAGAGCAGGTGGCAATGCCTCCCCTTCACTTGGCCGAGATCAGGTGCAGAGGAAGTGGCCATGCCAGCCCCCTCCACCTTCATCCAGCTGTTATCAGTGACGGAGGAGGAGGGAATGCCCACCTGCCCGCCCTCCCCTTTCTAGAGCCCATGGTATTTCCCCCCATAATTGGCTTTGTTGCTAGTTGTATAATATTAGTGTAGAAGGGGAGGTAGAAGTGATCTCAGTGTTGGCAGGTGGAATGCTACAGAGGTTAGATAAACAGCGAGCACTGTTGCTTGATACTGATCACTTTTGGTTAAGTTCTGCCCCCATATCTACCAGCACCCATCTGCACTTCAATAGTAAATTCACCAGATATTTTGCACCTCACAACCACATAATTAAATACCAAACATACTGCTGGCGTTTTCTGAGGCAACAGTGTAGGACTAAAACCATGGTATATTTAAGTAGACAATGTCTAGCAGGTGTTGCATCCTTCTTAGAAGCAGTAGATAGTTGGAAGAGCTCTTCTGATCCCCTCGTGTCCTCCACCTCATGCAAACGAACAATTCTGTCCCCCAGCTGTGTACCCCATGTGAAGAGCCATGGGCCAGGAGCCCTTGTGCTCTCGCCAAGAGGCTCTCTCCTCCTTCACCAAGCCCCATTTCAGTAGAACAGCCCAGCCAGCTGTATCTGTGCACCAGAAGGCAAGCTGGAGGCAGGGCTTCCATCCCCAAAATAGCCAGCAGATTGCAGATCAAAGGGATGCACTCCAGGCTTTCAAACTGGCCCTTTCCTCAGTAAAGTAAGCAAGCTGCGCTGCCCCTTCCTCACAAGCAAGACGCCCTGTACCTGGAGAGCCAGTTTGGTGTAGTGGTTAAGAGTGCAGGACTCTAATCGTGAGAACCAGGTTTGATTCCTCACTTCTCCACTTGAAGCCAGCTGGGGGACCTTGGGTCAGTCTCAGCTTCTAGGAGCTCTCTCAGTCCCACCCACCTCACAGCATGTTTTGTTGTGGGGATAATAATGACATATTTTGTAAACCGCTCTGAGTGGGCATTAAGTTGTCCTGAAGGGCGGTATATAAATCGAATGTTGTTGTTGTTGTTATTACCAGCCCCACAAGTAGAATAGAAAGTGAGTTTCACTGTACAAGATACAAACTGACATTAAAATGCACCTAAGTGAAATGGTATGGTGCTAGGGGTGGGGGCAGGGGGTGGGGGCAGGGGGGGCCCCCCACTCCCAGCCTCTGCCCCTGCCACCTCTCGCCTGGCTGGCAGGGGGGAGGTGCAGGCGCAGGGCTGGAAACAGGATGCCATCGGCAGGTCCTCTCAACAACGTCCCCGTTTTCAGCCCTAGGGCCTGGCAACTCTATATGGTGCAGTGATCGGAGGGAGGAAGACTGTTAAAGACTGTTGGCTGTTAATCTCGCTAGAGAGAACTTGGCTCAGACACCACCCCTCAGACTCCCCTACTTGTCCCAGCGCCTCTCTCTTTTTAAAAAGAGTTTTATTGAAACGTTTTTCCAGATTAATAGAAATCATCAAAGAGAAAGAAAAAAAATGAAGAGAGAAAAAGAAGACAAAGAAACCCCCAATAGAAATTAGGGATAGGTATAATTTTTTTCTGAGAAAAGTTGTACACATGTTCAATAACCCAAGTTAAGCCTTATTTTTTTCTTTTAATTTTATTTTTATCACTGAGGCTTTGCGTACTGCCTAGTCTTCTCGTCCTTTGTAATGGTGATGGTGCCGCCCGGCATTTACGTGGCCTGTTATGAGGGGATTTTAGGCTTGAAGGAACCAGACAGTAGGCTTGATAAACGCAACTAAAAAAACCAAGTTTATTTCAGTGATGTGTGTGGCTTGGTTGTTTCTTGTTTTCTTGTTCTCCAGTCCTCCCAATATTATAGTAATGGACTAACTGGAGAGCAAGACCTGAGGAAGCCCAACAGTTACAAAGCCTGTTTGCCTGATTCAGGCTGATAACATGGAACAAAAAGCCTTTTAATTGTATTAAAATTGAGAACAGCACCCAAACACCTGCCTGTCAAAATTACTAACTATTATCCCCAGCAGTCTTCCCTGTCTGGTCCAAGATCTTACATACTAATAGCCAAGTGGTCCTGATCTGTAGATACTTAAATCCAAAGATTGGTGCCATGAACGGATGAGACAGATATTCCTACAAACTTCAACAACAACAATTTGCAGAAAAATCTGTAATCTAAAAAAGAAATTCCTTGGAGGGTTTTGAGAAAAAACCCAAAATGATAGAAGGAGTGTCTCTCCTCATCCATTTTATCTTAACAATTACCCTGCAGGGCAGGTTAGACAGAAAGAGTGAGGGAGGGAAAGAGAGAGTGAGAGAGAGAGAGAGAGAGAGAGAGAGAGAGAGAGAGAGAGAGAGAGAGAGAGACTGGGTCCAGGTCACCTAGCAAGCTTCCATGGCAGAGCAGGATTCAAACCTAGATCCTAGTCCAACAATCTATCCCAGTGTTTCCCAACTTTTTCCATGGCGGAACCCCTAAATTATTTTTTTCAAATTCCAAGGAACCCCTGCCTAGGAAAACATTCACAGGCTAGAAAAAAATTGGTGGCAGGGAGCACAGTTCAATTCCTGCTAAATTATTGTCAAGAAAACCTATTGGTAAAGAGCTGCCACACACACACGTACTAGCTTACACTGTAAGAAAAAAAATTTAAGTATTTTTCATGTCTTTTGTCAGATAAAAATGTGCATTATTCTGAATGCCACAAAATACACACACACAAAATATCTACTTTAAATCAATGCCCCATGGCACAGAGTGGTAAGCTGCAGTACTGCAGCCCAAGCTCTGCTCACAAGTCATGACCTGAGGTCGATCCTGGCGGAAGCCGGGTTCAGGTAGCCGGCTCAAGGTGACTCAGCCTTCCATCCTTCTGAGGTCGGTAAAATGAGTACCCAGTTTCCTGGGAATAAAGTGTAGATGACTGAGGAAGCCAATGGCAAACCACCCCATAAAAAGTCTGCCAAGAAAACGTCGTGATGCGACATCCCCCCATAGCTCAGTAACGACTTGGTGCTTCCGCAGGGGACTACCTTTACCTTTACCTTTAGATGTTATATTACGTCAGAAATCCTGTGAAATAAATGGTAAACGTAACTGCCCCATACTGAAAATGGCAGAAAGGTGGTGGTATCAGTTTTTAAATGTGATGAACACGGAGCCGGCGCCAGGTGCCCGAGGCCGGGGGGGGCAGCTTCAGGTCTGTTGCTGCCCCCATGTGCGTGCGCCTGGACTGCATGATGACATCACTGTGACGTCATCATGCAGCATTCCGCTGCCAGCCGGCCCCATTGGTGCGGCGGGCAGCTGAGACAGTACACGGGTGGCCTCCCAGCCCTCCCGCTCTGTTGCTCCAGACGCCGCTCCGGATGCCTGCCAGAGGCACATGCTGGTGGTGGCAGCAGCGCGGGGAAGGAGAGCTAGGAGGCTGCAGCAGCTGCAGGCCAGGCACGGCAGACAGCGTGTGGGCGGCTTCCCATCCCTCCTGCTCAGCCACCTGCGCTGCCACCGCCAGCTCCGCAGCATGCGCCCCCGCCCCCAGCGCCCCCTCTGGTGCCTCAGCGCTCGAGCCGGTTGCTGGACCTGCCTCAATGGACGCGCCGGCCCTGGATGAACATACCTGGCAGTGAAAACTTGAAGGCAGTTAAGAAGTTAACTGACATTGAATCCAGCCATTATTCAGAGAAAGATGCTGACAGGTGCAGATCTTTCCCACTTTCCCTTTCCCCAGTTGCCATTTCTGACCCAGGGAATGTTGATTACTAAATCTGAAGGACCCACACAGGAATAACGGTGTGGGATGGTGAGCTGCAGTGAGGAGGGAGAAAGAGTCAAAATCACCCTTCCTGCCTCTTCCGTCATTAGAACTGGTTCCTCCCTCCGCTGAATGCCACAGATGGAAAAGGCAGGAGGGACAGAGATTGCCCCCTCCCCATCGTCTCACTGCAGCCCACCATCCCACTCAGTTATTGCTCCAGAAGGGTCTCACAAACCTGGGAGTTGCTTTTCATGGGGTTGAAAATGGCTGCTGGAGTGAAAAGAAAGAAAGGGAGAAGAGCCACAATTCTTGCAAAAAAGCTGCAATCTGGACTGCCGGATTCCAACTTCTAAACTAAAAGATTGTTCAGAATAAATCGTGTAAAATATTGGAAACTAACATCAGTCCCAGCTGTAGGAGATGGAGAAAACAAACCGCACAGGTATGTCAATATGTCAACACGTTGTATAGGAACCAAACATTAATCTAACATAGAGAATAAAGGTGTAACAAGACAAGATCTCCACACATCTTTAATTTTCTTTAAAGCAAAAAGCTAAGGTAGTGGTGGAGGGAGAAGAGGAAGAGTTTAGACTGGGGCAGGGTGTATGCAATTCATTTCTTTCTCCCCTACACTGCCTCTCTGAAATTGTCCCTCTACCCTTATACTGCTATTAGTCCCAGTAGGGAAAAGAAAAAAGACAGGCGATTAGTCTTCTTTCCCTCTTCCAGGGCTAACAGCATCTAAACATCTACCTCATCACGGTTCTCCAGTATTCTGTGTAATTACACCCTAAAATGCAACGTACCACATTTATTATATTCAACGTCAACACTGTGTGAAAGAGAGTCCTGTGCTTTCGCCTTACACTTTTTCTCAGCTAAGAATAATCTAGGAATTTTGCATGATACAAAGATAACACCTGATGTGCGTGAGCAAGCGTGCACGCACACACAAACCAATTTTTGTTCTGCTCAAAATATGTCAGTAAAGCCCTCCCTCTGCTGGTGAAAGACACTTTTTGCAACAGACACTGATAGTCTATGGATTAAAAAGCAATGTGGTTTGTAGAATGAGGTTTCACGTATGTTCTTTTTTGGCACATCCATATGCAGAACTGTTTGTCAAATCTGTCTTCATATTGCCAGAGTTAAGATTCATGATAAACAGTCTGGTCAATTACTACCTCAACATTTGGAAATAATGAAAGAGAAAAGAATGCTGGTATTCCAATCTCCTTACCTTGGGTTTTTCGTCCAGTATTTGCTGGCGGATCTCCTTGTGCTTCTCCACAAGTCTTTCCTGCCTTTTACTCTGAGCATCTTCAAGCTATAAGACAATAATAGCAAAACAATGAATTGTACTCAAACCTGCAGGAGAATTTTAGTCCCCCAATACTACACCCAAATGTAATTATATTCAGTATTGCACAGAACATTTTGATATTCATTTCAAAACACTGGTTGTCAAGAAACTAGTACAACGTTTTTCTGCTCAAATGGCTCACAAAGTTGTTTTTCAGCACAGAAAACAGTCACTGGTGCCGCTAGACATCCTGTATGTGTTTGGCCCGTATTCAGACATCACGGGCCCTTAATGCAGTTCTTTCTTACACTGCTGTGGTCACGCAAGAAGGCCCAATGGAGGCTCCCCCCAAATTGGCAGGCTGGGTCACCTAGCAAACTTCCTAGCTGAGTTGAGTTTTGAACCTTGGTCTTTCAGATTTTAGTCAACGCGTTATCCACTCCATCATACTGACTGTGTGCTCTGAGGAGGCAAGATAGTGGCACAGGGAGGTGCCCGTACACAGATGCCTCCATGCATCATGGGCTCTTCATAGCACCCTACCAGAGGATAATGGAACTAAACGGTAGCCAGTCTTGTGCTGTCCACAGAACATGAGGAGTAAACATGTCCATCGAGCAAAAACATACCTGAAATTAATCACTTTGGCTCTGCTTGAATACAACTAGGGGTTTTTTTTGAGCCAGAAGGCCCTGGAACGGTGTTCCAGAACCTCTTTAAAATACCCACGTGACTAGTGTCACGTGGCCTGTTTTGGCCAGTTTGGGCCAAAAACAGCCCGGATTGGGCCACTGCCGGGCAGGGGAGGGTTCCCCCACTCAGTAGCAGCACTTTCCAGGCCGTTTCGCCCCCAATTCGGGCGGTTTCAGCCATATTGGGCCCATTTAGGGCCCGGAAAGGCCAGGAGCGGGGCCGAAACCACCAGGATTAGAGCACAAACAGCCAGGATCGGGCTGTGCCAGGCGGGGAGGGTTCCCCCACCTGGAAGTGGCCCATTCCAGGCCGTTTTGGCCCTTTTGGTCCCATTTAGGGCACGGAACGGCCAGGATCGGGCAGGTGCCAGGAGGGGAAGGGTTCCACCGCCTGGCAGGGATCCATTCCAGGCAGTATTGGCCCCAATCTGGGCCATTTAGGGCCCAAAACGGCCAGGATCAGCACTGAAACGGCCCATATTGGGACTGAAATGGCCATGATTGGGCTAGTGCCCAGCAGGGGAGGGTTTTCCCACCTGGCAGCGGCCCGTTTCAGGCTGTTTCGGCCACCATCTGGGCCATTTGGGTGGCATTTGGGCCATTTTGGGCCCATTTCAGGCTGGAAAAGGGCAAGATCGGGCCAAAAATGGCCAGGATCAGACCTCTGCTGGGCAGGGGAATACTCCCCCGCCCGGCAGCAGCCTGATCCTGGCCATCTTGGGCCCCTTTTGGCCATCTTGGGCCCGAATTGGTGATACACACAGACACACTCACCCCACCTTACACGCAAACATACATACAGTGGACTCACCCTTTTAATGTACTGTACGACCTCCTGAATATATGATCGAATCATTTCTGTCTTCTCCCTGAGCAAGATAATTTATTTTTCTCATTATTAAAATACAAAATTGTTAAAGCGCAGCTAATAACATTTACACAAATGAAAATATCCCAAATGAATCAATGTCCAGATTATTGCACATTATTGCACATAGTAATTAAAGTATCGAACTGGGAGACCCAGGTTTGAATCCCTCCTGTGCCACAGAAGCTCTCTGGGTGACCCGGGTCAGTCATACACTCTCAGTCTAGCCTACCTCACACGGTTGTTATTGTGAGAAAAAGGACGAAGGGTGACCAAAGTTATAAGCTACTTTGAGTTTCCATGGGGCGGGGGGGAGAAGCAGCAATACGGATATGTAAATGAATGCATTCATAAACTTACAGTAATGAAACGCCTCCAAGCTCGATGAGAACTTTCCCAATTATTCCCTTTAATTAATATTGTTCAATTCATATTGAGCTCAGCAGATTTGATTTTGTCAAGGTTTTTCGTAAAAAACTACTCCTAAAAACCAGAATGCACACATCCCCACCAGCAGCCTACGGAACCCTTGTTGGTAGACAAGAGTGTTCGGCTTCCAGGGCTGCCTCAGACTATCTCCTGCAACATCTTTACATAAGCCTCCTTGGACCATTCTCTTTTCCACCTCCTCCAGTTCTCCTCAAGGGATGGAACAAAAGTGAAATCCAAGTTCCAAATAGAACAGAAGAATTTCTAGAGCAGTGTCCCAGGACTGCCACATTCCAGAAGTTTTTGGCCTATTCAAAATGAGCATGAGACAGATCTAACAAAGTGATGTCTTTGTTCTCTGTCTGTGGAAGTGTGTGTGTGGGGGTGCCTCCAAGTACATCGCGGCCTGAGAAGCACACTAAATCTCATTAGTTGTAGATTTTCCAGGCTGTATGGCCGTGGTCTTGGCATTGTTGTTCCTGATGTTTCGCCAGCAGCTGTGACTGGCATCTTCAGGGATGCACCTCTCTGGAACTACAATGCCAAGACCACGGCCATACAGCACAGAAAATCTACAACAACTAACGTTCTCCGGCCGTGAAAGCCTTCGACAATACACTAGATCGCACTCAGCCTTGTCTTGCATGACCAAGTGCTTCCAGCAAGGCAGGGAAATGACCAGCTCACTGACCCCTTGATATACTGGAGGCCTCTGACCATGCACAGATAACTCACAGAGTGAGTTACACAGTCTATTCCAGATTGTACTATAGAGTTTGGCAAAAGTAGAACAAAGCTGAAGTTGGTTCCCAGTACCCATTTCTTCATTCCCAGTTCCTAGTTCCTTATTTGCAGACCAGTTCCCAGTTCATTATTTGCAGTTTCTAGTTCCTTATTACCCCAAAACAAAGATTGTAGGAGCACATATCATACATAAGGAACTAGGAACTGCGAATAAGGTACTGGGAACTGGGAACCAACTTCAGCTTCGTAAAAGTAGAATGTATTCATTCCTAAGTCTAGTAGATTTCCAGAACGTAAAAAGTTTTGCTACACATCATTACTTTTCTCCCATTTAACATACTAATTTATCTTTCTTTTATGGTTAAATATATCCATGTTTCGTATTTATTTTCTTGATTGTTTCAGCACAGACTGTGCATAACTGCACCTGGGGAGGGCACTGCAACTGACTCGGGTTCAAGTTAAAGCAAAGGAGCCTTGCAGGGCTCTGTTGATAAAGCATTTGGGAACAAATCTCATGCTAGTAGAATGAGGAGCTATGCTGAGGAATAAGTAGTGATTAAGTACCATTTCATCCCGATCGTTACATGTAGACGAGCTCCAAAATACAGCAAACAGCCGGAATTTCAGAGCAGGGAGTTATGGACAGTGCGCCTGAACTGGCCACACTGCATCGGCCACCCAGGTCAACTCTTTGATCCGGTGTGGGGCAGGAGCCCTCCATGCACCCACACACCAATTAAGGTCCAGCCGATAAGCAGCAGCTACTACACCACTCTGGTTTTACAGCTTCAGCTAAGAGGAGCCTCATTTCTTGAACTGATATTCTATTTCTTGTATTGTGCCTATGATACTATACTGTGACTTAAATTATTTGATTACTAATTTAATATGATTGCTCTCAAGCGTATAAACTGCCTTAATCTGGGTACATAAATACCTAGACGCATTAAAAATGGCTTCCTCTGGTGCTGCAGTCTACTTCTCCTCAGCTCCCAGCTGACTAGAGAGGCATTTGCTCTCAGTGTGTTTCACCCTCTGGAATACAGTTGCTGGAAGGGAGGCAAGGAATGGTCAGAAATGAAGCACTGGATGCCAGATTTCCCTCACAAGTCACAACAACTTGATGAACATGTTTATAGTGCTCCCACAGAACACTGCGGTGACTTGTTTTTATCATCGTACAAATTTCTCACACCCCATTTTTCACTGCGCTATTCATAGGGTTGAATTCCTCACATCTTTTCTTCATAAGAGATCCTTGGATGTTTGCAGTCTTTAGTTGTTCTTGCCAAAAAGCTGATCACACATGCGCACAAGCATACACACACACACACACACACAACCATACAGAAAGAGAGACAGACATATATAAGTTCCTGAGTCCTCACAGCATATACACTATCTTTAAATAAAAGCTATTCAGTTTGGGGGGGGGGGTGTTACTTCTTTCTCTGTATCTAGAAACTGGGCCCTCCTGGACCATCTTAAACCCTTCTCCAGTCTTAGGTAAACTTAGTCATGAAACGAAGCATTTGTGGGATATCTCCAAATTAACGACAACAACAACAACAACAACATTCGATTTATATACCGCCCTTCAGGATGACTTAACACCCACTCAGAGTGGTTTACGAAGTATGCCATTATTGATGTATTGTCGAAGGCTTTCACGGCCGGAGAACGATGGTTGTTGTGGGTTTTCCAGGCTGTATTGCCGTGATCTTGGCATTGTAGTTCCTGACGTTTCAGGACTGTGACACTGGGAGATCTCTGTCTTTTGGTGCTACACCTCTGAAGATGCCAGCCACGGCTGCTGGCGAAACGTCAGGAACTACAATGCCAAGACCACGGCAATACAGCCCGGAAAACCCACAACAACCATATGCCATTATTATCCCCACAACAAAACACCCTGTGAGGTGGGTGGGGCTGAGAGAGCTCTGGAAGAGCTGAGACTGACCCAAGGTCACCCAAGATGGCTTCAAGTGGAGGAGTGGGGAATCAAACCCGGTTCTCCAGATAAGAGTCCCGCGCTCTTAACCACTACACCAAACTGGCTCTCAGAATGGTAAGCTGGAGCCTTTTCCTTTGGGTATGCTAGACTGATGACCCATCTTCAGTCCATGGGGCACAGTGCCCCATTTGCTTGTTAGCAAGCTCTTTTAGAGTTATTATGGGGGGGGGGGGTTGCTTTTTGGAAGGATCAGCTGCTAACTTGCATGTGTACAGAACACGGATGCCGTATGTTCTCTTCCTTTGCATACAAGCTGCAAGGATTGGCAAGATGGCAAGGCAAGGTCATGAAGAACAGGAGAGAACTCTGCTGTGGCACAGCCTGATTTAGAGACCCAATCCTGCCTTCTCTGTTCTCTGGGCTCTCATGTGATACAACCCAAGCTGACAACTCCTGCATCTATCATCACTCTTCCAGTGCTCCACACTGGGTTGCACCACAGAGCTCACTTGTCCCCACTAGTAAAATTATAATGCCGGCTGTTCCTCGACCCGTCACAAGACTAATGTCATGTGACAGCTGCATCATGTCATGTGACAGCCGCACCATGAGATTTCCGGTCAAAAACCCGTGACGATCCTGATTGGAGAAGACTTCATAATCACCATTTATGGCTTTTTAAGATAAATCTTTGCATTACATCTGGAAGGTGTCACTGCTACCCCGTTAACCTCATGATGTGGGGTGGGAGGGAATGAAAATAATCATGCCATTGTTTCAGTATCTGCATTAGTTTCTCAGTACACTTTCTGGACACAAATCAAATTTTGACGCACAGAGCCCTAAATAGTTGAAAGTGAGGACACTACAGGCCACTTCCTGAACCTTAGGACCATCCAATGGGTGCCGTCTTGACTTTATTGTCAATACTACAGCAAGATGGTTGTTCTTGAAGGCCACTGCAGGTGTAGAACTGTTTTCTGAAAGCCCTTGCTTGGCCCCCAATTAGTTTAAGTTAGGCGCAGGTAGGAGGTATTGGTAGAAACAAGTCTCAGTTTAGCTTGGATGAAACGATTCTATTGGATTTAATGAGATTTATAGAGCCGTCCAAAACAGAGTTACGCCCTTCTAAAACCATTGACTTCAATGGATTTAGAAGAGTGACTCTGCTTAGGATGGCCCTGTTAGCTAACTTTAGTCCTCTTTTATAACCAGGGTGAAGCAAGAAAGGCTTAAACCATGGCTTGAATAGACGGAGAGATGGACAAAACTGTGTTTCTAAATTGTCAACAACAGACTTAAACCCAAAGGATGGAGGAGGAAAGAGACGGAAACCAGCCCACCAGTAAACAACAACTGCTCATCTGTACCTACAAAGGGCAGCTGTTTAGTTTACTCTCCACATGCAGATATTGAACACTCTGCCCCTCCCACAGACCTCTTCAAAGGTGAAAACTAGCGTGAGACTGCACTTACTCGTCCACCTGATTTTTATCCTTTGATTTAGATTCTGTGATTTTCTCTTGCCTCTTCTTGTCCATCTTTTTTTTCAACTCTTTCTTTTCTCTGCAACAAACAGAGAAACTTTTAAGAATACAACACCGCACACACACAACCAAGATGGGTAGGCATAACTACATTTATTCGCAACCTTTACCTTTCACAGATCTCTTTCAGTTTCTTTAACTGACTGCTTTGGCACTCCTCGGCAACATCTGTCAGCTTTTGAATGAGCTTGGCGGGGGGGACACAAAAAACAGGCAGGTTATTAAAAACTCTACAACCACTGTTGCATTACATTCATTTCGAAATTAAGCTTACTGAAGCCCCAGTGTGAATAAAACTTGATTTTCAACATCTATTGATTTAAAACATTTATTATTCTACTTTTCCCTTTATGGCTCAACTGGTAAACATTAAATAAAATCATTCTTAAGAATGTACTACATAAAATCCCTTGCCTGTTATACCACTAAATGCCCTCCTAAACAAGTACAGCCTTGCAGCAGTTCCCCAAAACCTCCATAGAGGACCCCCACACAGGGCCGGTGCGCCCATAGAGGCCAGGTACGTGGTGGCCTCAGGCGTGAAGGCACTGGAGAGGCGCCGGAGGGGGTGTCGGAGGTGGAAGCGCGTGCCACAGAGCTGGCATGGCTGGCCCGCAGCTGCTGCAGCCAGCCAGCCCAGTGCCGCTTCTGCCGCCGCCACCGCACAACCCAGCCGGGCGCAGCAGCCACGAGCCGCTGCTGGGGCGGCGTGCGGAGCATGGAGCAGCCTCCGCCCGCCACCCCAGCCATCCGCTGCCGAATGCCCCCGGCATGCGCTGCGCGATGACGTCATCACGTGATGATGTCATTGCGCAGTTTGTGGCGCGCACATGCACTTGAAACCCTGGTGCCGGCAGTGCCCCCACAACACACACATGCCCCTTTACCTACTCAGGAAGCCAGCTCTACAGAGTGCAGGCAACCACTGGAAAAAGTTTGGGCTGTAGTGGATTCCAGATGAGAAACCCTGGGAGGGCAGAGGGATCATTCCAAACGCGACAACTGACAGAGCAAAAATTAGGTTTATGGGGAAATGTAGAAATATAGGGTTGTTTTTTTTAAAAAAAAATAGAATTGCTCTTTTTAAATTATAAAATGAAATCAGCCTTCCCAAAGGGCTGAACACTGTGCCCCACACCCTAGCGTAGCCAACAAATCTGGATAATACATGGAATGGGAAGTCTGAGAATGCCTCATGCATCTCCAATGTGCCCTCACTCCCTGCAAAATATTTGAGTAAGTGTTGACCAAGATGAGAGAGACGGGTGCAGATCTCATCGAGTTACAATTATGGCATATATACAAAGGGCAGAAACAAGGAAATACTATCAGCATATGACAAGGAATTCCCTATGAATCTGCCACTGTCCGGTAATGGTTGTGTTTAGCATCCTTCACATGAAGCTGTCTTATACCAAGTCAGGCCTCTGGACAATCAACTCTGACTGGCAGCAGCTATCCAGGGTCTCGTGTAGAGGTTCTTCACATCACCTATTACCTGTCCCTTAAACAAAAATAACAGGATGTGCCAGGGATTGAAACTGGGACCTTCTGTGCTTTACCACTAAGCCACGTCTCCCTCCAAAGAGCAGCAGTCCACTAATGAAATTCACTGACACTAACTGGTCTGTGCTTTCCATCTCTCATTTCAAACCGTCCTGGGTCTGAAAGCAACACCCTCCCCACTGTGTACCTTACACTGTGAGATGTATTTATTTATTTTATTTCATTATCACATGGGGCCACCACCATGTGACCATTTTCAAGAGGTTCCAGAACTCTGTTCCACCGTGTTCTCGCTGAAAAAAAGCCCTGGGTGTACCTATGTTATATTTATGGACTCATGCATATAAGTATGCCCGATCCTATGAATTGCTATTTTAACACACCAACATTATTAGCACATAAGATCCCAAGATGGAACTAAAGTGTAGTATAGAGATGGAGCATAGAACTTTGATCTTCTGTACGACTGAGTAACCGAATGTGTTATAGTACGGAGCACGCCAGGGGCAGATTGAAATAATACTGGACTGGATTCTTGCTTTAGCCCAGAGCGCTGCCCCACACTGGGTGTCTGCCTCAGCTAACAGCAGAGATGCAGCTGTAAAAATAGAATCTGCTTTGGGAAAATATATGCATAATATCACATTGCTGTTTATAGCTTGTGCTCTGGCATCCATGGAGCGCACATAGTTTCACAGAAGGCTATTTGGCCCCAAAAAGAAATAGTGGAATGCCATTTTTAGATAGGAAAGACTGTGTTTCCAATTTTGTAGGATGTGCTAATCAGACAACTCCTTCTGTAAATAACTATCCTTGACGTGGCCACAACCTCAGTTCGACGTGGTTGCTTTTTTCAGCATCCAACTAAAACAATGAAGGATCCCCTAAGGAGCAGCACTAATGCCAAAACAATCCATTACGGTCCAGAGTTTGTATTTAGTAAAGAGAGAATTCCCAAGCTCTTAAAAAACAATGATAGTGCTGTCGTTAGGAAAATAAATAAAGCAGCCAGTATTACATGCATTAAATACCAGTCCCATGATACAGCCTGAGTTGTAGTACTATGTACAGTACTGGTCACTCACCAGTCTTAAAGAAGATATTGTTGAGATGGAAAGAAAAATACTGAAGAGGGTCAAGAAAAATTATTGCAGGTTTGGAGGGTTCTACTACAAGGCTGAATAATTTGGGGGCTTTTCAGTTTAGAAAAAAACGACTAAAAACATAATAGAGGCATATAACATTATGCATGAGATGATGAATGAGAAGATTAGAACTCAGAGGTTGCCCTATTCAATTGACTGGAACTCAAGACTCAGTACCGAAGTCTAACCTTAAATATACAACCTTTATATAAGTAGTAGTGAGTGTGACACACGACACTTAAAGTAGGTGGCAGTAACCCAACACAGTTCTCAGTACTCCAGTCAGTTCAAATTAAATAGGAAGGTCTTCCATAAGTCTCAAGATGGACTCCCATAAACAGGTAAGCGGAGAAGTCGGCTCCCTGAAGATGAATCCTGTGGTGGAAGTACCAGCCGTGCTGTGAAGCAGTCCCACCTATCAACAACTCAGCAGGTCGGAAGCTGGACTCCTCTTTCGGTGTCGCTTTGTCAAGAGTGTTGATAACCAGCAATAAAGTCAGAATTAGCTCACAATACAAAGCTCTCATACAGTTTTCTCTTCTCTGCTCCCACTTTAAGTGTTGTGTGTCACTACAACTTATATAAAGGTTGTATATTTAAGATTAGACTTCGGTACTGTGTCCTTAAATTTACCACAGTAGGTTATTGCTTTTCAGTTCCGTTTTACGACGCGGTGCCCTTGTGCTTATTCCTTTGGAACTCAAGACAGACAAAAGAACGCTCTTCTTCACATAGCACACAAATAATTTTTAGAATCTGATGCAATGATTACTTGCTTATATTAGATTTGCAAGGTAGTTAAGTGCATTAATTAAAAAAACAGGGCTATTGGCCATGGCGGATGAGCCAAGCTTCTCTGTTCGGATGCACTTATGTGCAGGGAAGGGACAGTGCTGGGGGGCAGCTTTTGTCATCCTGACTTGTCTATGGACTTCCTAAAAACACTTGGAAGGCCAGTGCTGGAAAGAGAACGTGGAATCAGATGGAGTGCTTTTTGATCTGAGCAAGGTTTGTTTATTTTATTTATACCCCTACTCTCTCCACAGCAGGAACCCACAACAGTTTGCATTATTCTCCTTTCCTTTCTCCATTTTATCCTCACAACAACCATACAAGGTAGGTCAGGCTGAGAGGGTGTGACAGGCCCAAGGTCACCCAGCAAGCTTTCATGGCAGAGCTGGGATTCAAACTGGGATCTCCCAGATTCTAGTCTGACACTCTTGACCACTACACTACACTGGCTCTCCGTTAGTGTCGATTGATTTGTTGCTGGCTTTTAAATATCATTACTGGTTTACTACTTTAGTGTTTTATTTATTTTATTTATTTTATTTTTAACCCACCCTCCCCACAAGTGGGCTCAGGGCGAGGTACAACATGGATTAAAATACAACTTAAAATCAATCATAAAAACAGCAACAGATAAAATACTGTGCCCCTTTCGGGGCAAACAGCGTGAGTGGACTCTCCATACCCCTTGTAGAGGGAGACCGGTGGAAGGCTCGGCAATGATGGGCTAAAATTAGCGTCCACCATATGCCTTGTGGGACATCTCTGTCTTACAGGGCTGCCTAAATGATACAAGAGCCTGGCAGGCCCGAGTGTCCTCAGACAGAGAGTTCCACCAGGTTGGGGCCAGGACTGAAAAGGCCCTGGCCCTGGTAGAGGCCAGCTGAGCCTCCCGAGGGCCAGGGACCACCAGTAGATGTTTTCTGGTTGAACGAAGTGATCTTTGGGACACATACAGGGAGAGACGGTCCCTTACATATGCTGGTCCCAGTCCGTTTAGGGCTTTAAAGGTCAGAACCAACTCCTTGAACCGGATCCGGAATTCTACTGGGAGCCAGTGAAGCTGCTGCAAGATAGGCATATTGTATGTCCTACACGAAGCTCCAGTTAAGACATGCGCAGCAGCATTCTGGACCTGTTGAAGTCTCTGGATCAAATCAGCAATTTTGATTTGTCATTGTTACTGCATTTTGTTTTTATCAGATTATCACTGAGTGTGCGTGTGTGATTTGTATGATTTATTTGTATGATTTATTTCACTGTAAACTACCTCCGGAACTTTAGTTATGAAGTGGCCTACTGGCCTGCATTTGCTGGTTAGTATGTATTAATATTTAGTATTTAACAGCATTTGATAGACAAGTGCCATTCTGATGAAAAGTGGCGTAAACATTTTGCAAATAAATATGCAGTGATAATTAGTTTTAACTGTTGACAGCTTAGATAGTCTTCAAGGTTCCTTAAGACTTCTATTTATTTTTCCCACTTTTCTGGTATTATTAAAGGGATTTTAATTTTAAGTAATGGTAACAAATGTAAAGCACTTGAATGCTGAGGCATGTGAATTTCACTTTCAAAACAGCAAATTAACTGGCTCATATACATTCCAGCTCCGAAAACTACGGTGAAAATGCCAATTCATGCAGCAAGCGTGCTTATATCAAGAAGTTCTACACACACGTCTAGCAATTTTCAAAATTTGCCTGAAATTTTTTGCATCTGAAGGGAGATTTTATAGGTAAAGAAATATCAACACAAAACGCACTTGAAGCAGACACCAGTACGGCTTTCTCCATGAAGGCGTTATTAGCTCCCGAAGAAAGTGGAGAGTCATGATTCTCAACACGTACCAGTTTAATGTGCGCCTGCTTCTGGTACTTTTCGCTGTAATACTGTTCTTGTCGCAGATTCAGAAGCTGTTGCTGTTGCTTTTCCTTAAGTTCTATCAACTTCTGGGTCATTTCTGAATCCAGAGCAGTCAACTCTTGCTCAACGGTCGAAGAGCCGTGGTCAGGACTGGCCGTCTCACCTCTGTACAAATGAGACAAAACACAAGCAACCCACTTACGTTGTCAGGGGTCCTATTCAGTTATTTTTATGTTTCAGCAACTGCTAACACCCTGGCTATACACAGCCTTTACAGCCAAATTTGTTCAGGCTGGATACAGATCATTATTTTTTGCTCTTTGTCCCAACCCACCTTGAGTACGGCTCAACTCAGATTAGAAGCAGAGGCCTTTCCCCGTTGCGTGTTCAAACTAGTACCCGTGCTTGCAAGTGAAACCTTCTATTCACAGCCAGGGATGAAGCCGCCATGTAACTGACAAGTCCTGGTAGTTCTGCCAGCATGTCAGAGGCCACTTGGCTTGAACTCTTCCACAGGAACCATGGTCAATGTCAACTCACCAGCCACAGGAAAGCCAGTACACATTAGGATCTTAGAATCATAGGGTTGGAAAGGACCTCTAAGGTAATCGAATCCAACCTACTACAGAGCGCAGGAAATTCACAACTACCTCACCCCCCCCCCCACACACACACCCAGTGACCACACCTCCATGCCCAAAAGATGGCAAAAAACTGTCAGGTCTTTTGGTGCTACACCTCTGAAGATGCCAGTCACAGCTGCTGGCGAAATGTCAGGAACTACAATGCCAAGACCACGGCTATACAGCCCGGAAAACCCACAACAACCACTGTCAGGACCCTTAGCCAAACTGGCCTGGGGAAAATTGCTACCTGGCCCCAAGGTGGCAATCAGCCTTACCCTGGGCATGTAAGAAGGGGCCACAAGAACTAAGCACTGATGTAACCCTTCCTGCCCTCCTTCTCATGATCTGCCCAGGTTCACAGAATCAGCATTGCTGTCAGATGGCCATCTAGCCTCTGATCCTTGAGGCACTCCACTTGTCACTCTTCTCCAAGAGGATGAGGAACCATTAACTAGCACTCTTTGGGTGTGATCTGTCAAACAATTACAGATCTAACTAACAGTAATAGGATGCAAACCACATTTTACCAACTTGTCAACAAGGATATTATATGGAACCTTATCAGAAGCCTTACTGAAATTGAGATAAACTACATCGTCAGCTTTCCCCTGACCGACCAGAGTAGTAACTTTTTCAAAAAAGAGGTAAGGTCAGTCTGACATGACTTGTTCTTGAGAAACCCATGCTGGCTCTGAGTAATCACAGCCATCCTTTCTAAATGCTCAAGGACTGACCGATGATTTGTTCTAAGACTTTTCCAGGTCAAGCTGACGGGTCAGAAGTTACCCAGATCCTCCTTTTCCCCCTTCTTGAAGATGGGGACAACATTTGCCCCCCTCCCATCTTCTGGCACCTCACCTGATCTCCAAGACTTCTCAAAAATAACAAACAGAGGCTCATAAATTACATCCTCAAGTTCTTTTGGTACCCTTGGATGCAATTCATCTGGCCCTGAGGACTAAGAGCCTCGCTACAAGTGACATCTTACACGCCAACGGCACTTGATCATTTTCGCAAGTCTTTCTGGGAACTGAAGTCCCTCTCCCCCACCCCTTTTCCTTCTGTTCCTTCCCCTCTCTGTTAGAATGGCTGCCTGAAGAGACGGAGAAAGCCTACGGCAACAGCAGCTTTTGCTGGGGGGTGGGGGATGCTCTGGAGAAAGCTGACATGTTTGTGAAGTCCTTCCCCTCTCTGTTAGAACTGTTAGAACCGCTGCCTGAAAAGTCAGAGAAAGCCTGCTTTTGCAAATTGTTCCTCCAGTCAAAAGCCTACTCTCAATGATCTTTGGGGGCAGGCAGCTGCAACTTTCTCAGCTTTCTCCAGAGCATCCCCCACCCTCCCCAAGCAAGACAATTAGCAAAGTTGCAACTGCCCACCCCCAAAGATCATTGAGAGCAGGCTTTTGACTGGAGAAACGATTTGCAAAAGCAGGCTTTCTCTGACTTTTCAGGCAGCGGTTCTAACAGTTCTAGCAGAGAGGGGAAGGACTTCACCGACATGTCAGCTTTCTCCAGAGCATTCCCCCCCTCCCCGAGCAAGACGATTTGCAAAAGCTGCTGTTGCCGTAGGCTTTCTCCGTCTCTTCAGGCAGCCATTCTAACAGAGAGGGGAAGGAACAGAAGGAAAAGGGGTGGGGGAGAGGGACTTCAGTTCCCAGAAAGACTTGCGAAAATGATCAAGTGCCGTTCGCATGTAAGATGTCACTTGTAGCGAGGCTCTTACTTTCTTTAAATGTTTATGTACTACCTTTATGCTGATCCTAGGTGGTAACTCCCTTCCCTCATCATGTATTCTGCTATTGCCATGTTGAGCACCAATTCCCTCACAGGAGAAAACTGAGGAAAAGTTCTGCCCTCTCTTCTGGTGGTGTTCTGGTGTTTTGAGGACTACTGACTACAGCATTCTTTTGATCTATTACTCCAACAGGCCCTTATATTCCAGAAATAGTATGCTAATTCCAAAACATGGTGAAAGGGATGATCCAGGTGCTATTCTGTGCAATAGTCCACACGGCCTACATTACACATTAAGCTTTCCCCTATGACAGCATCGTTCTCAGAGAATCTTATACATGTTCAAAGTTCACAATACATTAAAAGCAGTTTTGAGGGTCCTGTGAGAGCTATCAACAGGGGAACTGCCTCCATGTTAAGTTTTTCAGTGACTTGTTCTTTTGAAGTACCTCTCATGGCAGCTTTCAAACCTGCCATGGATTCGCAGCAGAATTTTAAAAACAGACTTTTAGTTCACAGGGAGATGCCGGTAGGGAAAGGTTTTAAACGAAATGTGATGTCATGCACCCTGAAACAGCCACCCCAGAAAGCTAGAAATTGACTGATACATGAACTACTATACCTCAGGACATTTCCACATGTGGAATTCTCACTCATTCCATTGTTTTTAGTACTATGATTTATTTATCATTATTTATTATTTCATATTTATATCCGGCCCTACCCAAAAGTGGGCTCTGGGTGGCTAACAACATTTTAAACAATTTAAAATATTACATCTGTATAAATGTTAAAACACCATTTTAAACAGTGACATTTTGTATTGTGAGGCGGCAACATCAGGAAGACATAATATTTTGCATGCATACTGTGGTGGACAGTTTTTCACAGGGGGGTGTTTAAATTTCCTTCCCCTCCCCCTGCAGGCTGGCGGAAGCCCAACCTTAGCCATGAGCCTGGTGGAACAACTCTGTCTTGTAGGACCGGCAGAAAGACAATAAATCCTGCCAGGCCCTGGTCTCAGCGGACAGAGCATTCCACCAGGTAGGAGCCAGGACCGAGAAAGCCCTGGATCTCGTCATGGCCAGGCGGGCCTCCTTGGGACCAGGGACCACTAATTGCTGTTTTTCTCCCGATCGGAGAATCCTCCGGGGAATATATGGGGAGAGACGGTCCCGCAGATACGAACTTCTGCTGTTTCTTCCACATCACATGTCCCATCCTATACCCCTCATTTTCTGTGTGAATTGTAGTCCTCCTTTAAATAGGTTCAAGTCCTGCACACTCTTACTTAACACAAGAACTAATACACCAAATAGAGTGCTTTGGAAGGGCCAAGGAGTGGATTCTGCCACTCTTCTGGTTTTATCTCAGGTCAGTGTGTGCCAGCTACCCGGGTGCTAGAAGCCCTGCCATCGCACCTTCTCTGAGCATGATGTTCACAAACAGAGGCCCACTATTTCTCTCTCCCCCCAATTCCAAGAGAGTTCTCTCAAAAGCAGCAACGTGAGAGAGCTCCTAAGCAGCATTCACGTACTTCGTCCACTTAGGATGCCTCAGCAAAAAGGACCTCAGCACTAATAGACAGAGAATGTAATGGCTTAGATCAGATGGACATCTTTGCCTCCTCTACTGCCATAACCCAAAATGATCCCTCTGAAACGTTATGCCTGGACAACAGGGGAGCCCTCCCTCATCAGAATAGCATAAAAAGAAGGTCAAATTGCGGCAGGAGGAGGAAATGGCAAAATTGCCCACCCTTCTGTGAATTTTCCATGGGATCCAACCCATTTTTACGATGTATGTGAAATGATACGAGCAGAGAGGCAATAGTGGGGCTGTCAGGGTCAGACTTCGGGGTAGAAGTCTAGGTTCTAGTGCATGAGCTCAGCAGCTCCCCTGCCCCAGCCCCGCCATGAAGGCAGTAGTTTCACATTTGAAATCTACTCTACCATCTAAAGAGCAGGGGTAGGGGAGTATAAGACCATTAAGTCCAGAGTTAAAATTGCCTGACTGCAACACTGCATGAAAACGGATGCTGACCAGCTCTCCCTTTCTACGGGCAGCAGGAAATCCTGTCCCTTCCACTCTTGCCTCTGTGAGGAGGGGGGTGCCGAAATGGCCAAGTCTAGCACCTGAAATTATCCAACTGCATCATGGTAAGATGGGATAAAAACATCCACACCGTTAAAACATGGCACCCGTTTGTGGAACTAGTGGTCCTACATCAACCTTAATTGTCGAAATCAAACAAAGACGAGTACAAACAATTACGATTACGGAATCCAATGGCATTAACAGGACCCAATGGCATCAACTACAGGACCCAATGGCATCAACTACACAATCTCTGGCTCTTACAGCTGCTCATCCTCCAACGTGATATATGCCCTCATGTGCCAATAATGCCCATCTGCTCAGTACATTGCACAAACAAGCCAACCTCTGCACAAAAGAATAAATGGACACAAATCTGACTTTAAAAATAGCAATATCCAGAAACCAGTAGGAGAACCGTCTACCAGGACACTCCATCAAGGACTTAAAGGTCACCAAAGTTCAACAAAAACAGAATCCAACGGGAAGCTGCTGAATTGGAATTCATACGTAAATTTGACTCAGTCGGACTTGGATTGAATAGAGACTCTGGAGGGTTATCTCGTTACCAGAAGTAACTGCCTTCAGGCATTCCATTCAGATTCAGCTATGGAGGGGAGGGGTCACACCCAGCCTGGATTGTGCACTCCACCTCTTTCATGACTTTTGCAACTGATTTGCATCTAGTCCCCCCTCCCCTCTCCACCTATATATCTGACCAGTTTCTTCTTACCCTCCATGCATCTGACAAAGAGGGCTGTGGTTCTCGAAAGCTTATGCTGCAAATAAGTTGGTTAGTCTTAAAGGTGCTACTGCACTCTTTACTGTTTTGCAACTACAGACTAACATGGCTCACTCCTCTGGTAAAAACAGATACTGTTAAGGAAAAAACCCTGAAGTGACATGTGAGAGTAAACATAAATGAGATGGTAGGAACACAGTTTCCTCTGCATCTGACCAAGTTTCTACCTGCCACTGTACCAGGGTTTGGGGAGAGGGGGTATTGTGGCTGGTATTATAAAAAACCCTCTTTATCTATTCCTTTTAGAAGGTGCACACCCGGATGCAAAACTATGTATTAGACTGCAATAAACAAAGCTAAAAAAAATAAAGGCCTGTCAAAGAAACACAAGCTGAGTGACACTGCATAGGAAAAAGGGGAAAATAATTTTCACAAAATGGAACCTGAACAACAAACTCCCTAAAGAACAACATGATATTTTTGGCCTCGGGAAAGATCTGTAACTCTAAAGGCTGAGGGGAGGGGGGGAGCAATGAACGGGGCTATGTGAAATAAACAGACCATAGCAAGCTGGACAGCAACAGCATTATATATATAAAAAAATTAAGGCCAAAACAAATGCAGAGGTTCAGTGGGTGCCCTGAAATGTTTACAGCTCTGATCAGGTGTTAAGCTAATTTCCTAGGAAACCACAGGAAGAATACCAAAAAGAGGCCAGAATTATTGCTTAAGAAAGATCATTATACAACACTGAAATTTAACACAGGAATGCCAGCCAGAGATTGAGCCCCCAAACCAGACTGTCATCCACGGCTAGGCCGTTACGGTCAGAGCCAGCAGCCCAAACTTACTTTGGTGGAAAAGCTGCACAGGTTGCTTGAGAGCAAGCTTGGCACGGAGGTTAAAGAGCAGGACTGGGTAGCATTGGTGGATCCAGCTTCAAACCTCCGCTCTGCCAGTCACACTTTTTTTTTTTTTAATCTCACCGGTTGTTGTGAAAGTAAAATGATGGAGGGGAGACTAATGCATGCCTCCCTGAGCTCCTT
Source organism: Eublepharis macularius (assembly GCF_028583425.1). Classification (NCBI taxonomy): domain Eukaryota; kingdom Metazoa; phylum Chordata; class Lepidosauria; order Squamata; family Eublepharidae; genus Eublepharis; species Eublepharis macularius. Next base: position 13,803,065 of record NC_072790.1, read on the forward strand.
GGACAAATGACAGGATTAAAAATGTAACAGATGAATAACTAATTGAAGTCAATGATGGTAGAGGGACCTAATCGATTGTCTTTGATCCTCTAAGAGGAACGTATAAACATTTCTCCCTCTAAGGCCTGGATGGGACATGCAAGGTTGGACTTCCATCTCATTGCCCTAATGGAAGTTTGTGCTGTACTTGGAAGTCTACATCCCCATGAATGGGAGCAGAAACACAAGATTATTTGCAAGAGCTCTAGCCTACTATCTCAACGAGGTGGCTGGCATGATTGCTAGTTGAGTTCAGGGCTTTTTTTCAGCAGGAACGCAGTGGAACGGAGTTCCGGCACCTCTTGAAAATGGTCACATGGCTGGTGGCCCCGCCCCCTGATCTCCAGACAGAGGGGAGTTGAGATTGCCCTCCGCGCCGCTGGAGCGGCGCAGAGGGCAATCTCAACTCCCCTCTGTCTGAAGATCAGGGGGCGGGGCCACCAGCCATGTGACCATTTTCTCGGAGGGCAACCCACTGAGTTCCACCACCTCTTTTCCCAGAAAAAAAGCCCTGGTTGGGTTCAATGACTGGGTGAGCCCTGACTTGCTTCACACAGCAAGGTGGAATCATGGGACACAAAACAAACACTATTCCAATCTAATCAGTTTCTGCTTGGGAGATGGGGGGAGAGGACAGAGCTGCTTGAGCTGTTAGGAATGAAAATAAATAGACCGGCATGCTGTTCCCTAAAGGGCTACAGCTTTGAAGTGCCAAGCAGGAGGACAGATCCATAAGTGGTTCTGATGGTAGAAAAGGTTCCGTGCAGGTCCCAAAATGACAAACTGGGACAACAGCGACTTGTAACAGACTTAAAAAGAAACCCTGCATGTAACTTTATTCTGGTTGCTCATTTTAAGGACAATGCTTCCACAATGTTTGAGATTTTCCTGCACAATCACTATGATGCAAAACAGCTGAAATATCAGGAGGTTAGCTGTAGCCCTTTCGACATTACCAACTGCATGTATTGGGAGCATGCATTATCCGCAGTCTTCTCAATATGCACAGTCACCATGTTATGTGAACGGTGGCAATGTATATATTTAGCATGCTCTTACAGTCTCAAGACATGTACATACAAACTCTGAAAAATCCAGTCGCCAGTTTGAAAGAGTTGTACATGGATGGTAAATACCTGCATTTCCCCTGTTCACACAACTCAATGATGATGCTCATCAGGTGGGTAAGCTCATGGCTTATGCAACTGTAATATTTGAAAAGTGCTTCTCTCTCTCTCTCTCTCTCTCTCTCTCTCTCTCTCTCTCTGACAATCATTTTCCAGGATGCAGGAGGAATCCAGTGTGCAAAGCTTATGCCTTCACTGTTTTGGACCCAATGATTATTTCAAGCAGTGGTTCTTATCTTAAGCGGCTTTTGATGAGTCCCCAGCCTGAACTACCATTAATAGTATCTTGAATGATACTTGATACCTCATTAGGAGTAACATCTATCTTTTGCTCCACCTACTGAAACTACCACATCATTTGAATAAATAGGAAAAGTGAAGGGAAAACATTTGCTTTTAAGAAGACTGAACTTTACACAACGTACTTTTTCTTATTGTCCCTTTTAGCTGCTTTCTCCAAAACCATTCTCCGTCGCATGTAATCATTTTGGATTTCATTGTATTTTGCAGTATGCTCTTTTATGATATCAGTGGTTTTTTTGTGGTGTCTCTTCACAAGATCCTTCATTTCTTTGTAGTGCTTCTTCTGAAGTTTCACAAAGGCTTTCTGCTGTTTCAGCTCCTCAATTGTTTGTGCTTCAACTTCTGCAACAAGGAAAAACAAAAGTCCTCATTTTTTCCTCACTAGCAGACATCACATACTGACGTGCAAAACCTTACTAATAGATGGGAAAGCCCCCTGGATTAGAGAGAGGAGGTTCAAAGGGATGTCTTGATCATATGACATGAGATGCTGTACGTTGACCATCTGCAAGATATTAGGCAATCAGCGTGTGTAGCAGTTGAGACTACCACGACATAACTGAGAGCCAAGCTACAAGTGACTTTTTTCACGTGGAGAACACTTAAATCTGAGTGTCCTTCCCCTCTGTGTTAGAATTGCTGCCTGAAGAGCCAGAGAAAGCTGGCGGCAGCAGCAGCTTTTGCAAATCGTTCAACAGTGGAAGAATCTGCTGCTGCTCTAACATGCCCTTCCCTGCTCCTGAGCTCCTGGAGAAAAACTGGAATGTGGGCATGTTAGAGCAGCAGCAGATTCTTCCACTGTCGCTGCGGCTGGAGCTTCACCAACATGGCGGCTTTCTCCAGAGCAGCTCCCTGGGAGCAGGATGCCCAGGAAGAAAGTAGCAGCTGCCCGCCCCCAAAGATCGTTGAGAGCCCTCTTGTCCAGCAGGCTTGTGACTGGAGGAACAATTTGCAAAAGCTGCTGCTGCTGCCGGCTTTCTCTGGCTCTTTAGGCAGCGATTGTAACAGAGAGGGGAAGGACACTCGGACTTCAGTTCCCAGGAAAACTTGTGAAAACGATCAAGTGTTCTCCATATGAAAAAAGTCACTTGAAGCTTGGCTCTGAGACATCCAGTTTCAATCACAATTCAATGTATTGTTGAAGGCTTTCACGGCCGGAGAACGGTTGTTGTGGGTTTTCCGGGCTGTATTGCCGTGGTCTTGGCATTGTAGTTCCTGACTGAGTAGTTCCTGTAGTTCTCAGTGTCACAGCAGTGACAGAGAGATCTCTGCCTTTTGGTGCTACACCTCTGAAGATGCCAGCCACAGCTGCTGGCGAAACGTCAGGAACTACAATGCCAAGACCACGGCAATACAGCCCGGAAAACCCACAACAACCAATCACAATTCAGCTATAGATCTCACTGGGTGTCCTTAGCCCAATCTACCTCTTGCTGTTGTTACAAGAATAACTTGGAGTGGGGGGAGGAAGAAATCACAGGGCGGAACCTACCCTTACCCTCCACTCCACTGAGCAAAGTTTGAAGCCTTTCTCCAGCCTAAGGAAACTTCTGACAATTTAAGTGGCACTTCCATTGGAGAAGAGCCACTTTAGCTGAAGGAAAGCTCCTTGGATGGTTGGATCTCCCCAAACAGCACCACATTGAGCTCTTTGAAAGACAGGCAGGATGAGAGATTTAAAGAGTGGTATTTCAGCAGTTCAAGACAAGTGTGAGCACTTGAGCTGCAATTCATACTTTTAAGAATTCCCCCCCACACACACACACACAAATCAGTCAGTACACCATAGCCATCCAGGGAAGTTAACAGGAGCTGTGATATGTGTGATCTCCCAAAGGCCTCACGCTCACCGCTCTCTCTCGGGGCCAAGCTACAAGTGACAAATTACACTTGAATGGCAAGTGAACAGACTCACGTGTATTCCTCCCTGTTCACTTGCTCTCCACTTGCACTCCACTCGATCACGTAGTGAACAGGGAGGAATACATACGAGTCTGTTCACTTGCCATTCAAGTGTAATTTGTCACTTGTAGCTTGGCCCTTGGAGGAACAGAAAGCAGGATCTTCGGCTGGGGGTGGGGTGGGGGTGGGATTTATTTCTTAGCAACTTCATTGAGTGATCTCAAGTTCTATTATGGATGTAGGTGAAAAAGCTCCCTCCATCCACCTTCTCACCCCCATGCATAATTGTATAGACCTCTTTCTACTGGTATGTGCTTTCTGTATTCCTCTGATTCAAGGACTGGTGTCGTTTTTCTGAGAATAGACGTAACAATAACTTCCTAAGATTGTAACAAGACATGCTCAGTAATAAACTTCACGCAATGAACATAACAATGTCTGTAACAACACTTTTCATTCAATCATGGATCTTTCATTCAATCATGGAGAAAATTAAATGGCCATCAAGATAAAATTTTTAAAAATAAAATATCTGGACAATCACAGAAAGGATTAAAATACGTTAACAGGTGCACAGTGGTATTTTCTATGGAAGTGACCCAAAGCTTTGCCAATTTGCACAGCAGTAATTAGTTCAGAAGGAGGGGGAAAAAACTCATCATATTGGTTGCTCTTTCCTTTTCGATAACGTCTACATGTCTGTTACCTGTCAGGACGCTCTGAATAAGATCTTCCGTTTTTGCTGGCACTTTCACAGAACCTAGATGTAAACAAAGAAATAACTTCAACTGCTTTGAAATAACACTCACTCACATCTTCAAACAGTAGGTACTTTTTATTTTTAGGGTGAGAAAGAAAAATTAAATGGTCTCATAAAAGCCTCCAGATCTATCCTGTATTGTTGGGGCAAATCAGCAACAAAACCTGAAGCTTGTTTGGCTAGGGCACATATAAAGGGTACAGCTTATTTCTTTGTTGATGACTAGACAAGCGATCAGGCTGGTGTGTGAATGGTGGGGGGTGGGGGGGACTTGCATGTTTACACAAGAACACAACAATACAGGCAATAATTGTTTTGGGGGAAATAACCAAGAATAATGCATCACACACTAAGAAGAACTGGGAATATGTATTATTAGAGTTGCCAATTCTGGGTTGGAAAAATCGTGGAAATTTGGGGGTGGAAGCTGGGGAGGGTGGAGTTTGGGGAGGGACAGGACCACAGCAGAGTATAATGCCATAGAGCCCCCCTCCAAAGCAGCCATTTTCTCCTGGGGAACTGATCTTTGTCATCTGGAAATCAGTTGTAATTCTGGGAGAACCTATGTATTACCCAAAATGATAAAAGCTCTATATCTGTCTCTCAAGGCGGAACTGAGATGTTCTAGATCAGGGGTCCCCAACTTGTTTGGGCCTGTGGGCATCTCTGGAATCCTGACACAGGGCGGTGGGCAAAACCATAGAACGGCTGCTTCAGGAGGTACAGCCAGGCCCAAGTGCAGGGAGGAAAGGGGTCCTTTAAAAATACACTAGGAACGAGGAGTGAGAGACAGTAACATCAGAACTGTGGCAGGAGCTACTGCTAAAACACCATTATTTTACTCTGCATGGTCAATCAGACCTTCAGGGGCCAGTCAGAAGTCCTGCTGGTCAAGACCCCCACCTGTCCCACCCACTTTCTAAAACCCCTTGGTGGACACAAAGAAAAATATCTACGGATGGACACTACTGAGCCCATGAGCATCACATGGAGGACTCCTGTTCTAGGTGAAGCAGTAGACCCCAAACCAGAATGACCATGGGAGGCTGAATTCTAGCAACTACTGAGTTCCATCTACCCATAGTTACAAGGGCTGCCAGCCACTACTCTTTCTATCATGACCTTATTAGGTTTAACCAATTTGCATCCATGGAAGTTGTGATTAGACATGGGCATGAACAGCATTACGAACAGAAAAAAAACACGAACAGCCTAATCTGCTGTTCTCAAACAAGCTGTTCGTGAGGCCCCATCCTAAACGAACAGGTGGTCGTTAAAAGCCTCGTTCGTTGCCTTCAGCAGCCGTTCGGCAAGCCAGACAGTCTGGCACCTGCTGCAATCAATCCCCTTGGCAACCGGAGGCAGGGAGGGACTGAACTCTGTCTGAACTCCTTCTGGCTTTCCTTCTGGCTTTAACCCTTCAAAGCACTTCCAGCAGAGAGTCCCGTTTTTGCCATTGTGAAGAGAAAATGACAGCCAACAGGGAGACCTATGGATCATGCCTTTCCCGGGGTGCAATCTCTCTGAAACTTGGTGGGGGTTTCAGAGGACAGTGAGGACTATGTCCCCTACAAATTTGGTGGGTATTGGACATTGGGAAGGTCAGTTTGTGGGGAGTTTAAAGGGCCTTGCCCCTTGCACGTGGCAGGAAAGAGACCTTTAAACTATCAGCTGGCAGGTGGTGGGGGGAATCCCCCCTGCCGCCTGCCAGCTGATAGTTCAAAGGGATCTTTAAAGGGCCAGGTAAGTGGGTTCGAGGGGAGGGGGCTAAGTGGGGGGAGTTGGGGGGGGTTCTGGCCCCCACGAACAATGAACAATGAACATGTCCGGGAACAGTTCATGTTCATTGTTTGTTGTTTGTGGATGGCACCGAACGACAAACAGGGTGTTCGGGTTTTTTTCCCCGTTCGTGCCCATGTCTAGTTGTGATACACTCTACTATTATGGCATCAGCCTCTCAGGAACCTTAGTATCAAAGGCTCAGAAACCATGGCTCAGAAACCATGGTTTAGAATGGGTTTCTAAACCAATGGTTTAGAAAAAGGAGGCCCATCTGGTTTGGGATCTGCGCTGGAAATAAAGGGATGCCTTCAGGGTAAGAAGTTGCAGGTAGTTTTGACTCATCTCATTTCAGAAACTTCGCATTCCAGAGCTTTCTGATACTTGGCCTTCTTTCAGTGCCAACAACTCCAGGTAGCCTGGAATTACGGTTTTCTCCAGCCAATCTGCATACTTGCAATTTTTTTGTCACTTGCAAACTTCCCAGTGCAAAATATGTACCGATTATTTTGTCACTTGACAAACTTCCCAGTTTGGTACATTAAAATATGTCAAAAATGACAGGAAGTTTTCTAAACACAGACAGTCTCTTAGACTTGACAATGTGCAAGCAGAAATGTAAATGAAGTTAGCGCAGTTCCACCTATGCAAGATCCCGTGTTACGTCTTGCCTTTTCTTCCCTGCCCAGAAATTGGTTGTACAAGATCTTGCATGAATGGAAACGCAAGTGGGGGATACAGTAAGTCCGACTCAATGCAAGCAGCTACCAAGGTCTTTTTCTTGCATTACTGCTTGCACAAGAGTTCTACTACAGGCGGGAATTTTTCACTGGATCTAACTCGTAGCATTTCAAACAGACACATGCGTATATACCTCTCAGAAATGCGATCTGGTCTAATTCTTATTTGTTCCAATCAGTCAGAACACTAACAGCAGTCGACCAAAGAAATTATTCAGTTGCGGTTTCTGGAACGAGAAGGCACTGTAGAAATGGCATGGTATAATCAAATTCTTACTTGGTGCTGGTTGGCTGGGAACAACCTGAGTGGATGGTTTAGGGGTGAGGGAAGTGGTGTAGTTTACTCCATTTTCAGCTGGTGCAGGCTTCGGTTCGTTCTGGGCTTCTGAAGGCAAATCTCCCTGATCAGCCTAATGACACAAAACACTTCTCGTAAATACGTGAGAAAGCAAAACAGTAAAGCAAGAATGTGCCCCTGAACAGGGCAGTTAACCACCAAGGAGTACATAGGTTCTATTTCTAATGAAGCACATCTCCCAGCCCAGCCCACCAAATCCATTAATTATTCTTATATTCCATGGTTTTTTCAAATGGTATTTGGATACTTCTTATTCCAAGATCTAGAAAGCAATTCCAAAATAAAATACTCACAGCCCCCAGCACTAATGAGAAATCCCCAGTTCTTTTTTTTCCCAGCTCTATTATTTATTTGGGATGGGGGGGGGACACTTCTCATCCACAGTGGAAAACTAACTCATCAGGGAAATCTGGCAATTCAGTAAATATTGTACTCCGATTGTACTGCCATTCCAGCTTTTAAGACACAAATCAAGAATATTCTTAGACCACCCTTCAGAAACAGATTCACTTAGAAGGTCTTTACATTCTACACCATGTTTGTCAAGTAGAACATCTAACCCGATCCATCTCAACCACTTTATGAAATTATCACTGTCTGTAGAACACTAAAATTGAACCATTAATTTAGGGGGAAGGTCTTTATCTGGATTTTTACAAAAACTTTATACACTCGTATGCAATTTTGCATTACTAAATTCCTCCCCATACCACTCGAAGACAAGTTTTATGTCATCCAAGAAGTCCAGGTAATACAATTGATGCATATACATCACAGCTCCTACTACCGTTTTGCAACATCTTAACCATTCACACACCAATCTAATATCACACTAGACCTCACAAGCCTCCACTGCACAGAAAATTAAAATCGGGATATTTCTATACTTTGGTTCCAGGACGATTTCCAAGCATTTACAGCCTGCTGGTTCCAAATTCACCTCCAAGACACAGGGACAGCTCACGCATAATTACATTCAATAGATAAGGTTACGTAAATAGTACCTCCATCTTTGCAGCATGCTGAGATAACGGTGCCTGTATTGCCCAACCTGTTTTAGCACCATCCCACTACCTCTTCTTTCTCACCAGCTCTCAAAGTCTGTATTTAGGGCTCATTTCTTCTCTCTCTCTCTTTTGGCCACACACTAATCATTTTACAATAGCTCTATTAGTGGTCATACTTATCTAAGTACATTGCAGATTCTCAGTATACGCTAATGGAACAGGAAGAAAGGCAGAGAGACTTGGAGTGCAGCTCTAAAGCTCATCTTCTTGGGATGCCGGCGTTCGTAAAGAAAGGACCTGTTGCCATGGTACCTTGCCAGATTAGTTTCTCAAGCAGCTTTCATTTTCCCTCTTTGTTGGTAATGGACTGATGATGGGGAGGGCAGTTTCTCCTCTCTAAATGTTTTACCCTTTTCTAAGAGTTTATAGATTCAGCTACCAATGTGGGAAAAAATGACATTTTGATATGAATAAATTATTCTGAAACCTGGTTCAGTATTCACATGTACGGGCATTATACTCTACGAATGAATTTCCACTGCACCAGTTTAAAAAGTAAAGAACATGATTTGGTTCTCAGCACTCTGGCCCCCCAAAAACACCCAACTGGCAGTGAGAGGAGAGGATGCGTCCTTTGCATTTCTGGTTTTTATTTGTATGAGGCTTTCTCCTAGTTCAAAACACTGCCTCAGACTAGCTCTAGACTTGAGGCAGAAATCCTGCACATTCAGTTATGAAATAGCAAAGAGTCCAGTACTACGTTTAAGCAGGGGTCATTTCGTAGAAAAAGAGCTGGAGGAACTCATTAGCATAACTCATTAGCATAACTCATTAGAATATGCCACGTCTCTTGCCATCACCGAAAGTGTGTCATTAGTATAACTGATTTGCATATGCCACACCCCCTGACACCACCTATTCTGGCTGTTTTGGACCCAATCCTGGCGATTCAGGGCTGAAACTGGGTCCAAAATGGCAAAAAGGGGCTGAAAATGGCTGAAAAGGGACCCAAAATAGTCAGGATCAGGCCACTGATGAGCAGGACAGTGATCCACCACCCATCAGAGGCCCTATCTGGGCCATTTTGGTCCCAATCCAGGCCAAAACAGGCCCCAAATGGCTGAGAGTCTGGTGGGCGGGGCCACCTGACATGTGACCTCTTTGGGGAACTGCCGGAACTGCGTTCCTGTGCGTTCCCCCTCGAAATGAGCCCTGCGTTTAAGACTAACCAACTTTATAGTAGCATAAGCTTTCGAGAGTCACAGCTCTCTTCGACAGATGCATTCGGTTGTGGTTAGCCTTCAATAGCACTGTAAAGAATAAAGGCTGCTATTACCGAGGTAACGGAAAATACAGGATCTGCCATCCATTCGCATCATTCCATGCCTCTCCTCAGATAGCCATTACTAAAGAAAAGCTTGCGCTACGTTAGTGCAGCACTCCAAGAGAAATCCATTTGATAGGGAAGAGATGCAATCCTCTCTATGATTTATTAGTGGGATAATTGCACCTGAAACTAAAACTCAGCTTCCACAAGGGTCGAGATGATGCTTAGACAAATGCTCCTCATCTGACATGCAGCTGCTAAAAAGGCATAGCAATTGTTAGCAGAGGGATCCCTCACCTGGTGCTGAACCACCACTGCACTTGGACCTGTTGCCAGTTCTAGGGATAGCAGTACATGGCAGATAGACCCCCAAGCTCTTCACAGCAAGCACTCCAGTGCATTGGTTGAAAAAGGTTTCTATTCAGAGATCCATTAAGTTCATGGGTACATCCATAGATGGGAAAGGTTGTCAGGAATGGTTATACAAGCAAAAGCACTATTGATATATGGAGTACTATTCCCCCCTCCCGTTGGAGCAGGTTGCATTTAGGTGCGAAAACCTCAGAAGTTGCATGAGAACACAATAGCTTAGTCTGGACAGAGAAAGGCAGAAGATTACAAAGAACTCAAAGTCATTCTTCCTCCCCCAGCTGCAAGGCCAGCGCCGCATACTTTCAGAGATAACAGGCTGGTTACTTTCTCTATGAAATCAGCATTAGCACTTTCGCTTTCAGGCAGGCCAAGGATGGCATGACTATGTGGCTACCTTACAAAGCACAATTATGTGAGCATGGCATGAAAGCATACCGTAGATCAATACAGTGAACAGATCAAGTCAATACAGAGAATACATCAATGGCATGGGTGTGTGCACACATGACGACACCTGCACAGCAGACACATCATGCACCCTTAATGCGCTGCACATGAAAGAGTGACTTCCGTAAAACACACTGGGATGCAAAATCAGAGGGAAAATGTGTCAGATACACAAAACTAAAATGTGAATCGGGCTTTCATGCTTGTTATCAACACAAATATATCATCACAAATCATTCTTCTTTGAACCCAGTACAAAATACTTGGAAGCAGACTTAGCTTAGTGGCTAATTGAGTTTGGGGGGAAATAGTTCAAATTTTGCCTGTGCCATGGACTCTCGCAGTAGTTATTTCCCCTTAGTCTTATCATCCCCCCCCCCACACACAATCATCCACCCTGCCCAAATCTTTAATATGATATAGTAGCACTGGCTGTCATATATGCCTGTCTGGATATCTGCCATGAATGTATTCTGTGTTGTGTGCTGGTCCTCTGAGGGCATGAGAAGTTTCTTATTGATGTTAAGGCAGTAGGTTATCTCACAAGTATTTACTTTCTCTTTCCCCGGTGCCTCCAGCAAGTGTCCTTGAAGGCTGGCTGCGGCCAGCTCGAACTGTATCCTTCTTGGGAACTGAGATGATTTCATTCTTTGTCCTATCTAGCCTAAATCTAGCTTCTCCCTTTTGCCCCCTTGGCCCAAAACTTTAATGGTCCTTATCCTGATGGCGGGAACTTTCCCTATAACTAAGTCACCAACCCCATTTACGTCACTTCTGCCAATTTCACTTGTCTGAGCACCTTGAACTTGATGGATCTCTAAGAAAATTGCGCTAGGGAATCTGAACACGTCTAATAAATGCTGGAAATGTAAAAAGCATGAGGGATCTTTGTATCATATGTGGTGGACTTGTGAGGTAGCTAGGCAGTACTGGGGGGAAATAATAAGAGTAATAAGCGAGATTTTACAATTTCAAATTAATAAGAACCCAGAACTCCTGCTACTGAACTTGGGAATGGAGGACATTCCAGCACAATATAGGACATTGCTATTTTACATGACAGCAGCGGCTAGACTTTTGTACGCGCAAAAGTGGAAAGTGCAAGAAGTGCCAACTATTGAGGACTGGATTTATAAATTGCTGTACATGGCGGAAATGGACAAAATGACAAGGAAACTGAGAGACCTTGAACCAGGACAGTTTAACACGGATTGGGAGAAGCTGAAACATTTAGTGAAGAAATGGGAGGTGGGAGGAGAACTGTGGCAGTTTGAAAATTACTGAAATACAATAAAAGTAGAGGGAGGTGACTTTACCGGGGGGCGGAGAGATAAGTGAGAATTTCTAAGCAACTATTTTATTAGACTATTATATATAGCATTAAGTATTATAGGTGTTATTATAAGAATTATAATGATAGAAATTAACTAACTATAAGGATAGAAACTAATTAATTTCATTTTTGGCAATAATTGTATAATGGAGATAATTTTATAATTGCAATGAAGAAATTTAAGCAAGGTGGGAAAATATATATTAATGTATAGATCATGTATTAAATTGATTGACTTAGTTTGGAGGTATATATGGGTCAAATTGGTTGACTACTTTTGGTGGATAGTTGCATAAAGGAAGAATTATATAATTATATAATTAAAGCAGTACGAAGATAAGTTATGTAGAAAAAGTAATATATAGAGTATAAGTTAAATTGGTTGACTTATATTGAATGTACTGTTTATAGAAGTATCTAAAATTATGCTAAATGAGAGATAAATTGTTTGTCCCATATTGAAGATGAGATTATAAAATAGAGTATAGAGTACCAAAATTAGCTAAATGATTATTATTAGAAGAAAATATGCCAAGAATGTATTATTTAGTTATGCATTATTTAGTTGTTAAAGTAAGTAGGAAGACAGAAGGAGCACTGTGTTATATAGATAAGCTTTGAAGAAAGTGAAAGTTTACGTTTGATAGATAGAATAAATTTGAAATGAGTAAGGGAAAAGGGACAAGGGGTTGGAAAACTGTTGGAAGTCAACAAAAGGGGGGGAAAGGGAGGGGGTTAGAATTGGAAAAATTAAAGGAAACTGATTGTAATGTACAATTTAATGATATCTAATCCAATAAAATTAAAAAAAAAAAAAACTTGATGGATCTCTAATAAAGTTACTTCAACCAATACACCTGCGTGTTTGCTGTGAAGAACTTGGGGATTCTACCTGCCAAGGACTGACACTGGTCTAGCTTACAGGATCTCACCAAGATAATATTTGTGAGCAGGCCGTGGCAGCAGTGCGTAGACAGAGGCATTGCCGGCAAGAGATGGCGAGCGGTGGCTCCTTCTGCTTACATTCTCCTCCCGGGATCAAAGGGTGAAGATCTTGAATGGAGAGGCATCCATTAGAGGATGAGAGAGAACATGCGTGCGCTTGCATGGGAGGAGACATGCTTCTCGAGGGACCTGGAGTCTGTGCCTTTGGCATGCTGCCAAATATGGGGGCTTACAACCATCTTCTGGGCATGGAGCAGGGGTCACTGGGGTGTGTGAGCAGGAAAGGTATTTGTGCATTTCCTGCATTGTGCAGAGGGTTGGACTAGATGTCCCTAGAGGTACCTTCCAACCCTATGATTCTGTGATCTCCTGGACATTCCATTGCTTACCTATAAGTGGCAGTCTGCAAACAGCAAAACTGCAAGGGCAAATCACAATGGGAGACTGCTGAAACTGTGTTTATTTAAACTTAGAACAATGGACCCCCCCAGGGGGAGTGTGCAGGATTCTGTTCTCATTACATATACTAATTTCTGCATTGCATTTGTGCACACTGAGACCTTTGTAAGATATTCTCCCCCACATTTGGCTCAAACTTACAGGCTCAGAGATCTGCAATTTTACTAGTGTCTGAAGAAGGGAACTCTGACTCTGTCTTAGATTAGGGGTAATGGGTTAGGGTTTAGGTAAAGGTTCAGCACTGTTCTCACTGCCTTGTCGATGCAGGTTAGGAATCTCTTAAAATAAATAGTTCTGGAAGGTCCAGTTCTGCAAATTGCAAGGATTCCCAAGAATCATAGGGAAGGCTAAGGGAGAAACTTGCCCCTTGTGATCACAATTGGCTCAAGCCATCTGACTGCCACTGCCCGTGAGAAGCTAATGATACGCGAAGAGGTCCACATGGTTACGTATCATGCTTCTGGAATACCATTTGAAGTTCACCACTGAGGCAGCTTATTAGCCCCAATCACTGGTCCTGCTCTTTGGGCATCATATAAATAAGATTATAGATTTACACTGCTAAAGAATGGCTTTAGTAATGTTAAGCTTGAGTTGTTTTATTTGCATCTAGTAAAATAAAACAAGCCCTGACCTGCATAGCCCAGGTGAGCCTGATCTCGTCAGTTCTCAGAAGCTAAGCAGGGTCGGGCTTGGTTAGTAATTGGATGGGAGACCTTCAACGAAGACCAGGGGTGCAGAGGCAGGCAATGGCAAACCACCTCTGATAGTCTCTTGCCGTGAAAACCCCACCAGGGGTTGCCATAAGTCAGCTATGACTTGATAGCACTCTCAACTGCCACCAAAATAAAACATTTTGGTGGCTCTTTCGGGAAATGCCTCCCTGCCCTCTTCCCCAGGCAGCCAGGTATTGGCACGCGATGTGCTCCAATTCATTCTAGAGACAGTTCCACATTGTGGCTGCCATCTGGGTTTTCAGAAGGCGTGTGGTTGTTGTGTTGGCTCAGAGGTACATGCCATTTGAGTCAGTGGTGGCATTCCTGGGACAGCAAGCATAAAACTATTCCGCGGTTCCAGCAAGTTTATTGTAAACCTGTTTTTTTTGCATGTGTCTTCAATAAATAAATAAATACATACATACATAAAATAAAGGCGAGAGTTCACATGAAGTGTAGGGGGTGATACCTTCAAATTCATTCCCCTCCCAGAGATAAAGAAATGTGCAGCATCTGCTTCTATCAAATGTGGCAGTTGGAAGTCCACTCTAGCTAAGGGCAAATCGTGCAAAAGCAGGGGAGCAGAGAAAGAGAAACACAGTCTCTGCTTGACACAAATATGGCAGTTGGAAGTCCACTCTAGCATAGGGACAAATCCTGCAAAAGAAGTAGGAAATTAAAAAAAAAAACCTTCTAGGGCATTGCTTGTTCCTGTAGAGTTGCAAATTTTATTGGTTTCATCATAGTGAAAACAAGTCCCATCAATCTCTGAACAAAAACAAACAAAAAGGATTTTTGTTTATCTTATCTCAATTCCAAGTTTCCTCTATATATTCAGCTGCAGCACATGCTTAATTAATTATTCTTTGGATTGTGATGTTGCAGCATCAAAGTGCCTTCAGAGAGCATGGAGACGTTTGACCAGAGATATGCAAGCTTCATCAGAATATTTTAAGGAGTCAGCATTTGCTGAAGTTGGGCACTTGATACCGTTCGGTTTCTTGCCTTGCATGCTCAATCAGTCTTTGATATAAAGGAGGGACTGCTGAGGATTCTAGATTAGCTAAGGGATGGGGTACATCTGTTGAACTGTTGGGTCACCAACAGTCAATCATCGTGCCTGAATGGGCCATGCACTCTAGGCACAGTTTTTAGCCCAGTTTGTAGCAGGATCTGGAATCAGCACCACAGGTGCAAAGGGAATGGTTCTTCAAGTGCCCCCTCAATGGAGTCAAGGTCTGGACCCATTTCCAGTTCCACCCCACCCCTCTTGGCCAGGGGCCTGCAGCCATGGTCCTTGGGGCAGTGACAGTGTGGCACAGGGTTCCTGGCCTGCTGGGTGTCAGCTCAGCCAGGGTCTGGCCAGTGGGGGCAGTGGGTCGGTGATTGCCTGTGGTCATTGTGGGGGGGGGGGGGAAACCCCTCTGGGCCTCGCCCTTCTCCAACCACTCTCATTTCCCGGATCCCACCTACCTGGCGGCCTTGTTTTAAGCATTGTATTCTGATTTGGGCCAGTCAATGCAGACCGTCAGCAGACTAGGGAAAGGCGCATCGGGTTTAGGTCTCCTGGCCTCTTCTTGCATGCCCAGGGTAACGCCGATCACTAGTTTAGGGGTCAGGAAGGAATTTTCCTCCAGGCCTGATTGGCCCATGGGTCACATGAGCATGGAGCAGGGGTTCACTGGTGACGAACCTAGATTCCCCTGGGGGAGCCCCCTTTCAGCCGCCTGTTCTTGCGCACAGGCCTGACCCACCTTGCAGGAGTGGAAGTGGTTATTGGCAGTGGGGGCTTGGGGCTCCCCTTCTAAAAGATCACGTGGCCTTGCATGGATAGTGGCATAGGAATGGCATTCCACGGGAGCTCAGGCTCTGGGCTGATTTTGTTCTTTCTAGTTGCCATAGGTCAATGCAAATTGTCCTGGGTCACCGGCACAGGGGCATGCGAAGGCGGCCCCAGGCAGCATCACCAGGATGGGGGAGGTTCCTGCGGCAGGTCTCAACCACCAGCTTCGAGGGGGTTGGATCCGGAATGATGCTCCAGGACTACTAAGGCTCCGATCAGGCAGCTTGATGGCATCCTCATGGTCGGATAAGGGCAAGCAGAATCTGTGGGCACAGCTTCGGCCAGATGGGTCCAGCAGTCTGGCCTGGTCAGCCCCAATGCCCAGATTTTCTGGCTTGGGGAAGGGGACATTCCTTCATGCCCAGGTGGGGCTCCTCTGTGCCCCCCTTTTGGGGGGGGCATACTGTGGTCGGCTTGCGGCATGGCTGCACAGCTGTGAAACAGTCAGTGAAACTCAAGGGGGTTGTTGATTCTTCCACGGACATCTTCGGTGTGGAGGCCTTGTTCCAGGCTTTTGGAGTGTGCCTGTCTGGCATGGGTTGGGCTCTCGATGGCAAGCCATCTGGAGCAGCAGTGTTGGCTGCAGCTCTAGGAGCACTGGCAGGAGCCGTTTTGTGGCTCTTGTGGTGGCGTGGGCATTGGACACCGACCCGTTGGGGGGGGAAACAGGGCCTGGAGCTCAGTTTTCTTACTACAGGAATCCTCTTAAGGGGTCTGGGGAGTGTGGCATGGCAGGTGCATGCCCAATTCAGGGGATTTCAGGACCGTCTCACTCCCAGGGGGCAGGGGATCCACAAAGGGGTGCACACCCACATGGTATCCCGCTGTCATCCCATGGTTTCTCCCCCTCAGCAGGGGACTGAGGGGGCGTGGCAGTCATCAGCTGGCAGGCGAGTCAGCTGATGTTTGGGTCAGTGCTTTATGCAGTGCCAATGCTCTGTGAGCTGTAAATCAATAAAGTGGCCTCTTTTAATAATAATAATAATAACATTCAATTTATATACCACCCTTCAGGACAATTTAATGTCCATTCAGAGCGGTTTACAAAGTATGTTATTATTATCCTCATGACAATCACCCTGTGAGGTGGGTGGGGCTGAGAGAGCTCTGAGAGAGCTGTGACTGACCCAAGATCATCCAGCTGGCTTCAAGTGGAGGAGTGGGGAATCAAACCCGGTTCTCCAGATTAGAGTCCTGCGCTCTTAACCACTACACCAAACTGGCTCTCTATCATGGTTGTCTGGTGTATTTTGTCGTCTTGCCTCCTAGCTCTGCTCCCCCTCTCAGCGCTGGCCTGCAAATTTCCATTGCTAAAATAAATAGTTGTGGTGACAGTGGACAGCCGTGTCTAGTTCCCTTTCCAATTTTTAATCCTTCTGTCAATATCCCATTGATTTAAAATCCTGGCCTTTTGCTTTGTACAGATTCCTCATATCTAATTCTCAAATCTTGGGCCACAATTTAAATTTTCTACTACTTTTTGTAAGAAAGTTCAGGAAAGGTTGTCAAATGCATTTGACTAGTTATAAAGTCTTGATGAGAACATCAGCACAACTGGAGTACTTTAGTTATCGATAGCAGAATATTAACTGTGTCTCCAAGTTTATCTTCCTTTGCTATATATTCATGTTCTGTTCAGTCCTGTGACAGCCTCTAGCCCCAAAGCCAAAAGTGTATTGTTTGGCTTGCTGGAAAGTTTATAGGATGCTAAGAGCCAAACTACAAGTGACGCCTGACACAGGTTGGACACTAGTTGGCTTCCCTCAAGTTTTGATGGGAAATGTAGGCATCCTGGTCTTGCAGCTGTAATTGAGAGCCAAGCTGTAAAACCAGGACGCCTACATTTCCCATCAAAACTTGAGGGAAGCTGATAAGTGTCCAACCTGTGTAAGGCGTCACTTGTAGTTTGGCTCTAAATCTCAAGCATGCAAGATCCATCGTGGTGGATCCAACCATCCTCCAAGGAACCTTTCTACAGCCAAAGGACTACAAAGGGCTAGCCGTGTTCATCTGCCGTAACAAAATAAAACAAAAGTTCAGTAGCACCTTGGAACCCCCCCCCCCCGCCCCAATTATTTCAGTACAAGCTTTTGTGAGTCACCATCAATTTCTTCAGACAGATAAATGAAGGGAAAATTGTGCTGAGGAATCACATGGGATGTTCTGTTTGGGGAGGGGGAGGAACAAAACTTAGAGGGAATTACACCACAAGTCTTTCAAATGTAAATCTAAATACGAGGGGGAAATGATGGATTTGATGTAGAAAGGTTAGGTCATAAAGCAAAATAATTAGCAGTTACACATAGTGGATGGTGAGGGAGGTCAGAGCTTCAAACAAATAAGTAAATGGTTGGAGTGAAAATTATCTGATACTGGTACAAGATTCCTGTCTGATAAACATGTCGCAATCAGCCAATTAAAATTTCTGAAAGGTGGCTCCTGTAGCTAACAGAGATTGTAGTGAGGAAGGAAATCCAATCTCTGTTTAAGTCAAGACGACATGTAGGGTTTAATCTTTTGATGAGTCAAGGAATGCCACTTAAATTGGCAGAGGTCTCCTTAGGTTGGAGGAAGGCTTCAAACTTTGCTCAGTATTCCCCACCCCCTCCAACTGCTAGCCTTTAAGGTGCCGTAAGACTCCTGTTAGCTTTTGATGCAACTAACTAACCTGGCTACCACTATGGAAAGGGATTTCTGAAATTGCAATTATTACATTACGGGCAACTGCACACTGCTCTAAGCATTGTTTTGATTTGCCAGTTAATTTTGGAACATATGGAATGTCAAATCTGAGTACACAACCCATAGTGGGCAAGAACTTCGTTCTCTCTCTCTCTCTTTCTCACAGTAGTTTATGATTGAAAACTCATTTTCCCACAAGTTATGGCTGGATCCAATATGACTGTTCTAAAAGTAAGGGACCCTGCCCGGAAGAAAGGCCACTCCAAGCTCTGTCTCTGTCTTCTGCCATGATATGAGAGCCAAGCTTCCTTACATCCTTTAAAAAAAAGTATGATCTAGTCTTGCAAGAAACCTCGCAAACTTGAAAAAACTTTTGTGTCATTGTAGCTGATCCCAATAAGAGTATCCCATAGTTTGTGGCTTGTGGCAATTAGCATGACAAAGAGGCAACAAGATTTAGATTCTGCTCTTCTTTTTAAATAAGCCAAGACTTCAGGATACAATTCCATGCCACGCTACTTAATGTATCCCACACCTCCCAGCAACGCTTTGAATCTGCCTAACTCACCCACCCACCCTGAATTATGCTAACTACTCAGAAGTAGCCATACTTAAGAGCATAAGAGTTGACAAGTGCTGACATACACTTAACATGCCGTTTTTCTACTCCCCGAGGAGATGATGCCGCACTCAAATGACTCCCTCGGTCCTTAAAAAACTTGCCGCCCTCAGATTCTAACCTCTTTTTTGACTTCCTCTTCATCCTCCAGAGTCAAAGCTGCCAACTGGTTTGCTCTCTGCTCCATTAAGTTCACATATCGGATTGGGTTGGATAATGCTTCGATAACATCTAGAAATCAAGCCAGAGTTGAGAATCAGACCTGCACATGCCCACTCGTTTATCCAAAAGCATAAATGACAGGGTTGACTGGTGGCAGACTTCAGAGGAGTTCCCAAAACAGTGACTTATCCACTTGTTTGGAAGTGTCCCTCAAAACCCTTGTGTGTCAGCACCCAACTCTTTTCCGGTTCAGATGTCCCCTTAATTCCCACACTATTCATAAATACTTTTGTTTACACCCCCCTTAAATTGTCATCCCATGCTGAAATAAAACAGAGGTACCCATAACTGAATATATATTCTTGTCCCGTGCTCCTTGGGGCACTGAAACATCTTTTTGGTTCTTACTCTGCTAAAACATCTCACGCATTTGCTACGACCAGATATTACGGCAAACATCCTGCTCCACACAATAGGAGGAGATGTGTGGTGGGGATTGAGGAGCCAAATAACTATCAACCCATCAACTTGATGTCCATACCGGGAAAGGTTTTGGAACAAATAATAAACTCAGTCCTTGAGCATTGAGAAAGGACAGCTGTGACTAATAAGAGACAGCACGGGTCCCTCAAGAACAAGTCATGTCAGACTAACTTTATCTCCTTTTTGAAATGGAAAGGGGAATGCTGTGGACATAGTTTAGTTTGATTTCAGCAAGGCTTGTGATAAGGTTCCACATGATATTCTTGTTGACAAGTTGGTAAAATGTAGTTTGTATCCTATTAATGGCCATTTCCACATGGCTTACCTCTGCCCGTAACGACCCAGTAGATCGCGCAAAAAACGTGGAAGATCGCGTTTTCTCACACGTCATGTGACATCGCGCAAATCTTGCGAGAAAACACGATCTTCCACGTTTTTTGTGCGATCTACCGGGTCGTTACAGGCAGAGATAAGCCATGTGGAAATGGCCAATGTTAGGTGGATTTGTAGCTGGTTAACAGATGACTGTCAAAGAGCGCTTGTAAATGGTTCCTCATCCTCTTGGAGAGGAGTGACACGTGGAGTGCCTCAGGGATCTGTCCTGGGCCCTGTGTTGTTCAACAGCTTTATAAATGACTTGGATGAAGGACTAGAGGGGATGCTCATTAGATTTGCACATGATACTAAAAGGGGATGGGTTGCAAATACAGTAAAAGACAGAATCAAGATTCAAAGTGATCTTGACAGGCTGGAAAGTTGGGCTAAACCTAACAAAGTAAGTTTCAATGGAGATAACTATAAAGTTATCCATTTAGGTAGGAAAAATCAAGGGCAAACTTATAGGACGGGGGAGATTTGTCTTGACATGTGAAAAGTGTCGAGGGCCTTAGTAGATCAGACATGGAGCATGAGCCAGGAGTGTGATGTGTAGCTAAAAAGGCAAACGTGATCTTCAGCTGTATCAATATATAGTGTTCAGATCATGTGATGTGATAGTGTCACTGTTCTGCTCCGGTTAGACCTCACAGGGTTCTGTGTCCAGTTTGGGTCTCCACAGTTTAAGAAGGATGTGGACAAGCTGGAATATGGAGGGGAATGAAGATGGTGAGGGGTCTGGACGGAGACCAAGTCCTACGAGGAAAGGTCTCATGTTTAACCTGGAGAGGAGAGGAGGTGTCCGAGAGGCGATATGATAGCCCCCTTCAAGTATTTGAAGGACTGTCACATACAGGATGGAGCGGAGTTGTTTTCTGTTGCCCAAGAGGGTTTGATCAGAAACAATGGGTTAAAATTAAAGCAAAAGAGTTTTTTGGCTAAACATTGGGAACAACTTCCTGACAGAGCGGTGAAACAGGCTTATTTGGGAGGTGGGGGGCTCTCCTTCCCTGGAGGTATTTAAGAAGGGACTAAATGGCCACCTGACTTCTATGACGATTCTATGACTCATTACAAATGTATGCAGATCAGGGGAGGGAGTGCACGTAGGTATGAGCTTCAAGGTCCTTTCTTATATGCCCAGGGTAATGCTGCCTGGGCATCAGGAAGGAATTTTCTGCCCGGCCCGTATTACCCAGGAATCCTGGAGGCTTTTTGCCTTCCTCTGGGCATAGAGCAGGGCTCACTTAGAGAGGTGAAGGGGAGATTAGGGCTGCTAGGTTCACCGTAAGAGGGGGGGGGATCTCCCGCTCCCACCGCCCCCTGACACCACTCACCTGGAGGGAAAGGCAGGGAACATGCCTCCCCAGTGTGCACCCAGTAGTGACATCATTGCACAGGTCCTGGGAGCATTCCCGCCCTTCACACTGGGCCAAATCGGCCCCATTTGGGGCCCAAATTGGCCCAGTGTGAAGCGCGGGAGCACCTCCAGGGCCTACACAATGACATCACTTCCAGAAGTGATGTCATTGCGCTGCTCCAGGAGCACAGGCACACAAAGACAGAAAAAAATGTGAGCGCCGGGTCCCTCCTCTCCCACCGGGAGGGTAAGGAGACCTAGTGATCCTAGGGGAGATAGCTGTGAGTTCAGTGCATTAAGCGGGGGGTTGGACTTGATGACCTCTGGGCGTACTTCCAGCTCTGTGTTTCTGTGAGTAAACTGAGACCTCATGTCACATATAGCGCTTGAGTGAAAATTTTGTGGTTGGCTCAAGCTTCAGCTTCCTTTGATGTTAAGTGCCTTGGCAAACAGGTGCTCATTCATTCATACAAACTAGGATTCAAATGTGCGATTCAATTGAGATTTACAACCTGTATCTATGGGTTGAAAACAAACTTTTGTGGGTCCAGGCACCTGAACCAACACTTAATCCTGGAAGCTTTCAGTCAAGAGCTGAGCATAAAGAGAGGTGGGAGGAGCACAGGCAGGACAGAGGCACAGCAAGCAAGTCTTGCTGCTGGCTGGCATGTCAGTATGCAAGTGACATCTGAATGAAACCAATGCTTGTTGAACAACAATTTTCCTGAGATTCACAACCTTCAGGTCAGGGTTTAGAAGAGAATTCTGATAACTATTCCATACATGGACTATGACATTGTAGGTTGTCACACCTGCATAAATCTGTGGTTTTTTGTTAGATACAGTTATGGTGAAATGTGTGTTGGAGTCAGGGGGTAGCAGTATGATGAACCAATCCACTCCCCATAGAAGGGGACACAGAGGTTTGTGTTGGTGCAGGTGAGTTTATTGCTGGTGTAAAGGTACATCCTAGCGGTTTTTGCATGGGATAGATAGATAGATAGATAGATAGATAGATAGATAGATAGATAGATAGATAGATAGATAGATAGATAGATAGATAGATAGATAGATAGATAGATAGATAGATAGATAGATAGATAGATAGATAGATAGATAGATAGATAGATGGACAGGCAGACAGATTATATATATTGTAGCTGTTCATGTTATTATTTCGCACGGTGTATAATTTCATAGAACAAGAACCCCAACAAAACCCAGAAGTACTTCTGCAATTACAAGTTCAGAGTTACAAGTTTTATTGTTACCTGCATAAGTATCGGGTACATAGTCTTTAACCTCTATGTATATGAATAAGGCTGGCAGCATCAAGGGCTGATTCCTCTCATTCCTCAGGGAGATGTAGTGATAACCTGGAAGAGAAGGAGGATAACCATGTAGAATGCACCTGACTTATCTCTAATATAGGATGCACACAGTTGCTGAGCGTCTGTTGTTGTGACAGAGAGCTGCAGGAGGCCCTTGAGAGGAAATATGATTTCGGGGGAGGGAACTACAAACGTTTCGAACTTCAGGCTTAAGAGGAAAGAGTTAAAAAAGAGGTGGAAAAGGAGGGGGAAGCTGTACCAAAAACTGAACTGAAGGAAGGGGAAAATGGTAACTGGTACAGAAACGATAAATTGTATGTTCGAGCCAGCCTAAGAGGGAAAGTGTTGAAACAATGTCATGGTTCCAAATCAGCTGGTCATTTTGGATACCTGAAAACAATGCATCCAGTGCAAAGACAATTTTGGTGGCCAAAGATGAGAAAAGATCTCTCTCAGTATGTATCTTCTGGTCAAGAGTGTATAATGGGGAAATCCAGAGGAGGGAACCCCCCTGGACTATTACGACCACTCGAAACCTCTCCTAGACCATGGGCCGTGGTCTCGATGGACTTTATCACTGATCTTCCCCCCTCGAAGGGGAAAACCATAATTCTAGTGGTGGTTGATTTGTTTTCTAAGCAAGCCCATTTTGTTCCCTGCATTACTATTCCCACAGCAAAGAAACTGGCCACCCTCTTTATGCAACACGTGGTCAGGCTGCACTCTTTTCCAAAGAAGGTAATTTCCGACAAGGGAGTCCAGTTCGTTGCCAACTTCTGACAGGAGCTATTAAAAGTAGCAGGGATTGAACAAGGACTTAGCTTCGTCCATCATCCCGAGACCAATGGGCAAACGGAGAGAACTAACCAAGTATTAGAACAGTTCCTAAGATGTTACATCAATTATCAACAGGATAATTTGACTGATTTCTTGGCTTTTGCTGAATATAGTTATAACAATTCAATATATAGTTCCACAGGTGCCTCCCCATTTATGATAGCACAAGGCTACGAGGGCACAGCAATGCCTTTTACTCAAACCCCAACATCTCAGCAACCAGGAGATCTGGGGGAGTGGCGGACTAACTTAACGACCCAATGGGAGGTCATAAAAAAGACCTTGGAAAAAGCCAAAAAGGATTATAAAACGTTTGCTGACAAGAAACCATCTGTTCAATGGAAGCTGCAAGCAGGAGATTATGTGTACATCTCCACCAAACATTTACGGGGGGAACAACCTAGTAAGGAAATTTTTGGGACCCTTCCCAGTAAAGAAAGTAATAAATGAAGTGACTGTAGAGGTAGATTTACCAAAGAACTTAAGAAAAATCCACCCAGTATTCTACTTTAGCCTCCTGAAAAAAGCTCCCCCCACCCCGAAAAATGGCGTACGAAGTGTGGGGCACCCCACCCCATCCTGGTGGATGGACAAGTGTATCATGAAATAGAAGACATCCTGGATTCTACAATAAAACGTGGAAAACTTTTTTATTTGATTTGTTGGAAATATTTCGCTGAGAGTCACAGGGAACTAATAGAGAGCTCCAAGCCTTATAAGAAAATTTCATAAGCTCTACCCTGACAAACCTGGCCTGATGTGAGGGGGGGCAATCTTCGGGGGGCGGTATGGCATGTATGCCAGGATACCTGCCATTATTGTATTCTGCATTTTGTACTGGTCATGGCTGTTTGCCAAAGCTATATTCTGTATACTGTGTAGACCCTCTGAGAGTGTCTTAACTGCTAACTTTAATTGCAGGAGAGCCAGTGGGGCCTCTCCGTTATCTGTTGAAAAGATGTCCTTTCACTTCTTCCAGCAAGTGTCCTTGAAGGAGAGCTGCTAGCAGAGGATATTGTATCTTTTCCCAGAGACTGGGATATTTTCCTTTGTACTTCATGTATTCTAAACTAATCTGTTCCCATGTAACTTCTTTGGGGTTTTGCGCCAGAATGTCAACGGACCCCGAAGGGCGTTTAGGTTATAGGTTTCCCTATAACTAGTAATGCCTTTGTTTGAATTGTCACTTCTGCCAATTGCCAACTTTGTGTGAACATCCTGAACTGTATGGATCTCAATAAAGTCACTTCAACTGGAACACCTGTGTGTTAACTGTGGAGGGCTTGAGGGACTTAACTGCCAGGGAATGACTGAAGGAAGGAAGGGTGAGGATGGAGAACTGTTTTGAATAAATAAATAAAATAAGATTTTCAGCACCTCAAATTTCAGTTATATTTGTAATGATCATTCTGGCCTTGCAAAATCTAAATGCAATGAAAATTGTGAATGAATTATGACAAATGTTGGTCTTTCAAACTGCAAAGTGGCAGTTATAAGAAAGCACACCTCCGGCACTCTCAGGATATAGTATACATTCTGAGAATTCAGATCTCGAATGTGGACCTGTAAGGCATGAAATAAATATTCTGGGACAGTATGTCCCCCCTCCCCCCGACACACACGTTTATCTTGGTAGTTCACATACAGCTGCTGTTGTTCCTCGGAAGAACATTATGGAAGCGTAGTCAAGGGGGGGGGTGTTGAAAGCCCGGGTGTTATATCAATTTTGCTATAATAACTACACATACGATTTACCAGCATCATTTGTCTGTTGGAATTCATTGGGAAAGAAGATGATCTGTCAAGGGATGCCCTTTAGGGGCACCTTTGGTAAGTTTTGGGGTGCTCGATTCCTCAGACTGAGCACATTTGGGCATTTGAGGTGTGTTTCTTCAGTTTGCTTTCTTCAGTTGTCCCATTTCCTTGGTTCAACGTTCTTCAGGCCCTTTGCTCACAGGAAGCCTAGATAACTTTACCTGGTCGAATCGCTGAAACCGGCAATATCCGATGACCAATGAATTTCCCTCCTTCTTCATATACTGCTATCCTCAGGCATGCTAGGGAAGGCAAAACCACCTGAAGAGAAGGTAGAAGTCTGTTTAACAGTGGAAATAAGATGAGCACATGAGCTCACCCCACACCCTTAATATCACAATAAATGTATACTATGCTAGCTAAGTGCACATTTCTACATAGTTGTGTCCTCATTTCCTCTCTTCATGTTGCTTGATGGAGGCACCTGTTCTAGCAGCACAGTGCTCCCAGCCATAGTACGCATGCTCAAGTCCTTTTGGATGCCAGTTGTTCAGCTGACTGCATGCCAGAGACCTTCTAACTAACTAGTACAGAATGGGGAAGGCACTGGTTCTGAATTCTCATGTCCACTATAAGCATGGGCATACCACAGAGTTTTTGATATGACACCTCATGGGAGACAATTGCTGAACTGTTTTGGAGACTTTTAAGAGACAGGCACACAATGCATATAAGGCAAGATGGTTCTGTTTATTTTATGGACGCTGCACTGTAATGTGCATTGATGCAGTTAGATATGTTGAACTGATAAAACATTCATACCGCCATCCAAAAAATAAAATCCACAGGTTCTGATGGCGCTTCTGAAAAAGCTTTGCCTACAATAAACATACAGCTTTCCTCTTGTTTTTGAATATTGTTTCTACATCTATATTTTCCATTTCCCTGCAATTTAACTTGAATAGGACAAAGAATAGCACTGATCACATTTTTACTACTAGGTTTAGTGAAATCTCCAAGCTGATGATCCCTCCTATCTATAGGGTATGGAATTCAGAATTACCCTTGAAATGGCTTGATCCTAGTAAAATGACTAGCACTTTGTTCTATTGGTTTAAGAAAGAATGGGCCAAGGAAGCCTTCAATTTTCTTTTTCCTACATGAAGCTACTCAAAAACTTAAGAGAGTTTTCAGAGACCTTCTTTGTGGCCCCCTCCCTCCCCACTGATGTGTAACAGGGGCCTTCATCACAATCGTATTCGATTTATGGAACTCCTTGCTGGCTTTTTAAAAAAAAAATCTTTATTTTTGACAATTTTCATATTTTTAAATACATCTAACACAACGAAACTAAACAAGCAATCACACTAACAAGTAACCTCAAAGGTAAGTATAACAGTCCACAATAGGCATATGCTGAAGAACCATGGCATATGAGAGTGTTACGCGTAACAGTACAGGTATCAATGTATATCGATATACACCATCATAAAAAGAAAAATAAGAAGAAATTTAAAAACTAAAAGGATCAATTGGGTAAGGGGTATAAGGTGATATTTCACAAGCGGTCATATAATCAACTACTGGTAACCAATTCTCCCAAAAGTCCTTGCTGGCTTTTTGATTCAACACTTAGACAATATTTTTCCAAAATGACTTTGGGGATATGAAATACTGTTGATGTTCAATTTTGTATTTTTTGTGGTGATAAGTCCTCTTCCCTTAAAAAAAAAATCTGCTAGCTATTTTTGCAGTTTAATTTATTTTACGGATTTTTTAAAATCATATTGGATGGTTTAACCTTTGATGTAAGCTGTCCTATGCATGGAGAGCAGATGTCTCAGTTATAATCCACACCTATGACTTCCCATTGCAGTATATATTGAAACACGGCCTTAGGACAGGAGAGCCTTTGCATGGCGAGATAAATGTTTTAAAAAACAAAACAACCAGGCTTACTTCTTTCCGATGTTTGTCAAAACTATTGTTTCCAACTCTTCTATCATCATTTACCTGTCATTCCTATTTTTTTCAAAATCAAGTATCAGGCACTGGCCTTCAAAAAAAAACCTTAAAGATTTGCCGTTAATACAAGAAATTGCAACAACCAGCTCGAAACGTGTCTTTGTTTTTGAAGACTGCGAAGTGAAATAGTAACAAGAGGCATATAAACCAGATCTACGTTTGTACCTTTAGGACCAGCTTCAGTGAAACAAAGAATTTTACGGATTTTCGCTGGAACAGGGCAAGGTGAATAGTGTTTCGGGGGGGGAAGACGAACTTTTTACTTCCATAATTAGCAGTATTTAACGTCTTCTGGACAACAACACAACAAGAAGAAGAACAGACCTTCTTAAACACTATGACTTCATCTTCCCATACAGGATTTACAGCATTGCCTTGGGAGGTCTTGGTCTTGAGAGCTTTCCGCCTTGTATCCACAGGCAGACCGAACATGTCCACCTCTGCGTAAGTCCCAACTTTTTTATCAGAAAGGAACTGTCCAGAAATAATCTGAAAAATCCAAGATTTGGGCAGTGTGATCAACAGCGATAGGTAAATAAGACTTAAGTTTCAACGGTGAATCTAGGAATAAGTTCATACAGCCCTATTAAGAATGTTGCTTGGCTGCATTTGGTCTCGTATATTATTAACTTCATATTCAGGTGGGTATGCAGGTGGCTGCTGCAATTAGCCTTATTCAGGGCTTTTTTTCAGATGGAACGCGGTGGAATGGAGTTCTGGGACCTCTTGAAAAAGGTCACATGGCTGGTGGCCCCGCCCCCCTGATCTCCAGACAGAGGGGAGCTTAGAAGGCCCTTTGCGCCACTCAGCGGCGTGGAGGGCAATCTCAACTCCCCTCTGTCTGGAGATCAGGGGGCGGGGCCACCAGCCATGTGACCATTTTCTCCGAGGGCAACCCACTGAGTTCCACCACCTCTTTTCCCAGAAAAAAAGCCCTGGCCTTATTGGTGTCACTCTCCTTGAAATGGGGTAATTGCACAAGTCCCCCCGCAGCGACGGGTTCTTCATCCTCAATGGAGGTGCCAATTTGCAGAACGGGCATCACTACAAAATGCCATCAGGGTCTTGATCATGCTAGTGGCCCCACCTGCTCCTGAAGCAATTATGTGTGGCTGGCAACATTATGAATCGGGGCTAGGTTGCAATGAATGAACCTACATAAATCTCTGAACACTGCCGCTGACCAGTCTATAGTCCTGTGCATACATATGTGTAACAACAACATTATCAAACTTCACTTAAAAATTTAATGTGGCAACTTAATTGACTTGTTCTTTCATATGCAAAGATCACAAAGAAGAGATTGCTAAATTGAAAATACTATTTCCATATTTTCCTATTAAATAAAAAAAATAAAAGCATTTATTTTCAGCCAACACTCTAAAGCAAGTTAATGCGGCAGCAAAAAAATGTATTTTTCTGATTTAGTCTAGCCTGGAAGATGGTCCCCTATTTGACACAGACACCTGGATCCACACCAGGGTAACATCGATACTAGACTACTGTAATGCATTTTACATCAAAGTTAGCTTAGAGACTCCGGTTGGTGGAGAAGACCACAGCTTAGCTATTATCAGGAGATAGGAGAAGCATGCAGATTATTCCCATTCTGCAGCCACACCATTGCCCATCCATCAGACGAGACTTAGTTCAAGTTTTTGGCTATCACTTACAAAGCCCTTCAACACACTGGCCCCTCTTATCTGCAGAACTGCCTCTCTTCCTATGTTCCACTCATCTGAACAGGGCCTTCTTCATATATCACCCAGTAAAATAAGCAGCTACCTATACACACACACACACACACACACACACATTCTCTGTTGTGCCACTTTCTGGAATGACCTGTCAGAGGAGGTCAGGAAGGCTTTCACTCTCAAGCTTTCCACTATGCAAAACTGAATTATTCAAGAGGGCTTTTCTACACAGGTAATAGGGATGTGCCCTGATTTGGATAGCCCAGGTAAACCCAATCTCGTCAGATTTGGGAAGCTAAGCAGGGTTGGCCTTATTTAGTAACTGGATGGGAGACCTCTAACGAAGTCCAGGGTTGCAGACACAGGCAATGAAACCACCTCTGATAGTCTCTTGCCTTGAAAATCCCAGCAGGGGTTGCCATAAAGTCAGCTATAACTTGAAGGAATTTTCTACCACAAAGAGAGTTGTACTTGGGCAAAAGTTTAGGGACTATGGTCTGTACTACTGTGTTTAGTTTATACTGTCTATTGCTTTAAGTGGGATCTTACTATGTAATTTTTTGCTTTATTTAATGTTTCATGTTAAACTTATGCTTTGCTTCAGTTCTGTTTTCAGATTTCTGGTTGGTTACAAATTTCTACAGTATGAATCCTATTTCATTGCTTATTAGATGTCCCTTCTTGTTGACTGTATTGACTTTAAATTCAAACACCACCCCGAAAGGGACGCTTTAAATTCAAACTCTGTCGCTGGCTTCAGCTGACCAGCAGAGGAGGAACCCCTCCTCTGCCGGTCAGCTGAAGGCAGCCGTGGGGTTTGGAAGGGCTCCTTTAGGGGCGCTTTAAATTCAAACACCATGGCTGGCTTCAGCTGACTGGCGTGGAAGCCCCCTTCTCCATCAGTCAGCTGAAGCCAGTTGTGGGGATTGAAAGTGCCCCTTTCAGCTTTAGCTGACCAGTGGAGGAGAAGGCTCCCCTACCCATCAGCTGAAGCAAGCAGTGGGGTAAACCGCCCTGGCACTTATTTCACCCGATGGGTGAAATCCCATCAGGTGAAATATGCGGCAGGGTGGGAAGTTTGTCGGTGTGCTCTAAATCTTTATAAAGCATACCAAAGAGGGTTAATAAGCGATTTCCGAAGCAGATATCTGGAAATTCCGAAGTGGGAAACCCGAATATTTTTTTGTTGCACACCCCTAGTAGCTAATATAATAATAGTGTGGGCATTAGGAAAAAAAGCTCTCCTTTATAAAGATCTACAGACTTATGTGTTTTGTGATGGAAAAACACCCATTTTGGTAGGGACCACTTCAGTCCACCTGATTCTTACTGACTTGGATGTAATTGCTGAGGTGTGTGGAAGAATGTCATATAATTTCACAGTGAATACTTTATGCTACACTTGGAGATAACATGGCTCTATTCTCTGTAACTTTTTTAAGAAAAAGAATTGCAGAATCAGTGACGTAATGCATCACTGGGAGCCAGTGTGGTGTAGTGGCAACCCAGATTCAATTCCCTGCTCTGCTATGGAAGCTTACTGGGTGACCTCGGCCAGTCATGTACTTTCAGCCTGTACTACCTCACAGGGTTTGTTGTAAGGAAAAAAAGAAGAGGAGAATGATGTAAGCTGCTTTGGGTCCCCATTGTGAACTGCATGTTTAGTTTATGAATCATCTCCTTGTAGGCCTCTAGCCCATGCCCTAAAGATCGGGGCATCCTCTTTCTTTCTCTTGCAGGGTTCTGATCTGCCTCAGGGCTGGAGCCATAAGCAATGTGAACCTAAAGGGAGGCTTTGACTAGGCTAGGAATGGGCCACAGCGAAGATACTTCCACTCTGGCCTATCTCTAGGACATAAAATGGAGAGTGAACTCTTGCTATGGGCCTATTTTTACTTTCCCCCTTGGTGGGTTGGTTGTTGGGTATGCTTATCTACGGTACATCACACTGGCTGCAGGTCTTGGGCCAGGAAATAACTTTCTGCTGAGGCACCATGTCATATATGAGTATTTTTTCTGTATTCTGTGCTCTGTACTGATCCTCTGAGAGTATGTGAAGTTTACGTATCAGTGGCCTGTTTGGCTGGGGGTTGCTTATCTTACAGGTGCCTACTGTGGTGTCTACTTTCGTTTTCGCAGCCGTTCGAGAATGTGTCCTTGAGTGCTGGCTTGAGCCTGGGAACTGAAAATGACTTCACTTTTGCTTCTCTGCTCCAGTTCTTCTCTCCTCTTGTCTTAACCCCCCTCCCCCCACTCCTGGCTCCTTTGCGCCAGAATCCTAA
Organism: Eublepharis macularius; assembly: GCF_028583425.1. NCBI lineage: Eukaryota > Metazoa > Chordata > Lepidosauria > Squamata > Eublepharidae > Eublepharis > Eublepharis macularius. The sequence continues at coordinate 13,834,130 of NC_072790.1, forward strand.
CCGTCCATATCCTAAAGGCGGGAACTTTCCCTATAACTAACCCCTCCAAACTTCTACATGTCACTTCTGCCAATACCCTTGTCTGTGTATACTGATACTGATGGATCGCTAATAAAGTTACTTTAACTCATACACTGCCGTATGTGCAGTGGAGTATTATGGGGATCTAACTGCCAGAACCTGACACACCAGCTTGAACGAGACGGCTTGTTTTTTCACTTCATCAACAATTCCTCTTTGTGCTTGCAGCACTTCATTTCCTTTTGCTTTACTGTCACAGCAGTACTTATGCACTAAGTATGGATTTAACTTGTCAGGGGGGAGGAGTTGAGTATCATTCCATTGCACTGCAGAGGTTTCCTTAGCCCTAGCAGCTGAAAGAGGGGCCGTTTCCAGATGGCTTACCTGAAGCCGCTCCATGCCGCAATGTTGTGGATCGTGCCGGGGAAAACGAGAAATATCGCGTTTTCTCGCGCGAGTTTTGTGCGACGTCACGCAAAACTCGCGTGAGAAAACGTGATATTTCGCCTCTTCCCTGGCACGATCCACAACGTTGCGGCATGGAGCGGCTTCAGGTAAGCCATCTGGAAATGGACAAGGTCTTGCAAGAATGTCAGTCAAGGACAGCTGGGGCTTACGGTATCGGGACATCGCCCTCTCTTACTCCTCTGCTCCCCCTACAAATGTGTGTGAGTCATTAGTCTGGTTACTGCACATGTGCCAAACTACTGGATGTGCGTCAGTTGAGCAGGCGGCAGCTTGCTTTCTCTTCCAATCTTGTCTGCTCCTTTCCTCCCACTGTGGGGACACCTGCTGCTTTTCTCTTTCTATATGAATGCAAACCTGATCATTTCCTAGTAATGGATTTCATGTATTTTAAAGGAAAACCTGCTACAAGCCTTTGCAAATGACGCAGCGCATTGTGTATTTCATACTCAACAAGGACAAAGCTTGGCATGAGAATTCGCTTTGACCTTTACTGTTCAGGGCAATTGTATTGCAAAAATTACTAAGAAGTAACTGCATACCTACCTTCACGGACAAAGTGTTTGCTACGATTCCATCCACAATGCCTTCAGTAAAGGGGTCGAAATGTTTGTCTGGTCTTCTCATGAACTCTGGTTTTAGTCTGTACCCACATTTGCCATTATATTCATACATGCCCATATTTATTTGCATAGACAAATCTAAGCAACAAAAATGAGGAAAAAAATGCATTTCACCATATATGTGGGTGTTAACAGAACAAATATTGACATTCCACGAGAGTCCCATTAGCATGTTTCAAGGACACTGAGAGAAGAACTGCCCCAAATTTCCACTAGAGGTCTCCAGTCTTCTTTATATGCACATGGTTACCCATCACGCAGAGTATTTTTGACCATACACAAGCTGCTCTATCTTGCCTTGGAGACATATAATGGCTGTCTCTTAGGCAGGCTGTGTGACTGCACAGTCGGCCGTAAAATGAGTGCATGCCTGTGCAGAGATGTATTATCTAGAGTTGCTCTTAGGTGGCTCTCTGGACTCAGGTAGCAGAATTCTCGTCAAGCATTCATTGTGCTAATGACCCAGCAGGAATTGCTATGATTGTACTACTGATCTTTGATTCATACTCTATATATGTACGCTTAAAAACGTAGCCAACAACAAGCCTGCTCCTAGCTGTTTCCCCAGAGTCTTTCTAAATCAGGTACTAAATGGTGGAAAAAGCACTTACCCTCTGATTTGTCCTGAAGACTAAAAAGGACATCATAAGCACAACATGGATAAAGTCACAATAGCCTTGTTTTGGGGGGAAATTATCCACTTAGAGCCAAGCTACAAGTGACGCCTGACACAGGTTGGACACTTGTCAGCTTCCTTCAAGTTTTGATGGGAAATGTAGGCAGCTTGGGGGAATGTTGGACAAGTGACAGTTGAGAAGTCCATTGGACAGCAGTCGGAGAGCCAAGCTGCAAGACCGGGACGCTGACATTTCCCATCAAAACTTGAGGGAAGCTGACAAGTGTCCAACCTGTGTCAGGCATCACTTGTAGCTTGGCCCTCAGTCACTCCATGAGCATCACTTGTTTCCATCCAATTAACAACCACCTGGAACCAGCTTGTCATGAGGAAGTTTTATCATGGGGGAGCGGCGGTTGGTTCCCTTCAATTTTTGTCACATTGTGAGGCAAGCTTTAAGATGCTCCCATTATGCAACATTTCCATATGCTGGTAGGCTAACAGCAGTCCTGCCATGTAGGTCAGCTACTGCAATTATGCAAAAGCTACACAATTGACTAATAGAAATGAGTGGTCCTCTAGGTTGCTGCATGCTCCTACTGCAAACGGTTACCACGCCACATATTGTCACCAAAATCCACTGTTGCTTTCTATATGAACCACTGCTGCCACCTTCATTTTGCATTTCAAATTTTATTGATTTTAACTTGTTCACCGCCCAGAGCCCCTGAGGATGGGCGGAATATAAATTGAAATATAAATAAATAAAATAAATAAACACTGTGGATGTCTCTGAAAATCTGAGTCCACAGCTATATTTAACACTCAACGTAATGTGATTCTGATATATTGCTGCATAACATCACCGCTTCTGGTTTTCTACACCATCATGCTTGAAATTCAACAGGAACATGGTGAAACAAAACCAAACCCAATTGTCAAGTGATGTCCTGCTGTGCCCAGAAGACTAATTACATATTCTTAATCAAATACTTTGTCATGAATTGCCTTCCCCTAGATTAATATCTGCACAGAACTTGGATTACAATTTACACGTCTTAAAAAGAGCCGTCACAATTGAGCAGGTTTGCTAAACACACAGCCAAAGACCAATACTCACATGTGCCTAACTTTTAAAATGCAGCCTTTCAATATCAAGTTAAAATGTGTGATACAAGATATTTATTTTATTTAACGTTTTGTGGTCTAAAGTAAGAAATCGAAGTTACTCATTTTAAACTAACGATTAAAAAACGATTCACTTTAGCAGATGCTTGCACGCAAATGCTTACATTTTCAGTTCACAGACTATTATTTTATCATTACACTACTCTGGAAAACGCTCTCTCTCTCTCACACACACACACACACACAAACAGAGCAAGCTGGTGGATGCTTACCAACAGTTTGGAAATTCAGAGCAACCATCTGACAGCCTGCATTCCAAAACAGCTGGGGCATGTAATTTGATGAATCCACACGCGTCCCTTTTGGATAAATTCGACTCAGCTGCATTTTGTTATACCTGTATTTTGAATGGTTAAGGTAAAACACAACTGGAAAAGAGACATGGCTTAAAGCTTTACCATGATACCATGTTGATGCATGTTCCTCATATAATAGAGGAAGTTACCAGTTTAGTACCATATCTGGCACATTAACAGTAAACATTATAGCAAGAGAATCAATGTGCCACGCAGCTAAGCAGTTACTGCTCAATGCAGGGCTGTGTACAACAGGCATGGCCTTAGGGAAGTGTACACATGTAGGGGAAAGAACCAACTTCTCCCATGGCTTTCTTGACCGTAACACGACCAATGAGAAGAACCAGCTTATGGCATCAGTGCCTCCAGAAACCTCGACAGGACCCACAAAAAAATTCCCTCTGCCCCCTCTTCATACACCCTTGGATGCCATGACCATTAAAAACACCATACAAAAGATGTTTGATGAGAACAGCTATGCTGCTATTATTCCCCCCATGGAATCGGGATTTGCTCCCTATAATGCTCTATCCCAGGAAGCCCTGCTCTCATTAACTGGAACTACCCAAATCTATGCTCCGGCTTTTCTTCATGCACTGCTGCTGAAATCTCCACCCTCATGAGTAAGAGAAACATTTTCAAAAAATGCTATGTAATGGTGCCTGATCTTGGAGAACAGCTGAGGTTCCAGAAGAATGGAGGCAGGCTGTTGCCAAGTAGGCCCCCTCCCCTGCTTTAAAGCCTGCTATGAACTGTGTTAGAGTTTCCTGCATCACTGTTTCACTGCTGCACCAAAGATTGCTTTGCACGTGTGTGTTCTGATACACGTGTCAGTTTCCTGTCTGCGTGTCAATTACCTTGCTGCTGTAATAGACTGTGTAGTTTACTGACTCCATGTTTGGATAACTGCACAAAGGACTCTCTTTCTGGGCAACCCTGCCCTAACCTGTATCTGGACTTCCCAGTGTGCTTTGGACTGTGTTACAAGTATGCCCCGTGCCTGCATTGCCATCTGCCACGGACCGTGCCTGTTCCCTGCCTTGGACTGTGTTTTAAAGTGTTGTTCCCCCTGCCTCCATGGAAGCCTGCCTCATATGGGCCCAAGCCGCTGCTAGCAGCCGGGCGCCAGCCGGGGAAACCTCCAGCGAGCCTGGCTAGGCGCTCCCTGGTCAGTTCCCGCCTGGAGCCTCCCGCGAGCCGGTCGCCGAGCTTGCCCTCGCTACCGGGCAGCCTGCTATCCAGCCCCAGCTATGCCCAGCCGGCATCCATGTTCTCAGGCAGACAGAAGACCCTGGGAAGAGGACTGCTTTGAGAAGCCATTTCGGCGAAGCGGGCACACCACGTCCGCAGCGAGAGCCCCTCGCCCCGCTCTGCATATCTTAGGAGCCGCCCCGGAGAAGGAACTAAGTGCCGACCATCCCAAGCACTTAAAGAATGCATCTCAAAGAAACCTCCGCATTCCAAAGCTGATGACATCAGGACAAGCCCTGTCCGCTGGAACATCCATTCAGCCCACTCGGATTTCCCCCTCCCTCTTTTGTCCCCTCTTCCTGAGGTGTCACTTATCACAATCTGATTACCAAAGTGGCCCATCTAAGCCATTCAGTAGCCCATTAGACCCTTTGTTTTAATCTGTGAGAACCACCAAGTACAGCACCAGCCCCAGGGTACGTTTTGGGGTATTTAAGCTGGTCTCCCAGACCACTCGGTGCCTCGGCCATTCCCGTCCAGAACCCCTCGCTGTCTGTGGCTCAGGCCATTCCCTATCCAGACCTCCTTGCTGTCCGTCTGTGGTCCCAGTGCTGGCATTGGGCCACCTCGCTGCTGCGTCTCTGCTTCGCTCCAGGATAAGTGAGTATTCCCCCTATCATCGTTGGGAACCAGCTAATGCGAACGTCTCTGTATTTCCTACTCTGTATTTCTTAGACCTTGTATGTTCTTTGTATGATTGTGCAAGCTAGGCTTACGCTACACTCAATACACGTGTTTGGACCTTACTCCTTGTCTGCCTCTTTTTCACTAGAGTGTCTGGGATCGGGACCTCCGTAAACATAGGTTATGATCCTCGCTTAATATTAATAGTTACAGACTGCTACAGCTAATTCCCCATTATAATAAAAGAGCAGTTCTGGTAACAGTTTACTGGTGGAGAATGCGGGCATAACCCAGTTCGTGTGAATACACGTGAGTCGACACGCGTGTCTTCGGCGAACTGACTTAGAGGAAAATTTTCCAGACCTCAGTGTAAAGAGCGCAATTTTAGCTCAGGGAATTAAAAGTGTGAGTGTGTGTGGCTCTAGTGAGCATTTCTATCTTGTGGGTTGGCTTTTCCCCCATTTCCTCCTTCAGCCAGCTTTGGACTACTTGCCTTTTGTGGTGCACCGCGAGGCCCTCCAGCCGTTATAACCGGTGTACTGTGGGTGAGGACCTCTGAACTGGTGAAGTTCCTGGCCACCTTCCGGGCCGCCTAAACGCGTCTATGTGGGTGGGATCCCAGAAGTAGGCTCTATAGATTTATATATATCCTGAAGCAGCACATATAAAATTCTCTTCCGCCCTCCCCCGTCTCTCCTAAGTCCGTCCAAACCCCGTTCCTGCCAGCACTTAGGCTTCAATCCCCGCTCCGGAGGAAACGTGAAGGGATCGATAGTCCGTTCGTTTAGTGTAGCTTTGGGAATCTAAAGCCAGGTTCCTGAAGCCCCGCGGCAGCCGGCCGCACCGTGCTTGAGAGTTTTAAGTTAGACTCTTGAGCGCTTTTCGCCTGAGAGTTTTAAAGTAGACTCTTGGGCGCCTTTCCGCTTGCGAGTTGTAAGTCAGACTCGTGGGCACACCTCGCTTGGGAGTCAGTGGGACTCTTGGGCACACTTTTGCTTGGGAGTTGTTAGAACTCTCGAGCGCTTTTTCCGCTTGGGAGTACCGTGGTTTTACTCCTGAGCAATTTTGCTTGGGGACTTGCAGAGGCAGTCCTTGAGCGCTTTCAGTCTTTTGGTCTTGGCTTGGAGACAGTTTAACCGTTTGTCTCTGAGCGTGAGGCCTGGGGACTTTTTGGAGTTTAGTTCTTGAGTAGAGAGCTTGAGAGCATTGTTGGCTTCTGAGCAGAGGCTTGGAAGCACTTCAGCTTCTAAGCAGAGGCTTGGGAGCATTTCTGGTTGCCTGAGCAGAGGCTTGGGAGACCCCCTTAGTAGCAGTTCCTGAGCAGAGGCTTGGGAACACTTTTTGGTTTTCCGAGTATAGGCTTGGGAGACCCCTGAGCTTTGGCTTCTAGGCAGAGGCTTGGAAGCACTGAGCGTTTTTGGTTCTTGGGCTTAGAGAGCTTGAGAGCACCTTCTGAGCCAGTAAACTTTTCCTGGTCCCGTGGCTTGTAGGCAAGCTTGAAACGGGAATAGGAATTTTCCTTCTCCCCCGGAGGAGAAGAACCGAGTGTAGGACCCTTAAAATACCCTGTGAACCTAAAAGTAGAACCTTAAAACCCCCTGGTAAAAACCCTTGAGGACCTGAGGGAAGGATAAACCTCCCAAAAGGGACATAGAGAGGAAGAAGTTGTTAAAACCCGTGAGCAGCTTTAATCGCCCCACCCCTGGTGTCGCTGATCCACTCTTTAACCTCCCCCGTGATCAGCCTTAAACGAAAGCAAAATGTACCGGGCAAACCCCACCGTGCCCCGCCTGGAGAAGTGGCTAGTTAAGAAGGGAGATTGCCCTTGGGAAGCCGGTTCCTTCAAGGGACCCGACCCACTCCAGATAGTTAGAAGTGCCTTCCAAGATTTTTGTGAGAAAGAGAAGCCCAAGTCGAGCAAGAAGGACAGATACGGAGCTTGGGCACTTTTTACTGCCTTACAGGACAGCGTGTCCCTGATAAATAAATTACATATAGCGCAGGAAGATAGTGAGCAGGAAATAGAGAGGCTCAGATTAGCCCAAGACAAAGAAAGGAAGGAGCTAGAGGAAAAAGCAAAGAGAGAACAGGACGCCCTGCACCTAGAAATCCAGAGTCTCAGGGCCAAACTAGTCGAACAGGAGAAAGACCATGAGGAAAAAGCAGTTGAGTGGCGCGCCAAACGCGTCAATTTCATATTGGAAAAGCAAGGATTAACTACCGCCCTCCAGGACGCCCAGCACAAGGCTGAAGCGGCCACCGCTCGTGCCGACATGGCTGAGCATGCAGTAATCGAGGGACAGGAAAGAATCGCTAAGCTAACCCATGCCGCCCAGTTCATGGCAGAGCACAATCACTCCAAGGTAGCTTCTGCGGACCACTCCGCTTGTAAGAGGGAGCTAGAGGCCCTAAAGCAGCACCTGGGGATGCAGCAGGCCGTAATTTCCGCCGTGCATCCCGCAGCCCTCTTGGCCCTCCCCGAAGGTAGTACCGACAGTTGGTCATCTCCTTCGCCCCAGCCCGAGGAAGCTCCACAGCCCCTCCATCCGATAGCTACCAAAGAAATTGTCACCACAGACGATGATGGCAGGAAGACAGACCGAATAGTTAAAGAGACCCGCAATTGGAGGCCCGATGAGCTCCAAGCCATAGCTGACCGCATGGGACCACTGAACCGAGACTCAGCTATACAATGGTTTGCGCACGTGACCATGTCCCAGCCCTCCGCCAGTGGCTCCGATGTAGCTCAGCTGGCTCGCCATTGTGCCAGCCCCGAAATAGTCACCTCCCTCAACGCATATATTTCTAACCGGAGACTAGCCACTCGCAGTCAGTATGGTGCCATGAAAGAGTTGTGCGCCTTCCTGTGGCCCACCAAGAGTTTAAAAGCCCTATATATTGCAGAGTCTCAAAAACCCGGAGAGGATCCAGAGGCATATTTAGCCAGGAAACAGCTCCTAGCCGAACTAGCAGACGAGGTAGATTTAGATTTGAGCGACATGCCCGACTTCGATGACTTAGAGTTTAGGAGGGCAGTTATAGATGGGCTCAACAGCACCACTCGCCTGGCCCTGGCAGGAGTCGAACCCGGGAGCATTACATGGGGAGAGCTGGAATCCCGCATCAGGAGCATTGCTGGCCTGTTGCGAGAGACCGGCGCCATCCGCCATGTGAAGTCCCCGGCCTCTCGTAGAAAGGAAAGCGAGCCGATAAGCGCAGTTACCTACGCCAATCATGGCCCCCACTCTCAGTGCCGACCACAGGGACGCAGCCCGTATCCGGAGGCAAGGGGAGGAATCCTGAGGGGAAGGAGCAGTAGCTTTAACCGGGGAAGGGGACCGAGGGACTACCGTCCGGGAGTTTCCTTTGCGCCTACCCCGAGTTACAGTTCCTCCTCCCAACAAGGACCCCACGAGCCCCGACTACAGGATGCACCCATAGCCCCTTCTCACTCGCGAGCATCGCACCCGTACCACCATCAGGTCTACCCGCCTCCAGATCAGTCTAATGCTTGGGGAGCATCGCAGGGCGACCACGAGGGCTACCGGGACCGCGGCAGCACGCCCCAGTCCAGGGACTCCCTCCGTTGGGAACTATGGATGCGCCTCAAAAACATTGGAGCGAACATGGAGCTCTTCGACGGAAAGCCCACGTCCGTCCTAATGAAGGCGATCATGGAGTGGGAAGACCAGCAGCAGCCCCCAGTACCTCCGTCGGTGCCCCCTTTGCCGCCAGACCCTCCCTTCTCGAGTCCCCCGATAGCTGCGGTTCGGGAACGCCCGAGCCCCAACAACCCCTTTAGAGGAAGCGCCGCTTCCACCGATCAGGGTGCAGGATCAGAATAGGGTTGCCCCGAGTCCCAGTCTCCCTCCGTGGGCATAGTTGCCAAACTAAAGCCGGACACATGGGGGAGACCGACAGTGAAGGCAGGGATCGGGACTCCCGGGGAAAAGAAGAAGCCTGCCACTCTCCTCATAGATACCGGAGCTTCACTTAACATACTCCGGCCCACCTTAGTCACGAAGGGCACCCAGACCCCCACAACCATGCAACTCGCCGGTTTTGGAGGCGGCATGCAGGAATCCCCGGTCTGGCAGGATATCCCCCTTTCCGTTGGGAACCTGACCACCCGGATTTCGGCATGCGCAAACCGAGGAGAAGACGATGGACTTTTGGGCATGCCATTTTTCCGTGCCGAGGGACTGACCATTGACTTAGCGAACGGGCTCCTGTGGCGCATCCCAGGAGGCCCAGACTTCGTCAATGCAATCCATCGATGCGCAGCCCTCAAGGCCCCCCTTCCTCTCGCCCCCATCACAGGAGACCCCTGGGTTCAGGACTTTCCCGAAGTGTGGGTGACAGACAAGGCCGAGTGTGGGATAGTGAAGGGCGCCTGCGTCCTGATTGAAGGAAAGGACCCCCCTCCCCAACGACAGTACAAGTACCCAGCGGAAGCTGAGGCAGGGATAGCCAAAACTATAGAAGGACTCCTTGAGTGGGACGTCATACTCCCGATGCAGTCCATCTGCAACGCCCCATTGTGGCCAGTTCTAAAAGCAGATGGAGTGACCTGGAGAATGACGGTCGACTTCCGTGCCCTGAATGCCACCACCCCTCCAGTTGCCCCGGTTGTGGCCAAGTATAATGAGATCCTAACGGCCATTGCCGCTGGGTCCCGGTTCTACTCGGTCATAGACCTGGCCAACGCTTTCCACTCCATCCGGTTGCATGAGTCTTGCTGGTACAAGTTCGTGTTCACTTTCCGCGGCCAGCAATACGCATTCAAACGGACATCCCAGGGATTCCACTCCAGCCCCAGTATTTGTCATGCCCATGTGGTTCAGATGTGGGAACGCCTCCAACCCTCCTCGAGGCCCCATGTACTGAGCTACGTGGATGACATTTTAGTCCACGCCCCCACGGAAGAATTAGCCCGCCAAATCACCAGGGAAGTCCTGGAACTCCTCCGCGAGACTGGGTTCAAGGCAAGCAGGGAAAAGGCCCAATTGGTTCAGACCAGCGTCAAGTACCTGGGTCTGACCCTGGGACCCGAGGGTCGCACCCCGGATGCCCAGCGAATGGAGGTCATTTCCAAGCTGCCTGCACCCACCGATGTCCCCTCCCTCAGAGCCCTTCTAGGAACTTTTAACTTTTCCCGAGACTTCATCGAGTCCTTTGCAGACAAAGCTCGCCCCCTTTATGCTCTCCTCAAGAAGAACACTCCCTGGGAGTGGGGACCGGAGCAACAGACAGCCTTAGCCGAGCTAAAGCGCAGTCTGGCCGCAGCCCCGGCCCTAGCCCATCCAGATGTCACCCAGCCATTCTTTATTCAGTTAGCAGTATCAGACAAGAGCATAGGAGCCACGCTCACCCAGCAGCAAGCGGGAACCGCTAGAGTAGTAGCCTATGCCTCTCGCAATCTAACTTCAGTGGAGACCAAGTTCAGCCCATGCGAAAAGACTTGCCTTGCTCTAGTTTGGAGTCTGACCCATTGGGAATTTATCATAGGAGGGTCACGCACAATAGTTCAAACCACTCACACGCCTCTCAAATATATCCTGTCGGGAAAAATACAAGACGGACAAGTCTCAAACGCCCGCATAGCGCAGTGGACCCTGGCCCTAGTCAACCGCGGAGTGGAATTTAAAAAGGAGACCACCGAGCCTCCAGCCCCCTATGGCCTATTGGTAACCGGGACCGAGCACGAGTGCCCCCTGGACCCGCCACCGCAGGTTGTCTGGCCAGTCACTTGGGGAGTCCCGCTAGAGGAAGCCCGACAGAACGGCTTCACATGCTGGTTCTGTGACGGCTCCTCCTTTCACGTTGGAGGCTCTCCTTGGACAGGCTACGGCGCCGTGCGAGTGAGTGACGCCCATACTCTCAAAGGTCCAGCCCGCCCCCATTCCAGCCAAGCGGCTGAGGTGCAAGCGCTTCTGGCAGTGCTTGAGTTTGAGCCCCCAGAAAGCCCGCTTGCCATTTACACAGACTCGGATTGGACGGCCAAAGCCGCCACGGTCTGGCTCCCGGTATGGCAGAATCAGGGGTGGAGAGCTAGCGATGGGAAACCCGTAGCCCACCTACAGCTATGGCAGCAAGTAGCAGCACTCCTTCAGTCCCGCTCAGGCCCAACGCAGGTGACCCATGTCAAGGGACACCAGAAGACGAACTCAGAGACCGCTTACTGGAATGACCAGGCAGACCTCGCAGCCAAGGCAGCCGCCACTGAAAATGCTCCCCTACCGGAACCAGCCACCGATTGTCCCCTCCGCCCTGTCACCACTCGGGCACAAGCCCGCAACCAAGCTCAGGGGACCGCAGGAACACTAGACCTAGCACAACTGCAGCGATCTGACCCAGAAATAACTGACCTCCTAACCGCAGGAAGGGATCAGACAGGAAGACTCATGATCAGAGAAGAGGAAGGCATAGTTTGGGCAGTAGATGCAGCCGGCGAATGCCATTGGGTAGTACCATTGGAAGTTAGGGCTGACTTAATTCAGTTTGTCCACGAGCAGGGACACCGAGGCAAGGATCTGACTCTGGAAAGGGTAAAAGAGGTTGGTTGGTGGCCTGGCATGCGCACCGAAGTAGCGCAATGGGTAGACAACTGTCTGTCCTGCGCTATGGTTAATGCAGACCCCACCGGACCTAGAGCTCCCCTCCAGCATCAGAGAATTGATGGACCCTGGGCTCGCATACAGATTGACTTTATCGGCCCCCTTCCCCCCACTGCTCGCGGCAATCGCTACTGCCTCACTGTCATAGACCCCTTTAGCAAGTGGGTCGAAGCGTTTCCGTGCAAGCGCAACAATGCAGCCACCACCGCCAAACTACTGTTCAACAATGTCTTTTCAAGATGGGGCATTGTGCGAGTCATGGACTCCGATTTAGGCTCACACTTTATCGGAGAAGTTACACAGGAGCTTTGTAAAGCACTAGGCATCCAGCAACGGTTCCACATAGCCGGCCACCCTCAAGCTTCGGGCGCCATAGAAAGAACCAACCGGACCCTCAAGGAGGCTCTCCGCAAAATGGTTCGCTCCTCCGGGAGAGACTGGGATGAAAAACTCCCCATAATCCTAATGGCCATTAGAGGCACTACCGCAGTTCACGGGCTCACACCCCATATGGTAATGACAGGGCGAAGAATGCAGCTCCCGGAAGCCTTCTGGCTAGATACGCAGCTCCCTTCCGATATGCAGCCCGTAGTGATTAATGACGCTTGGGTCCAAGACCTGCTCTCATCCATACACGCCGTCCACATGCAAGTGGCTCAGAAGTTGGGCACAGCTCAGAAGGATATGGACCGCAAATTAGGATGGGTCAGGAACCCCAGGCAGTGGGAGGAAGGACAGCTCGTTCTGTACAGGAAGTTTTCGCAAAAGGCGCATTCACTAGCAGCCAAATGGCAGGGCCCAGTCCCCATCACGAAAAGAGTCTCCCCAGCCGTCTATCAGGTAGCTATCCAGAGAAAGACAGGAGGCACGTGGCTAAAATACTTTCATGCCTCTCAGTTAAAAGAATGGAAAGGGAAGCCGCTGCAAACCGCCCCTCCTGTGTACGACCCTGGGGGAACCTCCACCAGTCCAGCCCCCCTCTGCCCAGTGATTCGCCAGATATCCCTCCACCCTGGGCCAGAGATACCGTGTGTCCCCTTAGACCAGACCTTTGTAGCTTTAGAATAAAAGAAATAGTAGAATATGTAGATATCGGTGCAAATGTTAAAGGTTTTTCCAGTTCTATTCTTTGACCTCATTAGGCGGGCCCCACAGTTGGGACCCTTGGGGAAGACACGGCAACCAAAGCCAAATAGGACCACCACCGAAAGTGATTCTTGATTGGATTGTAAGCCGCATGTTCGGAAAAAAATTGCACAGGCAAAAGAGATTTGCTGTGTGAAAGTGTTTGGAGAGGCTTTAGCCCAAAGGTGAATGCAGTCTTCCAACGGTGAAACCACCAAATAAGGTGATTTCTTTGTTTGAAAACATTTCACCCGCCGTGCTGGTGAAGATCCCGCATCTACGTAGATTCGGGGTCTCACCTGCCAGACCCACGCTTTCGCATGATGGTCGGCTTTGGCTTTGAGGGCCGTGCCTCCCCTGGAAAAGGATCCCCAAATAGCCCAATATCCCTCTTTTACTAATGTTTATATTCGTCATGGTGAGTTGCTATACGGCGCCACCAGCCAGTACGCTTTAGTGCAAAGGTAAAAGACCCGCCAGTATTTTGTAAATATGTTACCTCTGGAATGTGTTATTGGGGTGCGTTCGCCACGCACAAGGGGCAGCGTACCTCATTTACATAGCCAGAATCCCCCGCGCCAAGATGACCCCCGAATAACCCAGACCCAGTGGCGCCGACAGATCTCGGCCGCCTCCGCCGCTTTTCGATAAACACCGCCGAGCGCCCTCGGCTCCACTTTGGCACTTTCCGCCAGCAGCCGCCCGCCCCACGTAATCTTTTCCCTTGCCCGTACCGTACAAGGGAAAAGAAGGGGGGGAGACATATTGAAGTTATAATGAAGCCCTGCCAGGCACCCCAAGTAAGGGCAACCTAAAAGCACCCCACACCCGTATGCTTCTTGCTCCGTGTGTTTTTCTTTTTGCTCAGTATATTTTTCTTTTTGCCCGGTGTACCTTTTTTTTTAAAACCAGAAAACGGGGCCTCCCGAGGGAGTCCCTCCAAAAATTGGTTGTCCTGCAAACATATGACGAAGGCCTATTTTTGAAAAATTAAAGCGAGGGCCCCCGTCTGCAGCAACCCTTATAGTTAATGGAAACCGCTCTCTAGTTTTTTTCTTCTTTTTAAAACGGCAAGGCCAGGCCGAGCCGGACCGATAGCTCTCAGCCCGCAAAATAAAAGTAGCCCGCCACCGAGCAAGGGGCACCTGAAGGCCACATAGCCTAGGCACCCAGGGACCCCTGGGGCGAGTTTACATAATCCCGCCTAACGCGCAGCCGACCCTTGCCCGACGCAAAGACGTTCCCCTCTGAAATATACATGCTCTAGGAAGAAGCCCCCGCACAGGAGTTCCCCAGAGCAACAAGCTGGAAGGCCCGCTTAGTGCTCTGGGACTTCTCGTTCGAACCCCGCTTAACATACAGTGCTGGCAGAAATACGCCCTCCTTTTTCCCCGCTTTACTTTATTTTATTTTTTTGCTGCAACAAACTCAGGGAACCTGTACTTATACCCGCAGGTCTCCCCAGGATAATTTTCACTACAAAAGGAAAAGGAAGGCCAGGAGATGAGGCACCTGGCTACTCTGTGTTTGCTCGTGCTGGCAGGCACCCTAATAGAGGGACGCCCGTCTAAATTAATGCCCTACCCCCACTGGAGATGCATCAATACCCTGGCAGGGAATGAAATGATGGTCTGCAAGGTTGTGCAGCAGATTAACATGACCACCCCCACGGATCGCACTAACTTCCGCAGTTGTGAAGAGCAGTGGATCCGACCCCCAGAGCTTGTTATTTTATGTGTAGGAGTAAAAACTCTGTCCCAAGAATTAGTATGTTACTCGCCTACTGACACGGTGTCACCTCTCGCTCCAATTCCATGTATGTTTCTCCCCCGCATCAGGCCAGCCCCCACCGCAGTCCCGGTGGTAGACAAATATACCACCCCTGCCAACTTCGAAACCTCGCCATTTGTCACTGAGGCTTTCGGACCATACTGTGAAGTTATTTTAGTGTCGGCCGCAGTATGGAAGGCAGGAGACCCCTTTAGAATGACCATCTTACTAGGCACTACCGCCACTGAAACTGCATCAGTCACTATCACGCCCCCTTCAGGTGCAGTTCTCTCCTTTGCTATAGAGCGCTGGGAGAACCTGACCTGGATTGTAAAAGAGGAAGACCTAGCCAAACATGGCCCACCCGATTGGATACTGGTTCAACAGACGCCCGAATGCCAAACCAAGCCCCTAGTAGAGAAATTTCAACGGCTTGGGCTGCTCTTTGTAAATTTGACTCATGAACCAGGCAATTATTCCCTGCTGATCCGGACCCAGGAGACCCACACCATCCAAATTGACCCTTTGATTGCTAGCAATGAACAATTAAGCCAAGGCGGCACGCATATAGTGGGCTCCCATGTTTTGAAAACTGACATTCGAGAGAGAGTTCTAGTCCGCCCGCAAATGTCTTTAAAAGAGATCCGCATAGACTTAGCTGAGCTAAATGTAACCCAGAGGCTGCCGCAGTGCGCTCCCTATCTGGAGGCCGGTAGCAAGGGTTGGAATGCATGGCTACAACTGTGGATCGATCCCTCTCCCTCTCTCTCACGTGCCAGACGAAGCATTGCCGACTGGACTGCTCCTGCAGCCGGAGGCTTAGCAATCATGGATTCGGTCAATATTGAGACTCTCGCTAATAAGTTTGCCCATGTCACGACTAGCATCTCCGACTTAGGTAAACCGGTGGTGCAGTCCCTAAATTCCATTTCGAATGGGCAACACGAGATCAGCTCCATTTTAGTTAACTGGGAGAGTCAAATTGAAAGAGATTTTTCTCTGCTGCTCAAAGGGACGCAGTCTGTGGAACGCAACGTGTCAATAGCCATGGCATGTATGCAAGCCCAACAATTAAACCAGGCTGTGGCCATGGGGCTAATTCGGCAAGCCACGGACGGGCACTTGCCCCTGGAAATTAAAAGATTGATTATGCCCAAATTGTCGCCCATAGAACTGGAGCTTGAATCCTGGTGGTCTCTTGTAAATTCCTCCTTCTCACCGGCCACCCAGGAGCTTAAATTATTTTTATTAACGGCCAGTGCGCACGAGTCATTCCATGTGTATCCAGTCGTGCCTCTGGGACTCCAAGTCAGCGATACCGGAGTCCTCTACGCTCGCCACCCCGACCATTGGGCCCGCTTCACCCCGACCGGATGGCAGCTCGTCAGCCTCCAAGGGTGCCAGCATCGAGACCAGACCGGCTTCATTTGCCAGGACCAAGCCTTTGCACCTCATCACCCCTGTGTAGCCCCGCAAGTCGACGCCCTCAACGAGTGCTCTTTTGAGGTCGTCCAGGAGAACAGCTCCGCTGTGGTCTACCTTGGGAAAGGATGTGCCTGCGTGCGAACGGCCTGCGACTTTGTGGTCCTGAACTCGTTCCAGCTCAAGCCCGTGATCCCGGGAGTCAATCGCTGCTTTTGCAACCTGTCTTCGGTAGCAGCTTGCGACTTCACCTACACGGTACCGGTCTGGACCCAAGAAGAGATCCTGGTGGCACCCTCCATCTATCGTTATGTGAAGCCAGTCTCCCTCGGCATCGGTCTGGAACTAATACACGAGCTCCTGACCCACCCGCAGCTCCACCGCACCCTCCAGAGCATCCAGAGGGACGGGGACACTACTGCTTTGGTTGTGTCCCACAACGGGAAGGAGATTTTGGATCTTGTCCAGCGGATTAAGACCACCGGCGAGCACTCGTGGTGGGAAACCCTCTTTGGTTGGAGCCCCACTGCCACTGGAATTTACAATTTGGCTTTGCACCCGATCGTCGTTATTCTGGCCTTCCAAGTTTTGTTGTGTGCCTCACTGCTTTATTTGGGCTGTTGGAGCCGCCGACAGCTCCAGCAACTCCAGCTGTCTTATTGCATGGATCGATACAATCCAGACCCACTCTTGCCCTAATGGTGATTCTTGGCGCCCTCCTTTAACCCTTGTTTGTTTTATTGCTTGTGCTGGTATGAACTATGCTTGTGTTGTTATGATTATGTGTACGGATCCTGAACCAGCCCCATGGACGCTCTGCTGCCGGACACCGCTCCGAGGCCCTCTTGTGGACTAGGGGGGGGACATATCTCTCTGCCTCCCAGCCCACGGCCCGCCTCCAAACGACCGCCAGCAGCGCCACCTCCATGAGGACTAGAACGGTGTGCCTGAAGCCCTTCTCGCCGCTCACCGACCCTGCTCTGCGGATTGTCGCAGACAGCAAGGGGGGGTGGAAGTGTGTTTTGGAGCACATGGACTAAGTTTGCTTGTTCTTGTAAATATGCAACCCAGTCCAGCAGCTGTACTGCGGACTGAGCCGTCTGTGATCTTTGTTACTCTATGGTTTTATGAATATTCTTTCCATTGCTTTTATGAATTTTAACTCCCATGAATTTAGCCCCGAACTAGTCCCTCTCTCTCTCTATTGCAAGTGCGCCCATGAACTTTATCCCTATGAATTTGATTTTAACCTTTTGAATTGCCTTTTTAACCTGACCCCCTCCGCCGAGGCAGTTCTAGTCTATGAATTTGATTTTAATCCAGCCATATTGATTTGGTTTTAATTGCAGAGTTTATTTTTCTGTCCCCTATGAGCCCTTCCGCCGCTTACCCCTCATGAATTATTTCCACGCACTTGCTTTTACTCTTGCTGCTTTTATTGGTTTTAACCTCCCGAATCATTGCTTTTAATCCCATGTATTTATGTATTTATGGTTTTAATTATCTATGAATTGTTCAATCTATGAATTGTTCAACCCTTGATGAATTGGTCTATGCCCTGCTTGCACATTTCACTTTATCTTGTATGAATTGCTTTTAATCTTGCATTCATGAATGTATCCATTAATTGCCCTTGCTTTTAATCTTATGCTTATGAATTAATCCATGTATATTAATTGCTCCTGGTTTTTAATGCTTTTAACCCATCATGAATTCCGTATGAATTACCCTCATCATGAATTAATCAATGTACACCATTATGAATTATTGCTATTTATATGCATGAATTGATCATTGCTGCCTATTACTATGAATTACTATTGCTATGAATTATTACTATTTATTCTGACAATTGCACTTAGCACACCCCCTGGTGTGAACCCAGAGACCTGCAGCCCATTGGCTGATCTAAATTGCACTTATTCGGTTAGGTGGTTCTCCAAACTAAATTTTTTTGAGTGACGCCTCCCCCTCCTTCCCTTCCCACTCCTCTTCCGCTCGAAGCTCGACCACCGGACATTGCTGACCACCTCGCCTTTGAAGTCAAGTTCGGAGACCCGCGCGCCTGACGTCCTGGGGTCTCCGAGGGGGGGAATTGTTGCCAAGTAGGCCCCCTCCCCTGCTTTAAAGCCTGCTATGAACTGTGTTAGAGTTTCCTGCATCACTGTTTCACTGCTGCACCAAAGATTGCTTTGCACGTGTGTGTTCTGATACACGTGTCAGTTTCCTGTCTGCGTGTCAATTACCTTGCTGCTGTAATAGACTGTGTAGTTTACTGACTCCATGTTTGGATAACTGCACAAAGGACTCTCTTTCTGGGCAACCCTGCCCTAACCTGTATCTGGACTTCCCAGTGTGCTTTGGACTGTGTTACAAGTATGCCCCGTGCCTGCATTGCCATCTGCCACGGACCGTGCCTGTTCCCTGCCTTGGACTGTGTTTTAAAGTGTTGTTCCCCCTGCCTCCATGGAAGCCTGCCTCATATGGGCCCAAGCCGCTGCTAGCAGCCGGGCGCCAGCCGGGGAAACCTCCAGCGAGCCTGGCTAGGCGCTCCCTGGTCAGTTCCCGCCTGGAGCCTCCCGCGAGCCGGTCGCCGAGCTTGCCCTCGCTACCGGGCAGCCTGCTATCCAGCCCCAGCTATGCCCAGCCGGCATCCATGTTCTCAGGCAGACAGAAGACCCTGGGAAGAGGACTGCTTTGAGAAGCCATTTCGGCGAAGCGGGCACACCACGTCCGCAGCGAGAGCCCCTCGCCCCGCTCTGCATATCTTAGGAGCCGCCCCGGAGAAGGAACTAAGTGCCGACCATCCCAAGCACTTAAAGAATGCATCTCAAAGAAACCTCCGCATTCCAAAGCTGATGACATCAGGACAAGCCCTGTCCGCTGGAACATCCATTCAGCCCACTCGGATTTCCCCCTCCCTCTTTTGTCCCCTCTTCCTGAGGTGTCACTTATCACAATCTGATTACCAAAGTGGCCCATCTAAGCCATTCAGTAGCCCATTAGACCCTTTGTTTTAATCTGTGAGAACCACCAAGTACAGCACCAGCCCCAGGGTACGTTTTGGGGTATTTAAGCTGGTCTCCCAGACCACTCGGTGCCTCGGCCATTCCCGTCCAGAACCCCTCGCTGTCTGTGGCTCAGGCCATTCCCTATCCAGACCTCCTTGCTGTCCGTCTGTGGTCCCAGTGCTGGCATTGGGCCACCTCGCTGCTGCGTCTCTGCTTCGCTCCAGGATAAGTGAGTATTCCCCCTATCATCGTTGGGAACCAGCTAATGCGAACGTCTCTGTATTTCCTACTCTGTATTTCTTAGACCTTGTATGTTCTTTGTATGATTGTGCAAGCTAGGCTTACGCTACACTCAATACACGTGTTTGGACCTTACTCCTTGTCTGCCTCTTTTTCACTAGAGTGTCTGGGATCGGGACCTCCGTAAACATAGGTTATGATCCTCGCTTAATATTAATAGTTACAGACTGCTACAGCTAATTCCCCATTATAATAAAAGAGCAGTTCTGGTAACAAGGCAAATATTGCCCCCATCTTCAAGATGAGGACAATATCCAGGTAACTACTGACCTTTCAGCTTGACATCCATACCTGGAAAGGTTTTGGAACAAATCATAAAGTCAGTCCTTGAGCCTTTAGAAAAGACAGCTGTGATAACTAAGGGTCAGCATGGCTTCCTCAAGAACAGTCATGTTATCACCTTTTTTGAGAGAGTTCTACTTTGGTGGATCAGGGGAAATCGATGGACATCGTTTATCTTGATTCCAGTAAGGCTTTTTATAAAGTTCCATACGATATTCTTGTTGACAAGTTGGTAACATGTAATTTGGATCCAACTGCTGTAAGGTGGATTTATAACTGGTTGACAGATGGCACCCAATGAGTGCTTATAAATGGTTCCTCATCCCCTTGGAGAGGAATGGCAAGTGGAACGCCTCAGGGATCTGTCCTGGACCCTGGTTTTTTTGACATCTTTATAAATGACTTGGATTAAGGAATTAAGTTTGCAGATGATATTAAATTGGGAAGGGTAGCAAATACTCTAGAAGACAGAACCAAGATTCAGGATGATCTCGACAGTTTGGGAAACTGGGCTAAAATGAACAAAATATGTTACAACAGAGATAAATGTAAAGTTCTGGATTTAGGAAGGGAAAATTAAAGGCATAATTATAGGATGGGTCAGACTTCTCTTGGTACTAGTACATTGTATGATCGTAGGCCATACAAGGAACATGAGTTAGCAGTGATGCAGTAGCTTAAAAAGGAAAATGTGATTTTGGGCTGCATAGTGTACAGATAATGTGAAGTGATGGTATCATTTTATTCTATTCTGGTTAGACCTCACTTGGAGTACTGTGCTACATTTTGGGCACCACAATTTAAGAAGGATGTTGACAAGCTGGAATGTGTCCAAATGAGGGCAAGGAAGATGGTGAAGGGTCTGGAGACCAAGTCCTATGAGGAAAGGCTGAAGGATCTGGTTATGTTTAGCCTGGAGAGGAGGAGACTGAGAGGTGATACGATAACCTTCTTCAAGTATTTGAAGGACTGTCACATAGAGGATGGAAAAGAGTTGTTTTCTGTTTCTCCAGGGGGGTTGACCAGAAACAACGGGATAAAATTAAAGCAAGATTTTTTAGTTAAACATTAAGAGGAACTTCCTGAAACAGTTCTTCGATGGAACAAACTGCCTCAGGAAGGAATGGGCTCTCCTCCTTTTGAGTTTTTTAAGAAGAGGCTAGATGGCCACCTCTGCTCATGACCTGAGTTTGATCCTGGCGGAAGCCGGGTTCAGGTAGCCAGCTCAAGGTTGACTCAGCCTTCCATCCTTCTGAGGTTGGTAAAATGAGTACCCAGTTTCCTGGGGGTAAAGTGTAGATGACTGGGGAAGGCAATGGCAAACCATCCCGTAACAAAAAATCTGCCAATAAAACGTTGTGATCCAATGTCCCCCATGGGTCAGCAGTGACTCGGTGCTTGCACAGGGGACTACCTTTACCTTTTTTAGATGGCCACCTGACAGCAATGATGATTCTATTATTTAATATGAATTTAGTCAAATCGGGAGAGGGAAGGCATGAAGTGATGAGTCGGTGCTAGGTTCTAGTGACCCTTTCTTATATGCCCAGGGTAATGCCAATCACCACTTTGGGTTTAGGAAGGAATTTTCCTTCAGACCATGTTGGCCTGAGATCCCGGACATTTTTTGCCTTTCTCTGGACACAGAGCTGAATCTTGGCAGTCAACACTGACCACCTATCAAAGATGCATCTCCCATACACCAATGCAAACGTTATCTACACAGAACACAACTGGGGAAAAAGTTGAGATCAAAATACTCATGACCCTGGGAGGTCAGCTGTTGGATTTTATCAATATTATTGAAAGGGTAATACCTACCTGCAATGTGGGCCCCCCAATCCATATCAGGGGTATGGTAGTAGAGGGGGGAAGGTTTACTCTTTCCATCCAGAGACAGTCTTAGTGATTCTGGGGCCCTGGGAAGAATTCCAAGATAGAGCCCCAGAATCACTGCTGCCCCCACCAGGGCCAAGGAAGTGGTGGATCTTGCCCTTTGCAAGATGGGCAGAAACTACTGCCAATACTGATGCCTGCGCCCCAGACAGGGCAGGTGTGACTGGAAGCAGGGGGCCTGCTCTTCTTCCTTCGCCCTTCTTCAGAGGGCAGGTGCTGTGGGCAATCAGGGCCCCTCCGGTATGGGACCCCGGGCAGCTTCCCTGGTTGCCCACTGGATAAGACCTGTTTCCATCACTTCACAGCTCTCTCGACTGATATCAACCACTCCCTGCCACAGACAGGCAAAGTGAGCGCTGGCCTTTTTCCCCATTCCACCATGCACGAGAGCAAGATATGGTGGTGAGACTGCACAGCAGAAATGACAAAACCACCTTTCCCCTATGAGCCTGTCCCCAATTGAAATCAGGAACGAACACGACTGCGATCTGCTTCCTTAAAAAACAAAGGGAAGATCCGGTCACCAATCATGGTTTCCCCAGCACCATTCCTGCCTTGGTCCTTCTGTTTGCCACTGACATCAAGGCAATAAGCATTTAACTGTGAGTTTTACTCACGTTAACTTCTGATACACACTTGCTGTACATAGTGCAGTTAGAATAGAAAACATTTTTAAAATTAGAGCCAAGCTACAAGTGAGGAATGACACTTGAACAGCAAGTGAATAGACTCACGTGTATTCCTCCATGTGCACTTGCGCTCCACTTGATCTCGTAGTGATCAAGTGGAGCGCAAGTGAACAGGGAGAAATACACGTGAGTCTGTTCACTTGCCGTTCAAGTGTCAGTCGTCACTTGTAGCTTGGCCCTTAGAAATCACATTATTTGTGTTAACTCAGTTCTTAATTTGGCAGTGCCCAACATGTTAGTCAACCCTTTCAAATGCAACTCCCAACAACTTCCTTGCCTCCATTATGCCCAAGATATAGTTTGTCCCTTAATTTCAAAGATACTCCACAAACTCAACAGGGGATTTTGTGAGCTGCTCCAGTGCTTTGGTTTCCACAAAGGAAGACATTTCAAAACTCTTGTTCCGTTCTGAAATTTAAAAGAAAAAAAGATGTAATAATGTGTATAAGGTTTGTGATGTTAAATGTATATAACTACTTATTTTACACAAAAAGCTGTTGTGCTTTTCTGCCGCAGGACATTCAAGGTGGCTTTCAGTTAAAACCAGGGCTTTTTTTCTGGGAAAAGAGGTGGTGGAACTCAGTGGGTTGCCCTCGGAGAAAATAGTCACATGGGTGGTGGCCCCGCCCGCTGATCTCCGGACAGAGGGGAGTCTAGACTGCCCTCCGGCGGCGCGGAGGGCAATCTAAACTCCCCTCTGTCTGGAGATCAGGGGGCGGGGCCACCACCCATGTGACCATTTTCAAGAGGTTCCGGAACTCCCTTCCACTGCGTTCCAGCTGAAAAAAAGCCCTGGTTAAAACAAACAAACAAACAAACCACGGATACACTCAACGCTCAATACACTCGGTTACGATGGTTGTTGTGGGTTTTCCGGGCTGTATTGCCGTGGTCTTGGCATTGTAGTTCCTGACGTTTCGCCAGCAGCTGTGGCTGGCATCTTCAGAGGTGTAGCACCAAAAGACAGAGATCTCTCAGTGTCACAGTGTGGAAAAGATATTGGCAGGTCATTTGTATCTACTCAGGAGGGGTGGGGTTGAGCTGAGTCATCCTGTAAGAGTTTCCCCGGGTGTGGAATGCTAATGGCGGGAGGCTTCACTGTATCCTGAGGAGGTTCTTTTGCATATAGATTGGTGCTTGATGTGCTAATCTTCTCTGCAGGGCTATTGTCGAGTATAGAGTGTTTTGTTAGCCTGGTGTTTTTCAGAACTGGAAACCATGCTCTGTTCATTCTTAAGGTTTCTTCTTTCCTGTTGAAGTTTTGCTTCCACACTGAGAGATCTCTGTCCTTTGGTGCTACACCTCTGAAGATGCCAGCCACAGCTGCTGGCGAAACGTCAGGAACTACAATGCCAAGACCACGGCGATACAGCCCGGAAAACCCACAACAACCATCGTTCTCCGGCCGTGAAAGCCTTCGACAATACACTCAGTTACATTCAACTGCAGCGGTGTCATACTATGATGACCAAGACAGTACCAAACAAATCTCACTTGGTTCCCTATGAAGAGTGCAAACTCTCTAGCAGATAACGTCCTCATCTTCCACAATGCAGGTTCGGATAACATTCGCACTGGGCAGAGAGAGTTACATGGCAAAAGTTTAAGGTCGTCAAATACCTTGGGGGCACAGTCTGTTTTAGGCTTTAGGACTCCAGCAGTTTCGATTAGGCCTGCAAAGAAACTGGAACGCAGAGAAGAGGAATCCTCTCTGTAGCCAGTCCCTTAACCACTCTGTTTCGGACCAACCGAACCTTCTAAAGGCTGTTTGGAATCAGACCCTTTTAATCATATAACATCATGGGGACAATAAACTAATGCAAGCGTGAAGGGTGACAATGATAGAATGTTTGTGCTGTGGATTTGGAGAACTTTGTAGTATTTTGTTAATTCTGTTCCAGAGGTAGTAGTATCACTGTACCACCTTTAATTTTCTCTGTTACTGGGCATTCACAGTACAGGCCTATTTCAGCATCCTGGTGCTTCTTGATGAAGACTTATTTTAGGAGCTGTTGGAAATGTTGATCACACAAAGGCAACTGGAAACGGTCTCCAGGTCGTGCCTTCCACAGGTGCCAGGTGAACTGCAGGTCATCATGTGACTGCAATACTTCATGTGAAAGGAGTTTTCATGCTCATATCAGCTGTTGCCAGCATGGAAACTCCATGCCAGGCCAAGAACCTGAAGTTTCGGTGGCAGCAATCGACAAAAACCAGCCAGAATTTTATAGATATTGACAGAAATGGCTTGTGTCCTCCTGAACCTAAATATTTAATTCACAGGTGAGTCTGGTTGGCTTCAAAATATTTTAAGTCAATGTTGGGTTTGTTTGGAATGTAGCTCGGGGATTTGATTCCACATCCATTATTTATTCGTACTCTCACTGATTCCAGTGGGAGTAAGGGATGAGTCACACATCACTTAATGTGTAGACTGCAACAAAGCAGTCAGAATAAGGAGTATTTAACTGCCCAACTGTGTATCAAGTGCTCCTGAAGAGGAAGAGCTCATACTACACCAAATAATAGTGGATAATGAAATACCACATTTTCGTAACTGCAGTCACTTTCGTATTACTTATGACTAAGGTATTTGTTTAGGGAGATAATCAAGGATATTGTAGTACATCAATTGTCACACAAAGCATGGTACTACAATAGTCTTCAGAGCATTCTTCACTTTGGGTGTGTTCTTTACTGAAAATCCCAAAGTGTGGAGGACCCCAATTCATTACTCTTAAATGCAGAATAAGACCTATGCTGACAGCCGTTCACCAAACTTGCCCAACTCAGTATGAGAGCTGCACACAGATGTGGTTATTTGGCGGGGGGGGGGGTTGAGCCAACTCAACCAACTCTTGAACCCCACTCCCCCCAAATGGATAGACATGATTTGTACTTCACACTCTAATGTCTAGTAAAGAGGTCAAGAGTGCTTTAATCATGGTGATCTCTGGCTCGAAACTCCCAATTTCTGTGTGGTGTAAGAATCTTTTGAAAATGCAAATACTGTGCAGTATACTGTGGACATCAAAGGGCAAGCTGGTTGTCCAGAAAAATGCCAGCCCCCAGTCTTTGCTGCCAACCTTGGGCCAGCCAGCGTCGAGGAAATTCGAACCTCATGGGCCAGCCAATTCAGGCCCTCCTAGCTTGCCGGCCCGGGGGGGCGGGGGGCAGGGCCAGACACCAGACCTGGGAGGTACAGGCTCCTCTCAGATCTGACTGCCTGATACTTAAAGGCCACCAGCTCTAGATCCCCTCATTCTCATTTATTCAGCAAAAGGAGCGGGAGCTTGGCGACCTTCGTGGCAAGCTCAGCGGCAATTTGGTGGCGGTCGCGGAGGCTCGGTGGCGGCCCTTCCTCACCCAACAGCAGTGGAAGCGGGCCGGCAGCAGTCTCAGACTTGACAGTGGCAGCTTAGTGTCAGTTCCTGCAGTGGTGTGGCAGCGGCTTTTGGTGTGGCTGATGCTGACCCCCCCCCACATATACATCTTGGTGGTCCAGCGGCAGCTTCCACAGTGCCACGGTGGGCCATCAAGGTGGAGGCAGCTTCCACAGTGCCACGGTGGG
The DNA here is from genome assembly GCF_028583425.1 of Eublepharis macularius. Classification (NCBI taxonomy): domain Eukaryota; kingdom Metazoa; phylum Chordata; class Lepidosauria; order Squamata; family Eublepharidae; genus Eublepharis; species Eublepharis macularius. The sequence goes on from NC_072790.1 coordinate 13,859,897, forward strand.
CCATCAAGGTGGAGGCAGCTTCCACAGTGCCACGGTGGGCCATCAAGGTGGAGGCAGCTTCCACAGTGCCCACGGAGCCATCGAGGGTTGGGAGCAACTGACTCCCGCTTGCCCGGATTGGCGCTGTTCCATCACTCCGGCTGTTTTGCGCAGGATCCTACAGCAAGTCCTGACCATCTGCTGGTCCCCATTTGAAGCCCAGCCCTTCAAAATGGCCTTCCTACTGGCCTTCTTTGGGGCATTCCGCATGGGCAAACTAGTGGCCCACTCCTGTGCCGACATGTCCTGTAAGGCCCTGGCATTACAGGACATCTGCCCAGGGGGTCACCATCACTATCTGGTGTTCTAAGACTCACCAGTGTCGCCGGGGGAGTGGATCGTCCTACAGAAGTCACCCTGGGGGGGCCCTCTGCCTGGTCCAGGCGATTAGGACTTAACCAGCTTACCACGGCACCCAGGTCTCCGCTTTATCCCTGCTGACTAGTTTCTAGTGACCCTTGCCTCCTCCAGTCCTGTCTGCCAGCAGCTGGTCTGCCAGCCTCAGAGTCTGGAACCTATTCTTTTTGGATCGGAGCTGACACCGTGGCTGCTGGTCTGGGCCTCCACGGTCCATGGTTTCAGGCCATCAGGTGCCGGAGCTCGCATGCCTTTCAGCTATACATCCACCTGGCTTTTGGGGACTCCCAGTAATGATCTTGTCTTTCTTAGCTGTTTCAGGTTCACCTATGTCTGTCTGGATATGTAGGCACAGCATTGTGCACTGGGCTGGCGTCTATGTGGGTTCTTCCAGATGGGGCTGGCACCTCAGGCTAGAAGGTCACATCACCTGGCTGGGAGTCAGGGGGATGCTGTGGGAGTCCCTGGTCCCAATGCTACTTGCCAGGCAAGCCAGTGAGGCCCACCCAATGCCCTGATGCTACAGCTTGGTGAGAACGACCTTGGAAGGCGGCAAGGATCGGACCTGAAGTGCACCGTGATGAAGGATCTGGACTACTTATTCGAATGCTTCCCACGGACTCATATTATATGGTCAGATTTGCTGCAGGGATGTTGGCACAGGGCAATTTGCCCCTACAAGGTGGACTTGGTCAGGCAGAAGTTGGCCAGAGCCATGGAAGACCACGTGGAGGCCTTTGGGGGCTTGTTTCTCTTACATGTGGATATTTCTCATTGGTTGGAGGCCCTGTACCTCCCTGATGGGGTGCACCTATCCAGCTGGGGGCAGGACATCTGGTTGCAGGACATCAGGGACTGCATTGGCTGCAGTTTTAGGAGCATTGGCGGGAGCCATTTTGTGGCTCTGGTGGCGGTTTACATTGGGACTGGATCCTTTTGGGGGGGACTGGGCCTGCGTGCCCAGTCTCCCCACTAAGGAGATTCCCCTAAGGAATCTTGGGAGAGAGTTATGGTGCATGCCCATTGCGGGCTGCTGAGGCATACTCACTTCCAGGCGGCAGGGGATCCTCATAGGGGGTTACGCCCATGTAGTATCCCTCTGACTGTCACAGGGGGCAGGGCCAGGCACCAGACCTGGGAGGCACAGGCTCCTCTCAGGTCTGACTGCCTAATACTAGAATGCCGCTGGCTCTGGCTCCCCTCATTCGCATTTTTTCAGCAACCCACCCACCCTGCATTAGGATCGGTATGCTTGCCCATGAGAATGTGATTAGGGTGAACTTTTTTTTCCATTTCCTTTGTCACAACTTTTGTTGGGTGGTTTGCATTGGGATTGGATCCTTTCGGGGGGTGGGGTGGGACTGGACCCGCATGCCCAGTTTTCCCAGTAAGGGGATTCCACTAAGGAATCCTGGGAGTGAGTTATGGTGTTGCATGCCCACCGGGGGCTGCAGGGACATACTCCCAGGTGGCAGGGGATCCACACAGGGGTTTACGCCCATGTGGTATGCCTAAGACTGCCACTCCTCAGTCCCCCCCCCTCGGCAATGGGTTGGGGGTTGTGGCGGTTCATCAGCTGGCAAGTGGGTCAGCTGACGCTCAGGATCTGTCCCTTATGCATCGTGAATGCTCCTTAAGCTGTAATTTAATAAAGTTGTGGCTTCCTTTTTACTCCACGCACACTTGTCTGTGGTTCTTGTCCCCATGTCTCCCTCTCCCTCCTCTGTCCCTTGACACTGGGCTGCAAAGGGGACAAATTGAACTCCGAAGTCAGTACTTTAAAAGGCAGCAGCAGAGGACACGGTGATCTGCTTTGCTAAAAGCCCACTGAAACAGGAGGGGCTGCCTTATGGGGCAGGGGGTGGGTGGGGATTCTGCTCTAAGGATCAAAAAGGTGCCTGTTTATTTTCTCGAGATGTTGCAAAAACATTCCCAGCAAGATCATGTCGGCAAAAAAGCTGCAGGAAACCGTAAGTCTTGCCCATTAAGGTCTTTTGACAGTAAATAAAACGTATGCAAGAAGAGGGGATTTGCATTCCAATTAGTGTTACGCTTGAAAAAGTACTTTGCAAAAATAATCCCACGACTGTTTCTAGCCAGCACGTTTAAACATTTGGGGGTAAAATATCACTGCATTTAAGCTTTTTGTATCACTAAATTCCATTTAAGAATTAAAGACCTCTCCTACTGAAATCAAAAGGACGTGAAGCGGCTTAATGTCAACAGGATTGCACCCTTAACCTTTCTACATTCCCATTGCTGTTAGTTTAGAGCACCGTAGCATTAGTTATTTTTGGTTCCAACGTCACTGCTGATGAATACCTTTTATATGTTGTCGTCAGGAACGTTAAGGTTAGCTGTCTACCAAGAGAACGAATTCTGCTTCCTTTGGTAGAAATGCCCCACTGTATCATAGTATGTAAGATATGACCGACCACCCAGTGTGATAACTGTCTCGGGAGCGTTGTTGGCTGCATTCTCCTTTCAAGAAATCACGCAGAAATCCTGGCTTCCTTTCAAATGTGTTGTGCCATTTACCTCGAAGTGCAGTCATAAGGTACCTGACCCCACAGAATTAACTAACAGGGTTTATAAAATCTTCTTTACTTGGAATTGGATCCAATCAGCTTTTATGCTCAATCATGCTCAATTTCCCTCCTCGCTATTGTCCTCATCCCACCTGGTTTCTGCCCACTTAAATTCCACAATCCGTGGCATAACCTTTTCGGTGGCCCAAAAAATGGTAGCAAAAAAGCTGATAGCATCCAACACTTGGCCATGCTCGATCCTGGGATGCCCGTCCTGGGCGCTGGAGAGGCGAGGTGGCTCACCAGTTGGTCAGACAGTCCAACCAAGAAGCAGGTAGACCAGAGTCCAAAAGCTAAGCCAAGTTCAGTATCCAGGAGTTCAATCTAACAGAGAGACAGGCAGGAGAGAGTCCAAAAGCTAAGCCGAGGTCAGAAGAATCCGAGAGTTCAGTCCAGGGGGGAACAAGGTACAAGGCAGGGTCACGAGCTTCCAGGCACCAAGTTGCTGGTTGCAGGGAGTGGCAAACAAAGTTGCTGAGCCCTGCTTAGAGTCTTCCTTTTATACTCAGCTCTGGTTAATGGAGTGAGGGGCAGGTGTTTCCTCTCCCTCTGCCTGCCACGCCTTGCTCTAGGAGGGCAGTCCCATCCAGTGCTGTGCTTGCAGGCAAACGCTCCTGCGTCTCTCCAAGATAACCGCCCTTGCTCGATTCCTCCATTTTGCGGTTGGGTTTGAAGGCTCAGATGGATCTCATTTTTTCCTTTGCTCTGCTAGAGTCCTCACCCCCAACAGCTTCCCTGGAGCCCCCTGGCTGCCTTCCCAGTTGCTCCACTGTGAGCTCATCCGGCACCGCAGCCAGCTCTGGTGAGGGCTCCTCTGGTGTAGACACCGGCTCTGCTGGCCCCTCCAGCTCCTCGTCCTCTGACAAGGACTCGGCTACAGGAGGTAAGCTGATGGACCAGGGCTGACTTATGACACACTTGGTCTTGGTGACAGTGTAAATTGCATCAATCATATGGCCCAGTTTTTATTCTGTAATCTCAAGGATTACAGAATAAACAAGTGCAATTTGTTTTCCTAAGGAACTAGATCTAACCAGCTGCTAATTATAAGGGTTGGATTGCTGAAGACACCTAACAGATTTCTATATTGGCACAACAACAATTTTGTGAGGGTAGGTTAAGCTGAGTGATTGTGATCGGTCCAAGGTCCCTGGGCAGCTTCCATGGTTGAGCAAAGGATTCGAACCTGGTCATTCCAGGACCTAGTCTGACAGTCTAAGCCGGGGTGGCCAATGTGGCTCGGGAGCCACATGTGGCTCTTCTAGACATATTGTGCATCTCCTGGAGATCTTTGAGTATCTCTGTGGCCATACATTTTATTTTAGTCTAGTTTATTTCCCTCCTTTCCTTTCTTCCCATGTCTTTCCCTCCCTTTCCTTCTTTCTTTCCATGTCTTTCCCTCCCTTTTCCCTTCCTTCCTTCTTTCTTTTCATGTCTTTCATATTTTCAATAAAAATGTTGGGGTGGCCAGGTCTGACAAAGAAAATACCTGGGGACTTTGGGGGTGAAGCCTAGCAAGGATATGACGTGACTTTTGAGATATCACTTCCAAGTCAAAGGCCAGATGATGGCTCTTCCCAAGCTCCACCCCTTCCAATGATGTCACTTCCGGCACACTGCACTAAAAACCCCACCCCTTTCTGTGATGTCACTTTCAGGACACTCCCCCAAACCCACCTCCTCATCTGAAGTCAATTCAATGCATCATGTCTTGCGGCTCTCAAACATGTGACGTTTATTCCATGTGGCTCTTACATTAAGCAAGTTTGGCCACCCCTACGTGACACCAGCCCTCACCTCCTCTAGTTTTCCTCAACTCTTGAAAAAAGCTTCACTCATCTGCTAAAGGGAAGGGAAAGAGCACTTTTGTGTAATCAGAGAATGATATGAAGAAAGTAAAAGGATTTTGCTTTGATAAAAGCCCTTTTCAGACGTTACTTACCATGACCCTGTCAATTGGGAGTGCATACTACTCACGCCTGAAAAGGTCTAAAAACCAATTCAGGTTCTGAGTAACTGAACTGATGTTGCTGTCAATCTGCTATGCCTCGTACCTATTTCTGTATCCCGGTTATGCCAGCTTAAGCCAGCGCAGGGATTGTTACCACACCCCCCCCCCCCTTGCTGGCTTGTTTCAAAGCGCTGGTGCCAGGATATCACCTGTCATACTCCGCAAGGTCCTGTCTACTTTTTGTTCTCTGTTGATACGGGCTGAAGCTATTCTCTGACTGGAATGTGAATGTCTGTGAGGGAGGGGGGCTATTTCTGCTGTTATCTGTGTGTTCTCTCTTTAGCCTGGGAAGCAGTGCTTGGATGGACACTCACGACCTTGAAGCGTCTGACACACCAGCTCTGCTTTTGCCTCCTCAGATTCTTCCTCTTGAACTTAGCTAACGGTTACCTGAAGGGGGTTGCTTGTTTGGTGCGATAACTAGAGATGGGCATGATCCAAAAAAAATTACCGATCAAGCTGATCGTGGATCGGCGATCCACACCGATCATCTCCCATTTCCGATCCATGGATTGGGGATCAGGGAGGCCAAAGCGGAGTGGCGCCCCGCTGTTCCCAGCTATGTGGGAAGGTGGGTGGTGGCGGCGACCACCGGGCCTGGCGGGCGTGGGGAGGCGGCAACGAGCCGCCTCCCCTCAGGGGGCGGGGGGTCTGGCCGCTTGTCTGTGTTTGGCCATCAGAGCTGCCTCTCAGGGTTTGCAGGGATGAGATTGGAGTGCCCATGGCTACAGAACACCCCCTTCCCCCTCCCTCCCCTGGGTGTCTTCTCCCAACTGGTGAGTGCTTTGCTGCTCCGTGGTTGGAAGGAAGCCCTGCTGATCAAGGCAAGCTGGGCTTCCATTCGGGTTTCCAGGGCGACAGAAGGAGGGCAAACACAGCTCAGGCATTCCCCTGGCTCCGTTGCCAGGGGAATAGATTGCTGGCGCCTGTGTGTCTGGCTTCCCGATCCGAGCCTGATCAAGCACCCTCCCCCCAAACGCTGGATTGGTCACCGTGGACGGCACCAATCCGCCGGGTCCCGATCGCGCGATCGCCATTATCGTGGGTATTTTTCAATCGTAATGCCGATCGTGCCCATCTCTAGTGGTGACTCTTGGGGATTAGGTTGTGCTTAGAATCCTATATATGTTATGTGCTTGTAGAGAAACGCCATTCCTGGCAAGGAATGCAGTAAGATCTTGATTCTAGTAGCCCATTAATAAAGTTCATGCAGTTCCTGGACTCAAGCTGTGAAGTCTTTTGAGAGTTACTTGGCCGATCCTCCCAAGAAATTTACTATGTGAAGGCTGCCTAGAAATTCCAACTCAATGTGTTGCCAAACTATCTGCCCCTTCTGAGAACACCACCATGTCATTCAAAGGCTCCCCAGGCAAACCAACAAGCCAACAGGTGACAATCCTATTTAACATTTCAATGACTGTGTACGGGACATGCAGGAAAAGGATTCTGCTAATATAAGCCAATGTACTCAAGAAGCATAAAATGAGAGCATGACAAGATGATGAGATGTGACATTGCTGGTATTTTCCATGCTCACTTTTAGATGTCTCAAATGATTCAAACTTCACAGGCTGTATATAATTCACCAAGTTGGACATTTCTTCAGTAGCCATGGCCTCACTTCCAGCTGTTCCCTAGAATGGAAAGACAAACATCAAGAGCAGTTTTTGCCACTAATTCCAACAATTCTGGCAGGCCTTTGAAGTTTTTTTAAATTTTTTTTTTTTATTGGATGGGTCATTATATCAATTCACACATACAACACAATATTTTGTCTCCCCCATATAATAATATCCCCCCTTCCCCCCCTTTTCCATTGACTTCTGACAGTTTTCCATTCCCTTCATCTAATTTACATTATTACCTTTTAGTATATAATCATTAACCAACCTAAATCCTATATAACATAGTTATCTAATAACATATAATATAGTCTAACGATATGTACCATATATTTAATACTATATAATATATAGTATATTCTAGTAATAAATCATATATTCTATTACCCCACATATACACTCTCTATAATAACATAATCTAATATAATCTATAATATTCCATGTCCAAAATACTATATATCTACTATACTATGTCTATAACATTCAAAATTGTTGTTATTTTCACTATTACTTTAAGATATATTGTCTCATTTTTTCCTCTTACAACTTAAATTAAGCGTTTATTATAATGTCCTACAATATATCATAATCTGGTATATCATATAATCCTACCCTATAAATCCTGTCTTACATTATAACCTAATGTAATATAACCAAGTATATTATAACCAAATACAACAGGCCTTTGAAGTTGATCCCGCAAACCTCAAACATCTCTATGGATCCCTAAATTATCCTAATATCACAGAAGATTTTATTTTGGTCAGGAGCAGATGGTATTCTACAATCTTGCTAATGCTTATTCTACGATATCCGATAGGGAAAACAACTCTTTTAAGGTCTGTAAATGTGAAACTCAACCATGTATTCATTGCCAATGATCACCTGCAAAGCAGTGGCTAAAATTCTACATGCAATGCGGTTGGACAAGAAGCTCCCCAAAATGAAGTCTATAGCAGAACCTACCGTAAGGCTCACAACCTTTTTCTAGAGGAGTTAGCCGTGTTAGTCTGTAGTAGCAAAATCAAAAAGAGTCCAGTAGCACCTTTAAGACTAACCAATTTTATTGTAGCATAAGCTTTCGAGAATCACAGTTCTCTTCGTCAGATGCATGGAGGGCAAAAAGAGAAACTGGTCAGATATAGAGGAGGAGAGGGGAGGGCGGGGTAGATGCAAACAGCTCCTTCTGATATGCAGATGCAAACAGCTCCTTCTGATGTGGAGATCAGTTTGCTTCTGTAAAGGTTCAGAGGACTTAGCCGTGTTAGTCTGTAGTAGCAAAATCAAAAAGAGTCCAGCAGCACCTCTAAGACTAACCAATTCCACTGCAGCACAAGCCCTCGAGAACCACAGCTTTCCCCGCCAGATGCATCTGACAAAGAGAACTGTGATTCTCGAAAGCTTATGCTACAATAAAATTGGTTAGTCTTAAAGGTGCTACTGGACTCTAAAAAGGCAGGTCACCAAAGGGGAGTTAAGGGCAAAGGTAGAAGGGGGACAGCCTCACAACACCGGATCTAAGTGGGAAGCTGTCATCAGCCATTTATGTCTACACCTGGGGCCTGGCTGAGCTTTCCTGGATAATGGGCAGGGGACACATCCAGCACCCAACAGTGACAAGAAGCCAAAGTCATCTTCCCTCTTGTTACCACGGTCACATACAACAACAACAACATTTGATTTATATACTGCCCTTCAGGACAACTTAATGGCACACCAAGAGCGGTTTACAAAGTGTGTTATTATTATCCCCACAACAACCACCCTGTGAAAAGCTGTGACTGACCCAAGGTCACCCAGCTGGCTTCGAGCAGAGGAATGGAAAATCAAACCCAGTTTTGCCAGATTAGAGTCCTGCTGCCCTTAACCGCTGCACCAAACTGGCTCTCTAGAATTGTTTTGGCATTTTTAATAAAAAACATTATATTGCAGCCAAACCCAACAAAATAAAATAGAACCAAAGATAGCAGCTGATAATTTTGGTTTTTTTAAACGCAGCTTCATTCATTTATTTTGAGCAGAAGTATAGTGTTCTTTCTTGCCATGGAAGAATAGAATGAGTTTTTTGAATTTCATGATTTCTTGACCAAATGCTAAAGCTTAGGTGGTTTCTCCCTTGGCCACTGTGTTTGTCTTGAAAGGATAGAAAGGTTCAACCTCCTATCAGGCCTTGGGCCTCTAGTAAGTGGCACAGGCAAAATATCATGCAAGTATTTTTTTCAGTTATACAGTGAGTTGCATCCCATGATAAATCTGCTAATGGAAGGCATTTCCTTCAGGGGAACAGGATTTCCTCACCCGATGGCTCCCTCTGCAGCCCAAAATGCTCCCTGAAATGCTATTCCTGGGAGGTAAGGGAACCCCCTCCGCTAAAGGAACAGCATCAGTGAGGTGTGTGTAGAAATTATCCCCTTTCCATTACTGGAAACTTAACATGGGATCCAAGTCTATTGTGATAGACAGGACTGGTTCCAGGTCCACCTCTCCTGCGAAACAGCCAATGACAGCTGATGGGATGCTGGGCCAGTGACAGCTGAAGTCCATTGGAAAGCAGTACGGAGGGGAGAAGGCTGCTAAGGAAAGGCAGCAGCTGTTAATCTGTTCTGTTACACAGTAATCATTCCCTGCTTAACCACAATGTATCTATCAGTTTTGAAATCATTCTCTCCTATGTTCTGTTACAAATAGAAGTTATTCTTCATTCTGTTTAACCCTGGCTGGCTTGAAGTTGTTGGCAGAGAGGAAATAAAACACACACACAAACCTCAAACACTTTGGTAGTGACCAATGGGCCAAGTTTAAGTAACAGTGGCAGGATAATAAAGTAAAACTCTTTGAGTTCCCTTTCCCCCTATTGCTCTGTGCAGTAGCTGGGTGAGCAGAAGTAAATATAGGGGACAGGCTACCTGTCCGGTGGAGCCTTTGGGAAGAGGAGAGAGGGGATCAGGTGTGGGGCAGGGCTCTCTGCCTGAAAAATAAGAAGTTAGACAGGTAGCAATTTGTGACTGCCCTTCAGAGCTTTAGGGGCCTGGAAAGCCCAAAACCTGTGAAGGGAGGCTTATGGTGGGTAGGGATGTGTAGGGGGGGGTAACACCTATTCTATGATATAAAAGGCAAGAAGTGTTTCAGACAACTCACCTTTTATCCTGGGGTGCCTCCAGAGGGTGCAGCTGCGACAGTAAGCCCAGGTGAGGAAGCCCATGCCTCCAGAGAGCATACCGCAGTAGGAAGCACAGGCAAGGTGGCCCATTACTCCCTCCCACCCCCTGCCTTCACCCAGTGGTGATTGGGGCACAGAGGAGGTGGCAATGCCTGCCACTTCACCGGCCGGGAAGGAGCAGGCAGCAATGCCTGCCCCCCTTCACTTGGCTGGGATCAGGAGTGGAGCAGGCAGCAATGCCCCCCTTCACCCAATGGTGATCAGGTAGGTGCAAAGCAGGCAGCAATGCCCACTTGCTGGCCCTCCCTTTCTACAGCCAGTTGTATTTTTCCCACAAGGAGATTTGTTGCTAGTATATTACATAAAACTGCTACAGGAAATGGGTATATCTGAATGGCAGGTTTGAATTTCACTTTGCTTCTCAAAATCAGTATTTCAGAATTGAATTTTGAATCGTTGGACCTTTCTGATATAATACTGTCATGCTGATTTACATTTTTTTTGTTTCTTATTCCCTGAACATAAATTTCAAAATGGAATATACTAATCTTTCAGGTTTTGAAGGAAGTTGGAGCTGGTAAAAGTGTCTCTCTCCTTTTTTTTTTTAACAATGGTTGAAAGCACTTCCCTTCTTGGCAATTTTTCCAGGACTGAACAAAAAGGAGGTGAAAATAGGAATGAACTGATATGAGTATTTACATTTCATGTTGATTCCATGAGTTATCACTGGTTTAGGTTTACTTCATTTTTGTTGCTGTTGATTATTCATTTGTTTCTCCTATGCCATTTATATGCCACTGGCACACAACGACACAACAAGAAACATAGAAAATACACTGATTTTAAATGGGAAAAATTAACATGAGGAAAAAGGAAATGTAACCAAAAGAAAGACTTGCTGATTCATTCCTCACAAGAAAGAAGTGGAATTTAAATGGAGATAGCTGAACTGAAATTTCCATTTGCGAAATTCCGTTTCATGTCATGGTGAAAATATTTGGCCATTCAGAGTGAGGGTAATATGAAGAACTGTCTTCGTTTTAAATTGGCTTCATTTGTCCTTAGTGATGTGTCATACTCAAATCTGAGAGGCTGCATGGTGTGATGACATCATCCTATTTACTGCATATCCCCTGTCTAGGATCGCTTGGGGTGGGTAGCAC